>NC_137465.1:24194303-24810346 GCF_964235325.1 Thermobia domestica | reverse complement strand
AGATGGAGGAACGGTGCCTCAGTAGTGCCGTTCAAGCTGGGCTAGTGACTACCACGTAAAGCCTTTGAAATTTTTACTGTTCTTGATGTTTCTATGTTCGTGTCCCTGTCGATAAGGAAGTTACTGGAAAAACTATACACTGGACAGTGAAGTAAAAATATAGTAAAATAAGGAACTTCAGTTGCTGCCACTTGTTCGGTGAGTCAGTTTACTTTTAGAAAAGTGGTAAAGCGCTTAACCCTAGTACGTGGCATCCTCGGTTCGACCCCCGGCCGAGTGAGGTTGTGGTGGAGAACATCGTATCCGTGGATATTCTCGGGGTATTCCTTTCTCCTTTCTCTTTCTCATTCCACTAATCCGTCCATAATAATTCATTTGCTTTAATGATCATCTCCCTTAGTGTAAATGGTATAATAGTGAGACGTTAAGCTGTAAGATTTCAATTGATTTTTTTACTGTTGCATGAGTTAGCATCTCCTTTTCCTTTCCCGATGAGAAATGCAAAAGGTTCCCAAACATCTTCCTCGAAATTGAAACAAGAGTTGTGGCCGTATAGTGCAAAGAACTTGGTCGTCACTGTTTTAAATGCTGGAATATTCAAACGAAAGTTTCTGTACTAAAATCAATTTAATCCAGTAGTTCTCAAAGTGGGGTCCGCGGACCCGTGGGGTTCGTGGGACCTAGCCAGGAGGTCCGCGTACCTTATATTTGAAATGTGTTTCAAAAATAGATCTCACAGCTGTTATGAAAGAAGTAGCTACATTTACAGGTACTAAAAAATGAAATTACTATAGAAATTATACCTACGTTTGTAGAGTTACATGTTCTCCTACTTTACTAAAATTCTGCCCTGAAGTTTGTTAACCGTATATACATAACTACTTGAAGTGAGAGAAGCTCCTTCTTCGTTAGGGCATTTTTCCAAAACTAGTTGTACATTAACTGCACGACGCTTCGGAATTTCATGGATTTCATCTTCAAGTGGCGGAAACCTCCCACCATACTACCAATTTCATATATTTTTTTAAATAAAAAGAAGTAAATGCTTTTAAATGTGTTTCTATGCTTTTAAATATCGAGTCTCCCCCAAATTCTGTGATTTCTAAAAAGACGATGAGAAACCTCTGTATAATATGTTCCTAGATCCACCACAGCGAGTAACGCTTCACTCAAATTAGTTTGCATGTGCGCTGTAATTATGAAGAATTGTCTAAGAAGGCAATGCAACATTTGATGCCTTTCCTTACCACTTACTTATTTGAACAGATCTTTTCTCCTATTTATAGTATTGAAACTTGAAAGCGAAATCGTCTTAATGTGGAATCGGACCTAAAATTGATGCTGACAGAAATTATTCCCGAGTTCAATGCAGTTATGGAAGAATACAAAGAATTTCATTAATCACATTAGTGACCCCCAATTTGAGAACATTGTTACTCAAGTGGATTCCCTAAAATTAAATAAATAAATAAATAAATAAAAAGAAAAGATTCCAGTTCAGTCTTGAAAGTACTGTATTTTGAATTGAAATGTCGTTCACTAGGTAACAATCGTGTATCTTTAGAATAAATTACTTATTGCATTATATTTCTTCACCTTTTTTCTTGTCGGTGGTAATTCTAATTAATATATTTTTATTACAATGTTAAATTTCAGATAGCATTGCAAGGAAGTCCACAGATCACTTCCCCAATAACAGTCGTCCGCGCTGTCCGAAAGTTTGAGAACCACTACTAATCTTATTCAACAAAAGAAGAAGTCGTGCTTTTGTGTCGACAACTACAACGCATCTCCTTGGGTAATATTGCAACGAATTTCTTGTTATGTAACTTTTTACTTCTTCTTACGTACTTCTTTCGTTACATATATAACCCACAGTTCGAATACTAAATATCATTCACCACTAAAAGCTAGTGATTGCACAAACATGAAATTAAAATCATCACATGCGCATCACAATTACCTTTTTATTTTTCAAAATCTTCATTAATTTATTTTCTCACAGCAACTCATAGCAACTCAAAACAAACAGGTATTTGTAATTACTGCTCCTACGATTACTCATTAATTATATATATATAAATCAACAACTCCTTTGCCCGTAATAGCTACAAGAAAAATGGAAGAAATTCACATGAAAATAATGCACAGATATACAATATCGTTGTATAAATTGCTCCCGACGAGGACTTCTCTAATTGGTGGCAATTGAAGAAAGAATCCTGGGCCGTTACGTATTTTAGATACGTGGTCACTCTACTTTCCGAATAGCTCTCACAATTAAATTATAATACATATATATTAATTTCATTTTATCTCAATAATATTCTTACGTTCATTTAATAATCAATTCAATTTTAATTCTATAAAATTACCGACGAAGAGGACATTCGAAATACGACCCTTTTGCTAATTATTTAGGTCCTAAAATAGATTCTTTAATTCAATATCATTCGAGCTCATTGACAAATTAAATTATATTGAAATACTACATAACTTATTTCTTCCATTTGGGCATAATTTAGTTGATAATAATAAAAAACTTGGAAAGCACAATACTGATAAATGAAGCGAAGTACAAAGAAACCATAACAATACTCAGAGTGTCACAAACAACGGATTGATCAATATCATATTCCGGAATAATACAAAATAAAGAAATTATCATATTATGAATCAGTCTGAAAACTCACGGAAGGAACCAACGTTTTAACTAGCTGTAACCATTTACCTTTGGTATGTTTTCACGGACGTCATAATTTTAATTCATCAACATTATGTAAATCCAAAAGTTTGCCAGTTTTTACATCCATTAATTCAAAAACCTAAGGGTTAATTTGTTTAATACACAAATAAAGTCCTGCATATAAATCACAAAAAAATCGTTATCGTGCGAACATATATATTCTATTTCGTCATAAAACATTCAATAACAATTACTGGTGGAAATATATTGATAATTATTACTAAGGTCTAAAGTCTTAAGGTTAGTTTCATTTACAAAAAAAAATCTTGCAAATAAGTTGCTGACGTGGCTTTAACCCATCCCACGTGGGCCACATCTAGTTTAAATTAGCATTACCAAATGACTCAGTTAAGTTGCACTGCACGCCACAATCTTGTATACAGTTCTGCCTATTGTTTACTTCAACGGTACTTTGATTTCTATTTTGAGAATTTCAGCCACCTATGAAATTACTGCGAAATCCATTTCGAGGAAAATTAAATTTATTGTTTGACTGATTCCTAAACGTTGTACGATTATTCTTTCTGCTTCTCCTGAAATTAGATTCGGTTATACTACCGGTACTAAATCTTACATTACTTCTGACATTAGGATCACACTCTTCCCTCACGTTGATATTTCGAACTGGTATATGACGAATTGGATTTCGATTAATATTAGCCTAATTTCGGTTATTATTACCTTGCAACATCGATTGACTTTCAAAATTTTGTACTATTATAATTAGATGATTGAACTTAACGCATTGTGCAGAGATCAGCACTTGCTGCAACCTAAAAAGTAAAGACATTTGAATTGATGCTATAACTCTTGATTCCTGTTGATATGGATTAATTAAGTTCAATTCATTATACACAGAAATCACAAAGTCAGTAAGACTTTTGTTAATCTTTGGGTCATAACGTATGTTTCGAACTAAAGCGTCTCGAGTTGCCATCATAAAATCATTTTCATAATTTGAAAGTAATTCGTTTTTGAAGTCTAGATAATCATTTAAACTATCTTTGAAGCAATCGGAACAAGGTGGTAGTAACACATGAGGCAAAAGTTTAAGGAATTTGCATCTATCTATGCCAATCAAATCGCATTCTTCTTAAAACTTTTCCAATAATGCGCTTGCCGGTGTGTCTTCAGAACGGCCACTAAATTTGGTTAAAGGTCTTATTTCATTAAATCTAAAATGATAATTATTATTATTATTAGAATGTTTCAAACTTTTAGACTTTACATATATGCTCTTTCCACGATGTGAAGAATGTGCTCTTCTCTCTTCTTTCTCCATACTGGTAGCACTATCATCCTTCTCCGAATAACGAATAACTTTCGGGTGTATCACTGTCTTCTACAGCTAACCTGCATTCATTTGGTACATTTTCTATGAGGACTGGATATAGATTACCGGTACTAATCTTTTCCTGGATATCATGTATTTCTTCCTGCAATTCTCGGATCTGATTTGTATGCTAATTAATTTGAGTTTCAACCTCTTCCACAGAACTTTGTACAACTGTAAATCTATGCAGAATTTGTTCCATTCTACAATTTGTTCGTTCCAATTTAGTGTTTATTTGCTGATATTATCCATTTGCTGCGTTAGAGACTGTGTTATTTGCTGAAATTTCGTATCCATTTGCTGGAACCTAGTATCTATTTGTTGAAATTTAGTGTCTATCTGTTGAAAGTTTTGCTCAAATATAGTTTCCATCTATAGGAATTTTTGCTCAAATTTAGTGCCTATCTGTTGAAATTGAGTATCGATTCGCTGACCTAACTACTTTATAAGTTCGGCCTCATTCGTTGAACTGTGTAATTTTGATATTTCCACATTCACAACTTCATCATTAGTACTGTCTCCTCTGGAAGTATCCATTTTGGGTTTTCTATATATTTCCTTGTTACTTCTTAGCATAGTGTACTCCGTAATGACTGTTATGAGACTGCTTACTTAGCTTCTAACAGGTCTCAAGGTTTCCTGGTCGGAGATCACCATCTATACATGCAACAAATCTCTTGTTATGTAACGTTTTACTTCTTTTTACGTACTTCTTTTGTTACATACAGTGGCGTATTTAGGGGGGTGGCTTCCGGGCTTAAGCCCCCCCGAAATCTTACTTAGTATAGTAAAGTAAATGAAATATCTTGCAGAATTTTCACATTTCCAGGCAAAGCCCCCCCCCCCCCCGAAAGTTAGCAAAGCCCCTCCCGAAACAAAATCGTAAATACGCCACTGGTTACATATATAGCTCACAGTTCGAATACTAAATATCAGTCACCACTAAGAACTAGTGATTGCAGAAACAAAATTAAAATCATCACATACACATCACAATTACCTTTTTATTTTTCAAAATCTCAATTAATTTATTTTCAGTTGTCATAGCAACTCGAAGCAAATTGTTATTCGTAATTACTGCTCCTACGATTGCTCATTAATTACATATATACAATCAACAACATATTATCTATTTTTCTTCTTCTTCTTACCAACAGATTGTGCACTATTAAACATCTTAGCTCACAATAGCTACAAGATAAATGCAAGTAATTCACATGAAAATAATGCACAGATATACAATATCGTTGTAATATGCATAAAGATGGGTAAGTACTAGTGAGTACAATCTCACTTCTTGAAAGAGATGAATCTATAACTCAGTTGTTACTTGCAATTCGTATGCTTAAAAGAGCAAATAGCGAACGAGATTGTTCTCACTGTATATGTAGTTTCGTCCCTATAAACTATGCTTTGGTGACGTTTCATACAGAAATGACGTAATGAAAGCGATGTTTATTTCTTTGCCTTTCCTAAATCAGAAATTCACAGGTGTGCTGCAAATGAAAACATGTGAGTAAAATTAAAATCAGAAGCGTTATTTATCCAGCACAAAAGCAGGACTTATTTTTCTGTTGGAAGATATTTATTAAGAGCCTGCCTTACTAAAAATAATACAAAATTTAACATTTTTCTTTTGCTTGTTTATTCATCAGTGAAAGGAGATAATGAAATGCAAGTCACCACAATCATAGATAATGCTATTCTACAACAGAAAATATAAATCTGAAGAATGTTCAGTGTTGCCATCCATAGAAATTACAGTGTTGCCAGAAAAACAATTTCCCTAAAATCTAAGTTAAGGCAGCGAGTAGAGGAACAAACACAACTGTATTTGGTTACGTATCGTATTGTTTTGGTTTCCTGTGAACTACTTTTTAAATAATAGTTGTATTTAGTTTGTAATAAACGAAATAGTTTTAACATAGAGTTATTAAAACTAAATAATAATATTAATTAAAAAGTAGTTCACGGGAAACCAAAACAACATGATACGTAATCAAATGCAGTTGAGTTCATTCCTCTACTCGCCGTCTTAACTTAGATTTTAGGGAAATTGTTTTTCTGGCAACACTGTTATTTCTATGGATGGCAACACTGAACATTCTTCAGGTTCACATTTTCTGTTGTAGAATAGCATTATCTATGATTGTGGTGACTTGCATTTCATTATCTCCTTTCACTGATGAATAAACAAGCAAAAGAAAAATGGTAAATTTTGTATTATTTTTAGTAAGGCAGGCTCTTAAAGTACGGCTATATTCCTTTGAATATCCCAAGGATATAAAACAGTGACGACCAAGTTTTTTGCACTATACGACCACAACTCTGTTTCAATTTTCAGGAATCAATTTGGGAAAACCTTTGCGTTTGTTATAGGGAAAGAAAACGGAAGGGATAACTCATGCAACAATATTAAACAAATGAAATGAAATATTTCCGTTAACGTCCCGCGTTGTAGACTGCAGACTAAGGCAGATTATGATTAAAGAGAAAATAATTATTATGGAATAATTGGTGGAATGAGAAAGTGGGAGGAAATTAGAGTACCCCGAGAAACTCCACGGACACAATGTTGTATACCACAACTTCACTTGGCCGGGGATGGAACCAGGGACCTCACGCACCAGAGATAATCACTCTACCACTTTTCTTTAAAGTTAACTGATTCACCGAACAAGTCTCAATACCTTAATTTTGTTATTTAACTCTATTTTTACTTCATTATTGAGTCTACAGTTTTTCCACTAACTTTTTTTAACCCATAACTTCCCAGCGTGTCCATATGGACACGCAAACAGGGATGCCTGGGAGATTTTGTTTGTGGAATTTTATGTTCTGGCTACTCTGTTAGGAGTGGCTAAACATACGTGTCTTTTGTTTGCACAGGCATAGCGTTGATAGTAAGCAGTTGAAACTAGTCCAGCTGAATACTTTTGGCGGCGTTCCTTTACACTGTACAAGTATGAGTGTAGATACCAGGTACGTATTTATTATGTAATTATTACAATTGATTATTGGGCCATAACCCTTTATGTTATTCACCAACATTGTAGTCTAAAATGTTATATTGTTGGAAATCGCTTGTTCATAATCCTGTGCATTCAGCAAGTAAACAAATTAATGCGTGTCCATATTGACACGCTGGGCAGTAATGATGTCAATTTGGTCTAGTTATGTACGGAACTAAAGGCAGGTTCTACCTTATATGACGCACTCCATGCACGATTATCAGAAAATAATACCCTTGTACTCTATGCATAAAGTGTTAATTTCTCGATTCATAATAGTTTTGTAGTAATTGAAACATGAAAGAACTGTAAATTTAGTTGGCTATCTTGTATATATAGTATAGAAATACGTGGGTAACCCGTGCACTTTATAAAGTAAAATTTGGATCTAGTTAAATTATTGCAACCAATGTTCACAGAAGCATCTGCCCCTAACGAATCTAAAGCAATATATTATTACATCAATTAACAATCCTACGTATTTTAATTTTTTGTAATTATTATAATTAAATGAGTAACAATATAGAAGAATATTGCGTAATCAAAATTATGAAAGCAACTTTTTTTTTTTTTTTTTTTTTTTTTTGAGGGGGTTAGGTTCCGGAAAGGGTTTCCCAGAGATTACTTCAATTTTTAAAATTGCTGAAAATGTAGGCCTAATTTTAAGTCTTAGGACATTCAACATATTTCACATGCAGGCCGAGCTAGAACCCTCGCAGACGTCCCTGGAGGCACTTCACAAGTAATTTGTGAATACCTGTCTGGAAGGAAAAATATGTTATGCATTACTAAAGTTTGTTTCTTGAATTAGTGGAGCAATTACTTTGCATAATGTAGTAGATATTTCAGAGTTTCCAGTGTTTTAGTCGTCGTTCCCTTTTATTACTATTTTGAAACTAAACTATATGTAACCTACATATGTATATTTTTTCTTTCAGTGGACTGCAGAGCTGTTTAGCTCCAGAAGTAAGAGTGCAAGAGATATTAGATATACTCTTCGGACAGAAGCATACAGATGCTCCAATAGCTAATTCACCTTTCATCTCTCCACCTGATCCTGCCGTGCAGAGTGATGAGGATTTTGCAGATGTAGACGCTGCAGGAACAGTAGATAATCTCAGTGGGTTTGCTCCAAATATGGGTCTGTTCGAAAAAGAGCTTGACGCCCAACCGTTCATTTCACTGCCTCATGTTCTCAAGTTTGCGATAGTATCCGCTTTGATAGTATGAACCATCTGATACGAAACACGGAAAAGAAAAGAAGGTGCGCTGGTGATGCTTGCTAGAAGTCATCAGCAGCTTGCATACTGTGGGAAAAGCAATGCTGGATTGTGCATCGAATGTTTTGAAAGTTTTCACATATCCAAATAGTGAAAATACATTATCATAGACAAGTGAGTTGATGTGAAATACATTGCCGTGAGCGATACTCACAAAGCAGTGTGTTAGGAAATATACTGTATTAAAAGTTGTCAATTTGTAATTTATTTGTACTCATACAAATATAGACTTTTCTTCAAAGATTACTATATTGATGTTTCCTATTTGTTTTTATTGCGTTTGTTTGTGTGTTTGCAAACACGCAAACACACATGAGCGTGTGTGTGTGTGAATGTACGGGCACAAGTTCTTAATCATATATTAAAACAAATTCAGAACCATTTTTAAGATCAGCTGAAAATCTGCTCAAAATGCTCCCAGAGCTGCCCAGCGTGTCCATACGGACACGGCTCAAAGCAAACACACAACAACAATAACAACAAACATTTCGTTATTTCCACATTTACTACGATCATTTGGAACAAACGTAACTGAAAATATTATAAAATCAGGAAAAAATAATTCGGGCAGTTATGGTGAAAGGGACACGAACACAGAAGCATCGAGGACAGTTAAAGTTCCAAAGACTCTCTCTCTCCGGGAATAGAACCCTGGACTCCATACACCAAAGACGTACGTGCTAGCCACTAGACCAGAGGGGAGGGCACCACTGAGCCGCCGTATCCCTATCTCATGTAACGTTATTAGGCGATACCGCTGATTTTAAAAAAATAAATAGTAATCTCGGTTTCCCGAAAACATATAGAAGAGGCAAAGGAATGGGAATCAAAGTGTTAAAATAATTAGAAAAAAAAATTGATTAGCTCCAAAATTATAAGAAATGAAAAATATGATCAAGGAGAATCTTGTTCCTCTTAAGAGGTTACATGTAATTACACATAGCGAATATTAGAGCGCACGTGTTGAAATCGGAAGTGGATGAGGCAAAAGTCCCCGAAAAATGGAGTCCACTATGAATTACTAAAGAACAAGACGTGGTTCCTCCCTACATTATCGTATTTATTTATTATATTTATTTTAACATGCTTTTGTTTATTTGTTGTATTTATTTATTATTGAGAGTGCAACCTGAGAGCAAAGAAACTTTCTTCTCATTATTCATAACCTCACCTCTTGTTTCCAGTAAATAAACAAGCAAATGGGTAATCCATTGTACTTGTTTTCAAATCTATATAGACGTTTATAGTCACGCATATGACGTTTATAAACTATTAGATGTTTATAGTTTATAGTCTCAATGAATCTCTCCGAACTTTGTACACATTTCTTCTTGGCTACAAATCTATAAATTCAGTTATTTCTATCCACTCACACACACTGCAAGAAAAGTGAGACAGGTACTGAGGTAGTTCAAGAAATTTGTAGGTTAATCTCAGTTAGTTGAGATTATACTCTAACTTATATATACGAAAAGTGAGAAATCACAATATGATTCATAAGTTTCCAGCATTTATTCAGGTGCCTGAGATTAAAGTCAAATGACGTTACGTTGTCTCGCATTTCATGCATACAATCTCGAGATTAATCTCAAAATCTTAAACAAAGGGCAAGATTTCACTTTTATACATTTACCACATTGATTCAGGCCATTCTCTACGTGAAAGAGCGTGGAAAAAAGGTTTCTGCCCGGACTTTACTTTGGTATTCATAAGAAACATATATTAAGTAATCTAATTGGCCTTTTTGGTATTCCAAAATTCTGTAAGAAGGTTGAACAATCTTTCTCTCCCCACCGTGTTGTAAAACTTTCTAAAATCAATAAATAGTCTGTTCCGGGGTACTATATTCCCACTTCTTTTCGAGTATTTGTCGAATAGTAAATATTTGGTCTATAGTTGATCGAGTTCGTCTAAATCCGAACCGATAATCTCCAATAATTTCATCTGCCTGTAGGCCAATGTTTCTAATAGAATGTTTGAAAGAGTTTTGTAAGACGTTAAAAGAAGTTTCTTTTTTTTACAATCAGTTTTGTCGCCTTTCTTGTGAATTTAACAATGATTGATTCTTCCCCATGTTTGGGGCAATTCCTCCTTGCTCCAGATAAGGAGAATGAGTTTGTATATCTCATTGTACAATTTGTCACCTCCAGCTAAAAGTAACTTGGCTGGAAGTTCGTCTGCACCCAGAGAATTGTGTTTTTTTAAAAGAACATTCTTTATAGAGATTTCAACTTCCATTTGGTTAGGTTATGGAATATACAGTCCTGCAGTGTGTATTTCCCTTTCTCAATGTACATTAATTTTTGGCTGCGTGTTAAGCGAATCGTCAAAGAAATCTTTCTATCTATTTAAGATGCTATATGTATCCGTGACAACTGTTCAGTGAGCTTTCTTTAATATATAAGCACGAGCTTGATAGCCTTTCTTAAATTCGGTAATTCCCTTATTCATGTCCAGAATGTTTTTACTTTTACTATTCTCTCCAAGTTACTTAATTTTAGCTTTGAAGAATTCTTGTTTCTTTGTTCTTTCAAGTTACTTAACTTAAGCTTTCAAGAATTCTTGTTTTTTTGTTCTAAAAGCTTTGAGAATTTCCCGCCTGATGTCTATGAAATTTTGTGTAATGACACTCGGATTTTGTAACCAACGTAATTTTGCCAGTTTTCTCTTCTATGCTTATTTAACGCATTCCTGGTAGAACCATAGTTTATTCCTACGTATTTGCACGTCTATCAATTTCTCTTTTGCTCAAATGTTAATGCTATCTCTAATTTCAATCCAAGTATCAATTTCGAATGGTACTATAATTTTTATGCAGCGTTAACTATTACAAAGTTGTGACTGTTTCTTTGTTGTGTCCCCAACAAGAGATGTTCGTCACGCGATAAGAACCACATACACTTACACGACATGCTAAATGTGTTCCCGTCGATTGTCCCATGCATTCTGGGTTGCCATTCACATAAAATCTCGACCAAAATTTTGGGATTAACGTTGGAACCTATTTCTACAATTCGTTCCTTGATATGCTGAGCACCCCTAATTTTCACTGTAAGCACAATAGCACAAACACTGCAAGCACCTCTGGGCTCGTTCGATCAATGCTAACGTAGAACATTTAATGTCATTTCTCGGAATTTTCTCTTAATGACCCTCGTCATGACAGACTGTACGTATGTAACATTGTCATAAAATGTTCCTTTCATGGCCAATTATAATTATGGGAATCGGAAATTGTTACACGGCAATAAATTAGGCGAATACGGAAGATGGTAAAAGACGCAGATTTGTCTTTTTTAGGCAAAAGGCCACGAACTGCGACTGTTCTGTCATATTGTAGATTGTCGTGCAATAAAGACCAACTGCCTACCACTCGATGCTAGGGCCCTATACGAACAATTTTTTTCTACAAACTCTCCATGAAACCCAAATAATATTCACAATTGACATTTTGACCCAGGAAACGAATTCTAAGAGAATAATATCTTTGGAATCGTAAAAGTAAATCAACATTGTCATCCAACATGACTTTTGAAAACGTATTTTTTTCGCTTTCGGAGAACCTGAGAACTTCCACGTAGAGGTTTGGCGTTCATAACGGGTCGAACTTGAAGCACCAAATCTGACCACCAGTTACAATCGATTCCAGGAATGTTCTCTTCCGTCTGGCAGTTTTAATCCTGTCCTTGCAATTTTCAACGCGAGCAAGTTTTTGGTCGTCATTTCGGATATGAAGCAAATCGCGCACACACTTTCCGTTTCTTTACATTCTTCGCCAAAATTTCGTATATCATTTCTTTCGTCGTATTTTATTCATCCACCATCAATCCCGCAGTCGAATTCACATCCAAGGCGATTATTTCATGCACGTTCTTCTCTATCATCGCAATTTTTGTTTTCGGTCTGAATTTGTTTGGGTCGACTTCCAAGGACGTAAGGCCATCCTGGAATAACTCGTACCACTCGAACACACGCGTACGAGATAAGCACTCATCACTATACATTTGTTTTATCATTTCCAATATTTGGGTAAATGTTTCACCTACCTTGAAATGAATTTTAATATTGGATCCTAGCTCCATATTGTTTTTGGGACGAGGTTTCAACAGATAAACTCACTTTTCTTTTTATATCATGACACTCCTATAATACGTTCTCGTCATTGTGATTTCGTTTTGATGAGGAGATATCTAGCTTTCCGATATGTTGCTTCAATTGATGGAGTTAGTGGTTATCTGTAAATGTAGAAGTCTCTTTATTTTTCCGACATACTGTAATAGAACCAGTGACCCGATGCACCGGACTCTACCACTGAGACACCGCAGCCCCAATATACATAAAAAGTTAAGGAATTGTGTATGTATAGTGATGTATTGGTATTTACCATATATTTGCTACATCAAAAATAAACGTCATTGAAAATTTTTGTAGCGTTATAAATATGAAGTTTTGCTGAGAAAGCATCTTGTATTCCATTGTTCCTTGAAAAAATGTGTCTTCCTCAACTCAAGGGAAGAGGTAGCAACGTGAAATCTGATAGATTTCTAAGTTAAGTAAGAGTATGAAATTGTTGCACTTACGGCAGTGTCTAATGTTCTCAGCTGAATCATTTCCCCGTATACCATAAAATGATGAATTTTGTAGCGAAAGATCACGAAAAGTACTTCGTCTTATGCAATTGAAAATGTCTCTGGATGCTAACCTACCCGTATTCTACAGGTTCACTTTTCAAATTGTAAACTAGCTTCCTTCTTAAGAAATAAATAAAAGCATTGCAGACTACATACAAAAATACACACAGAGATACAGGTATTTGAAAATACGTAGATTTCTTTTAGCCTCTTCTAGCTGTGCAATAGAACATAATGAGAGGAGACATAGGGTATAATAGAGGAAAGAGACTGCAGAAATAATACTGCTTGCTATCAGAAATTAGACAATGTTATTTCCCTAGAAATATTCGTATTTATAACAGTATTGCAAAACGAGATGGGCTTTCTCTATTCAAAACATTTTTCAATCTTTTTATTATCCTTTCTTACTCTGTATTCAAGTCCTCAAGAATATATATCAATCTGCAGCATATCTGGTTTGTATTAGATCTAATTGGCTCTTTTCTTGTCCATTCATTAATTTGACACATTTACTCATAAATCCCACACTTGATGATGGGAGATAAGGTTTGACTCGAATGGCATTATGGATGTTACTTTTTACCTCAGCAACCCATAAAAGTATGAATTTATTGCTAATATGCATTCAATGCATTTACGATTTTCACGGATAAATTTTGATTGTACTGTAATACAGCAAATACCATAAATTGAGTTTTTAATGCTATGGGTGGGTGTTTCAGGAAGTGAGTATTTATTGAATGCCTTTTTGTTATTCAATCTGCCCATTAGGCCGGATAGTTGAGACTATTGTATAAACATAAAGTTATTTCAGGTTTCATAAAAATAGGCACTAGCTATTCATTGAAATAGGAGGAGTAGCCCAAATAAAATTTACTGTAGGCAGCCTGTGACACCCTAAACTAAACTTCTGTCCTATATAATATATCTAACATAAAGGAACGATATTGATCGACTTGGCAGTTTATTGATGCATTTCGAAGGACAGAAAAAAGCAGAACTTAGCGTACGAGGCAATGCTTTCAGAAGAAACTCTCCGGTGGAAAGAAGAAAATATATTCGGGCAGATGAAAAATTCGTACTGTTGTACAGAATTTTTGAGGCTGTTAATATTGTAGAATATCTTAAGACGGGGTTACTTTGCACAAAATATGAAGAGTTTCGCAGTTCTCCGTTGGCAAAACCATGAACAGAAAGCAGGAAGTTCCAACTGGTACCGTAAGATATAACATCTATCTGTATTTTGGCTATAATGTTGGCGGTTAACGTCAATTCTAATTACCGAGAGAGTTCATTGTTGTAGAGGTATTGAAAGCAGTCACTGTAAAGGCTGCCAAAATTTGAAAGATATCAGGTACAAGATTTTCCGTCAAAGTTAACTCAGTTTTGTAGAATACTACTGTGTATAATGGAACTTTGATGCAATAGTTGAAATTGAAATGTAAAACGTTTTAAAGTCATAAAAAAAGTAAAACTGGGAGAAGGCAGTTTCAGTCTGTAGTCCGGGTTACTTTGCACCGGTCCAAAATACCGCTTAGATTGGAAATTATTACTACTGGAACGTCCTGCATTCTAAATTTAGGTAAATTTCTTATTTAGGAAGATGCTAGAATGAATTTCTTGTTGGAAAATAAATTATGAACAATGGCGGATCCAGAAAAGTAGTTTGAGAGAGGCTTCACTCACAAAGACTTCGTTTTTTTTTAAAGAAATGAGTAGACTTTGGGGGCGTGGCGATTTCAGCTTATACACATATGAATGACAAACATTACATTTTTTTAAATAAGAAATCGTGCAATTTGGGTGGGGTTCTGCCTGAAAGTCCCAAACCCCGTAAATATCTCACTAATTACAGTTTGGATGATTTTCTTGAACATAAGGAATAACCAAGACAAATCAGTTCACGGAGATTTTTTTCTGTTTCTGAGTTGGCATTTTTGTGGGATATATGCTAAACTATTAAAATGTGTTTCTCTGCCGGTAGCATAAAATACATCATTTCTTTACAAATATCGATAATTCAAACTAAATTTAAGTACTGATACTAGTACCATCATTCTAATATAAATATTTGTAGACTGCATGCAGGTTTGTGTAGAAAGTAAAATGTATAAATACTGAAGGAAAGACATTGCACAAAATCGTTATGTTCGTATGTCGAACATACTATTTTGTATGTTGTGCAAAGTAACCATGTTATTACTTTGCACCAAAGTTTATATTTCAATAACTATGGTTATACTGAATGTTTACTAATGGACTTGCACTAATATTTTCCTTATAGGTATTATATGTTTAAAATACAGTGTTCTAAATCATTACGTTTGTAAGTTACATGCGATTTTCTTTAAAATGGCTTAAATCTTGTGCAAAGTAACCCCGTCTTACGGTACTTGCTGGGTTTGGCCCATAATTCCGTCATGTCATGATAATGTCATGGTAAATGTAACATAAGATTTTTTCCTTCTGCATTAGGCATATACAAAAATTTACTAGAACAAAACTAGGCCTAAGAATTTAATGCAACTGAGACTTTCAGTGACTGTTTACCATAGTATTGACTTTCAGTGACTGCATTAAATTAGTTGATTTGAGTAGACCAAAATTACCGGCATGTCGGGCGGAATTTGAAATATTTCAAGTCCAACAGGGCGAAAACGAGCCACTAGATGCGTATTTTCTTAGGAAACTGAGAGTTATTCGACTAGTTTTGCCTCAAGCCATTGAAGAACAGAAAATAAATTATTTATCACTAGGGCTAAAGAAAAACGTTTTACAAAAGGTTACTTTAGAAACATTTACAACTGTTCAGGCCTTACAAACACATTACATAATCTGGAGAAAGCAAATGACCCAATGAAGAAGCATGATTACGTGGAATTACAACTGGCAATATATTCACTATGTGATCATAAACTTATTAGCAATCGCTTTCGCTTAATTCCCTGTGCATCAACAACAACTGACTTATCCATTATGTAACCCAACACCTAATTGGAATCACTACCAACATCCGACCGCAGTCTTTGCTACACCTTCAGCACTACAGCTACAGGGTGCATCACAAAATCAGTTACATCCAAATTCCCCCCTCCCAAGCTTCCAATCCAAATTCCCCTCCCGAACCCCCCGCGTCTAGCATGTCTAGCACTTCTAGTCCAAATAATTCATTATACTTCACTAAATTAGCAAATCAAATGGCTGAACTATCTCTTCTAGTAGCTCAAAATGCTATAAAGAATTCACAATTTAGGAGAGGTGGCCGTAACAATTACAGATCTAAAAATACAAATAACGGTAATCAAAAACAAGAGAAAAATGGAAAGAAAAACAATGCCAAAATAATAATAAAAATAATAATATTAATCGTAGGCCAGAAACAATTACAGTAGGCGGCACCTGCCATGCAAAAGGTCATTCTTCCAGTATATGATATAAAAACAACCAACAGAGAAACGCCTAGAGAGAACCCAGGACAAACTCTCTCAAGAACATGTTTTGAGGTCCGAAAATCACGAACTTAATGCACAACAAAAACTGGCAAATACCTCACTTTATACAGTGGCTCCGTTATCAGATAGAATGGAGAACATTAAAATGCTAAATCAGGAACATAAATTATTAATTAATGTAACAATTAACAAAGAAGATATCCTGTAATAATTGACACTGGCAGTTCATTGATTCTATGACCTATAATTTGGCTTACTCCAAACACAAAATCGATTCCTTTTAGCACTAATCTACGATGAATTGAGAATTCCGTCGTAAATTTACGCTATATAGCTTTGATTAAGTTCAGGATTGGCTAAATAATTTTTTTTTCTCAGCTTCGAATTTTAGAGCACGGAGATTTTTTGCCTTTAATTGGTGAAGACATTCTAAATCGTCTACAGGCCAAAATTGACTTGCAAAATACCATGTTATCGGTATACAAGAAATCACGGCCTCAGGCATATCCAATTGAAGTTGACACTCAAGAAAAGATATCTACTAGCGCTATGCATACAATAAAGCAGTACAAATCGGCTGATGTATTTACTACTCAAAAGGTTACTATGCCAGCCAGGTCACATTTCTTTTTACCAATTAATGTTAAGAAGCGGCAAATAGATAATGAATAATTTTTATCCCCCCATTAGAAAACTTGCTGAACAAATACGGATGACAAACATTGCCTACCGAATTACCTAAGAAAAATTCACGCTATTTATATAAAATCCGACTAATAGACCGGTAACGTTTGTAAAAAACACAGCAATTGCATATGTTGAAGAGAACATTCAAGAAGTGGATTTGCAGGGTGATTGCCAAAAAGATGAGTAAAATGGGGAGAAGAGGTTTGGCATTTGAGGTTTGGTCTGTTGTGGCATTTGACCTGCCAATAATGTCAGAATACCTATGATGATGATACTTATTAAGAAGTTTGGTTTATCAAAAATCTGTTATATTGCTATCTAGGATGTTTATACATCCGTTTGTTCGGGAGGCAAATAAATCTCGAGAAATTTACTTAGAATGTAGAACGTCAAACTCAGGAAATCAAGTTGCTTTTTGCAGCCGGTATTCAGACCGGAAGTGCTGGAAAGTAAACGCTTTCGGATTTAACGTTGATTGGTATGGAGAAAAATGGTAATACATGAAGAGAAGAGGTTTGTTAGGATAGAGTAAGTATCCCACAAGTACAATACATGCCCATTCTTCACTTAGGATGACCGAAAGTAGTAGAAATCTGCTATTACTTCCGGTTTCAATGTTGATCCGGTATATACAGCAAAAACGATTAAACGGGAATACGTGAGTTTTTAAATCGATTACGCAGAGAGAAAAAGTAATTGCTGTTCAATTCCAGATGAATCTGCCAAACGTATGGCGATTGCAACTGAACATATTTCGTTAAATGTATTTAGCTAAACTTATCCAGTGTCTGAGTCTAATTGATTACTAAGCAACTTCATGCCATACTGTTACACTATAACATCTAGTAACACAGGCAATATAACGTCTGGTACGGCGCTTACTACACACTTCACAACAAACTTTAACTAAATACGTTCAGTTGCCATAGCCATAAATTAGACAAGAACTTCATCTGGAGAAGGAACTGTTCAACAGTGACTTCTTTCTCACTGTAGCGATCAAAGAACAGGTACAATCTTCTTTGTTGATCCTCTATTTAAACTGGAAATGCAGAAATCAACCACTTCGCTCTTTAACGTTGACCGTCGTAGAATAAAAAGTGAAAATAGGTACCAACAAGCTATTTGCTGCACATAATTACGCATCCTAAGAATATTTTCCATCCACACTCTAATCTCTTAGTTAAAACCTGAAGTCGCAGAAATGAACCACTTCGAGTTCTAACGTTGATCGCTATCGTGTAAAGTCCATAGTAGGTCGAGAGGCAATTTCCTGTAATCAATTAAGCATTCCAAGAATATATTCCATCTCCACTTTAGTCTCTGTACTGAAACTGGAAATGATATTAAGAACATTACACGAAATCTAGGAAATTATCATTCTGTTTCTGTAATTTTACGGATTCCTTCTTTATTACTTCATAAGTTTTCTTTTATTTTATATAAATTTAATAAATCTTAAATAAAATTATTAAACGTTAAAATTACATAGCCTATAACATAATTTAATTTTAAAAAAAGAAGCATGTTTACATAAGTTTAAGGACGAAAATCAGTCGAATTGTTCAACTAAAATTCTTTAAAGGAAACAGAAAACTGTTCATTTTAAATAAATAGTATAAAGAAACCAAGATGGCGCAGATAAACATCTCCGTTAAGATTTTCTTATGTTGTTTAACCTTTTGATTAAAATTATTTATAATTACTGTACTTTAAATTAGATTTTATTTACATTTAGGTCAATTCATATGATATCTGGAGTAATTACACCATAAATAATACGAGAAACATGCTTATTTATGTCAACAATAAAGAAATGTTAAGCATTCCTACAAATACTTTTCGAAAATGCTGTGTTTACGTTGTATTAAGATTTATTCTTGTAGACTGAATGATTTTAAATTTTAAGTTTAACGTCATATCTAATAAGTAATAGTTCAGATAAAATATGAGACACATTTTGAACCATTCCATTTTAGTGTTTCATGATAGACAGAATGGAATTGCGTGTTTCAAAACTTCATATTCAGTAAAAATCGACTAAACTGAATCTTAGAGCCTTCAATCCAGTTACATGATATTCCGTTCAAAGTTAAGCATACTTACCTGCTCCCCTGGTAGAAAACCAATTTCCTTTCTCATCATATCAACAGCAATGGATCAAAGCCCATGGCTCAGTAAAAACGAATGGTGGAGAAACTCTCTTAGCATGTTAAAGTATACCAGAGTTTCCAGTGCTAGAACCGAAGCGTGGTAGAACAAGCTCAGATCCTACATTTTGTGACGAGAGGTGTCCCGACAGCAAGATACCTAACTCATGGTATGATCACAACGCGATAAACTCGAACCTATCTTCTAGAAACTACTGCCTGGAAATCAGGCTGTAGTCTGTAACAATCCAATGTCTGTACCAAAACGCTTTTCATGGAATCAGTCCTTTCCTGATTTGGAAAGGAGAGCATGAAAGGCATTAGAGTCATTCGAATTCCGCCTTCACCTGTAGGTCCCTGTCTCATATAGCATCTGTGCTGAAAAGGAACGCTGAACTTAACAAATGAACAACGAAAATAATGCTCATTTGTTCCTAGCTTATATAAAGGTAAAAGAAAGTTCTGTCGCTTTCTGTGGAGGTTTGTGTTCAATTGGATCTCATACCGTGAGTTGAGTGCGAATGAAGATAAGGCGAAGGTCAAATATTGGTGTCGATATATCCAACATATTACTTCGCTGTGTCAGTTCAATTACACCTTAAACGTGTGTACGCGTATGCTGTACGACTTCAAACTGGCGTCAAACGACGTTGCAGCGGGCAGGAAGATATTCTAGGCGTTTGGCGAGGGTGCCGTGACTACTCAGGGAGTGCATCGGTGGTTTAACAAGTTTAAGGACGGTGACGAAACAGTCGAAGACGTACCACAAGCCGGAAGACCAACACATATACTAAATGAAGATCTTCAGGCAGTAATTGAGGGGAGCAGTAGCCAGACATCAGGGACTGGGACTATAATACAGTGTGAGTGGAGAAATCATTCGGCAGCACCTCCATCAACTTGGGAAGCACTACAAATTGGGTCGATGGGTCCCACAAGATTTGACTCCAGGCCAGAAGTCAACACGAGAAGACACTAGTGTTTCTTTGCTGTCTTGTCTTAGGAAGGGGCAATTCTGGACAGAATGTTGGTATGTGATGGGAAGTGGGTCCTGTATAAACATCTATGGCATCGTAATCATTGGTTAGCATCTCACTAAACGGTTCCAAGACAGTCGAAAGCAGCATTGCACCAAAAGAAGGTTCTCCTGTGTGTTAGGTGCACTGCTCGCAGCATTGTGCATCGGGGACTGCTACCAGCTGGTCAGAGATCAATGCAACTCTGTACTGTTAGCAGTTGAGCAATGTTTAAAAAAAACTCAAAACTCTGGAACACTTCTGAATCGCAAAGAGGTATATCTGCTACAGGACAACGCTAAGCCCCACGTGGATACGATGACCCGAGACATCATTCTTCGCCTTGCAGGGAAAACAGTATTGCATCCGCCATACTACCCGTACATTGCACCGTCCAATTATCACCTGTCCCATTTCATGGACAACCACATAGATGATGCTAGTTCAAATTCCTAATAGAGGTGCATAATGCACTTGATACCTTCTTCGGTTTGCGGCCCACCAAGTTCTACCACCAAGTTCTACCGCGAATCCATGGCCTTCGAGAACTGTGGCAGAAGGTCGTCGATGCTGATGGGTACTATTTTTGATCTTCGAGGTATGTCTTAGGTGACATTTCAGTGTTCGAAGGTAGTGGGTGAAAAAGCTTTGGTTACCTTTCTTGGTTACCTGGTGGAGAACTTTCTTGGTTCCTTTATACATTGTGTTAAAAAGTACACAACACTTGCAAGTTTAGTGGTTTAATTAATTCATACTCAATATAAATTTTGTTTTTCTCTTCTATTATTACGATGTTGTTACTGCATTGTTAACAGAATTCAATGTCAAATCCTTTACTTTATTTTATCGCAACCAACTGACAATTAACATTTCCATTGCTTATTTATTTCGCTATAAAATACACTAGAGCTAGCTGTTCACGGGCAGTGTTTCTTCCAGACATGTTTTTGAGGGGCACTGCCCCCCGGAGCTCTGATTGTGCCCCCCGGACGAGAACAAAATAATACATCTATAATATAATTACAAATAACAGAACGAGAAGTCCCCCTGGAATATTACGTGTGCCGCCCGGAACATTTTTCTGAAAGAACGATTGTTCACGGGTACACTTTCTTTCGTTGATAAATTAATCCTAATTGGTCCAAATTTGCGATAGAACTTAGGTCTGTTAATCGTGCAGTTAAACAATGACCACTATTTTTATACGTAATCTATCACAGGTGCTTAGATACTTAAGTATTATTATCATATTTGAAGCACTATTAAATACCACAGCATACAATTTTAATTATCTGAAATGAAATGAAAATTAAATCTATCGGAAATTTAACTATTGATTTTACATATTCTGTACATTTTTAAAGTAATAAATGTTAGAATTAGTTTCAAAGCAGATAGCTGCTTTTGAGTGAACAGTTTTTTTTTCGAAATAATTTTAAAAATTATGCAAACATTTCCAAGACATTCCAGACCCGCCGTGACATTTATGAGAAGTCTCGTATCAACCAGTATCTCATTTTCGAGTGGTTGTCAGGACGAGATTCAAAACATGTGTCGACTCGTGTGCATCCCTAGCAATAATCACCAATAACGAAAAAGTTTATTCAAAACCGAAAGTTACTTGTGGATTTGATGAAGTATAAAGACGGAAATGGAAACCTTTTCTTGGACGCTGAATTCAGATCACTATCGCTTATCGTTATTGATCTATTTATACTAATATTGGAAACGGAAATTGTTGATTTACATCTTTCGGTTTTAAAAAGAGAGATAGGGGTGGATACGAGAAGGTGAAGCCATATCAGTATTACATTTTTCCAAAAATCTTCCAGTTCTTATTCTACTGAGATCAATATCCAACCAGAAATAGTTCAATATATTATTTCTCGTTTCCATAGAGATATAAGGGAGGATTCTTGAATGTTGATTTTACATTGTTATTTCGTTTGTAATTTCGTTTTGCTTCGAGATAAACAATGAACCAAAAATACATTTCTAGTATACCTACTTTCAGTTACACTACACAACAAAAATAGGTTGAATCTTTAGATGCTGAACGCTTGTCAAAAATTCACTTTTTGCCACTCCATAGTTTATTTTTTTTTGGGGGGGGGGGGTAATATATATTGAAATCAGGGATGGTAGTCTTTTTATTTAGTTATTTTTGCAGTTTTCGGTTTCACATAAAGGTAAGAGTGGAAATAGAAGCAGTTGGTTTGACGTTCAATATTTGTTTCCCGGTATCTCTCGCTTCCTTTATGCTATTTGCTCTCACACCTGTGGTATGGTTGGTTATGATCTTTCTTTATGATTTTCCATACTTTATAAGGAGTTTGGTCTACCAAAACTCCTTGATATAACAATTTGTGTCCCCGTTTAGGAGACAAATAAATCTCCAGAATTACTTGACTAACCATCATCATATTTAATAAGAGTGCAAAAGTCAAACGTTAGAAATTAAATTTGTTTTTGGAGCCGGTATTAATAAAACTAGAAGTTGTAGAAAGTAACCACTTCTGTTTTTAAGGTTGATCGCTGTAGACGAAACAAAATGGTAATATGTAGAGAGAAAATGTTTCTTGTACTTGAGTAGGTATTTTAAAAGTTCATTACGTATCCATTCTTACCTTATTATAACCGGAAGTGATAGAAAACCACCATGACTTCCGGTTTCACTATAACGTTACGATCAAATAGCGAGAATTGACTTTTTAAAACTAATTAGTATTCTAAGAGTAAGTTTAACTTTATCTCTTAATGTTGAATTTAAGCCAGAAGTGGCACAAATCAACCACTTTTTGTTTCAGAAACCGTAATAGATAGCAAGAAGCTTCCTCTGTAACTATTTAGAGTCTTAAGAATGCATCCCATCTCCACTTTAATCTTTATATTGAAACCGGAAGTGGTAAAAAAATCTACTACCACTTCGGTTTCAATAATATTAAAAAATCACACAATATAAGCCAAACTGCTTCATGTGATGTACATAAGACTCTGCTGCTTTTCTGAAGAATAGTTTAGACGTCTACGTGTTGAGCAGTTAAGGCATCTTTAGTTTATAGCTCACTGATTTACATATATAGACTTATTTTTTGTTCTCTTGGCAACAAATTCCTATTATAACGATATAATTCTACGGATTTCTTATTCAATTCTTGTTACATGTCCATTGCTTTTCCAAAATAAGCTTTCATTTTATATAAACATAGTAAATTTTAAATTAAAACAAATTATTAACTCTTTAACTCTAGTATAGCATAATTTAATTTTCACAAAACAAGCACATTTAAACAGATTTTACGAAGGAAATCAATCAAACGAAGGAAAATTATAATTCTTTAAATAAAACAGAAAATTCTCATGTTAAATCAATGGACTAAAGAAACAGAGATGACGTAGACATTTAAAACAGTTAATGTTTTCTTATGTTATTTAGCCAATTCATTTAAATTATATTGTCTTAATTAGATTTCTTAAGGTTTTGTTTGTACTTAATTCAGATTATAACTGAATTAATTACTCTATAAATACTAGGTAATAAGAGAACCACAATAAATAAAATTATTGTCTCTCTATAACCACAATAAATAAAATTTAAGCACTCTCACAAGTACTTTTGGCAAACTTTTGTAAGTAAATTATTCAGTTGAATCAATAACCTCATATCTTCAGATAAAATTAATAGTTATGATAATAGATTGCATCGACAAATGAAAATACTACAAGTATTTTAATATTTTATGATATGTAGAATCAAAATAGCTTGTTTAAAATTTGAATATTTAATCCATTTCAATATTTCATGATATATTGAATCGAACTAGCGTATTTTAAGTTTTCACATTGAATAACATTCATTATTTGGTAATAATAGCCTAAAGGGAATCTGATCTCATTGAATACAGCGACATGGGATCCCCTTCAATTTTAAGCACACTTACTCCCCTCGTAGTAGAAATTAAAAATGACAAGGTAGTCAGCGACAGAAATGAGTTCATAGAAAGATGGAAAGAATACCTGGAAGACTTATATGAGAGTAGGGATAGACCATGTAGCCTAAATGTTGAATAGAAAATGAAGTAGGCGAGAATGATAAATGATATAGTATTCTTCGGGATGAGTTTGAAAAGGCTATATCCGAGATTAGGAACGGAAAGGCAACCGGGAAAGATAATATACTAATCGAATGCATTAAAAATATAGGAGACAACGGAAAGAAATAATTGTTCCAACTATACAATGAAATACATGACACAGGGGAGTGGCCAAAAGACTTCCTGAAGACAATCATGATACAGATGGCTAAAAAATCGAACCAAAAGTGATCTGACGATTATAGAACTATTAGTCTCATATCTCATGCAGCTAAAATTTTGCTCCGTATACTGAAGAGAAGGTTATATGGAAGAACAAATGAAGAAATTTAGGAGGAGCAGTTCGGGTTCAGAAGAGGTAGGGGCACAAGAGATGCTATTGGATTATTAAGGGCGATCGGTGAAAGATTTATAGAAAAAGGGAAAGAGGTGTATGGTGTATTTATTGATCTAGAAAAGGCTTTTGACCGCGTGAATTGGGAATTGTTTTTTGGAGTTCTAAAGAAGAAGGGTTGGAATGGAAAGATCGAAAGCTCATAAGAAACTTATACATGAACCAACAAGTAACTGTTAGGATAGGGGAAGAACTAACGGAAGAGAGTGAAATTGGAAGGGGAGTTCAACAAGGATGCTGACTCTCGACAACACTATTTAATGTCTATCTAGAAGAGATAGTGAAAAAGAGTTTACATGATGATGATGGCATTTCGGTAGGAGGTAGAATGATCAGATGCATAAGATTTGGAGACGATATGGCGCTTGTTGCAGAATCTGAAAAGAAAATCAATAAAATATTAGAAAAATGAGGAAGGGCTTTGGAGAATATGTGATGAAAATAAATGTTAGAAAGACAAAAGTCATGGGGTTGAAACGAAGAGGTCTTTGTCAAATATAAAAGCGGGAGGGGAGAAAACAGAACAAGTGAATAGTTTTCCATATCTGGGTAGTATTCTTATTACTAACATGAGGTGCGAACGTGAAATAAAAGAAAGGATAGGAATGGCGAAAGAAGCTTTTAGGAGGAAGAAAAGTCTGTTTTGTGGGACCTTGAATAAGAATTTAAGAAAAAGACTCATAAAATGCTTCGAGTGGAGTGTTGTACTGTATGGGGCGGAAACGTAGACATTACGTAAAGGTGATGAAAATCGACTGGAAGCCTTCGAAATGTGGGTGTGAAGAAGAATGGAAAGAATTAGTTGGGTCGAGCGGAAAACGAATGAGAGAGTGTTAGAAATGGTGGTTGAGAAAAGAACACTTTTAGATATTATTAGGAAGAGGAAGAGAAACTGGTTGGGACAATGCCTAAGAAGAGATTGTATCATGAGGGACGTCCTAGAGGGTATGGTGGCGGGAAAGAGAGGGAGGGGGCGAAGGAGACTACAATTAATGGATGATATAAAAACAGAAATATCATACGCGAAGACAAAGAGGTTAGCGGTGGACCGTGGAGCATGGAAGCTTCTCTGTTGCTGCAAGTGACCTGCCAGCAAGGGCAGAATACCTATGATGATGACTCCCCTCTGGTAGAAAAGGAGATTTCTTTCTTACTAGATTAACAGCAATGGACCAAAGTCCGTTTCTTAGTTATAGCTAATGGTGGAGGAAACTCTCTTAGCGAGTGGAAGTATATCAGAGTCTCCAGTGTTAGGACGGAAGAATGGTAGAACAAGCTCACATCCTCCATTTTGTGACGACAAGATACTGAGTTCCATGACATGATCACAACGCTGCAGAGTGGAACCCAACTTATCGGAACCACTCCTTGGAAACCAGGGAAGGGCTAGAATCCCACCATACTTTACTTCAGATTAACAGCTCCCTTATGACTAATCTGTTATCCTTGTGCGCCTTTGACGAGGAGACCAGAGTCGGATTCCCGACTGAAGTCCATGTGATTCGAATAACATGTTAAGCTGTAGGTCCAAATAGCCCCGTTATTGAAGGGAATTTAAAGTAAATTAAACTACACTGTACTAAAATACTACCTCAGATTAGGGCTAATATGGAAAATGCAACACCAGAATCAATGGCTCGTACAATTTGCCTATTTCAGAATGGGACGAATCTCTTATTTCCCGCCAAGATGTCTATTCAAATTAGCTTATTTTATGCGAATGATATTAACAGGTATGATTAGCTTTTAAAATACAGGGTGTCCAATATACTATTCAGCTCGGAGTTTTGGGATAGTAGAATTTTTGAACCTGAAGTGATACAAAAATAATCCTTATACTAAAATGAAGCCTTCTTTGTGCATATAGTTTTAAACTAGAAGGTTACGATTGAAGTACAATAGGAACCACACAGTGTTGCCAGATGTAAACGAAGGTGTAAATCAATTTTTCTGCAAAACATTTAAATTAACTCATAACTCATATGTATGAACGTTCTGTCGTTAATTTCCAGTTTGTTTAGTTGGAGCAGCTTCGAAACTATGGAGCAGAAAACATTTCATTTCCACCGATAACTAATCGGATGAGGCCTCTGTAAGGGGCAACTAGGGAAATCGTAGTTTTCATAAATTAACCCTCTGAATTGGCAACACTCCTGATGTTTCAGTGCTTCGAAAGGTGTGTTAAGGATCTACCTACATTATACAATTCCTGAGAACAATGAAAAACAAACCTTGAAATTATCATGATAAAACTTTTACTTACATCCACCGGAAACACTGCTACTATCAGAAATGAGTTACCAGCTCTACAGCAAACGCTGGAAGTGTCACCTGTTTCAATTTAAACTCTGGTTCACAGGTTTCACCAGGTGGGCAGCAACTTTACGAAGATTAGAAGTGTTATTGTTCTGAATGGCATTGGCAATATTCGTTTCTAAGTCTTGAACAATTCGAGAATTGTTCTTGTATACCTCTTGCTTTAAGAAGCTTCATAGAAATGAATAACAGTGTTGCAAATTGAGGGTTGCCAATTCAGAGTGTTAATTTATGAAAAATACGATATACCTAGCTCTCCTTACAGAGGCCTCATCCGATTAGTTATCAGTAGAAATGAAAAATTGTTATATCTGCTTCATACTCACTTCAACTAAACAAACTGAAAATTAACGACATAACATCCATACATATGAGTTATGTGTCAATTTACATGTTTTGCAGAAAAATTGATTTACAACTTCAGTTACATCTGGCAACACTGGGTGTTCCTAGTGTACTTCAATCGTTGGTTCCTAGTTTAAAAATATATGCATGAATAAGGGTTCATTTTGGTATAACCATTATTTGTGTATCGCTTCAGGTTCAAAAGTTTTAATAACTGAAACTCTTGGTTGCATACCTTGTATTATTATATTTAACGCAAAAAGCAATAGAAAGCAATACGCACTTAATTATATTTAAAACAATATATTTTAGAGAAAATAAATATGTTTAACTGATATTTTTCTCCAACATATCTTACAAGTAGGGATAGCCAATTCCAGAATTTTTTACTTTCCCAGAATCCGGAACGTAAAATCGGAAAAATTCCGATATCGGAGAAACGGAATATTTCTGGATTCCGGAATTCTCTAAATTTGATTTTTTCGAATTCCGGAGCTTTCCGAAATCCGGATTTTTCTGTATTCCAGATTTTTCCAATTTCCGGATTTTTCCGAATTCTGGAATTTTTCCGAATTCCGAATTCTGGAAGATTCTTGAATGCTGTATGAATATAAAAACGTCTTTCTAACTTTTTTTTTGCTCGGAGGTAAACATCAAATCAGAAATAGATTTCTAGTATTTCCAGTTACATTAAAAAACAATAACAGATTTAATTTTTAGGTGCTAAAATCATACGTAAAACGACAATCCTTATTGTATTTTTCTCTGGGAATCTATATTGGACCAAGAGATGTTTGTATTAATTTTATTAGGTTATTTTTAAAGTTTCGGTTTAAATAAAAGTAAGTGTGTAAATGGAAACACTTGTTCAGACGTTTAATCCATACCGAAAACTATTTCCCGGTATTTCCTTAACGCTTTTTGCCCTGACATCTGTCGAGAGAGACAGGTGTAGGGTTGGACGTATTCTTTTCTTAGGATTTTACATACTTATTAACGCATTTGGTTTACCAAAACTACTCTGTTTAGTTCTTTACAGTAACCATCCTTCCGTCCCTTGCGAAAAAAGTCAAGAGCTACTTGACCAATCATAAAATTTAATAAGGATATACTTAACCGGAAGTGGTAAAAAGTAATCACTTCCGTATTTAACATTTACTGCTATGGAGCAGTGTTTGTAGTTTGAAATCTAGGGAAATTTCATATGTAAAGTTAGCGGAAAGAGAAATAGCGAAATTTTTCAATAAAACATAAAAATCCACGGAAATTCTCTTGCAGACTCATTGACTAATATAAACTCTTATTTTTTTTCTGTTTCACAGAAAAGAACCATTACAATTGCAGTAGTATCTGTGTGAATGTACATTTAACGTGGTATAGTTTGCACTGATTGTTGAGTGGGTGTACTTGTGTGTATTTTTGTTTCTGTAACTAAGGTTAAATAGAAAGTAAAAATGGTAGAAGCATAAAGCAAATACATTGCTAAAAATGAAACAATCAAAGTTGTCATTGTCGACACTGAAATACCTCTATTTCTCCCTGCCGAACCTTCTCTTTCTCTCTCTGTAAACGCACAAAACAATATAACTTTGAATACAAACATTTTGAGCTTTACTTTTGGTGAGACACAACATTTTTCTAGTTCAGTGTTTGGCAGAAGACTCAGGTAATGTTAGTAAATGATTACGAAGGTGATCCAGTCCCTAAATGGGAAATCCAGGTAAGGAAAGTTAGGTATAAATACATGCCTATATTAGACACACGAGTAGTTTTATTGAGGAAGGGGACAACGATACTTGAAGTCAAAAGTTGTGCGCGCCCGAATGTCTTTAGTGGAGCCGGAACTTTGATATCTTTGTGAATTTTATGCTCTGTTATTTTTATTAAGCGTATCTGCCAGTAAATCGATTTTTCTTCATTGAGGCAAGTGCTAGTTCGAGGACATCTTAGAAAAACTGGAAGCGGGAAAAATGTTCCGCAAGACCTCGTAAGATGAAAAAGAAAAGCTTATAGGAGAACTGTCCAAAGACGAAAAATGATTTTGTAAAGAGCGATTCAAAGCCGAATGGTTGTATGATGAAAGGTTCAATGACACCCTAAGCAATTGAAGGATAATATTGAAAAGTGAATTTGTTTGGCATGTAGCGTTACGTCATGTTGTGGAATAAGAGAAATAGAGAAACACTCTTAATCCAAGTAGCATCTATAAATTCTTAAAGCAATGAAAAATACATTTATCATTTCTTCCTTTCTTTCTTGAAAATGTAAAAAAAAAGCTAATAAAGACAAGGTAAAAGAAACAGAAATTTTCTTATCGCCTTTCGGGAGACCATAATAATTCTTGTGCAGAAGACTGGTGTGAATTTCAGTGATTTTTAATACTTTCATCATGTAAACTTTGCATCTGAAAACCACAGGAGAAACATAGATTTGTATAATTAATGTTTCAAATGAGATATAATCAAAACAGAAGACGTAGTTATTTATTTTCTTGCTTACTAAATGACATTTCATTTGAATTTTTTGCTTACCGTTTCACAAAGTTACAACCGACATTGGAAGCAAATTATGTAAATATTTTATTTCTCTTTTTAATTTCATTACAATTTCTGTGCAAACGTTACTATTTTTGATATTCTTTGTCTGTTGTTGTTAGCATTACATTTAAATATAGCTAAATTAACTTTATAGCCTCATTTTTGACAGAGAAATTGGACATTCAACAAACCAGGGACAATTTGATAAGAAAAGGAAAAAAATTGTGTCCGTCGAAGGAAATCTTCTTAAGGAAACCTACGAACACTGCTATGAAACAAAAACAGTAATAGATAGAGAAAGGCGGTTTCCTGCAATACAGTATATGTTACAAAGAAATCACACAACTGCTCTAAATGTGGTGCATCAGTCAAGCGGAATGGTCTACATGGTCTGTCTTCTATAAGTAGCTCCGGAAGACATGTGAGGCATTCGAACGTGAATGACATTATCTGGAGAGCACTCACATCGGCGGAAGTTCCATCTGTCCGTAAACCTGTGGGGTGTAACAGATCTGATGGCAAAAGACCAGATGGCATGACGCTGGTACCATGGAAGAGGGGAAGGATTCTTCTCTGGGATTTCACCTGCTCTGACACTTTCGCGTCATCTAATCTCACTCTTTCCTCATCTCGAGAAGCAGCTATTGCAGCCCGCAGAGAATGCGAGAAAAGAAGAAAATATAAAGATCTGCTCAATAGATACATGTTCGTGCCCGTAGCCATTGAATCGAGCGGCATTTGGGGCCTTGAAGGGCTCAATTTCATCAAAGAAGTAGGCCAACGTATAGCACACGTTACTGGTGGCAAGCGAGCTACTACTTTCCTGATACAACGTATCAGCATAGCAGTTCAGCGAGGAAATGTGTCTTCCATTTTAGGTACATTACCTCCTGGAAAATTATTAGAAGAAGTTTTTCTTTTATAACTAACTATTCAAAATTTGCTGTTTATCTTGTATATCTTTTAAAATAGGTATAAAGGTCAAGATGTATATTTAATATATATTTTTTAAAAAATTACAAAGAATACATTACATATTCATTCTTAATATAACAGGAAGTTATAGAAATTCACTATGACTTCCGGTTTCAATGTTGATCTGCTATAAACAGCAAAAACAATGTAAGTGCGATACGCGAGGTTTTAAATCAATTAGTGTTCTAAGAATAGATACAATCTTCTCTCTTAATCCTTTATTTAAAGCGAAATTGTCAGAGACCAACCACTCCCTGTTTTAAAATTAATCTCTATGAAACAAAAACTGTAATACATAGCAAGAACCTGTTTCTTGCAATAATTTCAGCATCCCAAGAATATATATTCAACCTGTACTCTAATTTCTCTATAAAAACCTGAAATGAAAGAAATTAACCATTTCGAGTTTTAACGATTTTCGCTATCTGCTTAAAAATGGCAATAGATTGATAGAAGTGATTTTTTGTAGGCCTAATCAATTTAACATTCCGATGGATTATACCTCACTAATATGAGTACTGATACCGGAAATGGCATATGTCTACTAGCACTTCCAGTTTTCAATAGTAAGTTAATTCCAAATTACGACACGACACAAACCTAATTTCTTTACGTGGTGCACACGTGACTACTGCTTGTGTATAGGACAGTCTAGAAGTTGAGTAGTTACATAATCTTTGGTTTGTAGCTCATTGAATTACATACGGTATTATTTCTCTGTTTTTCTGTGAAGGAAAAGTGATTATAACGATGAAATTTTACGGATTTCTTCTTGAATTCTTGTTAAATGAGCGTTGTTTTTTTTTCAAAATGAGATTTAGGTTTATATAAATTTAGTAAACCTTAAAATAAACCAAATTATTAAATGTTGAGATTAAGTATAAAAAGGGGTGCATCCGTTGGTGATCGGGGCGATTGCCCCCTAAGATGGGGACACTTTCTTATTTTATATAAATAAACCCATTCATTAAAAGGTTTGGAGTTCTCAAAAGTAGCTCTAAGTAGCACTATTACTAGTGATCGCCCCCCACCAAAAGTCCGACCTGGATCCGCCCCCTAAGTATAACATAATTTAATTTTCACAAAACAAACACATTTAAACAGGTTTGAGCACGAAAATCAGTCAATTCAAACAACTAAAATTCTTGAAAGGAAATAGAAAAAAAAATTCATTAAAATCAATTGACTAAAGAAACATAGATGACGCAAATATTCAGCATCAACAAAGTTGTTCTATATTATTTAACCTCTGTACTTAAAATACATTCTTTTAACAGCTTTTCTTTATGTTGTATTTCCATACGGTTTAATTGAGACTATGTCTGGAATAATTAGTCTATAAATAATAAGAAAAGTATAATTTTGTATAACCACAATAAGGAGATAACAAGCACTCCTACAAATAATTTCGGCAGAATGTACTCAGTTAGTTATACATTTTAAAATTTCTATTGAATTATTTTAAATTTAGCTTAAAAGTAATACAGGCCCCTATACGAGTGTATGTACATAAATTAGAAGAGAAATTACAAACTATTGCATATTAAAGTTTCATGATATATACTAAGGATCGGTAAGCAATTTCAGCTGAGATCCGGATAATTTTGAATTTTTTTATCGAGGTTCAAACAAACATTCTTGTTCCCTAACGTTCTTAATTTTAATTTTCTCTCACAAAATAATGTGAAATACAATAGATAGGTATAATTGTGTTCGAAATCCAATGAAAGAAATTACACTTAAAGTTAGGTTTATACAGAAGCAGCTTATGCGAAGAGTGTCTTAAAGAGGGCTGCCGTTAATCTTCAGCAATAATAGTTCTTTAAAAACTTCATTTTTGAAAATGAACTTTTACAAACATAAATATGAAACCAAACACAGTGGCCAGGTAAATGTCATTTAAAAAAAAATCCTTATTTTCCTCGGACACATTTACTTCAACATTCTTCGGTAGATGAAGTTTTATACGTTTGCAAGGAAGTGTCTTTATGCAAGTCTATTATCTCCATTTAGACTAAAGAATTGAAAGGCGGAACAACTTTGCAGCCACAACTTTCCATTCTGCCGCTGGACGAGCTTCAAAAGGTGATATTAAAAATTGCGACAACTTGTTTATCTCTGCGAAGCCTGGGAACCTTGCTGCAAATTCATTCGTAAGATCAGACATAAAATTTAAAATTCATCAATGTCTATTTCACAATTATTTTTATATTCAAGAATTGTTGGAAAGTCAGTAAATTCTAGACTTGCAATGTCTTTTCAGAGTAAGTCGAATTAGGATTCTTGTATATGGTGCTCGTGGACATAATTGGTAATGAATTTTTCTCTTCACAGGATTGTTGTAATAGTGGTCCTAATAAACATACTAAAAGTCCTGAATGATCTGCCTTGTGCTAACTTCGCGATCTTGGAAAATGGCGGTCGAACACACATCTTTATTCTGTTTTCGGCTAATTTCTCGAAAACGGTTAATTTTAGAAAGAAAATGAACTGGACCAATTTGAAGGAGCATAAAATTTCCTATTAGATAGAGCGTTTACGTTTCTCTCAAAAGTATCGTATCACCATTCATACGGCATTTTTGATGAGGTGATTTGTGGTGAGCATATCGGCACCCCTCGAGATATTATTTAATTTTATTCCTTGCTCGTAAGTAATGCAATTTTCTTTTCATAGTATCGTTGTAATTGTGATTCTCATCAATATACTAAACGTCCTGAATGATCCGCCTTGTGCCAACTCCACCATCTTGGAAAATCACGGACGGTCACAAATCCTCATTCGGTGTTCGGCAAATTTCTCGAAAACGTTAATTTTAGAAAGAAAATGAACTACACCAATTTGAAAGAGCAGAATGTTTCCTATTAGATAGAACTTTTACATTTCTATTCAATGGTAAGCATTCTCTAAAAATATATATATATATCACCACTTTTCGGAAAATCAAATTACAAATTCGCTAAAAAAATGTCCCTTTTGCACGATTATTGAAATGTTTTGGGAATTAATTGATCATTATTCAACTCCTAAACTAAAGTCCATATTTTTAGAGATCCGATGGATCATCGTGGACCAGTAGCAGTTTTGGTGAGATGTTTGGTCAGCACATCGGTTGTCCTCATCGCTTTTTTATAACTTTCTTGATCTCAGTTTGTTACTGATTTCAATACAATATATAATTTATTATTTGTAGCATACACCGGTAAACAATTATTTTAGGAAGGTAGGTTTAACAGGGGTGTATGGAAAGGAATAATCAGAAACGTCAACTTCACATACAAGGAGAAAATGAAACAAAGAAGAAGAACAAGAAAAACTATTGAAACAGGTTTGACTTATCGATTTTTTACATCGTGCTCATGTGTAGAATTATGGCCTACGTAAAAGGCTTGTTTTCGGTATGGCTATTGTTCACACAAAGTATCATAAAAACAGTTTACAACAACAGACAATTCAAGAACTGTTTTAAATATGAACTTTCCTTCTTACCACAGTCCCTATTTGATGAACGAGAAAATGTGTCAAATCGAGCCTCTTTTCATGTCTCGACACAATGGATCCACACTCACTGCACCCTCGCGAATGTAAATTTGTTGTTGAAGGTGGTTTATACTTCACCGTGTGCTATGGCCTCGTCAAAGCACATTTCAAGACATCCTTTCTATTCACATTGCTTATCTTAAAAATAATTATGGTTTGAACTGCACTGTGGTATTTGATGAGTATGGTGAAAGTACCAAGAACCCAAAAAAAAGTGCTGAAAGAGCTCCGAGAAACACCACAAAAAGATGCGCAGACTATGAGATGAAGAAAGACAGCAAGTAACAGTTTCATAGGAATTTTTTTCTTTCTAACGAAAAAAAATGGAGTCTAAATTCATTGCCTAACTAACAGGTGAATCACAAAATCATTACATCAGCGCCTTACAAGCTAAAGACAATACTGACACACTCATTGTAAACACACCTATAAACGCTACAAAATCACAACGAATTGCAATTGTCGGTGAGGACATTGATTTATTGGTTCTTTTAATTTTCTTAACTGCAGATGTTATGTTCGTTAAGCCAGGAAGAGGAAATGTATCTACTGAACGTACTCTGCCACGCAACTGAAGTAGATGCGCCCCTAACGTCAAAAAACATTTCCTCATGCGGTAAATGGTACTGACATTTCAGTCTTCTTTCGCAAAGGAAATGTCAAGACAATTGCACTACTTAACAAGAGAGAAGATATTCGAGATGCTGTAAGTATCTTCAATAGTCCTGATGCTACTAAGAATGAGATTCATGAAGCAGGATAAATGTTCGTCCTAGCATTATACAAAGCTGTCAGATCAGATAAATGTCTTGATAACTACAGATATAAATGTCTTAACAGAGAAAATGTAAAAAGGAAAATCGAAGTAAAGTTGGATAATCTTTCTGCGACTTCAGATGCAGCCTCCGTGCACATGTTGAGAATTTTCCATCAGTGCAGCTATGGAGAGGGAAATTACTTGATCCAGAAGAATGGGGATAGAAAGCTCATGGAAAAATTCTTCTACCTATCCCACTGGCTCAAGCACCGGCACCTGACGAATTAATGAAACCAATTTCATGCTCCTGTATAAAAAAGTGGGAAAGTCACTGTTTATGCCAAAAAGCACAGATGACATGTACTGATCTTAGTAATCAACCTGCAATAATAATGGATGCAATAATCAACCTGAAATAATGGATGATAAGAATGAAGATGGAATTTAGAATGATGATTATATTAGTAGATTAGGCCTCCAGGGGACAATGGAAAAATGCGCCAATTAGCCTTACCTCCCAGTAGGGTAAAGTTAGTTAGGCCTTACAATCATAAGTAATATCTGCGCTTGCGATATATAAATCACGAAGCGGAAAATATATCTTCATTAGCAAAGGTGATAGAACTAGATAAGGAAGGAAACGTTTCTATGCTCTCAAATACATAAGGAATACTCTACAGTTCATTCTTTATAATAAAAAAATTAATTGGAGACGAATAATAGTCAATTATTGTATACAAAATACAATATTCCGCTAACAAAGACAATTTTCGCCTGATTTATAATTTCAAAACAAGAAAACTGACAATTTCTGGAGAACCATGAGTATTGAAGAAAACTGTGAAAGTTCTGTTTAATGGAAAGTTTTTTACTTTTTCAAAATGGCCCAGTTAATTTTCTTCCTAAACTTAATTAATTTTGAGAAATCTGCCAAAACCCGAGTAAATGTGTCTGATCGTCCGCCATTTTACCAAGATGGCGGGGTCAGCACGAGTAGGAACATTCAGGACTTTTAGTATTTTGATGAGGACAACAATTACAACGATATTGTGAAGAGAAAATTTCATTACTTACGAACAAGGAAGAAAATAAAATATATCTCGAGGGGTGCCGTTGTGCTCACCACACATCACCTCATAAAAAATGCCACGTGAATGGTGATACGATACTTTTGAGAGAAACGTAAACATTCTATCTGATAGGAAATTTTCTGCTCTTTGAAATTGGTCCAGTTTATTTTCTACCTGAAATTAACCGTTTTCAAGAAATTAGTCGAAAAACGAATGAAGATGTGTGTTCGTCCGCCATTTTCCATAATGGCGGAGTTAGCACAAGGCGAATCATTCAGGACTTTTAGTATGTTTATTAGGACCACTATTACAACAATCCTGTAAAGAGAAAATTTTTTTACTAATTATGTCCTCGAGAGGTAACTAATTCGACTGGTCTAATTCAACTGTACGTTCTTAGGATCATTATCGATGACAAAAGAAAATGTTACAAGCCTTAACAATAACTAACTAATCTATATAGCCTATGGTAGGGTGAGCTGAAAAACACTTTTCTTGGAATTTCGATTGGTCGGGTTGCGGAAAGGTTTCCTCCTGTTATTTGCAGTCAACGCACAAAATTTGGATTTTTTGGTCAACCCCACCCTTTGCTACATCGGACTTGAATACTTTTATAGCCGCGACTATGGAATCCGCACGACACTGCGAAGAAAATTGAGAAGCACAGCTTTTTGGTTTTTGATTTTAGATTGGCAGGTTGCGGAAAAGTTGACTCGTATTAGTGGTAGTCAACACACAAAATTTGGAATTTTTTGGTCAACCCCTTTCTTTGCCTGATCGGACTTGAATACTTTTATACCCGCGACTATGCAACCCGCACGACACTGCGAAGAAAATTGAGCAGCACAGCTTTTTGGTTTTGATTTTAGATTGGCAGGTTGAGGAAAAATTGCCTCGTGTTAGTGGTAGTCAAAGAACAAAATTTGGCTAGTTTTGGTCAACCTCTTTCTTTGCCTCATCGGACTTGAATACTTTTATAGCCGCGACTATGCAATCCGCGCGACCATCCGAAGAAAATTGAGCTGCACAGCTTTTTTGGTTTTGATTTTAGATTGGCAGGTTGCGGAAAAGTTGACTCGTATTAGTGGTAGTCAATAGACAAAATTTGGATTTTTTTTTATCAACCCCTTTCTTTTCCTCATCGGACTTGAATACTTTTATAGCCGTGACTATGCAGCCCACAAGACACTGCGAAGAAAATTGAGCAGCACAGCTTTTGGGTTTTGATTTTAGATTGGCAGGTTGCGGAAAGGTTGCCTCGTGTTAGTGGTAGTCAACAGACAAAATTTGGATTTTTTTGGTCAACCCCTTCTTTGTCACATGGGACTTGAATATTGTTATAGCTGCGACAATGCAACTCCCACAACACTGAGGGAGAAATTGTACTGCCAAGCTATAATTTTTGGTTGTTTTTCACACTGAAACATTCTTAGGTTGATAATAACACGGAAGATAAAATTGAGATGCAATGTTGTTCCGATGTGGTTAAAAATTATAATCAATTATAAGAAATTGTTGATGTTTTCAAATTTGAATATAGATCATGAAAAATTGCTGATAAACCTTCCGATGCAGGTCTTAGCTCGTCTTGGCACATACACTCTGAAGCTCCGAGCACCCACCACGAGGAGGTGGTTGCAAATCGAGTTCCACCTGTCCACCCACTTGCTTCCGTTTTTTTTCTTTTGCTCATATACATTTGATACTACTGCTGGCAGTCCAACTTCTGAATTTTTCTTCGAGGTTCTACTTTTGCCCTGATAAAGCTATCTCTTCGACCCGCTCCACGTACTAGTGCTGACGCTTCTATAACTACCTTTATCATCCTCTTCACCTACTCAATATGGCACAAAAACATCTAATTTCCTCAAGATCTGTAGTGGCCGTTCTGATATTTTCTTCTATGTGGCTCGAAAAAAGTTAATGGTGGCTCGGTGGCGTCCTTCGAGAAACAATCGATCATCTCATGATATTTACTTGCGTCTAAGTTTACTTTCGGAACAACAAATTCACGTCGACTAATCTCTTTCTCTGTCGACACTTTTTATTCTTCTCCATCCTCAGAAAACAAGGAAAGCTCAGATGTCCTTGTTCCTGTCGGTGATCTCTTGGTCACCAACAACTAGTTCTCCAGGTGGGCAAGTAAGCGTTGGAGCTAATCACAATACAGTATTCAAGTTTTCTTCTCATACACGGATATGAAACTAAGGCTATATCTGATATTGCGTTAGCGTGAAGTCCGACGTTATGCGCCGACAAAGAATACCTGAATAAGATACGTGGGGTCGTACAGGATAATTTAATCGCATGCTATAATAAACAGAAAAGGTATTTTAAACGCAAACATCAACAAACTAATTTTGATAAGGGCCACAAAGTACTTGTATTTTTCCCAATCTACAAATTGTTATACCAGAATCTTTCTTATCCAAATACGTAGGACCTCCAGGAATTATCGAAAGACTTAATCCTAACCTTCATAATGTCCAATTTCCAAACTCATATCGTCAAACAATACAGGATATTTCAGTAGAGAGAATTAAGCCATTTGATGAAGATAGAGAAGACATAGAACAAGAATAAATAACTATTTTATACACGAGCGAAGACTTTTAATTAGAAAAAATGTATATAATAGCCAGGGCAGTGCGCAAGATATACTATATGATCTGGTATATCTAATCTTTTACATAGTTCTCTTCTTTCAACTAGCAGCACAAAAAGAAAAGAATAAAATAACGAAATAAACGCATCTAAATTATTTAACTCAATTGGAAAAGAACATTGAATAGCAAAACATTTTTAATCATTCTCACTTTTCAAATGAAAAAATAAATAAAAAAAATAAAGCACTCACCCCTAGGAAAAAATACGGAGACAGGATTCAGACAGATAAAAAACCCTTTCATAGCGATACAAATATTTCCTCTTTGTTTTATAAAAAGCTGATTCATTATTCTGCAACTGAATGAAAGAATGCTGAGATTTGCATTTCCGTATTTAAAAGGCAACTGATCTTTACATGGACAGCTAACCTATAATTGTAAAATTCCTTGATATTTTTTCAACTGTGAACTACATATTGTGACGAACAGTATGCAACATAAGTACAGGGTGTTCCATAAGTCAGGAATTCTATACTTACATTACACAGGATGTTCAGGAATTCTGGACCATCATTATCATCATCATTAGCATTTAAAATTGGATTATTTTATTGAAATACCTATCTTTAATACATATTTTAGAAACTTTACACCTTATACAGGGTGACCAAGAAATCACGCTGTTCGCATAACGGGCTTTAATATATACACTATCTTAACAATAGCAACTTTTCTAATACTTGTATCTTTTATCGTTTAATATATATTATATATCCGTCTTCGGTCGATACCAAAAGTATCCAAAACGCCTCGCTTAGAAATATCTCCTTCAATTCCGGTGGACACACTGACCACCAATAATATGGCTAACGAGCAACCGACATTACAGGCTCCAAATCCACTCACTATAAGAGAATTAAAATATGTGTTTTAAGCCAAAGCTTAAAACAGCCCTACCTCGAGAGAAATAAAGTGAAATATTAAAATTCACCGATCCTGCCTGTGATATAGGGAACAACTGTTTAGCGCTTTCTTCCGTTACCTTCTAGTGCTCCGAAAAATGAATTTGTCAGCATTACCACTGTTGTTAATCTTTTCAGTGATTTTTTGTGCAATCCCTCAGTGTTGCAAACCCTCACATCTAGAAAAATAACCCTACGGCTTATTTTTTAAACAAGCCAGTGAGCGCAATACCCATGTGATGTTGTAAACAAGTAATTCCACATATCAGTGTTTACAAATACCACCACGTGGTTCGGCAAGAGGACTTCACACCAGATGGATCTACAATCACTTGCAGACGACAACTTCTAGCCCCTCCCATGGAGCAGAAGACGACATCGGAACATGTAACGTACTTACTACCTAATATAAAATTAGACTTCAGTAAACGTCTCTGAGAAAGAGAGTATAGAAAACCTCCTCTTTTTATAATAAGGGCAGGTATTGGCAGAATAAAAATTAATAGATTGTGTCCATATGTCGCATTACACCACAAACCTGGAACGTACGCTAAATAACTACCACTTCAATAGAGTAAAAAAAGATTAACATTATATACCTAGAAGATTCTCAATAGGAAAAAGAGAAAAACTATATTCATAAATTTTAAATGCCAATTTATAAACTAGAATAGTAAAACGTTGAAAATCTCAATGAATAACATTAAAGTACTAATAACCAAACATGACCTTCCATAATGCCTGATGGGCTGGATACTACATTCATCATTAATTTAAAAATGTGTGCAAATTGGTCCGATATTTTAACGATATATCAAAATCACAAATCGTGAGCTTTTGAATATAGAGTCCAAATCATTCAAACTGGGCAAAAACCTACAATATAAATTAGCAACTTACCAATTGTATACTGCTCTTCAATCAAATTGAGAATATAAACTCTATAGAAACTAATACACAAATTAATACACGAAATAACAATTATACACTTAACTATTCCACTTATTCCATATTTAGATATTTAACTTTGTATTTCCAAATATCTCTTAGAGAAGAAGTAGAGTCGAACATAACGACCAGGTTTTACGAACAACATTATAACAGTAATGCTACAGTTATTTCTGATGTTCCCAGTTGACAATACCTACAATTCTGGCGCTTGCCATTCGTACTGAGGCACACGAACCAATACTACGGTACAACGCTGCTAACGGCGCTACTAGTATCTAACTAACCCCAGTTGATCGAAGATTTTTTAAAATTTTAAATGCCATTACATCAACTCACACACCCCTAAAATCTTATGATTTTCCGGAAGGTTGATAGTCTAGTTGTCAAAATTTGTCCTAAACAGCCCAAGAACCTCTACTACTAACACCAGTTCAAAATCATTCTACCAATCGTTCCAAAATAAACATATAGAAAATAAAATATATCTCCCAAATAATCCATTCACTCAGACATTCATACATCCTTACATACTTACATCCATACATTAGTAACTACTCAAGTCTCAGGTCAAGACTCCCTGGAAATGCATAACTATATATGTTCAAGAATTGGAATTACCTATATTATTACTAATAACTATAGACATAATAAATAAGTCACTTACTTTCCAAACTCCTATCCATATAAGACATACATGATTTACAATATATATATATATATATATATATATATATATATATATATATATATATATATATATATACGATGATATATATATATATATATATAAATCTCGATTACAACTCCGGTATTCATCCCAGTTAACAATTCAAACGTATTTCCAAAATATACAATCTGATTATTCCACGATAACAAACGTACAAGGTTAACGGATTCCAGAGCGGGAATGTAAAAACATTTGTATATTAGCACAAAATTACACAAATACACTAACAATAACGCACTTAATAATAAACACGTGCCACCAATACAATTATTAAAATTCAAAATACTTTAAAATTCTCTAAAATTAACTCACTTGAAAGAGACTTATAAAACTATTTAATGCCAAATTTATCTAGTTGTAGTAAGTAATTAAATAATAATAAAAAGAATAATAACACCGCTGGAATATATATGTATTTTAATAAGCAAGATGAGTGGAGCACACTTTATGTTATACCTGAATTATGTGGCTGACGGTACAATTTTATTTGCGAAACATTGGCCTTCCTTATATCAGATGGGTCAGTAACTGATTGTAAATGAACAGAATTGGTTCTTAATAACCTCTCGACCCGGTAAGGTCCCGTCCATTTTGGGCATAATTTTTTCGTTATTATGTCAGCAAGCGACAATTTAAATTGTGACTTCAATAAGACTTGATCACCCACTGAATATGACGTTTGAACTCTAGCCTTGTCATAAATACGCTTGAGCCTAGACCATGCTAGTTCGTTAATTTTCATAGCATTGGCTCATACATTCGGATATCTTCTACGTATATCTAAATCATCTATTTTCCAAAGAATAACTAATGGATCACACACATTATAATTAAATGTCATTACCATTGGGGTACATTTTAACTCCGACTGTTCGGCTGAATTTATTGAAAACTCTATTTCATGAATACCTCTATCCCACATCGTTTGTTTACTAGCAAAATAAATTCTAAGGCTATCACCTAATACTTTTAGATATATTTCAGCATTATTGGATGAACAATGATATGGTGAACTACGAATATATTGTATACCATGACTATACAAGAAATCTTTAAATCTAGCCGATACATATACAGAACCATTATCATGACTGATCGAACAAGAGAACCCAAACCTACACATGATCTAATTATCGACCGACTTGAAAAGGTTCTTATAACTTCCAGTCAAACTCGTTTGAAACAAGAGTCGACCACAATTAAAATATATCTTCCAGAACGAGACTGACATAACGGTCCATAGATATCAGTATACCACCTTCTGTTCGCGGTCTTATCGAAAGTGGACAATAATTGACCCATTTCCTTTCGATTATCACTTTTATTAAGCTCCCATACTTCTTAATACGTTTAATATTTCTTAGGGCATACATTAATCCTAAATTATCTACACTCAATTCGAATTTTGAATGTAAATATGCACTAAAACGTTCAACTGCTTCGACCGCAGCCATAAGTTCCAAAAGATAGAAGTTAAAATTTATTTAAATATTAAGGCCTTAAACGTCTGGATAAGGAACCAACTGGTCTTAGTACATTATTCTTATCGTATTGTTGTATCGCTCCTCCCAAACTTTTCAGCGTGGCATCTGAGCTGATATAAAATTTAGCATTTAAATCTGGTAAGTTTAAAATAAGAGTTTCAAAAACTCCTAAACTTGATCTAAAATCCTTTGTTCTTATTCGCCCCATCTAAACTGAACATTGGGAGATCTCATTCTATTTAAGGGTTCTACTATTTCTTGAAATGAGATATAAATTTAACATCGTATTGTAGAAAACATAGAAGACTAATTAAACCGTGCCTATTACGTGATGCTGGTAACTTTCTAGTCACCTCAACCATTTAAGGGTCCAGCGACATATTCCCATTCTCCAAAATATAACCAAGATAAGCAATTTTTGTCTCGAAAAAAATAGATTTATTTAAGGAAATCGTTATACCATACTCCTCAAATTTATTCAAAATCTTATCTAATAGTTTTTTTTATGACTCTCGACGTCCGTAGAGAATAACAATACATCATCATAGAACCATTCAAGGCCTTCATTTTTCAAAGCATATAGAATGTCAGTTAATACCTTATATAACTTAAAACTACCAGAAGATAAACCAAATAGTAAATATTTAAATTCAAATAAACCTCTGTGGGTCACAAAAGCTGTATATTTATATGAACTTTCTGATATGCTTAAATGCAAATACGCTTTCTTGATATCAATTGCGGAAAATATGTTCCCACTTGATACACTCGTAATACATTCTCAATACGAAGGGTAAACAGTACAATCTACGATTAAGACATTGGTAATTAATAACGAGTCGTTTCTCGTCCTATTTTCCTTTAACTAAAAAGCATGGGAATGGCCAATCACTATTACTCTTTTGAATTATCCCCTGTTTTAACAAATCATCCAAAATTGAATCAAATTGTTTTTGATCAGATCGTGTTATGGGATAAGTTTTCTTCCTTATTGGTTCCTCGTTATTAACGTTTATCTCATACTGATACCCTTTGATTTCACCTACTTTATCTTTAAACACATTTGGAAATATATTAGAAAGATATTCAAAATACCTTTGCAATGAGGGATCACCTTCAGCTAGCAGTGGATCGACCGATATTTGACTTGACAGCTCTTTTCTTTCTGTAGCTTGAAATAAATAATACTTTCTTTGACATTCCTTTTCGTTGGAGACACTGCCCATCTGCTCCCCTCCTCCTTGCTCCTTATTCGATTGACCTGTAGTAGAATCCTTTAACATATCCGCATAATATGGAGTGCTACGGAATAAAAATTTTATGACAGAATCATTTAATTCCTTAAAGTCACCATTAGGGAAATAACTTATGGGAATCACCACTTTCTCACTTGTCAGAACAAATTTGTTTTCTACTAGGTCTATAAACGCAAGCATATACTTCAACTGTTGAATCCCGATTATAAATGTGACTAATTGTTCCATCAAAAAATTTTAGTCTATATACCTTAGCCCGGAAACGTATTAGAATAATCACAAACTGTGACAATGTTATTGTGTATCTATTAACACCTGTTCCGGTAAACTGTTCATCAAACACCTTAACGGGCACTTTCAATTTCGCATTCCATTCCAAGAACCTTTCACGATTTATAATCGAAATTGATGCGCAAGTGTCAATTCCTTCCATATAATTTTCCCCTAAAACATATCCTTCATAAACACCGCTACTAATTTTCCGGGATTGTCTTTATGATTACTAGTAACATCATTAAGTTTATTGAATGTTGATCCTGGAGCACTAAAGTTCAATGTATCTTTCGGCTGTCCTCCGGATTTAATGACTTTTTCACTATTTAAAGTACTAGACCCTAACCGTTGTACCTTCCGCCTAGAAGTAATCGCTGTTTTCTGCTGTTTTTACCGTCTACGTAGATAACAGTCTTTCTCTCTATGTCTTCTTCCACAGGAATAACATTGAATCGTTTTTTTCTCTGGAACATGATCCATCCTAGTAATCGCATTGTACACTTGTACATTCTTTTGAAATAATTCTCTCTTTAGTTCATTTACAGATAGGGGTTTCGAATAGCGGAATAATTCCTGCTGGACTCCTGGTTTGATCCCTTTTCACACAAATTCAAACATATATATATCTCATTCCGTATATCCATACAATTAGTATAACTATCTACTATACTGTTTATATAAAAAGAAGTCAATTCTGCAGGTGATGTAGCCTATCAACATAGCTATGTATTAATTCCCTTCTAACGAAGGGTGACACTAACATATGAAATAATTGACCACATATCTCTATTCAATCATATGTAGTACAAGAAAAATATTAATTAATTCCTCGTGTAAACTATTTCTAGTTTTCCTAATGCAGCTATTAGTACCGACTGAACAGAAAATAAATTCAGTTTTATTATTTTATAAATTTCTTTCCCAAACAAAAACAATTTCTGATGCTCTACTCCATCACATTCCGGACTTTATTTATGTCGTCCTGAAAGCCATATTTTGCAGCATCTACCATTAACTTAGAAAAAGAAGTGCAAAAAGGAACGAACGGATTACTATTATTACCGTGAAATTCCTTATCTTGTTTATTTTTAACCTCGGGATGTCTGTTCGTTTGACTATCAACGCTAACACTTTCTAATAGACATCTACTTCATTCTGCATCCTGACCTACCACACATAGCTTATCACTACCACCTGTTACAGGAGTCCTCGTTCGCCGTGCCGTGTCTGCGAACACCTGAGGGCTCTCGCTCGTATTTGTACTTCTCCCCAACCCTCTTTCTACAAACGACGTGATTTTTTTTTTTTTTTGAATATGTTAAATCCCAAATATCATTCGTTCTACCAACAAATATTCCGTGATCACCATCATCAAAATTATTTAAATTCAAATGTGAATGAGGCATGATCAATAACATTTATCGAAAATAATATCTTTCAAATAAGTGTAGCCTTACGCCTTGGCATAAATATTTGTCATGAATTCACTTGTGTATGTCTAAAGGTCTTCATGCATTGAGTTGCATTAGAAGCAGTGGGAGATTTTCACGCCACGGAGAATTAAACCAAATAGTAAAGCGAACACTCGCCAGCATAGACATTCCTAGCATTTTGGAACCAACAGGAATGTTACGGGATGATGGCAAAAGACTAGACGGAATTACTTTAATTCCCTGGAAAAGAGGCCAAAGTCTAGTGTGGGATGTTACATGCGTAGACACTTTCGCACCCTCATACATAACATTAACCAGCGAGGAAGCAGGAAGTAAAGCCGAGGCAGCTAGTAAACGAAAGCATTTGAAATATTCAAAATTAAAAGATCATCTTTTCATTGATTTTGCTACTGAAACCAAGGGTGTTTTTAGTAAAGAAACAAGTAAATTTTTGACAAATTTGGGGTCAGCTTTTATTAATAAATGAGGAGACCCTAGAAGCAAACATTTCCTGTTCCAACGGGTAAGCCTTGCCATTCAAAGAGGCAACGCAATAAGTTTTTTAAATTCATTCCCATTCACACACAAAATGGATGAAATTTGTATTTAAAATAAATCCTAAAATATTTTGAAATAAAAAAAGTACCGTATTGTAAGTTTGGTTGAGAATCGTCAAGAATTATACATGAGAAGCTCAGAATAGTACACGTGTACAAGATGTTCAACATGTACCGTTAGAAAATTAAATACACATTGTTTATAATACAATGATTAGGAAAAAATAAATTTGAATGTTAGAAATAACAAAGCTATAACCTTAATACCCAACATATAAATCTCGATAACATATACAAGACATATAGACTATATCTATATGAATGTTATAACTGGCAATCATATACACTGCTGTAAGTGAAAAATACAACACAATGCTGAACTAGTCTCTTTCTTATTTTTCCACATGAAACAAACATTGGGAAATACCAATCTCTAGAGTATTCGTATTTTCATTCTCCTAACAATGTAACATCCACCATATAGCGCTAAATTCCATATAAAGCTTCTTATGAAAAAACTACCTGCTTCTAACTGCAAAAGTAAGCAGCATAAAAAGAGAGTTCTTAGGTATTTTTATGTAACGTACCTACTACCTAATATAAAATTAGACTTCAGTAAACGTCTCTGGGAAACAGAGTATAGAAAACCACCTCCTTTTTATAATAAGGAAGGTATGGGCCCAATGAAAATTAATATATTGTCTCAATACGTCTCCTTACACCACAAACCTGGAACGTACGCTAAAAGACTATCACTTCAATAGAGTAAAAAAAAAAAAAAAGAAAGATTAACATATATATCTACATATACCTAGAAGGTTCTCAATAGTAAAACGTTGAAAATCTCAATGAATAACATTAAAGTACTAATAACGAAACAGGACCTTACATAATGCCTGATGAGCTGGATACTACATTCATTCATTAAAAAATGTGTGCAAATTGGTCCAATATTTTAACGATATATTAAAATTACAAATCATTCTCTTTTGATTATAGAATCCAAATTATTCAAACTGGACTAAAACCTATGATATAAATTAGCAACTTACCAATAGTATATTCCTGTTCAATCAAATTGAGAATATCAACTCTATGGAAACTAATACACATATTATTTCATTACTTAAAAGATATAGAATAACACTTTTTTCCAATTTTTCACATATATTATTAACACTATTGAATCGATGCGATATATATGTGTATATATATTTGGTGGAACTATACTGATCACTAATCGAAATAACAATTATACACTTAACTTTTTCACTTATTCCGTATATTGATATTTAACTGTCCATTTCCAAATATATCTTAGAGAAGAAGTAGAGTCGAAAGTAACGACCAGGTTTTACGAAAAACATTATAGCAGTAATGCCACAGTTATTTCTGACAATACCTAACAATTCTGGCGCTTGCCATTCATACTCATGTACACGAACCAATAGTACGGTACAACGCCACTAACGGCGCTACTAGTATCTAACTAACAACAGCTTATCGAAGACTTTTTTTATAAATTTTAAATGTCATTACAAGCAGCAGCGCCACCGTCACCAAAGGAATCCTATAAATAGAATGGACGAAGGCAACTCGACACCAGTTTTCTGGTGACCCTCCTTTAGTCTGCTTCGGGACTTTTGGAGTAACCTAACCCCAGGCCTCTAGTTTGCTACGGGACTACGCCTATTCTATCTTCTGGCTTAGCCTGCCACGGGGCTCTGTCTGGGATTCCTAATCTCAGCCGCTTAGCCTGCCACGGGGCTCTGTCTGGGATTCCTAATCTCAGCCGCTTAGCCTGCTACGGGGCTCTGTTGGCCACTTAACCCGCCTCTGCTTGCTACGGAGCATTGGTTCCTTAATTCCACTCCTCTTAGCCTGCGGGCTCTGTTGGAGATCCTGTCTGCGACCTTACGGTCAAAGACTACCTATTTCTAACCTTTCATATTAGAGAGATTATTTTGTATAGTATTTTGTGAAAATACTTTTATAGTGGAAGCTTTTTTTAATAAAACCGGTAGTGTGAGTCTATTCGGGACGCTCTTTTTATTAAATGCTCTACCTACAACCTATATGAAACAAAGTTTTACAAGATACAGCATTTAACCGTGTTTAAACTATAGGTCCCATGTGATCCATTTTTCAAACTTGATTAAAATGTAGTTTATTGTTTCGCTCTGAGATTATATTTCCAACTATACCTTCCCCACCAAAAAATAAACTCAATTTGTAGCTTCCTATTTTATTATAGGCTAATATAACTTTTACTACAGGCAAAAAAGTTTACCAAAGGCTAAGAAATTTTTTTACTAATTCTTTCATTTTCAGAAATATGAAAGTTTTAAACGTTTGGCGTGTGTTAATCAGCACTGAGATCTTTCGATTGTTTCGCTTTCTATTATTCATAAATAGCAAGTATGATAAGGAATTTCCAAAAGAGGACACACCCTTGCAAGTTTTTAGTTTCTTTCAGTTTCACTCCTCAGTTTGAAATTAGATGTTATTGTTAAAGTTTAAAAATTGAAATGAATTATTTTGTATTAAATTCATTGTCACGTTTTATCTCTTTGCACAAAATGGAACAGATGAGGTCTTGAATTTGTGACTTCTGTAGTAAGCTATTTCCATATTGTACATATATTAAATTTCAAGTTATAAACTTCAAGATGTAAGTCATGTAGTTTGTTGGAAATTTTTCAAATGGCGAACAATATTCATAGAGTAAAACTCTTCGACTCTTGAAATGCCGTGAAAATTAATACCAATGGATCATAAGTGTGATTCAGACTGATTTTGTGACCATCACTTGAATGAATATAGCCCTGAAGAAGGATAAACCTACGAATCAGCTTTGAACGAAAATTTCACTAGTGTATTTTGCTCTTAATATTTGTTTCAAAGGGTATATGTTCTTTGCTTATTGACTCTAAAACAAAGCAAACCAATGCTCTAAAATAATGTTTCGGAATGATCTGATTTAGAATATTTTATATATGTGCATTGTAATGTAAAAAAAAAACTCTCATCCATTTTACTCGTTTTAAAGAAAGTTCCTGTCAATACCTGTCCACAGTTTAGAACACATTCTCATTAGTAAAACCGAACGAAAGATTCCTTTAACTTTGTTTTTCCCTTTTTACCAACTACTATACAGTAATGAAAGTCAAGCATGTGATGACACATGGAAATATACATTGTAGTGAATTTTACACTGTACTCCAAAAGAAATAGAAAAACTACTTTTAGAGACAATAGGACACTGTAATATTTCTGGCGCTCCTTGAACCTCCAGATTACACACACTCCTTGTTTTGTGTTGTCCAAGTATGTCTCAGATGGTTGTACAAATTATGCAAACTGTATGCCATCACTTTGTTTTTCGATCTGTTTGCCACGAAAAAGTGTTTTCAATATGTCATACTAGGTACTGTTTTTAGAGAATTAACGCTTTTGGACACGCTAAGCACATTTTATGGACACACACTTGATATATTACTCCCCAACACTTGTACCAAAAGTTTCTAAATGCTGTTTTATTTCTACAGTGTGGAACGCGTTTATTTGAGTGCGAAATCATCTTCTGACTGATGGAAAAGCGAGGAATAAGTTTTTTCTATAAGCATGAAATTTCTGCAAATTGTATCTACTGCAAATTGTATCCTTATGTTGTTATATATAGAAATTTACTTCCAACTTAACTTTTCTTGCCATTTGCTTGTGACTACTTTGATCCGTATAAGCGGGAAGTATTATAGAAAATATTTCCTACATAGCCTCAAAACCGAACAATTTTTACTAGTGTTATCTTGCAAAATCATTACGTCATATTACTATGCATGTATGTAAATTAGCAATATAAAATTGATTTTATATCTCTCTCACCGCACTTATAAGTCAAGATAATAAGGTATTTGCTAGTCTGACAGAACAGCAAACAACAAGGATATATGGATGTTGAATCAATCTAACGGAAGCTATCATGAAGCAGATAGAGAGACCTCACGTACTGATTCAGAAAAGTTAAATGTATAACGCTCGTTCCTATTAACAGTAGACTATACATTTACACTAATTTGACGAAACTTCAGGTTTGAAACTGACCTTCAGACTCAATAGAATTAAACAGAATAGAAGAGGTAAAAAACGTAAAAAGTGCATAGTATAATAATATTACTTCTCATTACCACTCTCGTATTACTATTAATTTTATTATTATTAGTAGTAGTATTACTACTACTACTACAATACCTGAAGGGTGCCATACCTAAAAGAACATAAAAGTACATTTGCGGCCCAACTAGCTTACAGCTTTGATTTATTACTATATAATTTCCTCATGTTTATGGAATTGAATAACATTAAGGAGAGTTATTTCTTATAACTTGCAATTACAGGAGAGCTTCCAGTGTTTCCTCCACCTACACAAATCAAGACAATTCTCAATATGTCAGCTGATATCGAAGACAGAGAGAACTGTATTTAGCAGTATTGAAGGATTATAGCATACGAGTACTATTTATAGGCAGAATTCGCATTCCATTTGTCTCCTCTTTGTTTTATTGTATCTCATACAATAGTTCTTTGTCATGTATAACGAAATGGAATGATTCATTAGTGAGGGAAAATATAACCTTGAGTTTGTGCAGTCAAGTAAAGTGATTGGTAACCTGTGAGCAAAGGAGAAAATTTCCAGTTACTAACTTAATTTATCACTCAAATTAGAAACAGTTCTCTCTAAACATGGTTACACACTTCTTTCTTTAATTAATTGAAAGTTAGTGCCAAGCAAGAAGAGAAGGCAATCTCATATTATGTGCCAATTGTATTTCATAACACAAGGTAATCTCAGAAAAGAATAAGTGAAGAGGTTGAATAAAAAGTAGTCACAATACTATTCGTATGTGAAAGGGGTGTGTCGCAAGAGTTCCGTAGGTGATAAGGGGATGTGATACGATGGAAGGCGATGCTATAAGGGAGGCGACTGGTAACGGAGGTTAATTGTTCAGTCGAAAGCAGGAGTGCCATAAAGTAGAGGAAAGTAGAAGCGTGAGAAGAATATGTTTCGGAAAGACTGTGTAGGTGGATTAAGATTGAAGTGGAACGTGAGAGGGGTGCACAACAATGTTTCTAGGGACTTCTTTTGTACCTCTTCACCAGAATTACAGAACTACTACGTAGCAGGTACTACGACACAAGAGAACCCTGCTATATGTTGGTCTGTGCGAAACAAGTCTGTGCGTCACCAGTCTAGCCCGAAGCAGATTGGACCGCACCGTATCCACTCCTTGCAGTGCTCTAGCGTCAAGATGACAATGTGAACGAAACTGTACAGTCCATTATGGCAATACAGACAAAATATCGGTCATTCTGTGCTACGATCGCATTACGGAGTCCAGAATCCGTTCCAAACATATACGACTCTATACACATATCGATGTCTTGGCACCATTTTCTGTACGAGCTAAAATTTCACGGTTTGACATACTCGTTTATCTGCGACGAATTGTTCTAACCTGTGCGAGCACACACACATGGTAATATTAATCCTTTGTACGTTGCTTTCACGTTTTCACTATGTTTGACTACTCTTTACTGACCAAGTGTGGTGTAACACTATCACAAGTAAAGGCACAGCAATAAGACTAAGCCTACCTGTCCGCCATCTGTTTGAAAGTTAACCACTTATTGCTGGTGCAAGTTTCTATTTATCTTCGAAATTTCGGTCTATTCATAGCATATGCCTATTCATCCTATAAATTCCCATGCATTTTTAAGAGCACACTTCAATTGCTTTCAATTCAGTAGCAGATATATGCAGGGGTGCCAATCCTGGGGGGCTGGGCGCACTTCCCCCCAAAACTAATAATAAATTCGCTCCTCAAAACTCAAGTCCTCTAAAAACAATTGCCCAGTGTAACAGTAGTTTTTATAGTACTAGTAATTGTTATTTTTGTTGTTTTTATTTTCTGTAGTAGTATTATAGAATGCTTGTAGTAGTAGTAGGGGCAGTAGTAATTATAAAAAAGCCTTACTTTTATTAGTAGTCTTGGTAGTGTACAATACTAAATATATTCTATAAGGATATTGAAGGGTATAAAAACTTCTACACACTGTGTATGGCACAGGTATTCTTTTTTTTTTTTACAATTAGTAGTATTATTTTTTATTTACAAAATATTGATATAATTCCCTTCTACATGAAAAGTAAGACGCAAGTTACAAGTTATTGAGTTTGATACCAAAAGAAAATGTTATCCTCGAAATTAGCCTACAAAAAGAAGTGATATCCAACAAAAAACAATCCTGTAAAAGAGCCAAGTACGAGTGGCCTTAAAAAGAATTGAAATCACACATATAGGCGCCAAGTTCTGGTGGACAACAGTTACAAACACTCACTGGCTCACTTCAAATTTAGATTTGAAACTTGGCTGTTGTCTGTATGGTTACCACTAGCTCACAATTATGTCAAACTACTTTATAATTTTCAACAGACAACATAGGCAAGTTTCAAATCTAAATTTGAAAGTGATTCCTTGAGTGTTTGTAACTGTTGTTCACCAGAACTTGGCGCCATCCTTTCATATAGCAACTTGCGCGGTACTTCATTCATAGAGTTTCTAAGCAGGGGGGAATGAGATTCATTCTCGAGATTTAAAAAAAAATAGCATCGTGTTCCAATGTTATTCTGACGACAGCAAAATTACTTATTCGACATTAGAGTAAAATTCTTCCCCAATTTTTTTATTCTCCCCAATTTTTTTCTCGATGGCACAACTTGCTCCATTCATCCCTCCTGTGGGCGGCCCTTCTCTCTTAAAACGAACCAACCTTTCCTTTCATACGGCTAATTGCGTGGTACTTGATTCATTGAGTGTCGAAGCAGGGGGTACGGGGGTTCACCCCGGAAAATTTTTGAAAATTAGCTTCTCAAAATCGTGTTTTAACGCTATTCCGACAGTAAAATTGCTAGTTCGAAAGTAGAGTAAAATCCCCCCAAATTTTTCTCAATGGCGCAGCTTGCGCCATACATCCCCCCTATGGGCGGCCCTGGATATATGAAATCTATAACAGATTTTTTTTATATTTACAGTTATTATTAAAAGTTTGAGCACACTACTGATTTTACAAAATTTTGAAAAAAAATGAAAAGACAGGTATCCATACAAAAGTCAGCTTGTTCGATCTGTTCTGTGAAACAAATATAATTGGTAATATAAAAAAATTAAATTAAGGTCTTGTTTCCACACAGACAAATTTATTAGTATGTTTGTGTTTATAGATATCTCTACCCTTAGCCTATTTAGAAGCTTTACAAACGTTTCGTGTACTAATGAAGTTCACGTGTGAATGAATTTAAGCGTAAACCATTAAATAAATGTAAAAAAGTAGGCTTAGACATATGTATTGTGACATTCCACTATATTGCTCGTAGGGTTTATTATTTATGGAAGATGATCTCGCAGTAAAATACGCTGTTACTAACACAAATAACCATCGAAAACAAACACAGCCAATGCAAAATCTAAAAAAAGAAAAAAAAGTTTTCATAGGGTGACGAAGAAGGAAGAAAGTTAATTCAATTTCACAGCACCCCTTTGGCATGATGTTCCATCGAGTAAAAAAATAATTTATTGAATAAAGCTGATACAATTCTCAAACCGTTTGACATCCATGTGTCATTGTTGTTTCACTTAGGAATATAGAAGGATCGATGAGTGTTAATAATAGAACTGTAGATTATCTGTGGAGTAGTAGTGTTCAAATGAATAAATTGTGATCTCCGAGAAATGAGTCAGATGAAGAAAATATAATTAGAAGTAATCACGGATAAAGAGAGGATGTAATGAAACCTAACGTTTTAAATATTTAAAATGAAACAGTTGTTTGTTTAAATGCAAGGCGAATGTAAATCTTTTTTTTTTCTTTTTCTGGCTGTTTGCCTATAAAAGAATGTATAATAGAAAGATAATATGCCCATCATCCGACTTTGTCATTCTTTACTACTGAAAATAATTAATTTTGAAATGTTGCTTTAGTGTAGTTTTATGACAGACGTTTCTTCCATGTTCACATTCACGTATTATAAATAACTTCGTTACTGTTCGAAATGAACCAGAAATCCCGGCCGGGTTTTGAATTAACTCGATCTTCTCGAACTTCCCCCCCCCCCCATTGCCCGTTAAACTTAATTTTACATATTTCATTATATGTATTTTATAAGAAAGTTTTAATTAAATTGTTCAACATTGTTTTTTCGACTTCTTCAATCTTTGTATGTATGTCTTACAGGGTCTTACAGTTGCTACCGAACCTGGCATTATGTTAATAATAATATAGCATTTAACTAGGGCTTCTCTTATTTTCTGGAGTACGTAATGCCATGACAACCTATGCTGGAAGTGAAATCATTTTATTCTAAAGAATATCGAATTTAGTGTATCACATTTGGAACGTCCTTGTCAGTTCTTTTGGTGCCACTACTTGAATTGCTTCGTTCATGTTTTCCTCAAATGTGTCATCATTCATTATTTGTTTACGTAAACTTTGTTCTTGAGACATCCTCGTAAATGTAATTAGACAGTGTAATCCGAGTGAAAATGATTGCTACCCTTGTTGAAATAATGCAAGCACCGAAAAAGAGCTGGATTTCTATTATGCTAACCTATATATACTCACTATTCCATGTCACAGCAATCAGAAGCTACGCATTTCAATTATCATAAAACAAACATACTGTACTTCTGTTCGAATTTCTTTGAAAGATTTCTTTAGTGCTAAAACATTTTAACGAAATACCAGATTCAGTGGTATGTAGAACCCTGCTTATTATAAACCCTATCTGATTTATGATAGGAATGGTCTTGCTAAATCTGATGATTAATTGATTGATGTTGATATTATTTGAACTTAGAAGGGTTAAGATAACTTTCCCACCACATTTGTTTGTAGTTTATTGTTTTAATTATATACAGATAGTAATCAAAATAACAGACTCACCTGACGAAAATACAATTTACCTGAGTATTACGACATGAGACCACTTGTAGTCTGCACACTCTCTGTGAATCGTCCTGGAATAAAGGCACATAAGTCGTGATATTTTTTCATCGTAATATTCTGTATTTCTCCATAGTGTAGACACAGTTTCCCCAACTAGGGTGGAGAAGGATATCTGCTATAAATACTAGGCTCCATTATCAACCACATAATCACTCGTAATGGCGAGTAATCGTTCTTGTTACACTTTAAGAACTTTAAGGTTTTATTTAATATCAAGGACGGTATTCTAACCAAAATAATTTATCCATTGAAGACGCAAAATTCCATTTTCGAAAAGAAGAACATGTTTTTTCTCAGAAATTATACTGTAATTAATTAATCCCAGTGAAACATGGGCCTCCAAACATACATTTATAGATTGGTTAGTTCACGCCGCTTTTCAACACACAAGATATATTCAAATCACTAGACTCACTCTCGAAAAATGCAAAGTAAATGTAGGAGGCCTAATTTTAGAGTTCTACATCTTTTAATTTAATGGTTAAACCACCGATATTGGATCCTTCATTTGTTTACAGTACAGTTGAATTGGTGATATTACTGTTGAACAGCAGATGGCATTACTGCGGAGGAAAATAGTGAAAGTGGTGTTTCAGTTGTAGATAGCTATTGTGGTTCCTATCAAGAAGTTAAAGTCTAAAATGTTGTGGTTGCTGTTGTAAGACGTTACAACATTCAAAGCGTTCAACAGTTACAATGGGCCACTTTAAAATATCAGGACGTGTTTCTTGACTCAATCTTTTATTCTGTGAAGTCCTGTAATCGCACCATAATTTGATAAGCAAAAGAACCTTTTTCTTCGTAAAGTGGAAGTCAACTAAATAATTCTGGTGGAGGGAAGATATACACGGCAACAAATTACAAGTAGAGCTGGGATAGAACGAAAATCTGTGAGTAGAATCTCTGTTGGAATGAACAAGAGTCAAACTAGGGTGGAAAGTATGGACGAAAACCGAAGCTATAGCTAAGAGGTATCAGAAAACTAAAAAGATTGACTCTGGGAAGCATAAAAATGGCCAAGTATGGCGCAGACACTTGAGCTAAAAGTGCTCGAATAAAAGTGCTTTGTGTTGAGGGAATAAAAGCACGCGGTCGAGAAAGAAAATATAAATCAGAATGTACTCCTATCATGGTAAAGAAGCGCCTCGAATGGGTACGACACCTAGAATATTGGACTACTGACGATTGCAAATAGTGTGTTTCAGTGATGAATCATGTCTCTTCGTGTCTGATGAATGTTCACAATATATGCGACGTCAACCTGGGAGAAATTCAAGTTGGAATGTCTTTAACAAACCGTGAAGCATCCTACTTTAGTCATGGTCTGGGATGTGATCTCTGTCTTCGGGTATGGAAGACTGTATATAGTAGAGAGACCAATGAAGCACGACCAATTCATACAAGTTCTTCAAGAAGAACTGCCTTCTCAGACTGCAGTCTGTTTGATGATGTACAATTCATCTTAATGCATTATGAAGCTCTATGCCATCTGACCAAACCTGTGACAAAATTCTTCCATGATAACGACATTAGTGTTCTTCCATGGCCGGACACTAGTCCTGATATGAACCGATTGAAAACATTTGGAGCTTCATGAAGGAAGAGCTAAAGAAACACAATAGAACTAAACATTAATAATTGATCGAGGGGATCAACAATTTGTGGTATCATGATGCTGAATGCAAATGGCTATACGTATCTAAAATTTACCACCATCCATCTGGATTCAACTCCATTAATCACTGAAATTCGACACTTAAGTGCTTGACGTGGGTTATTATTCGTAAAATACTAATGTAATATACTCAATTTCCAATAGAAGCCACTGCAGTATTATTCTTTCGAGTTAATAATTATGAGGTCTACAGGACATTAAGACACAAAGTTTTACAACACGTAATTCAGCTTTTAACATATGCATTAAAATAAATTTCAAATGTTTACTTTTTTAGAAACGCAAGTAAAATTCAAACTGAATTATTAAATATATCACAGCAAATTTTACACGTTCTTGTTTTAAAGTTTAAGATGTGGGCAGAAGATTAAAATTTAAATGATCAATGCATCACAGTACTGCGGTGGCCAATTTTGGCAGTCGTAAATTTTGATGAAGGCTTCAAAATTAACATACTAAAATAAAGTACCCAACAAACCAGGTAGTGTAAGTGCAACAACCACTCACGAACCCTAAACCTAATAAATCATTCTAAATTTCGTTTAATAGTTTTTAAGATCGTTACGTATGATACAGACATTTACCTCTCACTGTCAGACGAAACACCTTATTTCCAAACCCATATTTTGAGATCGTGCTTGTCGTGATATTGTTTACATCTGTAGGTAATTAATTAAGACTACTTAGACCTAGTTGCTGTTCCATTTAGACCGTATTGTAAATATAGTTAATCTCGTAACTATCTACTAGCGTAGGCAGAACACAACACCGTAATTAGAGAAGCGATGCATTGTAGAAGCAAACCGGTTTAGTGGTTTGTAGAGAAAAGCAATAGGGTAAATTGTTATGACATTAAATAAACGTGTTTTTTCAATTTGTTTTTAGAACGATTCTTTGATTTAGTTTTTATTTAATATTTGGTGAATTAATTTCATTACTCCTGAGTGGTGACAGCTTCATTGATATGTTAGCGCATGTTTGAAGGATTTAATTGTAAATGTTTCGAATTTTACTTCATGTACATTCAACTGTTTCAGAATTGTGAATTATCACCGTAATTCCATGCCTTAACCTAGAATCGAAAGCCATCAAGTGGTTCTTAAATCAACCAATTTTCCCTTCCATAAGAGAAAATCATAATAGGCCTATATACTATTATAACATATGAAGAAATTGAAATGATGTTCAAATGAAGTATCAGAACAAAAGAACGAAATCAGTATCGAGGGATGCATAAGTTAAATTCTGATCAATAATGTTACATTTTCTGATTGAGCAAGGTCAAAGGAAAGCTGAAATTTTATAATTGTCGGAAATTTTCACTGTGCAACTCTGCGATCGTTATTTGAAACAAAGCGACCTAGAACTCAACACGTGAAGGTCGTTAAGTCGAGTTCCAACAACACCCTTTCCAACTAACCAACCAATTGTTGAGTGTGCTATTTACGTTATATTTACAACTATTTACAATTTACAATATACTAAGTAAAAGTATTATCATACAGTAGAATATTTGACTTACTCTTATACTCTTTTTTTGTATCTACACACATTTATAGTATGATATTTTTTTAGAAATAAGTCATGACTGATATAGACTTCAGAATTGCTACGCTACAGCCATCTCTAGCTTCATATCAATTATTAGAGGCCTCTGTCAGAAGATTGATACACCTCCCCACAGCCTCGATGTGACAGGAAAAATTTGTATTTCTCGGATGGGTGGCTTAATGAATGATTTTATATCATTTTTAATTAGTTTGAGCACAATAGAAGGCAGATACAACACACAAGGACTGTAATAAATAAATCGGAATCCTGTAAGTTTCAAAGTAATCGGAAGCCTGAAAGTTTATCTATGGTGATACAAAATTTCGAACAATCTTGTTTTTTCAGGCAGTTTGTTTTGCTTTTAATATCCTATAAACAAGCTTTAGAATATGCTGTATGTCATCCTCTAGCACTACCAACAAAAGATTCCCTGGTTGTAAAAAGAACGCATTTCGCTCCATTACTGGGTGGATAACATGAAGTAATGATCAGATAAATATCGTGTGGTCTCAATTATTTCAAAGACATAATTCGGTCTGTCAGTAAAGAATGGGTTCTTTTTTATGGCAAACCTGACACGAATGTACGATTTCTAAATATCATACAAATTTAGAAATTTGTCTAAGTTCAAACTCCAGCTAACTTCAACCAATTAGCAAAATTGTTAAACTGTTCAAAGGTTCTTACTGAGCTTATTGTTTCAACTGATTTTTTATCAGATTCAACTTGGAGTAACTCCTTTCTCCAGAGGGAACAATCACAGGAATTGTAAAGAAAAGCGTATATTGCAATATGTTCTTGTATATATTTGACACCTTGGAGTAGATTACATTCCCGTAATCAATCCTATTTGTATAAATCCGGGTAAGTTAATTGCTAATAATTGTATAAAATTATTCGGGGTTTAATTTTAGGAGGCTAAATTCACACACGTAATATATAGAAGTCAGGTGTACACATCGTTCGCAATATTCGAAATTTTACAATCATCAGAAGGTGATTCCTGATTCCGACATAAACAAAAAATGTTCTCTGAACATATCGACGGCGAAAGTGCAAAACCTCGCGACTCATCAAAACCAAAGTTTTCAGTAGAGCAATTAAACTCTTCTCTTTCTACCACCGGTAATTGGGTTTCGTTCATATGTAGATTCAGATGTGGAGAATTATGTGCAACCAAAATCTAAAATTCCATAAAAATTGCAGAAACGATGTTTTGCACTTTCGCCGTCGATTTAGCATATTGGCAGACTTGGCAAGGGCAGAAAACATATAAACAGTAAGTTCGAAGCGGTAGACATCGACATGCAGAGAGAGACAAACGTACATTCCTCCTGTACATCATAGAAGATCTTAAAGTGTCTGTCATGAATAAAAATGTATGCAAAAGTACACCTAATCATGGGTTTGCAAGCCAGTTCGAAGAAACCTTGGTTATGGCGAACAGTTAGAAAACTTTATGGACATGGTGTTCCAAGTCTTTCCATACCACACATTTTTCATGTCTCCCTACTGATAAAATTCCAATTGATTCAGGTCCTGATACCGAGAAGACAATGAAGTGGATAACCATGCCTAATCCAACTTTTTGTGAACTTTTTGCTTAACATCTGGCGGACAAACAAAAGAAGTGTGCGGGAACTTCATCATGAATGTACTTCATAATCCAGCGATTCGTCAGGAAAGCGTTTTCTTTTAAATCTTACAATGCATTACTGGCACTTACATACCGCCCTTAGGCGGTTTCCAAGAAAGCAGAACACGGTCGAAGAAATCCACATATTTTTTGTTTTATGAGATAGATATTTCAACAACTCCTTCCAGTTAAGAGCGGTATTCTGGTTGACGTGCTGAAACAGAAGGTGATGTGGCAATTTTCATGCCTACTGATTCCTGTGTGTAGTCTAGGCAGAAAGACAGTGTATGTGATTTTTTGATTTCCAGTTCTGATATATTTAATCTTTCGGTAATTTTTGTTTCCATTGTTTCGATGTTTTTTATTTTATTTGTTTTGTTCATTTTTTCTGTATTTAGTTGATAGTTGGTCGCATCTTCAGAAAACATGTAGAGATCTTAAGATGCAAATGAAATTATTCCCCCCACAAATTTCCTTTGCATGATCCATTGCATCCCGAAAAGGCGAGCATCAGGCCCTTCCAAGAGTCGAACAAAAAATTAATTAACAGAGTCAAGCATTTGTTTGAAATGTACATAATCGTGTTTAAAGTAATATTTTGTGGAGAGGACCAACTTCAGGAACAGTAAAATACAAAACTTAGACAGAAAATCTATGTAAAAATTATTCTGAGAGGTCCAGAAAGAATAGAACGGAAAAATGAAATTTAAGAAAGTGGACAGTTTTCGTGTGCTTCAATTAGTAAGACTGAATTTTAAACTAAGGGACAGTCCACAAGTGAGAGATAATTCTTGAAACATTTGAAAGTTGTATCTAGGTTTCCCTAAAAGGTTACATTGATCGGAAAGATCAAAAATTAAGATTTTCTCTTCGTCGTCCTAGAACAAGTATCGGCTAAGATTCTTCCTTGGCGATACCGGTACCTGCACAGACCACACGAACTTCGACCAGGAGACTATGATATCGTTTTCATAGATTAGATCTGGTATGACACCCATGATGGCGTACGAAAGAGCTGGAATGACAAAATTTGTAATTGTATTTTGAAAACTCCGTCATCCTGAGAGAAACCCATCATGGTGCTCCATGCAGCAGCTAGTCTGAAATAGGCCACAACTTTTCTTTATCTATCTGATAAAATCATTGGTGACTGTAAGAGGTCCAATAGAAATGACGAAATGAAAGCATATGTCTGCAAAAATTGTTTATTAAAAAATCTAAATAAGAAATGTGCCATTTTCACAGACAACCTCACTTATCATTCGCTTGTACAGGTTAAAACTCTATCAATGAAGAGCTAATAACAGAACATCGTTTCCTTCATTAAACAACTTAAACTCTGTCCCCATAAAACCTGTACTGTCACAAGGCGTAAAATAGGAAAGTATATCCGAAAAATTGATGGTGGATGAATTTGATATTTCATGTGGACATGAAGCATAACGCGTCTCTCCCTAACACTATACGTTGAATCCAATTGAACCTGTAAAGGCTCGCCTGAAATCTTTTGTAAGAAAGAACAACAATTCCTCTATATAGAAGGTCAATGTTAGATCAATTATTACGGAACGGAACACAAAAAATAGACTCTGGGCTTTGGTCCTCATGCGTCACCCATACAAGGAAAAATGAAAGAAAAATAAATGAACCACGATAGAGTCAGCAGTCAGGAGAGATTTGTAATTTATATAGAGCACAGTGACGGCGGTGAGTAAAGGTAAGTCAATTTATTTCTATGCAAGTTACTAGAAATCTTGAATCTATTACTAGTGTCCTTTGAAAATATTTAGTTATTATATTGTCTCTGTGTTTCACATGTGATGCATGGGTGTGTTTGCATGTGAAGTCATGAAAAGGAACTCAGTCATTTGTTTTATTTAGTTGTTTATAATCTTACATATAGCATATTGTTCATTTCGTATAACTTCCATTTCGACAAAGTTGATGTTCTGTTTTTCGCCCCCTCCCAGCGGAACAGATACCAGTGCTACTTAAGTCCAATGTGAGCAAAAGCTACAAATTCTTTCATTTCTACCTTTGTCCACACTACCATAGTGGAACATTTTAATGCTCATTATGTTATTATTATTATTTACACATATTAGCATAATTTTATTGTTATACAAATTGTGTGTTGGCAACAACGTATCACATCGACACCACACACGGCTTGTCTCAAATGTTATATTTGAAGGTGGTTAGGGTTAATTTTCTGCTTGAGTACAAATGAAGCCAGTTAAGACCAATTGAACCCGGAAAGTATATCCTGCAGGAATTTCAAATACTATGCTCCATTGACGCTTCGTGCCATTTCGTTGATAACGGACAATACCAAATCATACGTTGAGTTAAAATTGTCGTTGATAATGATTGTCAACCATATTATGTTGGTGCGCATCTGTGACTTGAATGTTCCATTGGCAGAATGCACCACTTGCTTGAACGTCCACTTCTGTCAGTCCTTTTACTCTTTGCAGTTCGTACGAGTACAATGTAATTTTCAAGCTACATGTCACTAATATGCATTGCATTTCTAAGTTCCCTCGTACTCGAAATGGCCTATTATTAACAGTTTCTAACACACGTTCGCAAAGAACAGGTGTTTGCACACGACGGGGTTGACAAGCATCCACACGTGTAGGGAGTATGGTCCCTGTTTCGCAGATGCGCCGATAAATTAACGCAAGCGTCCTTTATGATGGTTGGCGTAGTAATGGGTAGTGGGAATATTCCTTGTGGGAAGGAAAATTAAAAGTTGGAATATTCTTGAGTTTTTCGCTTAAATATAAATTCGCGGAAGGAATTTATTTCCGTTTCTTTGCTATATTTTCCAAGTTATAAGAACCATATGACTAATTATTTGATTTTCATTTATTATTAATTACTTCTAGGTTTTAAATAATTCGGAGGTTAAAAAATTTGAAATTATTTACTGTACTTTATATGACTAATTAATAATATGATTTTTTAAATTTATATTTGCATTTGCACTAAAAAGTAGGAAAGTACTAATTTATAAATGATGGAAATATACCAGTTTGTAAAGAAATATAGAAATTGTATAGAGATAGAGGTAATACTATCTATACTAGGGTGGAGCAAAAAAAACTTTTTTTCACCAAGCAAAACGCCTGGGGTCCAAAAAGTTGCGTAGTGGCCTGGTGTTAACGGGTGTAAAATATTTCCTTGATCGGTTGATATCTTCAGGTTGCGCATGCGCACTGAAGTTTGGCGAAAATGAGGAAAATTTGAAAAAATAGGATATTTTAATTTATTTTCTTTTATTTTATTTTGTCACCAAGCAAAACGCCTGGGGTCCAAAAAGTTGCGTAGTGGCCTGATGATAACGGGTGTAAAATATTTCCTTGATCGGTTGATATCTTCAGGTTGCGCATGCGCACTGAAGTTTGGCGAAAATGAGGAAAATTTGAAAAAAGAGGGTATTTTATTTTTTTATTTTTTTTGTCACCAAGCAAAACGCCTGGGGTCCAAAAGTTGACAACGGGTGTAAAATATTTCCTTGATCGGCTGATATTTTCAGGTTGCGCATGCGCACTGAAGTAACATCCTTTTGTGCTTTACCAATAAATGCTATTATTCCATTAAGCCCAATTCGTGCACTGAAGTTCTATTAGCAACATTCATGTATTGTTTATAAGAGTAAGTTAAGAAGCAATTAGTTAATTATTCATTAATTAATTAATGATTAACAGGGGCGAAAGTCTTTCTTAGTTTCAAACTTCGGCATCACGAGCCGATTCAGAAGACGTGCCCGGATGAAACCATCGCGCCTGTCCTGTCCACAGACTTGAGTTGCAGCTTCTGTCACCACACGAATGCATCGTTCGACTGCTTGCGTATGGCATGGTAGATACTTCCACCACAAATTTTGAAGTTGATCTTGATCCAGGCTATCTTCTGGCAGTCCAATAACGAGTGGCGTTTCGGTGACAGCGAGGTCTTGCCAAAAGATGAAGTCTGTGTAATCCTTGGCGCTGAAGTTCAACGGTGGAACTTCGAAGATTCGAATCGAGCCGCCAGGACCAGGAGGATTCTCTCTTGCCTTCAGGATTCGTTTCTTGGCCAAAGTACGAACATGAGGTCTCTCGTCATGCAGCATCGCCAGTAGGAGGTTTTCGGGATGTGCGGCGAAGGCGTTTCTCTGCATTGTGTTGTAAACGACCTTCTTCAGTTCCGGATCGAGGTACTGTGACAACTGCATGGAATGCCATAGATTCTTTGGTGCATCCGTGATCTTCCAATGGCGCTTGATATTGAACCACATTAAAGCGTACACGCGGACCACGGACGCGGACAGGATGACTAGGTTTTCAGATGGGATTTCACTCGCCACATACAGCCGCAAGATTCTATTTGCAGTAGTCAACCATCGTGAATGGGACAACATGCCAGGACTTCTTCCTCCCAGCCCTTGCGGGGATTGCCCGGTTGCGACAGCCCGACAGATGTCGAGTAGATACTGTTGGTCGGTGCTGAGGTCTGGGACGACGTCGGGAAAACTGCCTTGGATAGGCTGGAACTCCAGGACAGGAAGGTTCTCGCAAATATGAAGGTTCTTTGCGAGTGGTCCCGTATACCCTCGTGGGCTACTCGTAGGTTCCTCTAGATACTCGATTAGATGACGCAGGGTTAGCTCATTGAAGTGGAGTTGACAGACTATCCACTGCAATGGCTTGCCCAGCTGAACTTCCAGGCAATGAATAACCCCATTTTGCTTTCCTGTGTTGACAGCAGTACCGTCGCTGCCGATCACCTGCAGCCCCGACAACTCCATGTTCACGACGGTTGCGTATTACAGGATAGCATTCGTAATTCCTATAGCAGATCCGAATTTTGGTGTCACGTGTCCAAAGTATGTAGACCCTGGTTCCCTGATTAGGGACACGTGTTCCTCCACAATCTCCCTGCAATGTAATTTTCCATCAACTATCATTTCAACAGACATCGTTTTGTCCTTTCTCCCGTCGAAGTAGAGTGCCCGCAGTGGTTGGAGCTGGAGAGGCGGATCTTGTAAACCCTCCCTCATCTTCTCTCGCTGTCGCCTGACTTTGCTTCTGTCGATGACCGTACTCTCAGCTTACGGATGGGCTGTGTCGTGCAGAATAGCAGAAGCAATCGCTGCGGCAGGCCTGTCAGCAATCCCATATCTGTCTAACACCTGGGCAAACGTGGGGAGTTTGAGACTGGTACTGGGCGACTGTTTTGTGGATTTCCGGGTATCGAAGGTTACTGATTGGTCACTTGTCTCAGCACTAGCAGACTCCGCGCAATCGACGCCATCGTTGGAATCCGAATAGTCAGCTTCCGTGCCAAATTGGGAACTTGGACCGGGGTCTTCCTTTCCGCTTTTTGAAAGATCTTGCCTTGGCTGCTTCGGACTCCTTCCTACTTAATCGTTTCTGAATGGCCTTGGTGACTTTGACGTCCAGTCTCCCAATGAACATCTACCGAGCTGTTCTCTCCTCAACAATGAATTCTTGCTCCTGTCTGGGGACCTTCTTCCCTTTCTCGCACTGGCAGAGGGAAAATTTCTGACATTTGCAAGCGGCGATGTCTAACAACTTGCCATTTTCATCTAGAAATGAGTCCAGCGATTTCTTGAAAGCGTCGACGTTCCTTCGACTTAAGGATCACTTCTTCAGCTTCTGTACTTTCTCCACATCCTTCTTAATTAGTTCCACGACTCTCTGGTGACTCACTGTCGGAATCAATGCCTTAGTCCATACCTCCTCTACCTGACAGGCCACTTCGTCTGCGATGAAAGACAGAGGCGAGTCTTTCTTGCTCAGCTGCTTCTTTTCTTCACGCTTGAATTCCACGTACTTCAGGACATCTAGATGTGTGGGAAGAACTGCATCCGCTAGGCGGGAGGCACTCCCTACATCCGGGCAGTCAATCTGACGTCTTGTTTTCGAAAGATTATAAGTTTTCTCAGTCATTTTTTTTTACTGTGTAATTGTCTGTTTACCCTTCTACCTGTCTCGGAACATAACTGCGACTGTTGCGCGTAGACTCTTTGTTCATTTCACTTCCTCAGCTAACTATACGGCAACAATCGCTCTCTGCAACAAAGAAAAAATGCGTATTAGGTTAAATATGTAAATAAGAAATAAATGAAAAATAGTAAATACACATATTTCGATAATGAATGAGAAACGACAAAAATATGGTGTAACAGTTTTATTTCATTTCACATTTGGTGACAAAAAAAAATAAATTAAAATATCCCATTTTTCAAATTTTCCTCATTTTCGCCAAACTTCAGTGCGCATGCGCAACCTGAAGATATCAACCGATCAAGGAAATATTTTACACCCGTTGTCACCAGGCCACTGCGCAACTTTTTGGACCCCAGGCGTTTTGTTTGGTGACAAAAAATATAAAAAAAAAATTAAAATATCCCATTTTTTCAAATTTTCCTCATTTTCGCCAAATTTCAGTGCACATGCGCAACCTGAAGATATCAACCGATCAAGGAAATATTTTACACCCGTTGTCACCAGGCCACTACGCAACTTTTTGGACCCCAGGCGTTTTGCTTGGTGACAAAAAAAAAAGAAAAGAAAAATTAAAATATTCCATTTTTTCAAATTTTCCTCATTTTCGCCAAACTTCAGTGCGCATGCGCAACCTGAAGATATCAACCGACAAAGGAAATATTTTACACCCGTTGTCACCAGGCCACTACGCAACTTTTTGGACCCCAGGCGTTTTGCTTGGTGACAAAAAGTTTTTTTCACTCCACCCTAATCTATACACCCTGAACCACCGTCAGTAATAGATATCGGCCTCTGCTCTCTCTAATTCGAATTTCGCTCTATGAGAAAGAATCTGATATTGAATGAAGGAATCTCTATGATCGCAAATCTCATAATTTTAAAATGTAGTGTCTACATATCAAAATCAGGGTTGGTTCTCAGGATGTTTCATTAGTACCGGTGTCTCCGGACCTGTGTTCATTAGGATTTCTCAGCTTCTTTTTATGTGTGTATTCATGCACCAAGCTTGGTTGGCGAATTTCTGTAATACTGTGTACATGGTTCGTTATAGCCTATCTTCTTAAACTAGAGATTTAATAGTCAGCCGTAAGAACACAGTAACAACGCAGAGTGTACCTCAAACCAACAATCTGTATATATGCCATCCCATATACAGGCAACGTTACGAATTTTTCGAGAGACTACGTATGTTTTCTGGCATTTACCAACTTTATTTTTTTATAACATTTCAATATTTCATATGATTACAATATTAGAAATGGGGTCAAGTTTAGGAAATCTACTTACATACAAATTTAAAGCGTTTTAGCAGTGTAAAAGTAAGTGAACTTTCTATACCAGGTGTTTTTTTCGACTTATTTACTCGTATAAAACATATTGTAAGTAAACATACATTTGTTCATAGTCTCTAACTAGAATAAAATAATAAGAAAATAACATATTACCGTTGAGAATATACATTTTAAAGAATCCTCTGGAGACAACTCAATAAGTATAATGTGATAAAAACGATTTCTATTTTGGAATCATAATGTAATAATAGAATGTAATTTTCTTTGTAACTGTACATAAAGTCCCGGAATATTCCCATTTCTGGAAATCTTCCCGGGGATATTCCCGAAAAATATACTCCCGGGAAGTTACCCATCATTAAGTAGGCGTTTGTTGGAAAAATGCTTCTTCTAAATTCGTGCTGCTCCACGCCAATTACCATCAGTGCGAGGATACTTGAACAATGTGCCGGCGTTTTCGCGGTTTTAATATCATACATGTTCTATTCGAGCACAGTTATTTCTTCTATTCAACACTCGCAGCAAAATAGCAAAATAATCATACTATTGTATTCTAGCGTCTTGACGAAAACGCCAGCTGTGTGTGATGACATCAATTATGTACTAAACAGCAGGGTCACTTGTTGGATTTCTACACTGTCACATGTAAGAATATTAGTTTTCGATATCTACCGCTTCGAACTTGGTGGCCCCAGTCTTTCGGCCCTCGCTAACTCTGTCTATATGCATAATATTTTTCATGGTCTTAAGGTTGGTCCAAAATATTGAAAATTGAAAATTTCCTTGACATCACCTAAGTTTGTTCCCCGTTAGAAATAAATAATATATACAACATTTCAAATCAATAGTTCAATTTTTATGTGGAATTGATTTAAAGTTCCAAAAATTAATGCTTTATTGACAATGCGATACACTCTCCTTTCTACATTTGTTCTCTTATATCCAGTTCTTGTCACTATGTATTACGCAAATTTTCCATGGTCTTAACAAATCATTTAACAAGTTTCATTGAAATTGGAAGAAAATTAAGAAAGTTATCTCTGAGCACACGAACGGAGAAACTGACAAAGGGATACAAAATCCTGTTCAATTTACTGGTAGAACATAGTTATCCTAGCTTGAATAATATAATACTTTGTTCTTACCTCAGAGTAAGCGACCCTCTTTTGTAACCATACAGAGAAGAGGCAAGATGATTGTTTTACATATTTTACGTTTCAAAATCATCGACATAATTCGCGACGACAAGAGAGCTAGTATTGAATAATAAGAAGAATTTCATGGTTTTAGTCGTCATTTAATTAGTTTGTGAATATGCTTTTTTCTCTGTTGATATTTATCATAGATACTTGAAAGTATCCAGTTTATCAAAAGTACTATTTGATATTTTAACGCATCCATTATATGCCGTTTCATGATCCCGACGAACTTTCATGTAATTAGTTTTCTCTGCATTTACTTCTAATCTCATGTCCTTCCTAGCCTTTAATAAGACCTCTGCATTTCTTTCTATTGTTCTCCTATCATCCCCTATTAAATTTAGATCATCAGCATATGCCATAACCTGGTGAATACCGTTCAGCTATAGACCCTGGTTCCTATCTCTAACTTTTCTTATAGAATATTCCAGAACAAAGTAGAATAATAATGTGGACAACGCATCTCCTTGTTTGAGGCCATTTTCGATGGGAAAGCTCGTCGATAAATATGTTCCTACCCGGACGTTACTTTGAGATTCATTTACACGTACCATAAACAATCTGTTAGAATTTTTGGTTTCCAAATTCTGTGAGAATGTTGTACAATATTTCTCTTCTAACGGAGTCGTAAGCCTTTCTAAAATCAATAAATAGATGATGTACTGGGGTATTGTATTCCCACTTCTTGTCGAGTATTTGGCGAATGGTAAATATTTAGTCAACTGTTATATAGGACTACTTCAAGAGAGAGAAATTCCCTCTTTGTTAGGGTACTTTTTCAAACGCAGTGGTTTCTTAACTGCACGAAGCCTTGGAATTTCATGGATTTCACCTTCAATAGGCGTGAAGCTCCCACCGTATCACCAATTACAGATTTTTTTAAATAAAGAAGAAGCAACATTTAGTAATTCCTATGCTTCTAAACATTAAATCTCCCCCAATTCTGGAATTTCTAAAAAAAAGATGAGAAACCCCTCCCAAAATATGTTCCTAGATCCACCATTACGAGCAACGCTTCACTTAAATTGGTTTGCGTATGCGCGGTGAGTATGAAAATTGTCTAAAAAGGCAATGCAACATTTGATGCCTTTCCCTACCACTTACTTATGTGTGGTGACCTTTTCTGCCCTTTTGCAGTATTAAAACTTTAATGCGAAATTGATTTAAAGTGGAATCGCACCTAAGATTGATGGCGACAAAAATTATTACAGATTTCAATGGAGTTATGCAAAAACAAATAATTTCATTCCTCACATAGCGATCCTACATTTGAGAATGTTGTTTCTTAAGTGGACTTTAATTTTCAAAAACACTGATTTTCAGTCTTGAAAATTATTCTATTTTCAATTGAAATTTCGTTTCAAACCACTGCGTTTGAAACAGTACCCTAACAAAGAGGGAATTTCTCTCTCTTGAAGTAGTCCTATATAACAGTTGACTAAATAATGGGTTCGCGCTATCGGAAAGTTTGAGAATCACTGATTAACCCATTAGAAGAAAAAGTCATGGATGAATAATACTTACTCATCTATATGCATATCACGCAATGGCGACAAAGCATCTCCATAGCTGATATGCATAAAGATGAGTAAGTACTAGTGAGTACGATCTCTCTTCTTGAACGAGATTAATCTAGAAGTGAGTCCTTAATCGTAATTGGTATGTTTAAAAAGAACGAATAGCAAACGAAACGTGACATATTGTTCCGTCTTATGTAAACTTGGCTTTGGTGACGTTTCATACAGAAATGACGTAATGAAAGCGATGTTTATTTCCTTCCCTTTCCTAAATTAAGAATTCACAGGTGTGCTGCAAATGAAAACATGTGAGTAAAATTAAAATTATTAGTGTTACTTATTCAGCACAAAAGCACGACTTATTCTTCTGTTGGAAGAGATTGATTAAAGTACGGTTACATTGGTTTCAATATTCCAACGATATAAAACAGTAAGTACCAAGTTCTTAGCACTATATGACCACAACTCTGTTTCAATTTTGAGGAATCAATTTGGGAATACCTTTGCATTTGTGATAGGGAAAGAAAAACTGAACTGATAACTCATGCAACAGTAGAAAATAAATGAAATGAAATATTTCAGTTTAATGTCCCTCGCTATAGACTGCAGACTAAGGCAGATTATGATTAAAGCAAATTAATTATGGAAGAATTGGTGGAATGAGGAAGTGGGAGGAAATTAGAGTACCCCGAGCAAATCAACGAACACAATGTCGTCTACCACAACGTCACTTGGCCGGAGGTCGAACCAGGGACCTCACAAACAGGAGGTAAGCGCTTTACCACTTTTTTAAAATGTTAACCGATTCACCGAACGAGTCTCAATATATTAATTTCCTTATTTTACTCTATTGTTACTTCATTGTAAAGTCTACAGTTTTTCCAGTAACTTTGTTAACGACAGGAACACGAATACAGAAACATCAAGGACAGTTAAAGTTCCAAAGGCTCTCTCACCGAAAATCGAACCCGGGACCCCATACACCAAAGACGCACGTGCTAGTCACTAGACCAGCGGGAAGGGCACCGTTGAAACCACCATACCCCTGTCTCATGCAACTGTGCTATTGAATTCCGCTGATTTTGAAAATAAAATGGCAATCTCGGTTTCTCGAAAACATATAGAAGAGGTTGAGAAATGGAAATGAAAGTGTTAAAATAAGTTGAAAAATTCGATTGGCTCCAAAATTATGTTTCTTATAAAAGGTTACATGTAATTACACATAGCGAGTATTAGAGCGCACATGTTGAAATCGAAAGTGGACGGGGCACCTGTGACCCTAAAATGGAGTCCACTATTAACTACTAAAGAAAAAGAAGTGGTTCCTCGTTATATCACCGTATTTATCTATTACATTTATTTTTAACATGTTTTTGTTTATTTATTGTATTTATTTATCATTGAGAGCGCAGCGTGAAAGCTAAAAAAAAACTATTCTTCTTCTCATTATTCAGAACCCCACCTCTTGTTTCCAACAAATCCCCATCCAAATATTGGGTAATCCATTGTACTTATTTTCTAAATATATAAAGACGTTTATAGTCACGGACCACACAATCTCTCCGAACTTTGTACACTTTACTTCTTGGCTCCACATCCATAAATTGAGCCATTTCTATCCACTGACACACACTGTGAGACAAGTGAGACAGGTACTTTGTTAATTCACAAAATTTGTAGATTAATCTCAACTACTTGAGACTATAATCTACCATTCACATACGAAAAGTGAGAATCATAGTATGACTCATAAGTTCCGAACATTTACTCAGGTGTCTGAGATTAAACTCAATTGACGTCACGTTGTCTCGCATTTTATGCATACAGCTTTGAGATTAATCTCAAAATCTTTAACAAAGTGTAAGATCTCATTTTTGTGTATTTATCACCTTGTTTCAGGCCATTCTCCACGTGCAACCTCTTGAACAAAACTAACGGACTTTACTTTGGGACTCAACTTCCTGTCCGGACTTTGCTTCGGTATTCATTTAAACATATGTTAATTAATCTAATTAGCGTTTTCGGTATTCCAAAATTCTGTAAGAATGTTCAACAATGTTTCTCTCCTCACCGAGTCGTAAGCCTTTCTAAAATCAATAAATAGATGATGTACCGGGGTATTATATTCCCACTTCTTTTCCAGTATTTGTCGAATAGTAAATATTTTGTCGTTAGTTGATCGATTTCGTCTAAATCCGTACTGATAATCTCCAATAATTTCATCTGCGTGTAGGGTCAATCTTGCTAATACAAAGCTTGAAAGAATTGTATAAGATATTGAAAGAAGAGAGACACCTCCATAATTATTACAATCAGTTTTGTCGGCTTTCTTGTAAATTGGAACTATGATTGATTCTTTCCACTGTTTGGGGTAATTCCTCCTAGTTCTAGATAAGGAGAAGGTGTTTGTATAACTCGTTGCAGAATTTTTCGCCACCAGCTAAAATTACCTAAGCCGGAATTTCGTCTACACCCTGAGAATTGTGTGTGCGTTTTTTTAAACGATTCTTTATAGCGATTTCAGCTTCTATTCGGTTAGGTCATGAAATATACGGTTCTTCGGTGTGTATTTCCCTTTCTCAATATACATAATTCTTGGCTGCGTGTTAAGCGAATCGTCAAAGAAATTTTCCCATCTATTTAAGATGCTATATGTATCAGTCAGAACTGTTCCATCAGCTTTCTTTAATATATAAGCACGAGCTTCATAGCCTTTCTTAAATTCGTTAATTCCCTTATTCATGTCCAAGTTCCTTAATTTTAGCTTTCAAGAAATTGCGTTTCTTTGTTCTAAATGCTTTGAGAATTTCCCCCTGATGTCAATGCAATTTTGTGTAGTTATGTCATTCGGATTTTTGTAGCCAACGTAATTTTGCCGGTTTCCTCATCTATGCTTATTTATCGCATTCCTGGTGGAAACCTGGTTTGTTCCTACCTATTTGTACATGTATCAATTTTTCTTTTGCTCAAATGTTAATGCTATCTCTAATTTCAATCCAAGTATCAATTTCAAATGGTACTGTTATTTTTCCTATTTTTCCTGCAGCTTTAACTATTGCAAAGTTGTGACTGTTTTTTTGTTGTGTCCCCAAGAAGAGAGGTTAGTCAACGCGATGAGGACCACATACGCTTGTAGGATATGCTAAATGTGTTCCCATTGCTTGTCTCACGCATTCCGGGTTACCATTCACACAAAATCTCGCCCAAAATGTTGAGATTAACGTTGGATCGTGTTTCTACAATTCGTCCCTTGAGAAGCTGAGCACCCTAATTTTCACTGCAAACACAACAGACTTCGCATCTACCACAGGTAGTAACCTAGTTGATCGAGGTCAGGGGAACGAGGTGGAACATTGCATAGCACCTGGTCTAACAATCCACGTATTAACATACTGTAAATCCAGATATTAATGGACACAGGTACGGCAAAGAGGTTCACGCAATCGTACTAGAATACGTAGGTATTTACCCATTCTCCGACTGCAGTCATTGCAAGATGCTCTCTTGTAACATGTGTCGAAACCTTTCGCCGTTTGGATCTGGTCGAAAAAGAATCGACCCACAACACAATTCCCTCACACGATACACCACACCATCACTTCCAATCACCTCAGTGTATCTTTCATTAACCGAATTTAAACGAGTTAATATGCTAGTACATTCAAATGGAACTACAACTTTAGATATTCTAGACAATCGTATAATCTTAGATATAGTAATTTCAAATATGGATTTTACAGATTGTTAATTTGACCTATTAACCCTTTAAGTTGTAATAGTAGTGAAATAAAAATGAAATCATTTTGCCATCTTCGTTCAACGCGGATCTCAAATTTTGAAGGTTATTTAGTAGTGAATAAACATAATTATACACCATAAGTTTCAACAATTCTCTCTTTGGTATGTAATATTTCAATAATAACTACATGTTGACCTCTGAGAGTAAAACTGCATGTTAATTTTATGGTAGTGACTTTCATATTTGTATTTATTAGAACTAATTAAATGTAATATAAATAAACTGTTGATAAATAAACTGCTACGAAAACCAAAGTAATGGAAACATATTCTGATCACTGCAGCTATCTGAAAAAAAAGCTTTATTAGTAGGTCTTGATATTTAACTATCGATTCTCAGTTACTGCGAGAAGACATAACGTTAGGACTTTCATCTCAGATTTATTATACAAGAAACAAGAAAATATAAATAGTACTGAAATTTTGCAACTTAAATGTAGTCAGTGTTTTTTTCTTAGATTAGATTGAACTTAAAGAAGCAACACAAATTGATGACTTTAAAGAAAGCACTTCGCTGACATCTATTAACAGTTGAGATTATTCCATTGGAATTTTATTCACTATGCAAGGCAAATGATAATGTAGGCTAGTGGACTTAACTCTGAACAATGTTCTTGCTAAAAGAATACTTGGGATAACAGGATTAACTTAGTAATTTTTATAAGACTCTCAAAGTTAGGTTCTAATTACACAGATCTGTACATTAAAACATTTCTCCTGCTATATGAAGTGAAACGGATATTCTTAAACAATTTTGGTATGCTGATCTCAAAACTAGCTACCATTTTCCCGTATCTGCTAACTGCTTTTTGCATAGCGTGCAGATGCAATGCTGTATTTCATGAACTTCTGACAATCGATAAATATACAGTGTCCATTGCAATATCAAATGCAATATCAGATGATTAATTCAAACAAGCGCCGTAACTTAGATTTTTTTCTGGGGGGAAAACCATTAATACGCGTATTTGTGCCGCCTAGAAAAATTGTTTTTCTAATTCTTGGGCCCCCTGTTTCCATCTTAATCTTACTCTTTATGGGCTCCCCGAGCCTCTGGGCCCTAACGCACGGCAAGTTCTGGGGGCGATTAGTTATAGCCCTGAGTCCGTTCCATAAATTACAAATTAATTAAAGGTGCAATATTGACAAATCTCAAAACCATACAAATAATTATTATTTGTAGGGCCCCTAATAGTAAACAATTTTTACTGAAATGGGCCCACGACACATTTTTGTATTATTTACCTTTTGTGTACTGTTTTGTTTATGTAATGTAGTGAACCTATTTGATGCTTAGTATATAATTTCATTTCGTACCGTATACGGAGGAAGAAAATTTTATCTTAATATGTGCTCCCCTTGAATGGCAGGGAGCTTTTCTGGAGGGGTAGTTGCCCCCTGCCTTCCACAAGTTACGGCCCTGCTTCAAACACATATGACGTCTAACCTATCTGTCTCCTTTTGTTTGTGGTGATTTACAGTATTTCACGGTAACTATTAGCCGAATCTAAACGAAATTTGGCAATCAAGTGCCCGCTAGTGTAATTCGCTACACATGTGTTGGCCAAACAACTATTTACTATGTATTTACCATTCGACAAATACTGGAAAAGAAATGTGAATATAATACTCTGAGACATCAACTATTTATTGATTTTAGAATGGCCTAAGACACGGTTAGAAGGAAATAATTGTACAGTCCGTAGCAAAAATAGAAAAACCTGCAACATGAGCATGTAAGTTTATTGTGAAAGACTAAATATTTTGTTCCAAAATAAGTGTGCAGGAGAGCACGCTGAGGTTTATGCTGGCGTGATTCGTGCCACGTTATGTTGATTCCGTGCGCTGTAAGGCGTAGTTTCACAATAAACATATATGCTCATGTTGCATGTTTTCTTGTTGCGGACTGTACAACATTCTCACAAAATTTGGAAATCCGATTAAGCTAGGTAGATTATTTAAGGTTCGTTTATAAAACCCAAAGAACAATTTGAGCACGAACATTAATTGTCTTGGAACCTTCAACAATTGCCTGAAGCAAGGAAAATTTAAAATAGCAATCAGTGCCTAGAGTTGAATTTTATTCACTTCGTTATGGCTTATCGTAATTATGTAAATATGATTTAGGATGACACCAGGACAAAAGAAAGAAATGGATAGACTTTCCTCATTAAACGATTACAAGGACATAGTTTAGAAGAAAATGCATAAAAAAGTAGATATATGAATGTTCACGGGATCAAATACTGCAAATTATAGAACCGTTAAAATATCGTTAAAAATGCGTTATAATCCGTGTTATTACTTATATCAAAATCTCTTTTCGTCGGAAGTTCTGTCAAGGAATCTTAAGATTAAAATAGCTGAGTCGATAATCATGCCTGCTGGGCCATATGGTTGCGAAACATGGTAGTTCACTTTTGGAGGGGATGCACACTGAAAATATTTGAGAATAAAATCCTGTAGCTAATCGGATCCAATAGGAATGAAAATTAGAATGGAGGAAACTTCATAACGCGGAACTGCATAATTTAAACCGTTTACTAAACATTGTTACGGCCATCAACTCTAGGATACCCAGGTGGGCAGGTCAAGTAGCCAAAATAGAAGAAAGTAGGAACGCTTTCTAAGTTCTTGTTGGAAATCCAATCGGAAAAACAATAATTAGGATCACCTATTCGCAGACTTAAAGACAATATTAAGATGAATCTCGCAGAAATAGGAGCACAAAGTAGAAACTGGATCCAGTTGTCTAAAAACAGAGTCAATGCAGAGCTTGTGAACACGGAATTGAAACTTTGGACTCCATAGCATAAGTTCGATATGCTGTTCATGAAACCAAAAAAGCAGAGTTCATACCAAAACAGGCACATGCTTCACCTCTTCTCTGAGAGTCATTCTAAAGCAGGTGACATATCAGATTGCCAGGTCTCGATATAGTATGAACACAAAATGCCGGTAGCGAACTCTGTTCCCATAAAACCTGTATTTTTGGAAGCAATAAATCGGAAAATATATAGGAAAAATATATGGTGGATCGACTTACAACCTCATATGGATATTAAGTGTTTTGCCTCCTTTCCTACTACTGCACTTTGAACGACATTTTAATAATGTGTGGTAGCTTGGAAGGAACAATATGTCCCCTATGTTGAGTTCCATTGTAGGGCTATTACTGCGGGACGCAAAACAAAGAAAAGACTCAGATTTCTCGTGTGTCACCCATAGAATGAAAATTAAAGAAAACCAAATGAACCGCAATAGAGTTAACAAAGGAGATATTTGTAATTTACACAATGAGTCGGATAAATAACGTATATATTTAGATAAACAAAACGAATTAGGTATTTTACCTACTGCAGTTGTTATTATTCAAAATACATCCCTTCAGCATCAATAAACCCCTGGGCTAGTTCAATGAATACTAGCGTAGAACATCCAATATCCTTTTTAGGAATCTTCTCCCAATAACCATCGTCACGACAGAGTGGAAGTGTGTAACACTGTCATAAAATGTTCCTTTCATGGCCAATTTTAATTTTGTTACACGGCAACAAATCAGGCGAATACGGAGGATGTTGAAACACGCAGATTTGTTTTCTTTAGGCAAAAGACCACGAACTGCGACTGTTCTGTCACATGGTAGATTCTCGTGTAATAAAGAACAAGTGCCTGGCATTCTATACAAGCGCCTTACTTAAAGCACGAAATCTCATCACCAGTTACACGATTCTAGGAATGGTCTCTTCTGTCTGGCAGTTTTAATCACGTACTTGCAATTTTCAACTCGAGCAAGTTTTTGGTCGTCATTTCGGATGTAAAGCAAATCGAGCACACACTTTCCGTTTCTTTAAATTCTTCACCAAAGTTTCGTGAATCATTTCTTTCGTCGTATTTTATTCCTCCACCATCCATCTCACAGTCGTATTCACATCCAAGGAGGTTATTTCACGCACTTGTTCCACTATAATCGTAATTTTTATTTTTCGATCTGAGTTTCTTTGGGTCAACTTCCAAGGACTTACAGCCATCCTGAAATCGGTCATACCACTCGAACACACGCGTACGAGATACGCACTCATCATCATAGATTTGTTTTATCATTTCCAATATTTGGGTACATGTTTCGCCTACCTTGAAATTAATTTTAATATTGGGTCCTTGGACCATCTTGATTTTGTAACGAAGTGTCAGCAGATAAACCCACTTTTCTCTCTATATCATGACACCCCTATAATACGTTCTCATTATTGTGTTTTCGTTTTACTGAAGAGATATCCAGCTTTCCGATATGTTGCTTCAATTGATGAAGCTAGTGGTTATCTGTAAAGGAAAAAACTTTATTTATTTATCCGACATACTGTGATCGAACCAGGGACTCCTTGCACTGGATTCTACCACTGAATCACCACAGCACAACATACATAAAAAGTTAAGGAATTGTGTATGTATAAGGATGTATTGGAATTTACCGTATATTTGATTTATCAAAAGTAAATGTCATTGTAAATTGTTTTGCAGCAGTATAAATATCAAGTTATGCTGAAAAAGCATCTGGTAGTCCATTGTTCCTTGAAAAAATGTGTCTTCCTCAACTCAAGAGAAGAAGTAGCAACGTGAAATCTGATAGATTTCTAAGTTAAGTATGAGTATGAAATTGTTGCACTTACGGCAGTATCTAACGTTTTCAGCTGACAGCATTGCAGACAACATACAGAAATACAAACAGAGATGCAGGTATTGGAAAATACGTAGATTTCTTTCTACCCTCTTCTAGCTGTGCTGTGCACTCGAATATAAGGAGAAGAGAGATAGGGTATAATAGAGGAAAGAGATTGCAGAAATAATGCTGTTTCCTATCAGAAATTAGACAATGCTATTTCGCTAGAAATATTAGTATTTATATAGTATGGCCAAGCGAGATGCGCTTTCTCTATTCAGAACATTTTTCATTCATTCTTATTAATTTTTTTTTACCTTGTATTCAAAAACTCAAGAATATCTATCAATCTACATCATATTTAGTTTGTGGCTGTTTTCTTGTCCATTCATTGATTTGACACATTTACTCATAAATCTCACACTTGACGATGGGAGCTAAAGTTTGACTCAAATGGCACTAGGAATGTTACTTTTTACCTCAGCATCCCCAAAATATTATGATTTTTTTACTAATATGCATTCATTGCATTGACGATTTGTACGCATAGATTTTGATTCTACTGTAATACCTCCACAGAAATTCGACAGAAAGACTTTGTAGGCGATTTGATTTGGTAAATGTGTATCTGTTTACAAATTTTGATTACTCTGTCATTTCCGTCTGTCCTAAAAGCTAATGACAGACAGACAGACAAACACCCCCCTCCCCCCCCCACACATATATATATATATATATATATATATATATATATATATATATATATATATATATAGTGTGCGTGTTCTTTTGAATTCAGTCAAGGATACCTTATACTTTATAATTATAGATTGTAATATATTCATTTGGTTGGTCTCTTCTTTTCAATTTATCATTCAGGAGACATGCACTTTATTTATACTCTGAAAGGGCAGATATCTCCAATATATTTAGATGAATTGTTGCTTTTTCAATATTTCAAAATTGCCCTAAGAAATTGATTTAAAAGAATGCATTTGTGTAAGACTTCATGAATAAAAAGGAAAAATGTGCATTTCACACAGATATTGTTTCTTGCTTCCACATTACTTTTGCTCTATGAATTAAAAAAAGAGGAAGAAATATCAAATTATTCAACTGCAGTCTTTCTTCCAGGCATGCATCGTAAAAAGCAACCGGAACTTGAGGAACTTCGTCAGCCTCGCCAGACCTAGGTTAATCAAAATCCGATCATATATTACTCTTTTGTAGAATACTTGTCTTTTAGTAACTAGTGAAGCTTCCTTTTACTCTAATTTTCCCTCTTCTTATGCGTCCAAAATTTTTTAAAACAATTTCTATTTAACTGTGTGCATGTGTGTTTTTACGTAAGCATTTCAGCTGAAATATGAATGCTACTAGAAAGTTTTAATGGAGAAAGCTGGAGAAAATTTTATGTTTTTACATAACTGACTGTATTATAACTTCCGTTCTAAAGCATGAATAAAACGTTTGTTTAATTCAATTTCAAGTCACTGGCTTTTATTATTTCAAATGTATATGTTTGTCCAGCCTGTACGGGTTCATGTTCATTTCGGTGCTTTGGAAGATCACGATTTTGATCAATTCTTAGATCGAATTCAATTCTAAATTCTTAGATATATATCAACACGTTAGACTGTCCGCCTAAAAGATTTATATCATTCTTGCATGAAAGGTTTAAAGTTTCGGAAAATGACTCAAAATATTATCCACTGAAACTCTTGCCGATGTATGCTTGTCTGTAATAAAAATAGACTCAAATCTGGTTACTGATTCAGGATAGCGGCAGAATCAACCCTTGCCTAACGTCTTGCTAAGAAAAATACAAAATGTGTTGTATTTTCCTTTAATGGCATCACGACTCCTTATGGATGAGCCACTGGGTACATATGGTTTAGCAGGTTTGGAAGTTGTACAAATACTAAACGCTGTAACACTTGACGCATTAGCTAACGTGCACTCATACAGAGTGAAAGCAGATATACTGTCTACTAAATTAACAGAAAAAGTGTTTTGTCGCCTTGTATCATTCCAATAACACAGAAAGTACAATATATTTTTTCCTGGGATGAACGCACGTCCTTCTGGACTCGCCATTGCTCAAAAATACTTGAATGAAAACATTTTATTCAAGTGTGCTTGAGCAATGGCGTTTTATATGTATTTTATTGGTTTATAATCAAAAATAAATTCAAAACCATCTCGCTTTCTTGATAACCTAGTAGTAACTTCACTTTTACGAAAAGTCAATGAGATAATAGTGCTTTGGAGAAAGACCACACAAACTCATCCTTTCAATAAAATTTGTTATTTTATTCGTTATCTGCAAAGAAAATCGAAATAGTATATTACAATATGCGACTAATCAAATATCATTGATATCGGAGTCAACTTTGACAAATTCATAAAATTTGACAACTACGATAAAATATTCCAGTTTGCAACCAATAAGTGACTGACTTGCCAAAGTATTTCCAACCAAAAAACGCTTTAGTAACACGAAAATGGTGCAGAGACCCAAGATATGGTTGAAACTTGTGATCCGTCTCAAGCTGACAAAGCATTTTTCTTATGTTTTACTTTACTTTTATTTTGTTCCAAAAAGAGAAATAAACACATTGCTGAACAAGACTGCACTTATTTAATATATAAACACATTCGATCTTCTAGCAAAGATCCTCATCAGACGTCCTCATCAGAGGATACATCAGGATACATCAGACGTCCTCATCAGAGTGTACGTCTGATGAGGATCTTGGCTAGAAGATCGAAACGACACGTGTAAATGTGTTTTTATATTAAATAAGTGCAGTCTTGTTCAGCAGTGTGTTTATTTTTCTGATTTTATTTGCAAGACGTATGACTATGATTGTGTGTCAGTCCAAAAAGAGGGTATGAAATATTTTGAAGTAAAAATACTACATAGAATTTTGCTACTTATTTGAGTGTTTTTTAAAAGAAGTATTTACTTTTATGGTTGGCTGGTTTACAGCAGCTGTTTATTTTTTAATAAACAACTGGTTTAAACCAAAAAATAAAATAAAAAGAACGAAAAATGCGAATCGTGTGAACTTCATGGTGACGTTTCCACACATCAAACCATCTGCATTAGTTTTATTTCCTTTTCACCTGTTAATCAAGGTGTCCCATGTTCAATTCTCGGTCGAACCACAACCCTTCTTTCATGCGTAAACAAAGTAGCGGTTCGGATGTAACTAAGTGAAAGTCTTTTCCTTGATAACCTCGGTATTACGTAAGGATGTTAAGCCTGAACATACGAAACTAAACTAAATTGTATATTTCTGCATGCCTGAATGCCTGTTGCTTTATAAAGAAGCCAAGGTTGCTTAAATATATTGATATAAACTGGCAAAATTTATCGATTGCCTACGTAGCTTCCAACATTAGCTTGGATTGTACTTTCAATGATATGTACTGTTCGTACTAAATTTGTAATTTAATACCTCAGTTTTAGCGTACTGATTATGATACGTTGACCTTTAAATTTTACATGCAAATCAATAACAGGATTTTTCTGTTATTGTTTTACATTTAGAGTAATGACGGGATTTTCCCGATGGCTAGGGCGGGAGTTTCTCAATTTAAGAAATTTACTGACCGGACTTCTTTAAGCTTATGTGACCTCTTCCAGCATAACCCCATTGTTGCATAATAACACCAAGGCGAAACAAATTTATTTCTGTCAATATGTAATATAAATACATAAAGGAAAATACCTAAACCCAAAAAACCTGATTTAAACCAAAAAACCTAGTTTAAAATCTCCCTCAAAAAACGGGTTTTTGGGATTTAAAAAACAACCATGGTTCTTGCTAACCCTGCTTACTTTTGTATGTAGGAGGTTAAAAAAAATCTTATTATATACATTGGATATTCCTTTGGAATTCATAATGTAAATATGTTGAGAAGTAAAACTTCTTTGAAATATCTTTTCGAAATTCAGGGTTTATTTTCGATGTTTTATATTATTATCGGCATCAACCACTAATTAAATGACTTTTTGTGTTATAGAGAAGCGAAACAAAATCTGCTTTATCAATTTAAAGCAGAATTTTCAAAAGAGCCCAAAATTTCCCAAGCAAAAAAGCGAAGCAGAAAAAACCGAGTTTTTTCCAAAAAAGCCGGTTTTTTTCCGAGCCCTTGCATCTCTACTCTATACCCAGTGCCAATATTGACAAGAAGAAATGTAAACTTATTTAGGTCAATTCAAGATAATATTTATTGCATAACGAACAAACGAACAATATAGTCCGGGATCCACAGTACATGCCCGTAAAAATTTGTGGGTGCACGGAGTTTTATTGTTGCATCGTGTTCTTCGACCTATCACTTTCTACTTTTTCTTGGGTAGACATCTCAATTATGGTCGCTTACCTCCACAGACACCATTTTCCAATATGGCCGCCAAATAAGCAATCAGCATACATAACTAAGGAACTAAGTCACCTAGGAAAGTGATCTCGGTGTCGAATCATAGGTTTTCGGGGTCCGAGAAGTCAAATATTACCTTACATTTGCGATATATTGAAGTCTTGTGTATAATATAGGCAGGGGCGTGCGCAGAAATTTATTTCGGAGGATGTCCAATGCTAACATACCGATACCAAGTCATTTGGACTTAACAGACTTCACAATAAAAACTCTTGACAACTTCGACTTTGAGAACAAGTCATCGCTCTCAGGTAGATTTGGAAGTCATCATACTGCTATGGTTCTTTTTCAACATAAGACATCAGAAGGGACCCACAGAAAGAAAAAAATATTTCACAAACTGCACTGATAAAGAGAACTTGTAAACTTCAGTGTGAGCTACCGTGTCAAAAAATACTAAATCGAAGAAAGAGTACAATCAAATCTGCTTTTCCGAACAACTTTAAAGTAGCTAAGGATGTTGGCATTCATTCATCTGATGAGGCATCCACATGTGCTCTAAAAACTGAGTTTGTTATTTCTCTTACTTGATGTGGTGCGTTTTTAGGCGACACAGCCTGTATCATCAACGTGGAGCAGTATACACTCTTTAATTTCATCCAAGATTGCACCAATTAAACAAATTGGATTTCTGTCAGTGTGTGTACTGCCCTTTAAAAATTTGAATCTGTGAGACAACAATTGAGACAACCCAACCTTCCGGTTTTCTGCCACGAAGGAGTGTTCTATACAGTAGCGGACATAGTTCTCAGTAACCCAGAGGAATTTCATGGCATATTGCCAATGCTTGGAATGTTTCATTGCAAAAAAGTGGCTCTATAGTGTGGTAAGAGGTGCCTCCTTGGTAGCGGTTTCGATTATGATCTGGTTGAAACAGAAATCTTCGGAGTGAATTCAGTTAAAGTGTACTAAATGAAAAATATTATGTTCAGGCGTTTCAAGGAATGTTAATTGCCTTTGAAGTACTCGAGAAAATGATTTGGGATGCTTTCTGGGGTAGTAACGAAAAGGAAGCATACAACAATTTGTTCAAAGAAGTAAATCAGTTTCGACTGGTCTTGCAAAATAAAGAAAAAGGAAAGTGTAAATTCCTCCATACTCAAATCAACAATTAAGAGGCTATTTAAGACGTGAACGAATGTACCGAGAAATAAGAACTTTACAGTTACCTCAACAATTTCCTCAACATTGTATTAAACCTTGTAACGTCTGATCGTAAAGGAGACTGGAATTTACATGTTGAGACCGTTGAGTGATTAATCCCTGTATTTCAGCAATTCAATTGCCTGAAATATTTACGTTATGGATCATGGTACTTGGAGTTAATGAAGCGCCTTGAAATAGTTGCTTGCATGAAAAGTTATTGGTCAGTTATTAGTTCCTGAAAAGATTGCACGATTCCACGCAGTGGCCCCCGATATGAAACTGGAACAAACAATCAACGAACTCAAAAAGTACGAAAGGAATTATTGGATAAACGCGTAAAACTCAGTACGTCACTGAATGGCAACTGATCTATCACGAAGTTCTCGCCATTGTCAATGTTTCACTTCTAATGTCACATGTTTGCTTCAGTTCATAATAGCAGAAGATAATCCATTTAAAACACAAAACACTGTGTCAAAATAAATTGTACAGTACCTGTGGATGTGAGGGCAAAACTTTTAGGTGTATTAAGAGATGGGAGACGTAACTATGAGAAGTTTAGGAAAGAGTGCTCTGTTATCAAGGAAAGGAGACTGACGAACAGAATTGAAAAAGCCTATGTCCCCCACCTTCGAAACTCTTATAATAAACAACACAACTGTGACACCTACCATCATCAATGCAAGGAATTTTTCACAGATTCAGAAGAAAATCGATATTGCAAAAGAAAGAGGCTTGACAAGGAAGAAATACTCTCTCATGATCTTATAAATTCAAGTCAGTTGTTCGAAGGTGATGCACCTTCGAGACCAACAAAGCATGAGCCAGTATTACATTTGGAGAAAAAATCGACAAGAGTATATCATTTCATCCACAATTTCCGGAACGGACTACTGTAGTTGTTGATTTTATGTCGCAGATAAGAATGATGAAGATGTCATTATTTAAGAACTTTGGAGAAGCAATAGTCGTTATTGAACGAACGACTAAAGTGTGCCCAGCCAAAGAAAAATAATTTATTTTTGACAATTTACTCAAAGAAAGTGCGAGAGTACGTCGATCATGCACTACCGGATCTATTCATCTTGCTTGCCTTCAATCTCAGACTCACATACCAAACCAAATTGAAAACTTCTGGAATACCGTTCAAAATAAAATAAAACTGCAAGCATTAACACACACAAAAAGTGATACTTGAAAAACCTTCAACAGATATAATTCTTGTTACAAGCGGAATGGTAATAAACGACAGTGTCTTTCCTGATACAGTATGCTTAAAAGGAAAAGTAACTAATATTGAAACGGTCACATGAAAGATTGAAGAAACCGACCAACGAATTGTGCCTCACAAGTACTGGGTAGTTGACAGCGGCGCGCAGCGAGTTGTTGTGATGTCCAATGATACTGATATGGATGTTTTGTTACTAAGATAGTTTGCAACCTTAAGCAGTAAAGAACTGAAGCAATTGTGGGTAATATTTGGGGTGGGAGAAAAGCGTCGTTTCATTCCTATTCACCACTTATATGATACACTTGGAGACAAAATGCGTAGCGTCGTCTTCAACGCTCACATTTTCACTGGCAATAACATTGTAAGAAAGTAGGTACAAAAATGCAGCACTGAATGCACAACCAATAAATTATCTTCTTCATTTTGCTAAAACAAGTAGTCTCTTAGTTGAAGACATAAGGAATGCAGAAACATATTTAACGAAAGTGAGGGCCAGATTGACTGAAGTAGAAACTTTCGATGCTTTACTTTCTCGACTGAGCGTAAACCCATCAGCTGGCACCCACTTCGTTTGCTATTCGAGGCTACATTAGAGGCGCGAGCTTGGTCTTCAGAGAATCTCTGTTGTTATTAGAAAAGAAACACATTATTGAAAGCAACGTGGAATTCGTATGAGGGAAGTAAACGGTTTCCTGAGACCAGAAAGTGTTTCCGACCTTTGCCAGATGCTGTATTGCGAGTGTGTTCTTGCAAAATAAACAATTGTAAACAATGTATATGTAAGAAATTTCAAGTGTTGTGTGCAGTGCACTGTCTTTGTCAGAAGTGCTGTGAATATTCTCAGTTGTAAGTCACATGCATTTTGTTTTAGACTTGTAAATTTGGACATATATTAAGTAATCTTTAACCTGTATTAGCAAGAAAAAAAAACCTTTTAGTACTTTAAATAAGAAAGTTGCTTAAATGTGAGGTATAAGATATCTGCGGGAAAAACAAATTGTACAACGGCAAAACGATGCTCTTTATGGAACTACTTGGTTTTGTGTGTTAGTATTGATATACATTTTGAGAGAAAAATTAGCATACATTAAACATGACAAAATATTATTAAAGACTATAGATATTGTGGTTGCTCAAATGTTGTGTATAATGTTGTTTATATGTGGGAAATATTGTAAAATACTCAGTTGTTTAGTTACATCAGCACCTTTTCTAATAGTTTAATTTGTTTATATTAATGATATTTTGGACCATCAACAAATATTAATTCATAATGGTACTAATAACACAATATTTGATATACTGCTTTTACATATATTGTAAACCTTAAACTATTTTGTATATCAACTTTGTTTTCGGAATAAAGCCTTTTCAAAAAGTCCTATTTTTAATTTCTTATAATTTTGTTCCCATCTATTCGAAATTCGTCAGATCATGATGATAGTTCATTCGATATACATTGTCCTGTTCGTCACTTGCGTTGTTATTATTATTATTTTAGAAACCTTCAAAGTTTGGTCGTTTTTAATATTTGTGATACTGTAGCGTCGTTAGTTTACAAAACTGAACAATAAGTGTGATATTGTTTGTTTTCTTTCTAATGTAGATTTGAAATTTGTAATAACCTGACGTAGTGACATTTGAAAAAAAATCTTTGTGTTGGATTGGCAATACTGCTAATCTGATAGTATTAAAGAGTACACCAAAATGTGTCTCTCTTTGTGGTAAACAGATATAATTGAAAACTTTTCTTGCTTCGGTTTGTAGTTTTCGAGATATTCCTGTGGATGAATTAAAATGACCCACCCTGTATATATAGTGTATTGTCTGTAATATGTACAATTCTTCAATATATAGCAATTTCATGGTAATATTTGAATTCCTTGACATTGAAAACCTATGATTCGACACCAAGATCACTTTCCTAGGTGACTTAGTTACTTAGTTATGCATGCTGGTTGCTTATTTTGCGGCCATATTGGAAAATGGCGTCTCTGGAGATAAGCGACCATAATTGAGATGTCTACCCAAGAAAAAGTAGATAACGATAGGTCGAGGAACACAATGAAACAATAAAACTCCGTGCACCCACAAATTTTTACGGGCATGTACTGTGGATCCAGGACTAATATTGTTTTGAGGACTGATTTTTGTCTGTCGCACTACTGTTGTATATAAAGTATATATTACAAGTTCAATGACTCTAAATCTTCCATTTTTTTTTAAATCCGAACTTGAAGATTAATACACAAGATTAAAAGGTATGAGAAATACTTTGAAAGTCACTGAAGTAAGATTGTCATAAAATAAGTCAATGTCATGTCTATTCTTTTAAGCACAGTTTGAATGTATTTTCCTTCTAATTTGTTTTGGAATTCTGAAAAATAAAACCATAATTCATCAATGCTACTCCTTCGGAACAATTATTACATAATTATCATCATTTCAAAAGAAAAAAAAATCGACCCATTAATCTTCTAGACTACCACGGTTTCACGAAGTGATTAGAAAACACTAGACTTTGTTTTTGAAGATAGCGCATGAGCAAGTCGGGTACATCCGCACTAAACCAACAAATAGATAGTGCATATTCATTGCGCGAAGTTTGTTGCTTCAATCCAGTCTGTAACAATAAAGTCTAATAGATAATACCAGTTGGTGCATATCTTACAGCTGTGCTCTTGCAAGAAGCAGTATACGTATATCAAAACAAATGAATTGCCATTGGGTACCTAAGAAAGCTTACCCCATTTTCACATACTAATTAACATTAGACATTTTCCCTACAATTTTTGCCTGGAGGTCAAGGCATTCGGCAGATATCTGCTATGTTGGGAAAACAGGGGATATAAATATAACAAAAACATTTGAAACCAATCAAAATTACATTTACAAAATGATAGCGGTTCCTATAATTTCGTATACTTTTAAAATCTAAAAATATTTAACCTTAGTCTACATAAAGTACACTTAAGAAAATAAATATTTTACTGTTGAGGACCTCGTCTCCAAGCCCCTACCTATAGAATGCTTGTAATGAAACATTTTATTTACAGCTGGATGTATTAGTACTTTGAAGTTTTCTTGGGGGCCGAAGCCACCAAATACTCTTCCCTCTAGAATGCTATTAACATTTTACCTCTTTGTGAGTCCCTCTCCATCTTGCAGATATGGACGGTAAAGCTATATTCACGTGTCGAGTTTGGTTGTACTGTTTGTATTAAACATTGTAAGAGAAATAAAACGATTATTGGAAACGGACGAGAAATTCATAATGGGAGTGAAAATTTTGGAATTTTCTTTGAATCATTGTTTTCATTATTTCTGAAAAGTACGCTGTTTGCAAAAGTTAATACTTATAAGTTACTGCTTTTCTACAAGTAATACAATATAGATGTATACGTATTTATTGACAAATAAAGAACTCATGGAAATTTTAGAAATGTAATGCATGGAATATAATAAAGAATGAAGAGGGAAATGAAACAGAACTAATGGTGAGTAAGGTATATTAGGATGGGTCTAGGTCAAAACCCCCACAGCCAAAACCCCCACACTCAAGAAATGTCAAAACGCCCACACGATCGGTCATAACCCCCACACAAATGGACAAATCCCCCAAACGCACGAACGGTCAAAACCCCCACAGCCAAAACCCCCGCACTCAAGAAATGTCAAAACGCCCACACGATCGGTCAAAACTCCTACACAAATGGACAAAGCTCCCACACATAGGAACGGTCACAATCTCCACATAAATGGACAAAACCCCCACACAAATGGACAAAACCCCCACACAATCGGACAAATCCCCCACACTCTGAAAATATCGTGATTGCACGTCTTTGTTGCGGCTCTTTACGACGCCCACTTTAGTGTTTCTGTCATTACAAAACAGTGCAAGAAGAATAGTTGCAACATCTGTTTAAGTGGAATAAAAAATGTTATTAAAAAGTACAAGGGCAAGACACAACCAGGATCATTTCAGAGGTAGGGAGATTTGACCGATTGTGTGGGAGTTTTGTCCATTTGTGTGGGGGTTTTGTCCATTTATGTGGGGATTGTGACCGTTGCTATGTGTGGCTGTTTTGTCCATTTGTGTGGGAATTATGACCGTTGGAGGTTATGACCGATTACCAGTGTGGGGGTTTTGGCTGTGGGGGTTATGACCGTTCGTGTATTTGGGAGATTTGTCCATTTGTGTGGGGTTATGACCGTTTGTGTGGGCGTTTTGACATTTCTTGAGTGTGGGTGTTTTGGCTGTGGGGGTTTTGACCGGTTCCCATTACGATAATCACTACTAGTTAAGAGTACTCGTATAACGTTGAAAAAAGGATTAAATTTGTGCCATCAGAGGAACCTTAGCGCTGTTTTCAAAGTTTCCACAGATCCAGAGACACGCGTATACACTATTAGCAATAAAATCCAACTGTTTTATTCCCCTATTAGTGAGGGCATTGCAGAAAATGTACCTTTATACACTGTTCCTACCAACAAATAGTAAGTTCAAAATAGAATAATGAATTTTCCACTTATTGATCATACTGTAATAGTTTCATGTATTGTAATATACCACACCTATTTTTCTAGTCTATCTTTCGATAAAGAAAAAGAAATATTTCAAATCTATTTCAGAGCAACTAATTAATTTTATATTATTCACGATATTGTTTCATTTTCCAGTACTCATATCCAAAATTTATAAGAATGCCAAAATTGTTCTTTCAAAATTAATTCTAATAACTAATTTTAAACATATGAGATGAATCCATACACGGTTAATCCAACAGAAAATGAAAGAGAACAGATGATAACATATTTAATATTAAATCTAATTTGGATATGCAAGTAATGAAACTTCGAGCCATAAGTATGTCTCCCAAATATCTTAGTTCACTCTGAACAGTCCAGGATCCGCATCATCTGTCTCCTCACAAATACATTAAAGGTCCAAATGCCTCGGTTTCCTTGAAAATCTAAGAAAAATGACTCTTTTTATTAGCCATCGATACACAACTAATATTAATAACGTACTCTTTTTTTCAGTTATGGTTGGTAAGTGAAATTATTTATTTAATCCTGATATTTCAGGAAGAATAAAGTGACTAACTATAAGTACATTGTAAAATGTCGAAGTGCCTAGTTCTTTAGTTTAGCAATAAAGGTGCCCTACCCATTTATGAACTGTTATAAAAAGTTTTTCTTGGTCTACCTACGAGTGAAGAGTGTAATAATTTGTCACTTCATACTTATATGTAGAAATATATCTCTAAAGGGCTAAAAGGTTAGTTTTCGCATGGCTCAATTACTATTAGAGCTTCCTGATTATTGTCACTGTATGCTGATGAAGTTCATTAGAATAAGCGAGTAAAATGGTGAAATCGTGTTTATTCGTCGTGTTTAGAATCTTGTAAATATAACTATAACGTTCCTATTTATTTTCGCCCTATTCCGAAGGTATGCACATCTCTCTCTCTCTCTCTCTCTCTCTCTCTCTCTCTCTGTGTGTGTGTGTGTGTGTGTGCGTCACTTGTTTAGTATGCTTATCCCAGCTACGACGAATCACGATTTCTTCCGTACCTACGTTTTTGTCATAAACCGAAGCTGGGAACAACGGTAGAAAAAAAAACAGAGATACCGTAAAAAGTGGAAAAGTGTGCAAATGATTAAATTAAGGACAGATATACAGCTTACATATCACTAATTTTTTTCAGGAGCAAAGTCATCGACCAATCAGCACTTAATTACCACAGTGCGTGGGTGAAAAAGTAAAGGTCCTGAAAATTAGACAAAACGAGATAGTCAACAAGCATGTTACTATTACGTGAACAAAGTCCCTGTTTCACGACCATATATGGCCGTACAAGCAACGAGAGGCTTGCCAACACAAATGCATAAAATACCAAACCCATGAGAAGACTTCGAGATTGTTCTTCTATATACGATGTACAACGACTTATCAAAATGATAGTCGTCAACCTGGTTCGTTTGCTGAGATAAAAATCCGAAGTGGTAGTATTTCTTTGGCATAAAAAAATATTAGCTTCGATATTTAAATACCATTAATCTCACCTTTTTAATAAAACTGACAACGTCTATAACCGATGTTAAACTGGTTTATTATTTGATATAACTTATAATATCCTTTTCTTAAAACTGTTAAATACACAAACTCACTGACTAGGTAACCTTAAAACATGTCCATATCAACAACTATCCCATAATAATCTTACATATATTAAAAACATTCATATCTCATACAAATATGAAATTAACGTTCTACTAAGTATAGTGCATATGTATGAGTACTTTCTGCCCAAGGTACAGGTAAATATTACACAAGCCAAAGTATTTTGTTATATAAAAATGTCGCTCGACAAAGGGACTGAATATAAAAGTCATGAATAGGCTTGGCTTTTATCTTTAAGAACCACTGGTCCGTTTACATTATTGTTCTTACATAACATATGTCCATCATATTTTGATCGCACCTTGTATATCTATTCATTACATTTCACGTATACATATATATATATATATAACTACATTCATAACAATTTTTTCATTTCATCAATATTTATCTTTAATTACATTAATTATATTTATTTCATTATTATCCACTATATTATTAATATATCTTCTTATTAAAATATCGTCGCTTATTTAATTAGTCGTCGGAGAGTGCGATTTCAAAAAATGTAAAGGACAAACGTGGGTTATAAACAATCAGAGCGCATTATATGATAAACAAGTTAGATGTTGCATTTAAAGATATACATAGTAGCACTAAGATGTTATAATAAAGAAGAATTTCCTTCAAGGTAATCGTTGGATAATTGATTTTATAGAATAGATCTTCTTTTTAACATAATCTTTGACAATTAAGTTTTCAACACAAATCAATCTAATATAAATAATCTTTGCTTTTAATTAATTATAAATCGAATTATAATTCCTCATATTAACAAGAAAGAATAAAAATCATTTGAAAATTAATTTTGCAGTCTACTTAAAACTCTATTTAAGCATTTCAAGTAATTTTAAGAATCGTTTTCATTATTGATATTAACACATAAACTTTAAAATGAAATTTACAAGAATCTATAACTAACATGAATTTAACCTAATTTCAGTAACGGTAATCAGGTTACATTCGAACTTGCATACGGTTCTAATAACGTACACTGTACTGCGCTATCATGATTAGGTTCTACATCATGTCGTACACGTCTTTCATAGTGATTTTGATTTTGGTATGAAGTCCCATCTCTTGATCTCCAATTACGTCTATACACGTAGTTCGCTGTGTTTCTGGAATTTCGCTCAGTACTTCGACTATTTTTATATCTACTGCTGTTGGGTGATCTGACATCATAATTACCATGATTAGTTAGGTTAGGCGGATTCTCTACATAACCTTGTCTATTTTGTTCATTCGGATTACTAGAGTATACTCGGCTTAGGTTAGGTTCTGTATTATTCACACTCCGAATATTTAAATTCCGAACAGGCACCAAATGATCTGAATTATTCTTATTTTTACCTATTCCTGATTGTGGATTCATGGCATGGTATTGAGTTTCGTAGCATTGGACAAGCATCAATAAATGGCTGAAACTCATACACTGTGTGGAAAATAAGATCTGTTGCAATTTAAATGGAAGCAAATTTCGAATCGATGCTATTATTCTCGATTCCGATTGCAAAGGATTAACGACCTTTAATTCGTTGTAGACATTTACAACAAATTCTACAACAGATTTGTGCAATCGAGGATTGAAGTGTTGATTTCTAAGGGTGGCATCTCTATTTGCCAGCAAAAAGTCATTTTCATAATTAGCGATCAATGCCGCTTTGAATTCCTCATATGTACTAATGTGATCACGTATTGCCTTAAACCATAAGGAACAAGGTGGGAGTAATACATGGGGTATTAATTTCATATATTGGGATCGATCGATGCACATTATATTGCATTCGTCTTGGAATTTCTCTAAGAAAGAAGTAGCATTCTCATTACACTTACCACTGAATTTGCTCATAGCTCTAATTTCACTCATTTTAATACTTAATTTTACCTTCTTTTTCTCATTCCTTGTTCTTGTTGAGTGATAGTTCCTATCCGTGACGTGCTGTGTCGTGACACCATCTATGTTTCGCTCATCAGTACTCTTCGGACAACTTTCTTCTAGTATAATATCTTCATCAGACCCCGGCGAAGGCGAGTTCATCTCAGGTGATTGGGGCAACTCAAAGCGATCACTACCCAAGTTATTTCGGTAAATGTTGTCTTTAGCCTGTAACGTTCTAATCTCTTCCTGAATAGTAGCTAACAACTGTGTATTTACACGTATGTTATTAGAGTTGTTGCTGACCTGGATCTTTTGCTGTTTAATGGAAGATTCCATTACTTCTAAATCTTTTTTTACAGCACAGATTTCTTGATTTTGGTGATTGTGCTTTTCTTGACAATCATCGGATATCCTTTTTAACTTTTCCTCGAACTGTGAGGATATGTCGTTCACCACCTGGACAATTGTCTGTTTCGTTTCATCTGATTTCTGTTCTATCCGTCTACTTAATTCTTCATATTGCTTGTTAGCCTGGTCAAACTTCTGTTCCATTTCGTCAAACTTCTGTTCCATTCGTCTGCTTAATTCTTCATTTTGCTTGTTAGCTTCGTCAAACTTCAGTTCTATCTTCTGTTCCATGGTCTTGTTAGATTCGTTGAATTTCTGTTCCATGGTCTGCTTTAATTCTTCATTTTGTTTGTTAGCTTCGTTGAACTTCTGTTCCATGGTCTGCTTTAATTCTTCATTTCGCTTGTTAGCTTCGTCAGACTTTTGATCTATGGTCTGCTTTAACTCTTCATTTTGCTTCTTTCTCTCGGTAGTCATCTGCATTATTTGTCGCTGTATAGCTAACAAGAGTCGATTTTCCCATGTCAAACCTGGTGTTACACTAGTTTCACCTTTGTCATTAGTATTTGATTCCTGCTGTATTGTTTCGTTGACCATTTTTCTTATGATTACTTTACCACTTCGCAATATGGTTAAGTTCTTATTCATTAACTGTAGTATAAATGTAAATTCAACCTTACTCTTCTTCTTCGGGAACTGAATTTACAAAGTCCCGGGTGAGGTAAACCAAATTTTTACAACGACTTATCAAAAAGATAGTCGTAAACCTGGTTCGTTTGCAGAGATAAAAATCCGAAGTGGTAGTATTTCTTTGGCATAAAAAAATATTAGCTTCGATATTTAAATACCATTAATCTCACCTTTTTAATAAAACTGACAACGTCTATAACCGATGTTAAACTGGTTTATTATTTGATATAACTTATAATATCCTTTTCTTAAAACTGTTAAATACACAAACTCACTGACTAGGTAACCTTAAAACATGTCCATATCAACAACTATCCCATAATAATCTTACATATATTAAAAACATTCATATCTCATACAAATATGAAATTAACGTTCTACTAAGTATAGTGCATATGTATGAGTACTTTCTGCCCAAGGTACAGGTAAATATTACACAAGCCAAAGTATTTTGTTATAGATGCTTGATTAATAAAGTTTAAAATTAACGCTGTCCTTTTTTATCAAATTCAAAAAATGAATTTAAGGTCGGTGATAATGGCTTCGGTTGTACGTCTTCCCACTTTCACAAGAAAGTAATTGACAAAAGTAAATTTTGTTGTAAACTCACACATAATTTATTTAAATTTTCAGAATTCTTTCCATTGTTTTGTGTTTAATCGTATGTACACCTAATATTTGAATTTACAATTATTCCAAAACATAACATGAATGTAATTAACTTAAATGCTTATTTGAATCTTCTCTAGCCCTTTCGGACCTGGTGGTAACATTTGTGTACATCATATTTTAGAATTAATATAGTTACTGCGGATGATTCAAAATGGCTGGGTTTTCATGTCAGGATTTTTTGAACTTGTCTAAAGTACTTTCTGCTGTTTCTCTGGTGCTTGCATCTGTTGTGAGGAAGCTACACTCATTTCTTTAGAGTACTTGCAGAAGCTACCATGATCCACGAAACTCAGCCGCGTAAACTGTTCTAATCTTGGTGAAACAAATATTTGCAGTGAATCCTCCTTCTGCTTTAGTGATGTGTTTTGAGTTTCTAAGCTATGTAGATTACAACGATGTTTTCGATTAATGCCATTTTGTATTTTCCGTACGTATTTCAACTCTAGTGCACGTATAATGTTTCGTTTATAATTATCTAAATATGACACATCGCAAACAAATTGACCTTTGTATTTCATTTGTTAAGTCAAGAAGAATAATAAGGTAAAGTAAAAATAAAATCGGATAGTAAGCAAAAAATCAGGGCTGAAAGCGCTAGGTGTTGGAAAAGTTTTTTACAAGTCATGTCTTATATTTTATTTTAGAATTTTCAATGGTTGGAAGCAAGGGCGCCCATGTTGTGGTTTCCAAGGGAGGGCAAGTATAGTGACGTTTCAAAAATAGTTTCAAATTTTGCTGTAACTAATGTAACAATTCTATTGGATTTTCGATATTCGGAAGTACAATTTCCTCAGGGGGGCGAGCGCCCAACCTTGCCCCTCTGATGGGTGCCCTTGGTTGGAAGTAATATTAGTGAAGTTCAAATGGAATAAAAGTCAATCCAAATTAATAGCGTACTTTAGGTAACATTTGTTTTTTAAATACAATCAATGTCCAATATAATTAACTGTGCTTATAGGAATAAAAAATTACTTCCTTTTTCGTGAATATGTCAACAGTAGGGCCATATACTAATGTGATTTTTCTTTCCAATTGGTAAAATTGTATAATGCTTTAGTGTAGCACATTGCTTGCACATTGTGTCAGCACATTGGTTGTTTTATCTTAGAGACTACGATATACAACTTCTAACAATCTTCAGATTTGAACAAAGTCGTAGAGTGTTTTTTCTTCAAATTGGCATAATAATGTTAGGCTTTAAAGTAGTGCAAAAATTGAACCACTTGTTTTCAGCCCAAAGGAAACACTTCCATTCTATTTAATATTAGCTAAAATGCTTTCTTCGCAGGTGGACAATAGGTTTGTGAAAAATATTTCAATTCTGTTTTCCATTTTTAGGACATGCACTCCAGTGACGGTGTAACAATAAAACTAATACTATGATTTGTACATATAGTTTGAATGTCCTAGCTTTAAGCTATGACCTTTAATTAAGTGACAAAATAAAAGGTTTGGAGTAGCTACTATATCTATAGTTTATTTAAAGCTGGCCAGCACGTTTTCCTTGAAACATGACAAAAAAAGACGATGTCGTGTCTATTTCAAAATTGCAAAAGTAATTCCAGGAATTGAACCTGTTTCTGGAATTTATAAACTCTGGATACGGATGAGAAATTGACACCCTCATCGTATCTCCCTCCTCATCTCCCCATCCTGACAAGGTGAACTCGATAGAGTTATTATTAATCTCAGCGATTCCGAATGCTATAAATTAAACGCAAATATCAGTTATTTTCCATCATTTTGTATGTAATCTCTCTCTCCGAAGAGCTCTTATTCACAACATGTTCTTCCCAAGATTGTAAGTAATATATTTGAAGTTTGGTTGAACTTTCTGCAGGCGTTTCAAAGTTACATATGTTTGAACATGCATACGCATGCATGCATAGGCTGGTGTGCAAAATTTAAGGATTTGATACATAAAATAACCAAAAAAATTATCGTTGTTGGTGGAAGTGATTGACGGCCGATGGCACGTAAACACCTGACAAAGTGAGAAGCTAAATCTCGACATCTAAAAAGAGATACAAATTATAAAGCTGCTTATAGAGTTTTACTTTCTTCACTACAAAAAGGATACAATAAATAAATTATCATAGTTCGTAATATGTCAAACGAATAATGTTTCCAAATTTCAATATCGGGAAGAAGAGTAATAAAACTAAAAATTATACATGAATTTTCGCAGTGGCTTGTAGCATTTATCTTTTTTAAAAATATTTGGAAATAATGTTTCCAGCCTTTTAGATCAGCGAGTCTCGTAAGTTGGAATATTGAAATTATTATCATGAAAACTAGTTTTTAAAATACAGTATACTTTTAAGGTAAAATTGTAATTCAATATCTGTTAAACCACTAGTGTTTTACAGTTAGCCCACGATTTACTGTAAAGTATTAGTTATTTCAATAGAATCTATATTTTATTCTGGAATCCCAGAACACTCTTACATATTGGAACATGGATGCAGGGAAACATATTCTTAGATGGCCAAAATTTTCAACTCGAAGAATAAGATTGGCTATCAAGCACTTCGTTCTACTAAAAAAAAAAAAAAAAAAAAAAAAAAAAAAAACCTAGTGGTGGAAAGTTCATCATGAAAATGGTAATTTTACAGTTAAAATGAGTGAGCGCATATGAAACATGATTGTCTACGATATTAATTTCGATTGTGAAGCATTTCTGCACAATGGAGAAAATGAATATTTTATGTTTACAAGTTTAATGTTATTTGATTCTAAATGTTACAAGGGTTGTACTACGGTTAAATTTAGTCAGTGCATATGAAAGGCTGCTGTGTAACATACCAACAAGGGAACATCTTATATTGATAGTAGCATTGCCCAATCAAACAATGCGCAATTGATAGAGCAGTGAAGAAAAGTGAGAAATCCAAAGCTTTAGGGTCGACACCCAGAATCACAGAAGATACAGAGTATAACGATATTGTGTATTTTTCATGTAATCTTAAACATTATCTCTTGTATTTAGGGCAATATGTGTTATTGAAATATGCACAAGCTAGTTAAAAGAAGAAGAAGAAAATATAAAAGAAATAGAATTAATTTCTTTCTGATATTATTGATGTTATGTTAACATAGTAATCTGACGATATGTGTTATTGGTCGTCATAGTAACGAGAAACATAAGATGTAACAGAGGATCCATCTTGTAGAATTAACATATGTGTTATTTAAAAGGTGTAAATGTTTACTACCTGCGTATTATAATAAAAGGTAATATCAAGGTGGAGTGTCTACGTGGATTTTGGTAAAAGTGTAGACTACATTATAAATATTCGGACTGTAGGCTAAAGTGTAACACTAATAATATAGAAGATAAATATATTGGTTGTTACAAGAGGAAAGAAGGATGAAGAATCATGTGAAGATAGCAATGCAACAAATACACTGACACAGAAAGAACTTCAAAATGAATAAAGTAATCAAAATGACATTTACCCAAGAATATAGTTAGCGAACATTCTACTCACAGAGATGCTCAATAACACCATATGTAATGCAGTGTTGCGAACTGAGCACAAAATAAAGTTTTGTTAAATGGCATGGAACACAAATTATAACATCTAGCAAATTTAATTACGAGTAGAACCGTAAAGTAGTGATGTACAGTGTTGGCAACGTTTGAGGATAGGCCCATATGAATTCATATATGAATCTCCGATGTAGACAATATTTAGACTTTATTGTAATTATTATACAATAACAGGGATCCCTCCTTGTTTACAAGTGTACTTTCTGTAGGCTTATCACTCTTTTCAGGCGAATCTCTCCTCATAGCGACTAACGTACTGCGGAGTGCTTATCAACAGCAACATGAAAAACTGACTATCAATAAGGTGTGAGATGATATAATATTACGTGCATCAGAAAAGTGAACCTGCTAATCAATTGTTAATCCCAAAGCATGCATCATTTCAGTTTAGTATGTTGTGTTTGATACTAATCTGATTTTCCAGTTGGACAAACCTGCTTCGACACTGTGCTGTAATGGGAGATATATCAGTTGACTTGCATATCAGACATCCGTATGCAATTAATGCGGTAGGTGCCACAGCAATAATAATAGTTCAAAACATATTAGTGAATCTCTGATGAAGAAAAGCTAAAAGATTTTTCTTTTAAATTTGAAGGACTATTGTGTACCTGTGCCCGATTATATTGAACTTTTTCCCTTACCTCAACCATAGGTTGGTGGACCACATCTCAAAGTTTAAAACTTTTATTTTCCTTTAGATAGCTTTTTTATACTTTGGTAAGGCCTCTTCTTCATAACAGCATCTACTTATTGCATCCTTAGTCTTCTTCCTAGTTTTCCTTCTGCTTTCCCTTTATCAACACGGTGATTCAATATGAGCGCCATGTAGCGGCAGTCTTGTTACCAAGTAATCCACTACCTATGAAAGGGTCATTTAGGCTTCCCTTAATGCGGAATAGTTTAAGCAAGTAATCCTTTTTCATTTAAATTATAAATCTCCTTCAACTGGAACAATTTATTATATAATTTCTTTAACATGTATATATATATTTAACAATAACAAAATAAATGTGCAAACACAAACAACATTATTCAAAACTAACTTCAACCCTTTCCCATTTTGAATGGTGTGACAGGACACACTGCCCCATCAGCATTTGTGTACTCGTTGTTTTCGCAAGTTTTGTGTTTCGCTCACTTCGAGCAGTGTGACTGAGCGCTCCGCTCAGTAACCTTCTGAACTCCACCAATGTCTAAACTTCACTGGCAACACTGTCTACACATGATCAGAGAGCAGCAGTGGAAGAAGAGGAGCAGGTGGCAGGCAGCAGGAGAAGAATAGAAGAGAAATGCAGCTGAAAAATAATTTTAAGTGAATTAATAGAACAAGAATTGTTAAAGGACTTGTTTTGTTTTAACCTGCCGGTGAAGGTAAGAAAACCGAATGTGCTCGAAGAATAACAAGTAAGCCGTATTCATAAAGAAGCAATACACTGCAAGTAAACACCGCATGTCACTATTAAGCGCGTCATATTTACAACACTTGTATTATACTTAGTTTGCATGCGTCATAGTAAAAGAAGGAAGATTTGAGCAATTGAATTTAACGTGAATTCACGTACTAATGACAACGAAAAGAATTAAAACAAGTGATATGTGTATACGGTATACGATACATTAAAGCATGCTTTGCACTCGTAACCTTATAGAATTCTTTTGATATTACCGTAATAACATATGCGCATATAAAAGGTAAATCTACAATATTGATACATTATTTATGTAAGCCGATATAATAATATTCATTTCAAATACTTCACTCATAGCCTAACCTATTTTACTGGATACTGCATATCAGTGCTACAAAAAGTAAATATACAGTTTCTTGCGCCAGTCAATATTAGTAGAAGTTAATAATTTGTTGACACTCTAAAGGATCAGTAAATATAGAACGTCGTGCATATAATGAGCGCACAATATGAACGCATTCCTTTGTATTGAATTATTTTAGTCGTAAGCTCAAGTTTGAAACATATATACATAAAAAGCGCTTAAAACAAAATCAATCTATATTTGATATAGGCCTATATAATAGCGGAATATTACTTCAAATTATAGCTATAAACATATCTAACAACCACTGTAGTTATATAACATTGTTACGTAACTATTATATCTGAAAACTGTGCTAGCTAACATATTTATCTGTGAAGAATGTTTGAAATATCAGTAATAAGTCGAATTCAATCTAAATAAAAGTTCGCCAGTCGCGACTATCAAGTGTCAGTTAGTTAGTCACTTTGCATTCAAATTAGTATTTCACTAGTGAATCATCTGTTCGGGCAAAGACAGAATGGAAGATAGAAACAATTATATCAAGTAGCAAGTATAATATAATAGTTCAGTGCATCCGTAAAAAGGAAATAATTAAAAATAATAAATGAATAATAAATACAAATATAAATAAGAGATCAAACTTCTTTCTAGACATTTGAAATAATATAATTTGCTACTGTCGTCTGGACTGTCATTTATTCTGAAAAGACTATATAGTAGAGAAATCTTATTGCATGTATTATTATTATTTTTGTTGTATATAGTATTTTGTGTGTTTCATTGTTCTAAATATCATGTTTCTTTTAATTACTTGTCAATCTCAGTTTTATGTTGAACAGTATCAATAATTAAAGTGAGTGACGTTATCAAATCATTATTGAAGCGACTGTTTACGTCAAAATATTGTTCATTTGTGGTGAGCATTATTTGTTGTGTATATGAGTACTATTTTGTGATAGAATGTGGTATTATAGAAACAAATATAGTAAATAAATACATATGGTTTTTAATAACAAGTTTACGCAAGTGTATTCTGAAACTTTTGAGTCTAGATTGCATCATCTCTCTACGTCCACGCTACGTCTGACAACTTCGTGAATCACAACATTGTGGATATTTGTATTGAAGGCTCGAATGGTAAGTTGTCGATTACGACCCAAGAGTGTTGTAGTATTAATATTAGTATTCTTATTTGAGTTCACTATTTCTTGATACACTGTTTTCGGAGCGTGCGCTCCTGCTACCGAGATTCCGGATAACGGGAAGTTATTAAAATTTTGTTTCATATTTTAATCACTAATACCCTCCACCGTTACCGTCACCGTTACATTTTAGATTATGAGACTCAGACGCTTGTGAAGAATAGTGTCAATCAAGAGTGTGAATTTCCTGGACTGCTAGTTGTGTAGTCTACTTCGTTGTAAAAAAAAAAGAATCAACATGGGTGGAAATCGGCGTAATCGACAAAGAGACAGTGCAAGTGCAAGTGAATCTGGTGGTGAGGCCATGTCAGACTCAGATAAAGTAGTGTGTTGTGAGGATCCAGCTAGAGATGCGTATCATGTACAATGTTGTCTGTGTGATCGCTGGTATCACCGCGTGTGTAGTCAAATGACAGAAGAACAATGGAATGCTCAAAATGAACTTGAGGATGATGCACCCGTTGAAGCATTATGGAAGTGCGGACAGTGCAAACCACATAAGTTGATGGAGCAGATAGAACGTAGTTTGTCTTTGGATACGATGGAGCAGATGCTTATCCGTATGTTTGAGAAGTATAATGAAAAGGGACAATGTGAGTTGAGGTCAAAAATCAAGGAAGATTTTCAGATGGAGATGAAGGTTATTCAAGAGGATTTACGGGATAGTAGAGAGCAATTGGAGAACAAGATTGAAGAAGTTAGCAAGAAGTGTGACAGGACGAGCGCCTCGTTAACTCATCAGGTAAATGAATTGTCACGAAAGATGGACAGAACTCAGCAGGAGATTCAAGATTTGAAGAATACTGTCTGCAAACTCGAGGAAGTGGCAATACTAACAGAGAAAAAGGCGAGTCAGCAATTTGAAGAAGTAAATAGAAGAATCGATCAGGTATCGAAGAGCTGTGTTACAGGTATGGCACAATGTCAGGACAGGATGCAGGATGAGATTGCAGATGTGAAGGATGAGGTGTTACAGATGACTACCGCACAGATAGAAGATCGGTTGGCCAAAGAAGAGTTAAAAGTCCTGCAGAAGACTGATGAATGTAGAAAGGTGATAGAAGAGGTTTCTGGAAGAATGATTAGAGCCAACGCGGTGATGAGTAATCAACTGCAAGAGTGTCGCGAGGAAGTGAGTCAGTCGAAGGCTGTCATGTGGCAAAACACTTCGGAACTGTGGAAAGTACAAGAAAAGTTGGCTTGTCAGGAGGTAGCAATCGCGTCACTTCAACAAAGGATCGAGGAGGAATGGCGAATATATAGTTCAGGCGTAGAAGAGGAAACAGAAGTGAAGCGGCCATACAATCCTGCTCAATCTCCAAGCGTAGATGGAAGGCGCAATAGAAGTGATTCCAGTGGTACCTGCTGTGGAAGAAGTGCCCTCAATAGTACGGCGGCTTCTCGGAGCAAGGAACCTGAGGTGCATCGAAGTTATCGGAGGAGACGGAGCAAGACCAATTCGTCTGATGAGAGCGGGTATTCAGAAGAAGATGGATGGTCCCCGAAGACGGAAAGAAGGAATCGACAAAGAAGACAGCTTCCTTCTAATGGCAACGAAAATGGAAACGCCAGAAGACTAACGAACCGTCGCAGAGTCTATTCGGAAGCAGATCAGGACATCAGGGAGGAAATGGAAAAGGAAGAAGACGAAGAGGAACTGAAATTGCGATTAACGGATATAAAATCGTTCACGCACTATCCACCAGAGAGAGGTGATTTGTCAGCTCAAGCGTTTATCGTACAGTTTGAACGAGAGTGTGCTCTGATGGGTGTGCGACCTAATCAGGCGCTTAAGGTATAACCGTTCATACTAAGAGACGCAGTGCTGTCATGGTACTATTCAAATGTGAACAAATTCCTCACGTATGCCGACGTCAAGCAAATGTTCTTAAGGCACTATCATTCAGAAGATGTGACATGTGCTAAGCTAACGCGCCTTAAGACTGTACCATTCAACCCTAAGGTTGACGGGAGTGTTGAAAGTTTTGTTACGAATCGATTTTGTCAGATTAGGGACTTGGATTCACAGAGCAGTGAAGTCCAGATTTGCAACACTATCATATCTTTGCTACCAGTTCAGTATCAGAGACTGTTGGTTTCAACACGAGGCCAGGAGTTAGCAGAAATTCTTGAAACAGTCCGACGACTTGAACTGATTCACGACACATGGGAAGCAAGACGGAAGACAGGAAGAGATGGCGCTAGAAGATGGGAGGACGGTGAAGAGGTGATTACTCGTAAAGCTAAGGTAGGAGCTATATCGAAGGACCAGGAGGATAACAAGACAGAGCCTGCGAACAGAAGAGAAGAATCACCGTACGAAGGACGAGATGGTGCAAGAGGACGCGGGAACTATCGACGCGGCAGACGAGGTGGTCGTGCACGTTCTTGGAGAGGAAGAAGACGGCCAGAAAGGAAGTGGTCCAAACACGAAGAATATGAAAGAGATGACCCGAGATCCTCCCAAGAGGATATTCAGCACCGTTGGGATCCTCGGGGAAGTCCAGATTCAAAAAACTAAATGAAGTATCCACCTCGCGGGTCGGAGGTAGGTACGATTTGTGTTGTGAGAAGACCCATGAGAAAAGTGTAAGTGAGGATATACCTGAGGAAGTGTATAGTGGTGTATATAGTCCTTTATCTGTACGTGAGTTTGAGTGTATAAATGAGATACATATTTTTCGAATTAAATTTCAATGTATAGCTGGACAAGAGTGGGAGTATAACACAGATTGTGAGAATATTGATGACGTGAAGACTGACTTTGAACGAATAAAAGAATGGTCTGGTATCATACGAGTGAGTGTGTTGGATGAAGTTGTACAAGCACTTGTTGATTGCGGTGCTGAGGTGACGTTGTGTAGTTTAGAGTTATGGAGAAAGGTTACGAAGATTATATCACATCCGAAATTGAAACCAGCACCCCACGTAGTTCTTGTCGATTATAGTGGAACCAGGAAGAAAATGGTTAAAGGAGAAGTATATCTTCCTATGACAATTAAGGGAATACAGACGGATGTTCGAGCTTTTGTGGTCGACGGGCTCAACCAAGATCTTCTATTGGGTCGTGATTACATGAGCAAGTTTCAAGTCAGAATGAATTTTGGAAATGGCATGGTAACCATCCAAACTGGGAAACAAGAAGTCGTAGTACCCATGGTTCAAGCGAAAGAGGAAGAAAATACGTGTAATAATATGATTAATGAATTGAGTGTGGATTACCATCTTCCTGGAAACGTCATAAAAGAAGAATGGAGTGAATGCGAATGCCATCCGGAGGAAGTATGCGGCTCACAGGTATGTGGATGCGAATATGAAGATCTGAAAGAAGTTTTAAATCAGTGGAACAGCGTATTGATGCAACAAGAAGATTCGTATAATGAAGCTAGGTCAAGCCAAAGAGAAGATTGCAACCTGAGACGAATTACGCTGGCACAAATACAGGATCAAGCTCTTGTGGAATCTTTGTATGACCCACTTGTTCAGGAAATTCAATGTTCGGCTTGCTGTCTAAAGAGAGTGGAAGTCATGGAAGTCAGGGAAAAAGCGACTGAAGAGAGTCTGTACGCTACCCTAGAAGAAGTGAGAGAAGTGGTACAGAAAACTCCTATTGTTCCGGAACACAAGGAAATGTTGTTCAATGTGCTGATGAAGAGAAGAAAAGTTTTCGCCCATTTCCCAGGAAAATGTAACAAGTTTAAGTACAACATCCAAGTTACCACTGAAGATCCAATTGTGAAACGACCTTACCCAATTCCACTGTGTTATCGAGACAAGGCGAGGGAGCAGATCCAAAAATGGTTGCGTCAAGGTATCATTGAGCCCGCAGTGTCAAAACATCACCATCTCCTGGTAATAGTCAGAAAGAAGAACTCGGACGAGGTTCGAGTCTGTCTTGATTTGGTTCAACTTAATAAATTCGTATCTTTGACAAATCTGAAGGTCGAACGCCTCGATGACCTCTTTGCAAGATTTAATGGGATGACCTGTGCAACGTCCCTCGACCTGGTGCATTCCTACTGCCAGATCGAGTTAACTGAAGATTGTAGGGATCTTGTAGCATTCTCTTTTGAAGGCCAGATGTACCGGCATTGCAGAGTACCCTTTGGTTACAAGAATGGTGGAGCTTGTTTAATGGCAGCGTTGCAGAGAGTGTTGGGAGTTGCTATTCTTGAAAAGATCTTACTGTATATAGATGACATTTTAATTCCAGGGACTGATCCAGTAACTCATATTGAATTGTTAGACCAAGTATTGTATAAGTTAGAGGAAGCAAATATGACAGTCAATTTAAAGAAATGCACATTTATGGTATCTGAGGCAAATTTCTTAGGTTTTGTGGTAACACCGGTAGGAATAGCGAAAAATCCAGAGTACGTGGATCTAGTAAAATCATTGCCAAGGCCAACAACTATAAAAACATTACAAAGGACCTTAGGATTTTTTCAGTGGTGCTCCAAGTTTATACATGATTTTGCTCGTAAGTCAGCACCATTATACCAGCTGCTTAAACAAGGGAAGAAATGGACCTGGTTGCCTGAACATACGAATTGTTTCGAGGAAATAAAACATGAGATCTGTAAAAACATACTTTTGGTGCATCCAGATATGTCAAAAGACTTCATTATCATAGTTGACTGCTCGACTATTGGGACTGCTGCTATTTTGACACAAGATTATGAAGATGGGAAACGAGTTATTGGTTTCACTGGACACATACTTAAGCCTTGCGAATCTCGCTATACCATTACCGAGATAGAGATGTTGGGTGTTGTGAAAGCTATTAGAAAATGGCGTAATCTATTAATAGGGCATCATGTGATCGTACAAACTGACCATCAAGCTTTAGTGCATTTTAAGAGCATAAAATATTGGAATACCAGGCTGTATCGCTGGTGTATTGAAATGCAAGATGTGGAGTTGGAAATCCAATACATACCTGGAGTAACCAACGTAGCAGCGGATACTTTGTCTCGTATCACCGTAGGCCAATCACCTAGAATTGTTACAATTTTCAATTTTCATGTCCTTCCAGGAGATTTAGCAAATATGACCAGTGAGGATTGGAAGCAATATCAACGTGAAGATCCAAGATTAGTGAAGTATATTGATGCTCTGGAGCAAGATCAGACCAATGTACCAGAAATAAGTTGGGCAAAATCTGTACGACTGTATTATAAGATCCAACAAGATGTGCTGTTAAAACGTGATTTTCATTTGAAAGATAAATGGAGGATAGTTGTACCCAAAAGTTTAGTAAAGAGAGTACTCAGATGTTACCATGATGACAGGGGTCATTTTGGCTATGCGAAGACACACACGATGCTTCTAGAAAATTTCGTTTGGGAAGACATGTATACTGATGTGCGACAATACATCCGCAATTGTGTATTGTGTATGAGACACAAAGCTGATCCTCATCCTCTCTCAAGGAAGTTACCGTCAGTCACCGTTTCGAGAGCCCGAGAGTTACTATCAGTTGATGTAGTAGGGAAACTTCCAACCAGCAAGTCAAACATGGCATATGTATGCACGTGCATGGATGTGTTTACCAGGCATTTAGTAGCATACCCAATGAGACGAGCTACAACTGCTGCAATTCTGAGGTGCCTGGATTTGTATTTTATGCATTTAGGTATTCCGGACGCCATTATATGTGACAACGGTCCATGTTTTGTATCCAGTAAGTTCTTAGGTTCAATGGCTAATAAAGGAATTAAAGTATATCACACCACACCATACCATCCTCAAGCAAATCCCGTGGAGAGGATGCATAGAGAAATGAACAGGCTTTGGAGGTTGTATTGTGCTGGACAACATGTGGATTGGAGTAAGCACTTGTGGAATATCGTTATGTTACTGAATTATACTATTGTAGAGAATCTGAACGTTGCTCCAGTCCAAGCACATCTAAACGTGAAGGATGTAATGCCTGTGATGAAACGACTGTTCCAAGAGGAGACTGATGAAGACGGAAATTCGTGGGACAACCGGCTACTTATGATTGCACACCGTAAGAAGTCTCAGATGGCGAAGAAGAATCAACGTACCAACGAAAAAATGACATCGGATCGGCATGCTAATGTAGGCGATCTTATATTCCTCACGGCACATCCCATCAGTGATGCAGCAGCACACCAGATAAAAAAGATGTTCGATCTGTACTCAGGACCGTACTTATGTGTTCGTAAGCCAAGTCTTAAGGTTGTGGAGCTGATTGATCCGAACAATGGAAAATCGATAGGACACCGATCCGAACACCAATGTAAATTGTGGAAGCCCACTAAGGAATAATATTGGAAATGGCGTAAGAAGGCAGAGGAACATTGTCCCAGTCAACTTTTGAAGAACTTGCCTGATGAATACTGCGAATAGATTGCGGGCTGTACATATTGCAAAATATTGTGTATATATGTATATAAGTGTATGTGTTAGGTTTCATTTGTTTGTGTATTATCTTGTTCTTATAAGTATCTGTGGAACTAAGTGAAAGTTAATCTGTGAATGCTTAGTAACGGCGCAGGGATCAACCTATTCGGACGCCATATGTGACAGGACACACTGCCCCATCAGCATTTGTGTACTCGTTGTTTTCGCAAGTTTTGTGTTTCGCTCACTTCGAGCAGTGTGACTGAGCGCTCCGCTCAGTAACCTTCTGAACTCCACCAATGTCTAAACTTCACTGGCAACACTGTCTACACATGATCAGAGAGCAGCAGTGGAAGAAGAGGAGCAGGTGGCAGGCAGCTGGAGGAGAATAGAAGAGAAATGCAGCTGAAAAATAATTTTAAGTGAATTAATAGAACAAGAATTGTTAAAGGACTTGTTTTGTTTTAACCTGCCGGTGAAGGTAAGAAAACCGAATGTGCTCGAAGAATAACAAGTAAGCCGTATTCATAAAGAAGCAATACACTGCAAGTAAACACCGCATGTCACTATTAAGCGCGTCATATTTACAACACTTGTATTATACTTAGTTTGCATGCGTCATAGTAAAAGAAGGAAGATTTGAGCAATTGAATTTAACGTGAATTCACGTACTAATGACAACGAAAAGAATTAAAACAAGTGATATGTGTATACGGTATACGATACATTAAAGCATGCTTTGCACTCGTAACCTTATAGAATTCTTTTGATATTACCGTAATAACATATGCGCATATAAAAGGTAAATCTACAATATTGATACATTATTTATGTAAGCCGATATAATAATATTCATTTCAAATACTTCACTCATAGCCTAACCTATTTTACTGGATACTGCATATCAGTGCTACAAAAAGTAAATATACAGTTTCTTGCGCCAGTCAATATTAGTAGAAGTTAATAATTTGTTGACACTCTAAAGGATCAGTAAATATAGAACGTCGTGCATATAATGAGCGCACAATATGAACGCATTCCTTTGTATTGAATTATTTTAGTCGTAAGCTCAAGTTTGAAACATATATACATAAAAAGCGCTTAAAACAAAATCAATCTATATTTGATATAGGCCTATATAATAGCGGAATATTACTTCAAATTATAGCTATAAACATATCTAACAACCACTGTAGTTATATAACATTGTTACGTAACTATTATATCTGAAAACTGTGCTAGCTAACATATTTATCTGTGAAGAATGTTTGAAATATCAGTAATAAGTCGAATTCAATCTAAATAAAAGTTCGCCAGTCGCGACTATCAAGTGTCAGTTAGTTAGTCACTTTGCATTCAAATTAGTATTTCACTAGTGAATCATCTGTTCGGGCAAAGACAGAATGGAAGATAGAAACAATTATATCAAGTAGCAAGTATAATATAATAGTTCAGTGCATCCGTAAAAAGGAAATAATTAAAAATAATAAATGAATAATAAATACAAATATAAATAAGAGATCAAACTTCTTTCTAGACATTTGAAATAATATAATTTGCTACTGTCGTCTGGACTGTCATTTATTCTGAAAAGACTATATAGTAGAGAAATCTTATTGCATGTATTATTATTATTTTTGTTGTATATAGTATTTTGTGTGTTTCATTGTTCTAAATATCATGTTTCTTTTAATTACTTGTCAATCTCAGTTTTATGTTGAACAGTATCAATAATTAAAGTGAGTGACGTTATCAAATCATTATTGAAGCGACTGTTTACGTCAAAATATTGTTCATTTGTGGTGAGCATTATTTGTTGTGTATATGAGTACTATTTTGTGATAGAATGTGGTATTATAGAAACAAATATAGTAAATAAATACATATGGTTTTTAATAACAAGTTTACGCAAGTGTATTCTGAAACTTTTGAGTCTAGATTGCATCATCTCTCTACGTCCACGCTACGTCTGACAACTTCGTGAATCACAACATTGTGGATATTTGTATTGAAGGCTCGAATGGTAAGTTGTCGATTACGACCCAAGAGTGTTGTAGTATTAATATTAGTATTCTTATTTGAGTTCACTATTTCTTGATACACTGTTTTCGGAGCGTGCGCTCCTGCTATCGAGATTCCGGATAACGGGAGGTTATTAAAATTTTGTTTCATATTTTAATCACTAATACCCTCCACCGTTACCGTCACCGTTACAATGGTAGTCCTGAAGTTTTACACATTCGCATTCTACTATTTTATATTCTAAATCGAATTTACTGATTATGCTTTTGAAAGGTTTCTAATATCAAATAGATTCTCAGATTGAATTTAATACCCCAAGTGTAAAAATATATGATTATTCTAGTGACCAAAGACATACCACTCACCAAAAACTTGTAGAAGTTGGGCCAAAATGGAAGAAAAAAATAGATTAAAATTTAGTACTTACAATTTCCTGACGAGTCATATATCGTTGACACTTTACATAAATTTATTACATTCTTCCGTCTACCTTACGTATAGGAGCACTTAATATCCAAAAACTATACCGAAATCACATTTAACTACTTATCAATTTAACGGACACAATTTCTAAGCTCCTACTTCCGCCTACCTCACGTTTCATTCTAATGGAAACGCAGTAGTTACGGCTAGATTACAAAAGATAGATGGCGTTTTAATCACTTCGAACAAACGAAAATCAGAAGCCTGACATTGACGTACAGAGTCAATGTTTCCATATACAAGTTTATTTAACTAATCAGCTGATTGAGAGTGTCCAAGTTCTTGACTTTTTTTTCAAACATGAACTTAAGAGAGAAATGTCTCAGCCGAATAAGATGACCAAGCATATTTTTTCTTCTTTTTCCTATTGTCTTTATCGTCTTTAGTCCTTGATTAGCTTCTTTAGTACGTCTTTATTCCTTTTCCTTTCGGTCCATGATATGTGCAGCATTCTGCGCCAACGCCATATTCCAATGCTTCCAGCTTGGATATTTAAGCTTTTCTCAATGTCCACGTCTCTGATCAGTAATGCGCCATGTTTCATACCAGGGTCTTAATAAATCGTTTACTAACGACCAACGACATTTCTTGATGATAGCAGTCCTCTTTCCTATTGAATGATTGTTTACCCTGCGCTATTCTTGAACTCTATTATATTGCTCAAACTGTATTATAATATTAATAATATAACTGTAAGTACAGGAAAATTTTTTGAATGGTTGTGAGAAACCATGTGATCTGGCTATTAAACATGGTTCCGTGACATGATTTCCTAATCCTTTGACAATGATTGACAGAACTATCTACAGAAAAGTAGATCAACAATTTTGTTTGAAGAAGCAAAATTTCAGTTTAATAAATGTTGCATAAAATATTTGTTTGAAAAATTTAACACAAATATTTTAGTTGGAAAATATTGCAAGAAAGAAATTGTTTAAAATTTACACAAAGAATTTAGTATTGAAAAATTCTGTTGAAAAAATTATAAATCAAACAATAGAACAGTTTCAGGAAATCAGAGCAGTTTAGAATACAAAAGTTTTGGTAACTCTATACAGTAAGCACTTAAGTGTTTACCTAACTCTGTTAAACTATTATTTAACACAGCAAGGTGAGTGCTGGTGTAAAAATCATCTACCTTTGGTGATAAAAACCGTTCAAACCATTAAAAATTTAAGTCGTAGTTGATAACACCTCATTGTTGTCTCTCTTAGTGTTTCAGTAATTAAATAAACTAATTATATTTCTAAATGAAAACATTGTTACAATTAATCAAATTTTCCTATAACTGTTATTGGTATTAATTCTTTCAACAAACAAAAATCAACACAAAATATAAAGTTATGTGGTAAACTATGCTATGTAAACCTTCGTTTACGTCTAGAGATTTATACATCCATGCCTTGCTACCACATAAAATAACACATGTAGTAATTAAATTGCAAATAAGAGCAAAGATGAAAATAATATAGTATATCTAACATAAAACAAGTATTTTCAAAAGGAAACTGTAGTATTGCGGAATTAAAAATGCAAAAGACTCAGTATTACTACGTTAGTAAAAGGTATAATATGTACCAGTAAAAGGTTTTATACAATAGAAGATTACAAAATGAGAAAGTTGTAAGTAGTATACAGTAGAGAGAGAGATTCACAAAAAATCTTCGCATGTCAGTAAGCAAATAAAACTCACATAACAATCCATTTGGGTTCCAAATAGCCTACTATCGTCCCAATGGTTTACAGCAAGAATTATCGTATTTACAGATAGAAAGCTTGTTAAGGACTTGCGTAATTTGTTTCTCACTCAATTTGCTCTGCTAAAAGTAGCGAATCGATACGAATAAAAAAGTCATTAAAATTTTCAAGAATTATCTTTAGTAGACACAGAGTTGATTAACGTTGCAAGCCATTATGGATGACTTTGTGAAGAGAATCTGATGTTTCATGCAACGAATTTATCAAGTGTGTTGCAAACCAACTCTACAGTAACAACTGTATTCGTTGAAAAGGGCTACCTATATTGCACATATCTTTTCGAGTACAAAAGTAATTGTGAAACAAAATGTAGACAGTCAGGAAGCTAGGAAACGTTCGAAATTGTGACGTAAGAACATAGGACTGAGATAGGGACCTTGAACTGTGGATGATTATTTAATAAAGTTAATTCCAATGGTCTTTCAAAACAGTAATCGCTTTCCAGTTAGAACACGATAAAACAGCACCTGATGGATGGCAGAATAATTCAATTTTGCATTAAGTTTCAAATAATCAGTAACCACCCTAAAACCAAAACTGAAGATTTTAAAAACACATCATTCTAAAAGTAGACTCCATGAATTAAAGTCAGTTCAAAAGTAAATAATGTTTCAACTTCTAAAATATGTTGTAAAATGTCACCCTTCATTCTGTTAGTCCATAAAGAAAGAAAACAGCTATAGGTTGATCAGAAAATAAGCTCAGAATGTAATTAGCACGGCAAAACACCTTCGTATAAATCAAAATGTTTACCAAATGATACCACAGGGATGAGAAGATTGTACAGATATTCATACACCAACATAAGTGTTTCACACTAAACAATGTTGTGTTAGAAGTGTTCTGCTTATCATGACTTGATTTTGCCAAAGAAAATATTGCATACTGGCGTCCTAATTTATTACTTGAAACTTGCAGCCACATTTAGAGGTATACATTTTAATATTTCAGTTATCTACATTTAGTTTCAGATTTTAAGCCGAAGCGCTTATAGTACTTTACGATGTATATATATTACATTTGTTTATACATATTTAATAGAGTATAACCGTGAATATATCGTACTTTATACGTTTTCTAACTGACCATTTATATAAGATTCTCTTATTCGTCAATTTTTGTACTGGGCTTAGGTTCCCTTTATTTAATTGATGCTTAGTGTAATTTTTATTTAAGAAATAATTGGTTATATGTATGTCCCAATTTCACATTGACACAAATGTGTTATACTACGAACTATGATTATGTGCTATACTACCATGAAAATCCAATAAACTATTATCATGTGCTTTATGGCGTATATTTATTATGTATAATGCTGTACACTTAAACAATTAATTACTTTGAATTTAACCATCAATAATTTTAATGATGGTTATTTACAAATTATTTGCGTAGCTTTCCATAGGGGTATTCCCTCGGTACTACTTGATATATAATCATATTCGTGAGTTACTATTAATTTTAATTCTAACTGTTGTCATATTTATTAAAGAAACTATTTTAAGGTTAATGTTAATATTAATTTACATTCTGTTATTCTATGTCGAATTTCTGTGGTTTGCGTGCTTCATACATTTTTTCAATAAAAGTTGAACAGTGGAGTACAGTAGCTATTATGGATTGCCAATTTTACATCACTTTTTACATAAGCAGCTATTGTTTATTTTATAGACACTCTATAATCTTTAATTTTTCACATATTTGAGGAAATAATTATTTAAGCTAAATTGATTAATGTTCTTCTTTGAGAAGGAATACAGAACAGCTGGACATATAACAGGCTACATAGCATGCGAGAGCTTAGGACCTCATCAAACTTAAATCATGTTCTGGCTGTAGCAGAATGTTTGTTAAACAAATAAATAAATTATAGTCTAAAGTAACATTAAGATTATAATTGAATTTTTCTTTGTATTATTGTTTGGTGTGTCATGACCACCTTAAAAACCTTTCGGGCCGCTGTTCACTAGAAATTCTCTTTTGTTTGTGCGACTTCCAGAATAATATGTTTGTCATACAAAGTTAGTTATAAAATAATGTTATTCAGCACTGAAAAGATGCCGCACGAAATAATAGTATAATCTACTTATTATCTTGATCCCGCTGAACTTGAAATGTAAAAATGAGATTATCTATTTAACATGAGCATCAATGGTTTTTAAATATCTTTCTGTACCTAAAAGCATATAATAAAAAGTTACTTTTACCAATTTGAAAATCCTTAATAAAATTAAATACGCATAAGGGAAATGCTAAATATGAAATTTAAATTTTTTCCAAAAAATTATGGTAATTAATTGACAATAGAGATATACGAGTGATGAGTGGAAACCTAACGATCGGTAAACATGGCATAATACACACTTATTTTACATAAAACATTGGCCCACAGCAGCGACGTAGCCAGAGTTCTGAGTTTGGGGGACATACTTGCAAATGGAGTAAATTATATATATATATATATATATATATATATATATATATATATATATATATATATATATATATATATATATATATATACAGGCGCGGATTCAACGGGAGCTATAGCCGCTATAGCCCCCCTTGACTTTCAGGTATACACTGGATAAAATGGGCTTCAATCCTGCTTCACACTGGATAAAAGGCAAACTATGGTTTAGTCCCTCCCTTGATCATATCCTGGATCCCCCAGTGTGGGTGTATATATAGTGTTTCAAAACAACACCGACAACGTTTGGGAAGTGATTCCTGACACCAAGATAAGACGAAAAGTAAAGACCAACCTGGGTGTAGATGTTTCCTTTCGGAGTTCTAGGGTGTTGAAGACATGGAAAAAAAATGAATTTTAAAGCTCCATAGCCCCAATACTATGAGACCTATCATAGCCAGGTCAAGACTTCACTTAGGAACTAATACGTGTGCTGTCCAAAAATACATGTTTCAGAATCCTGCGGTACTCACGTAACAATATTTACAGAGAGTGTTTAGCTACAGGCATATAACTTGAAGTACTCGCCAGCTTCCTCTATAAAAATTGTTGCGAAAGTACCGAAGCATTCTGAAACTTGGATACTTGGATAGGGCCCATACTAGGTCTCAACTGAATTGTTGACCTGACTACGGTAGGTCCCATAGTGTTGGAACTACAGGCCTTTGAAGTTCACTTTTTCATGCTTTTGGCAGCCTATAGATATAATCGCGGAATCGAGTGACGCAATAATCGCGGATAATCAACACGAAATATTGTTTGGAGAATTCACCAATAAATTGTCCTAAATTTAACTTTTCTTTCGGGGATCAGTTGAGAAAAGTGAACTTCTCCTACGAAGTGCAATAATGAAACAGTAATTTAAAAACTGTGTATATATAATACACGTAATGTTTACTTATACAAGGACATCCAACTATAACATTATGAAACTCTGTACTTCATACATACACTTTTGGTATATTTAGATATACCTGTTTCCTTGTACATTTATATACTTTGTAACTTGAGAAAATACTTACAAATAAAATAGCAACAGACGTTCACTAGCCTAACGATGTGACATCACTTCCATGAGGCTACTTGAACTAAATATACATACTATCAAGACGTATATTTTAGCGTTAAAATGTAATATTCTACATCTTTGAAGAAACGTTATTTATTAGACTAACAAAATTCAAAATAATTTTAACTGGTTATCGTGTAAATTTAATAAGCATTAACAAACTAGCATTTTTTTTTTTAAATCCTGACTTCCTTTACATATTAGTACGTTTTGTTGTTCACAAAATCGTTAACATCTTCGGTGTGTTTCAAACATAAATCAATATTAAAGAAGCCTACAATTACTTGAACTTTCGTGAACAAGAAAAAATCTAATCAACGAAGTACATATACAATAAAATAATAATTGGTAAAATATTGGCCTAATATTACCCTATTTTTTATGCTGTTCTTGCATCATCTGAGAACGTTCTGCCACACTGCATTTACAAATTACTTGCTGAACACAAACTGTGACGCGTATGCGACCACTTTGCGAATATGTCAATAATTTTATCTGCTTCAAGCTTAGAGGCTATCTCTTGTTCTATTTCAAGTGCGACTAATCCTGATGTTCTGTCCTGACCAGACTTACAACTTAGATGTGCTTTTAGCCTCTTATACACCCTGAAAGAACACTCAGAAGAAGCTAATGACACAGGTATCGTCAAGACTATCTCCAGCAAATTTGTAGTTTGGGGGAAAATTGTCTTGGCCAGAGCAGTATGCAGGTCCAAGATATTTGTAATTTCCTTCTCTATCCTAAGAAATTTTATGTATTTTTTTTACAATAAGGAAGTCATGGACGGGAAAATCTATTTCGAAACTGTTCTTGATGACTGCTTCTCATACTATTCCGTTGCCTCCTTCATCAAGAAGAGTTTTGATTTAGGATGACATACTTGAATGCCGCGAATTACAGATATATTTTCCTTGCAGAGTCGTCTGTCAAACTCGTTCACAATGTTGTCAACTACTGGAATTCTGTACGAAAACTCGCTTCAGTGTAATTCCTGTTCTTTTCTTCGGAATACTACCCGAAACCAAAAAATGTTAATACTATTATTATTTCGTTTTTCTCTGCTCTTTGGTTAATAAAAACATTCTACACTATTTTGGTTGGTAAACCCCAATGCTTCAGTGTAGAGATGTAATGAGTTTTCCTTTGTTCTAAGGTATTTTATGGCTTGAACAATCAACCAATAAGTAGCTGGGCGTCTGCTAGGGTATATCTTCTTGTAGAAAATTATTCAAGCCACTAGTAATTCCCAAAATGTTGCTAAAAACAATCAAGCATTAATCACCTGCGAATGATTTCAGTTTGTTCGCAATACTCTCAGCTCTTTTTCACAGCATTCAGTGAACGAATATGTGAAGCCCAACAAATGTCTGAAAGGTCAGGTATACTGGACTGCTCCAAACCTAACGCTGTTAGAGTTTGCTCTAATCATCTATGAGGTTTTACGATTGGGAAATAATTATGCAAAGTCTGCAATAAATAAAGAAAAGGAAATTGCTTGTTCGAACACACTTCTACAATTATTAAATTTTATTTGTGCGCATAGCAATGGAAATACAGTGCGAAGGTGAGGCTTCCGAAATAAATTTTACACACCACATCATAACGCTCATCGCAGCACAAGATAACTTCATTTTAAACTTCTGGGGATAAATAAGTGGTATTGCCTGGCGCTGTATAATTATTTAAAAAAAAGAGTCAAAACATCATAAAAACTCGAATGTTTGCAAGAAATTCCCTTTATTTAAACTGCGTTGCCTCGAAAAGCTAATCCCTGTCGACTCAAATGGATCACAATCGTCATTATACGGTTTAAGCACTCGTGACGGGCAGTTATTTCGTCTCTAGATCCGTGCTTTTGCAGATACAGGACATCTGTTTCTTTGGACCTCTGAGAAGAGTCATTCTCATGAATGTTTTGCTGTGAGGCTAGCAATTTCCTTAGCTTCTTCCTTATTAACAGTGTCCGAATGAATATTTTCCTCAGCAACAACATGCAGCTTATCAGTTTCGCTGCAGGTGCTCACCAATTGCTTATCAGTCTTTCCATGTGAAATAAAATATCCAGATTTTGTAATTTTTTTCATATTTAACTTGATTTCAAGAACACATGCATAGCAAACTTAACACTGCGCACTCTACGTTCAGTAAGAAAATATACTGTTTCCCGCTCAGCCTAAGTAATGTCAGCGCAGATAAGGATCTAAATAGTTTACATATTTTGTCCTTCTCTGTTTTGCCAGAATCGTTGTTAAATATAATAAAAATAAGAAACCAAATCTACACTCAAAACCTTCTCGTAAAACAATTAAAATACATACTATGAGGCAAACGTATGGCTAGAAGGAGAGAAAATCGAAGACGCTAAGACGTTCCCCTATTTAGGAAGTCAAATATGCTCGGACGGAAGAAGTGAAAAAGACGTAAATTCCAGAATAGCACAGGCTAAACAAATATTCAATAAGGAAAGAGGACTGCTAAGATCAAGAAATGTGTCGTTGGGTGTTCGAAAACGACTTATTAAGACTCTGGTATATGAAGCGTGGCGCTTTACGGATCAGAGACGTGGACATTGAGAAAAGCTGAAATATCCAAGCTGGACGCATTTGAAATATGGTGTTGGCGCAGAATGCTGCGCATATCATGGACCGAAAGTAAAAGGAATGAAGAAGTACTAAAGGAAGCTAATGAAGGACGTCAGATCATGAAGATAATAGAGAAAAAGGAAACAGCATGCTTGGCCATCGAATTCGACACTCCGATTGGATCACTGTTCTGATAGAGGGAAAGGCAGAAGGAAAGCCAGGAAGAGGAATACCAAGGGTAAAATATCTAGATGCAGTTACGACGAAGAGAACTTATCAAATTGTAAAACTGCTCTCCCAAGCAAGAGATAAGTTTCAAAATTTCCTTGTTGTCCACCAACCTATGGTTGAGGTGAAGAAGAAGAAGAAGAAGATGTAGCAAAACCCAACAATGAAACGGGGGTATCTTCCTAGCCTTTGCGTTGAATCGACCTTTCATTTTTTTCTTAGTCGGTTACAAAAAGTGCATTCACATAGATTTTTAGCCCTTAGTACCTCAAGACGACTGTAAAGCTAGAATCACTCTAAGGGTTGGAAGAACCTCGCAATGTTAACGCGAGATTACGCCTTGCCCCAAAGTTACTGATTTTATACTCTTGTAACATACAGTTTTGAATAAATATTTGGGGGAACCAAGCCAAGATTTGGGGAGGCCGGTGGCCCCGTGTCCCCCCTTAGCTACGTCCATGGCCCACAGAAACCAATGATATTATCATTTATCGAGTTTTATAGAACCTTGAAAAATAACATTGCTAATCCCTTCAAATCGAATACCTGTAAGAAGATGTACCTCTCTGAAATGATGATATATAAAAAAGCAAGAAATTGCGCTTCACACCATCTAACCAGTATCCCAACTTTATTCATAAGAATCATATTGCTTTAGCATCTTAGCCTTCGTCTCTTAACACAATCTGGAATATATACCAGTTTCGATTCATCGTGATACACTAATGTAAAGAACGCATACTACTGCGAGCCAATAAAAGCCGAATTCCTAGTAATTTTGATTTTAGATATGTCCGGGAACTTTTTCGCCTCGTAGAAAAAGGATGTATGACTGTTAAGGATTGGAACGTCCTCATTATAAAAACAATATTCATTCAATAAAATTACAAGGAAAGAAAGATTTGTGTCATATACTTATGATTGGATGTCAGTTTAGTTTCCCTATCAGCACCGAAAATCTGAAGTTCAACGTGGAATTCGAAAAAGACAGTATTCCACAGGAAATTGTAATACAATTTTTGTTTTACGTGTTGCAATTATTTTGAATAAAATTTTCCAAGTTTCATACTAAAATTATTGTTCACTACAATGTGAAACAATATCTTTCTTTGTTACATTTGAATTGTAAATATCAAGAATCGTTTTTAAAGTAAGAATCGTAATATCTCCCTATCTTTCTAAAAAGATCTGGAAACTCTACTCGGTTTCCTATTACACCATCGTTCATCAAAGTTGATATTACAATTTAACTGTAGTAATGTCGCTACCCAGCCTGTCGCTAGTGTGCAGACATTTTCCTGTCTTGGATTTATTTGCGACGATTTAATTTTAACTTATACCTTAGATTTGGTAATTAATAATAGTGTATTTCTACAATACTATATTAACGACAATTCAGACTTTCAATCGTGTTGCGTTCCATCTTAAACTGCATTCTTTAAATTTATTTATTTGAAAATTAATGTTTATAACGAACATTACTCTGCTTTGCTGTTTGTTGTTAAGAAAAGAGCCCTACCCATACTTAGATTAAGCATTAATATTTTTTAATCGCGTGTTCGGTGCACAAAGTAAAACTAGGAATGCAATGTATATACCCGATTGGAATGAAATGAGCTGAGCGAGCTTAAACTACGTAATCAGGAAGCGTTTTTCGGTGATTATTCCTTGATGGTACATCGGATTTTTGATTTCGACCTATGTTGTCACTCAGCACGACATACTCTATCAGCGTGCTAAGTTTGGTTGAGATCGGCCAAACGGTCTAGGAGTAAGCGTTTTTCGGTGATTATTCCTCGATGGTACATCGGATTTTTGATTTCGACCTATGTAGTCACTCAGCACGACATACTCTATCAGCGTGCTAAGTTTGGTTGAGATCGGCCAAACGGTCTAGGAGGAGTTCGCGGACAACCAAACGGCTAACCCGAGTATAAGAGCTTCGCTTCGCTCAGCTCAATAACAGAGAAATGTAAGTTATTAGAACTTCCAATTTTAAAAAAGTTTTTAACCCATAACAAAACAAAAAACGAAGCAGAATAACCACTGACGTAATACAAAATTTTCTCAAAAGATGACAAGTGCGTACTATTTCCTAAAGGTGTTAAATACTTGAACATTTTGAAATCAAATAATAGAGTTGCTATTATAAATAATTTTCAACCAAAAACCTGTACATACATAACAACAAAAATGTTTTTATCTACAATGTAGAAATGATTGTAAAGCAGGAAGTTACGTTCCATTATAGGTGAAACTGTAAGAGTAATCATTTTCAAGTAAAAGAGAAAATTAATTACTGGAACAGTAGTCAGCATTTTCGTAATCAAATTTTTTGAAGCAGTATTTGAGAGACGAATACACTGGACTATTGTGTTTTGAGCTCTCAGATGCTGTGAAATCTACTTCTGATAAATGTATGACAGAATAGTGCACTCACTAAAAAGAAAGCGGTTCATTTGAATTTCTTGGTTGATAAAGTATATTTTTACAACGGGAGAAGAGTGTGCATTTTAGAACTAAAATCGTATTATCAGATCGAATGCGCTTTTATAAAACAAATGTTAGAATGCACAAATTCAATTTTTGACTAAAACTCAGCATTACTAACAAATTCAACTTTTAAAGAAGTTACAACTTTTCATTAATGCAAATTATAAATAAGGGTTCCTACATTACTATTTGCGATTGTTTTAAAAATGAAAATTACGCTTTTTTACTTATCATTATTACAAACATCCTAATTCCCTACGTTAGACGCTTTCTGGTTTAAAAATATGTTCATATTTAATTTATTAGGAACTTCAACATACAGCTTAAGAGACCAGTTCACACCAGGACCACAACGATAATTGATTTTCAAAACACCATTGATACGGTTGAGATAGTATTGTCATCTACTGGTAACCTACATTAAATATGAAGAACTATTTGACTCTGGGTGAAGTTTTGCAGCTTGGAGGAATTTTTCTTCAAGTCACTAATAAGGTGTAAAAAAAATACTTATATTCAAGGTAAGGGTGAATAGAAATAATAACATGTAACGTAACTGTAATTTCTTTTAAATGACCAATGTGATGTAAAGAATTCCTTCAAATACACAGTCTTACAATATAAATACACATTCTTATAGGGGTACGGCCCTAAACCATCTCAATCCTGTGGGCTTACATAAAATTCAACTATTTTTGTAGGTGCAACTTACTGAAATTCTTTTTAATATTCAATTCATCATAAGCGTAAGCATTTTTTATGCATTACAGATGTCTTAAAGTAACCTTAAGTAAACATTTTTTAAAAAAATCAACGAATTTGATGGAGACGATTCATCCATAGGAAGTGGTAAAATTCAATCATTTCCGGTTTTAATGTGGATTATTATAGAGGAAAAACAGTGATAGATAGCGAGAAGCACTTTCCTACACTCGATTCCTAGCAAGACGCAGTTTCTATTTATATCAAGTATTCGCGCTAGAATTACCTGCCATGCAGAAAATAATAAAGAAAGACGTAGTACGGATGGATTCTCGCTTATTAAAAATATAATTAAAACTCGATTCTAATTATTAATGAATTGTTTTAATCATATGCTGGTTTTATCAAAAGTAATACTAATTACGCTTAAGAACCCTATTAAAGATAGCAGGAAAATTTAAAGAAAATTTCCCTGAATTTTCTCCTCGTAAGATTGTATTCTTCGTTTTGTTTGATTGCAACTTTGAAATATACATCAATGAGAAGTTTTAAAGAGAACTTACAGCAGTATTATGAAACTGTGATGATTTATGATAGATAATTTAAGCATGATTTAAATGTGTTCTGTAGGAAATTTCAGCCCTTTGTTTCGCACTATTTTAACCACCACACTAGAGGCAAGTGTGTATCGTCAAACTAAAAGCTTTATGTTCCGTAGAAGTAGAAGAAATTTTTCTGGGATTTTTCTAACATAAATCATATTCATTTAAATGTTATATGCACTTATATGACTCAAACGAAATCCTTACTATGACCCAGACTGGTCCTGTCTGACCTATCTAGAAATAGAATTCATACCTGTCTTGTCCCATAGTGTAGAACACTGGATTCTAAAGTCTGATTTATTTGCTGCAGAGGCGAGCGGAATATATTTTTAACTCTTAAAATTTCAGAGCTGTTTCTGCTAGGACAGGGAGTTATGCTTGCACGCACTGCTTTCAAGTAATTTTTGTGCTACATCTATTGAAATTAATATGATGTCTTGACTTCAACTAATAAGAGAAACCTTAGAGTGTTTATACTTTAAATGTGTTGTTAGTCGTTTCACGCACGGCAATGTTTTCATTACTAATAAACGGCCAATTATTATGTTCCAATTTAAACGTCATTCTTGCTTTGGTGCTGTTCGTAGGTATGTACGTCCATCTTTAGAAAGAAAATCGTTACCGGATTCAGTTGTTATGAGATTATTCTTCTCATTTACATAATCTTCGATTTCCGAATGTACATGGATAACGTCCATCATCCTCCCCAGTGTTTCTCAAGCAATTAATATCAGTGATGGAAAATGAACCGGTTCTTGTGAAAATGCTCCGAATAGGTGCCTATTTTTAGCATGGGTTCTTGGTGCTTGAACCAGTTCCAAAGTGGGTCAGAACCAGTTCTTTCTCTATCCCTGATTAATAGAGATTTCCAAGGGGATATTTTGCACTTTCTTGGTACAGATATTAGTTGGACATCATAAATAGACAGTATGTAGATTACGACATTCCAGATATGGAAACATGAGATTAACACATTCGTCTTTAAAAGTTGTGTTATTTCCACTTGAAAACATACATGAAACGAGGAAACAAATATTAATAGAGACACTACGAAATGAGTTTGTATGTTACAGTGTTCACAAAACAGACAATATAATCATATTTCTTCAAAACAATGTGGATTTGTAAGTAAAATAAAGCTGAACACATATTACTCACTGCAGATTTATTAAATCTAGAGAAGGACAGGGCCAATCAGCTAGCCAGCAATCGCTTGGTAGGCAAATATGATGAAGAAGTTAGTATCTATTGCTAGAATAAATGTATTTTTAAAATATTTCTTTTATTCACTAATACTAGGAAGATGTTTTCAACATATTCTAGTGCTTGCTCTCGTTCCATTTTCGAACGAATACGTTTCTAATGTTCAAAGGGTGAAGTTCTTTGATTATCTCGGGAATGTTACAATTTCTTCACCGTGTAGTTTGCACTAGAAACTTCCTTTCCTATCATTCTTTCCTTCAACTTTCGACAATCTACAGATAGAACAAGATGCTAACTGTGTTCTAAATTGTTATATTTGTATTAAACACTTGCTCTGAAATGGCGAGTGTATCTCGCCGTGGCCTCCCGCTGCCAAATCCCATAATGACGAGCTACACTTGTCATAAAATTTAAACTACTGGAGCATCACGTAGGGTTACTATGTTTTGAAAGTTATATAATGATAAACCATCTAAAATACACTTTCATAACTTATACTTCAACTATCAGAATTCAGAAACGAAATCGTAGTGGAAGGGGTTAATATTGTACCTGAACATTTTAAGACTATCCGTACAAGGGTAACCTGTAGTTTCAGTGTTTCTTCCAGAGTTGTTTTTTGTGGGGGCACTGCCTCCAGGAGAAGAAAAAAATGATACGTCCTTAACATTAATAAATAGAATAGTACCAGGAGTGCCCACCGGAACATTGTTTCTGAAAGAAAAATTGGGATTTTATTTTCTTTATTTTAATAAACGTTGAGGGCAAATATTCTTTAATGTATGCACTAGCTATACAATAGTAGGAGAAGAAGAAATTATAGAATGCCATGAATAATCTTGTTTGTAAATATTTTATTTTTAGTCGGTAGAAATAAATGTTTCTTATGTCCACCAACTTGGCAGTCACAGGCGGGTCCATGGGGGCGATCGGGGCAATTGCCCCACCAGAAGAGGAAAATTTCTTATTTTATATATAAATAAAACCCATTCCAGAGTTTGGAGCTCTTAAAACTAGCCCTGAGTAGCAGTATTACAACCCTTCCCGACCCAGAAATCCGTCCTGGTTCTTACCCTGTTGGCAGGCTATCTACGGCAGGTCACAATTTCGATTTCACACATTGTTTGTGCTCGTTAGTGTCGCAAACCCCATCATTAGTGCTACAAAAGTAATGTTACAACATTTAAGAGCCATCATTGGCCATTTAACTTCATGGCAACAGGCCAATACATCAAAATCAACTCATAAATGAAATTGCTGGTTTGATCAGCGTTAGTACTCGTTAGTGCCATACACATATCAGTTAGTGCTTATATATATAGCAGGAATTTATTTATTTTTTTCATAAGGACAACACAACAGGCTTAACGCCCAGTTATAGTTATAAGTTTTTAACATACATTATATACATACACAAATATATGTCATCTAATTATACATACGTTATTGTCTAATAAATCTCTTGAACTTGTTCTCTGACATACTAAACACATCTACAACATAAACTCTAATCATTTCGTTATATGTAGCACACATTCCCCACAGAGGGGGGACTTATGTAATATGTTAGTTCTTGATTTTCTACAATAGAATGTTCCAGTGTTTGCTGTTCTAGTCTTACCTGTTAGGATATATAATAATACTCCTGAAACTAATTCTGGGCAATCAATTTTATCATTTAATAATTTATGTAAGAGCAACAAATCAAAAACGCATCTCTTCTTTTCTAATATTTGAAAATTAAAATGTGTTACTAAGTCTTCATAGAGGACATACTTAGGGTAGAAACCAGTTTTCTTGTATGCAGGAATTTTTAAGAGTTTAAATTATGTATTTTCTATTGCATCAATGTATTTAGAGATATTTGGTGTCCAAACAGTACAACATTATTCTAATTTTGACCTCACATACGAAAAATATGCTTTTTTGTAGAAATCTTGCCCTATCCTTTAAATTAAACCTAGGTTTCTATATGCACTACTTGTTGTAGCGTGAATGTGTTGAGTAAAGGTTAATTTGCTATCACATATAACTCCTAGAGCTTTGAGAGTATTTGGGTTAGATAAAAATGTGCCACTTATTGTATACGTAAAGTTAGTTGGATTTTCTTTCCTCGTGAAAGATACAGATTTACATTTGGATACATTCAGGACTAATTTATTCTTGTCACACCACATTTCAACTCGCTCTAGATCCTGTTGAAGTTTCACGCAGTCACCAGTTGAACTTACTTTGGAGTATAATTTGAGATCGTCGGCAAAAAGATGAACTTGAGAAGTTTTAATATACAGAAAACATCATTAATGACAAGAAGAAACAACACGGGCCCTAGATTAGATCCTTGAGGGACTCTGATAGAGTATTAAACTTTTCAGTAACAAATCCTTTGTATTAAACATATTGTTTTCGGTTATGCAAGATACTCCATTTCTTGTTTCGAAAAATTCAGAGATGATACTTTTAGTAGAAAAACATCATGATCAACAACGTCAAATGCCTTGCTAAAAACTGTTTAAACAACATCTACTTGACTGCTTTTTTTCTAATTCTGTTACTATAAAATTTATTCAAATTCTTAAGTTACTCGAAGTAGACATATTACGTAAGAAGCCGTGTTGATAAGTTGAAAGAACAGGTTTTACATGATTTAAAATTCGCGTATATAATATACTTTCAAGAATTTTTGCAAAGGGCGATAGAATAGCAATTGGCCTGAAATTTTCTATTTCTCTCTTGTTTCCAGATTTTGGTAATGGACAGACTAAACTTTCTTTCCATTTATCTGGGAAAGTGTTTGTTCTAATAGAAATATTAAATATAGTGCGAAGTCGATATTTAAATATATCACTGCAACCCAGGGCCGTGCTGGGATACTAATGAGGGCGGTGGGCAAGTCTACTAAAAGGGCGCCCATACAAACGGGAATATATATATATATATATATATATATATATATATATATATATAGGTCTATATATATATATATATATATATATATATATATATAGAGAGAGAGAGAGAGAGAGAGAGAGAGACTTTGAAAGAAAGTATGGGTGCCATAATCACCAACAAATTTGTTTTACTATTAACGTAAATAACTAACCTCGAATCGAAATCCTCTTTACTACAGAAAAACTTTTTAATTCCTGTAATAACATTTCTCTCATATAAAAAGAAGCTAAATGTATCAACAACTTAATATAGCGCCTATGGACGCAGGAGGCTCATTGCCGCGTTTACAAAAGCTCTCCATTGATTTCTGTCTTTAGAAAACTGAACCCAGTTTCTACTTTATATTTCAATCTCTGCGAGAACCATTTTCATATTGTCCTCCCATCTGCGCTTCGGTCTTCCTAACGGTCATTTTCCTATTTGGATTTCCAGTTACAACTTCGAAAGTGTTTCTAATTTCTTCCATTCTGGCTACATAACCTGAGCATTTGAGCCTCCTAGACTTGATGACCCTAAGAATGTTTGGTAAAACGATATAAAATTATGCAGTTCCTTGTTATGAAGTTTCCGTCTTTCCTCATTCCCTTTCCTTTTGGAGTTCGAATATTGGTTTAAGAATCTTGTTTTCAAATACTTTCAGTCTGCGATTTTCCCTCAGAGTCAGTGACCATGTTTCGCAACCATACAGCACAACAGACATGATTATCGTTTTATATTTTGAGCTACAAATTCCTCAACAGAATTAGCGACAACAAAAGATTTTTAACTGAATAATAGCACGAAATCCCTGCTTTCAGTTGACAAGATTTTTTTTTAGTGATTATGGTTGAAAGTATCCAGTTTGTCGAAAGAAAATATTCTTTGGTGTTTTAACGCATCCATAAAATACAGTATTACGATCCCTGCAAGCGTCGTAATACTGTATTTTATCCCTGCAGCCTATATCCCTGCAAGCGTTAATTAAGATTTCTGCATTCCTTTCTATTCCTTTCTATTGTTCTATCATTCCCTATTAAATTTACATCATCAGCATAAGCCATAAACTGGCAAATACAATTCAGCTCTAGTACCTGATTGCTGTCTTTGATTTTCCTTATAGTGTTCCCCAGAACAAAGTTAAATAATTATGACGACAACGCATCTCCTTGTTTCAGGTCATTTTCAACGTGGAAGCTCGTGAACAAGAATTTTTCTACTTGAACCTTACTTCGGGATTCATTTAACATATCTTAATTAATCTATCTTTTTCGGTATTCCAAATTCTGTAAACATGTTGTAAATGTTTCCCTCCTACCAGAATCTAAAGTCAATAATTGATGTGCCAGGATGTATTCTCTCATTTATTTTCAAGTATTAGTCGAATGGTAAATATCTGGTCGATAGTTGATCGATTTTAACTAAATCCGTTCTGATAATCTCCAATTATTTCATTTGCATATGGAGTCAATCTTGCTAATACAATGTTTAAGAGGATTTATTGGATGTTGACAGAAGAGAAATGCCTCGATAATTATTAAATCTGTTTTGTTGCTTTTCTTCTGAACTGGAACAATGATTGATTCTTTTCACTCTTGTGGTAATTCCTCCTTGTTCCAGATAATGAGAATGAATTTGTGTATCTTGCTCAACAATTTTTCCCCTCCAGCTAAAATTAGGTCAACCAGAATTTCGTCTACACCCGGAGATGTGTGTTTATTTTTTTTTAAATAGCGATTTCTATTTCTGTCTGGTTAGGTTCTGGAATATACGGTTCTACTGCATGCATTTCACTTTCTCCACGTGCATTAGCTTTTGGCCATGTGTTAAGGAAATCGTCAAAGAAATCTTTCCATCTTTTTAAGATGCTATCTGTATCAGTGAGAACTGTTCCTTTAGGTTTCTTTAATATATAAGCACGAAGTTGATAGCCCTTCTTAAGTTCGTTGATGCATTTATACATGTCCCGAATGTTTTTGTTTTCACTGTTATCTTCAAGTTAATTAATTTTAACTTTCAAAAGTCACGTTTCTTTGTTCTAAAAGTTTTAGAAGTTTTCTGCCAGACGACAATGAAATTTTATGCAGTTATTTCGTTTGGATTTTGTAGCCAACGCAGTTTCTTCTATTTTCTCTTCTTTGCTGCTTTAGTACATTCCTGGTTGAACCATGGTTTGTTCCTACATATTTCTGCCTGCTCCAATATTTCTTTTGCTGAAATTTTAATGTTATCTCTAATTTCAACCAAGTATCTTGAACACTAGTGCACTCCGAACCTTCTAAAACTGAGAATCTATTCGACACTTCAATCTGGCTCCCCTCTCACCTGACTCTCCTATTTTTTTTTTAAATACCGCTCCGTTTTCAGATATTGAATATTTCCTTTATTCAACGATAGTCTCTCTCTTACTATCACAATCAACTCCTCTGAACGACCGAACATCAGTTGTGCTAGACTGTTCTTCTCTGTCTACTAAAACATGATCAGCTTGAATATGTGTTTTTCCATCTTATGAGGTCCAAGTATATTTATGAATGTCGCGATGTTGGAATTTTGTAATCTTCACGATAATGTTTCTGGATATTGCACAGTTCACGAGTCTAACGCCGTTGTCACAACCTTCCTTATGCAAACAATTATTCCCTATAATCGGTTTGAAAATACCCTCTGGTCCTACCTTCGCATTGAAACCGCCTAACAGAATTTTCATATGGTATTGCAGGAGATGATCAAATCCCAGTGTTATTCTTTCGTAAAAACTGTATTTTTTAAATCGCCATCCTTATTTTCTGTTGGGTATGTGCATTTAAAATAATAATATTACACCACCGATCGTTAAGAGAAGTCTATCATTAACAAATTCAACCTATGTAATTGCTGATATTACGTATTCGTTTGTGAACGGAAAGCCCTGTTTCTAGTTGGTAATTTTTAATTTGTTCCCCGTAAAAGAACGTAAAATTTGCCGACTTGACTTTTCCATTTCCTTCTCATCTAACTTTCTGATATCCCACTAGGTCCAACCTAAACTCATTTTCTTAACTTACTTTTTTACAAATTTTAACGCGCCTGTCCTATAGAGACTTCTTATATTTTATGTTCCAAATCTCATGTCGATTTTACTTTGCGGAGTTCGTGCCAAGTTATCAGTTTTGATCCGAGGATTCTGCGAACTTATCTCAAAATCTTTTTTTTTTTTTTTTTTTTTTTTAATGGAAGAGGTTGTTACCTCACACCAAATTTTCAAGCTGGATTATCACCCCTTGTCTGTCCGCGACTGCTTACTCAGTATATTCACAGCTAACTTCTATATCCCAGAGGCCTTCTCCTCGATCCATAACCTGAGAACGCGCCGTGCCGTGGTGACAGGAAGACCACATTTTACGGAAATTAATACAGCTTTATTTCAGAAATACAACAGGTACTGATTATCTGAACACTGCTTTAAAATACACAGGATCAATCAATATGCTCGGATGTATGGATGCATATTAAGACTGTGAAAGCTTCGATGCCGTAATAAACGTAAATTAAAGACTAGTGTCAGTGTAGAATTATACAAATGCATCGTACATTTAACTTTCCGAACTATTCTTGATGTATCACATTGTTTCATTTTATAGGTATATAACTTTCTGAAAGTATTTGAGAACAAGATCCCGGGACGAATATTCGGACCCAAGAGGAACGGGAATGGGGAATGGCGGAAACTTCATAACGAGGAACTACATAATTTATACGGTTTACCCAACATTGTTAGGGTCGTCAAGTCTAGGAGGCCTAGATGGGCAGGTCATGTAACTAGAATGGAAGAAAGTAGAAACGCTTTCAAAGTCTTGACTGGGAGACCAATCGGAAAACAACCATTAGGAAGACCTCGGCGCAGATGGGAGGACAATACTAAGATGGATCTCGCAGAAATTGGAATATAAAGTAGAAACAGGATACAGTTAGCTAAGAATAGAAGTCAGTGGAGAGCTTTTGTGAACTCGGCATTGTACCTCCGGGTTCCATAGACCATACGGTTAGTTAGTTAGTTAGATTATACTCTTTATCTGTTCTCTGCCAATAGCAACTGTATGAATTTATAATACAAAACTGAAATACAGAAGAATAAAATAAAAAAAATAATGTGATATTTCGCAGGGCATCTTGTGTAAAGGGCGCCTTGTATTCTTCACAGGTTCTGTACTACCAGTCAGTATTTGAATTATTAAACAAAGCTGGTATACAGGATAACTAAAACCACTTATGTATAATGTGATGTTTCGTAGGGCGCCTTATGTAAAGGGCGCACTGTACCTTTCACGGGTTCTTTACTAATAAAACTGTAAGAATTTATTGGTAAAAACTTGTACCTTTATCTATACTGTGATATTTCGGAGGGCGCACCGGGAGGTGTCCCGGTGTCCCGGTGGGCCAGCACGGGCCTGCTGCAACCTTTCACTACATAAGGGGAAATGTTATCAGTACCACAAGATGCTTTTGGTTTCAACGCTCGTATAGCATTTTCTATTTCTTCGAGTTTTATCTAATTGAAAGTTGTCTAATATATTACATTCGGTTCGATTAGCAAGCAAACAGTCGACGTTGTATGTGGCGGGTACATTGTTGTAAACTGAATGGAAATAATGTGCAAATGCCTGTGCTATTTCATTGACGTGTTGGATATTATGATCACAGTATGTAAGGAAGATTAATGACAAATGCTGTGTTTTGCGTTTAATAAAGCTCCAGATCTGGCTTGGGTCTTTCTCGATAGAGCATTCTGAGTTTAAAATAAAAGTTTTGTAGGCTTATTTTATGTCAGATTTTATTTCTTATAACAGTCTCTGAAATTGATCGCAATGATAAAGTATATTTGTTGATCCCTTTTTTGACTTGTTATGGTGATATGTCTTGGATTTTGTTTTATTTTATTATTTTTATATTATAAGTAAACCAACATGGATAACATCCGCTGATATGTCTTTTGGGTGGAACACATACAGAAAATAAGTTTTTAATCATTTAATAATAGTTACCTGATATATCTTTAGTGCTTCATAAGTGCTCGTTAGTGCCGCATATCATATCGTTAGTGCTCCAACGACAACGTATATATACATTTAAAAAATCATTTTACCCCACCTAACTTCATGTCAACATAGCGCACGGAAATTACAGCAGACCACAATCTCGATTTCACTCATCCCATCGTTAGTGCTCCATAAGTAACGCCTACAGTTTTGAAGAAACCGTTATTGTTCTGCTAACTCATGTTAGCAGATCAGAGACGAAACCTACTCCAGACCACAATCTCTATTACTCTCGTCATTAGTGCTTCGTGAATGCTCGTGAGTGAAGCATATCCCACCACTTGTTTTTTACAGATAACGGATGATTTTTTTTAAAGAAAGCCATTATTGGCCTGCTAATATCGTGGGAGCAGACCGAAATCTACGACAGACGACAATTTTGACTACACCCGACATTAGCACTCCATTCAAGTCACTTTTATTTTACGTCATAGAGCTTGTGTAAAACATTTTAATACCTAAAGTTATAGGGTAGGAATGATACTTACTAATAATAAAAATATATGAATAAAGTAATAATAAATTTAGATTAACATTGAAAGTTGGTGAAGAATAGCAAAAAAACTTTAGGGAACTCAAACGGGAGCCTGCTGCTTGGCATTTTCTTATGATCCCACTATGCCATAAGTACTTCGTGTAAAAGTAATTATTTAAAGTACGATATTCGAAAACATACACTTGTGGGCCAAATGTTACCTTAAAAGATCAAACAACCTAACTGATATTAAAGCACATCTTAATATGATTTAAGAAAATAAAAATAACAATCAGCATTTCTGTGTTCTTAGGCTGAGACCAACATTGTAATATGAGTCTCAACTTCGGAAATGTGTCGAAATATTTTCGTCATTGAGAAAGGTCTATGTAACATGTTGAAGGAAAAATAATGTGTAACTCAACTAATGATCGACCCTTCATACGGGCCTTGTGATCACGTACAGTCTGACATGAAAAGTTTTTAAGTAGTAAATAGTTTAAAACTAGTAAATAGTTCTTGCGCAACATCAAATCGATGGGTATTTGGGCAAAGCTGATATGTCCGTGCTGTAATTTTTGCAGGACACAAAATTCAAGGCATCTGATAAATCAGAGGTTCATGCAAAATTTTGTTTTTGTTAATGGAATATTTGTTGGAGGTTCTTTTGTTTTTATGTAATGTGCTACAAATGCAAAAACCCTTCGGACATTATCCATATCAGTCAAAACCTGATTTTCGAAGAAAAATGGACATATCACCTTTGTCCAGATACCCATCGAAATGATTGTTCGACCTAAGTAGTGGGTTGCTGGATAGTTTCCAAGCAGGAGTTCCGCATTCGAATCTCCAGGAGGCCCGAACGTTTTAACGTCATTCAATTTGTATTCCATCCACATTCAATGCGATAAGTAAGATCTTCTCCTGTGGGGAAATAAAGTGACGTTTATATGACAAGATTGACAGTGAAATGGAGTACGTTAATGGATAAGAACAAGGATTTACTAATTTGTCTCCTACAATTATTCCAGATTGAATACTATCATTAATTTCAACCATTTCTAACTCAGGTGTCGTAAGTGTTTTTTTCTTCTTCTCACATGAAATATATAGAGGAGTTATGTCTTAAACCCACAATGAGTTATACTGTTAACGCTCATTGGACAATAAGTTCCAAACATCAGAAATTAATCGTAGAGTGAATGAATTTTCATGTATTATTAACAGCATTAAGACCTGATTCACGCAGGGCTACTATCTCTTTCGTCGATGAGAAATATAACGTGTAAGTTGTGCTGCATCTATCCAAGTGTTTGTGATACCAACAAATATATTTCTGTTTCTGTATACGGTCTGAGTGTACATGGTAAATACATAGAACTAGATATGAGAAATCGACTTCATATCCGTTAATTTCGGTTGTGAAAAAGCAGTTTGCTTTCTGTGAAATCTGTAAGGGCATTACCCTTCTTCAAATCGTTTTACACCTAATATAATAAATAAATAAAATTATAGACCAAACAAAACAAAATTTAAGACTTTCTGCACCTTTTCTTCCACCTTTTAATACATTGTTCAGCTCCATGAAACCCAAAAAATGATTATATCTCATGTATATCTTAGGTTGAAAATGCACAGTTTTGCCTATATTCATTTCGGAACAGGTCCGTATCCAGGAGGTCTACGGGGCCGCCCCCTAAACTTTTTCGGGCCCCCCTAAAATGTTTACGATAGGCTTGCAAATGAACTATAATATTTTTGAATCGGCCCCCCCTAACTTCAGCCGGGCCCCCTTACATTTTTGGGCTGGCTACCGGCCTGTTTCGGAATGCATATTCCTAATTTGAATCCGGTTCTCTGTATTAGTCCCTAATAGATAAAATGTAAACCAGTTTTATCTTTTGTGATTCTATTCGCATGAGAAACATTTTAATATTATTTCATATTAGATTTTAGTACAAATTTTGTTGATCGACTATTTTGGTTTTCTTTCGACGATCCTTTCGCACCATAACAAAATAGATTCCAACCATCACCTCCTTTGGCTTTTTCTATTATTCACGGCAGTTTCATATGTTTTAATGTATTCCATAGTATTTGAAGAGAAATTGATTTGGATATGCATGAAAGCATATATTAAGGTAAATCACCACCCGGAAGTCAGTACATATGTTAACTCATTCACTACTTTGCAATGAAACGTTACAGATAGAGTTATGTTTCAGTTAGAACACAAGGCACTGATTTATTTGGTTGTCAACTGATATCAAAAAAGGTAACAAATAAAAGAAAATAATTGATTCGTTTTACCACTAGTACAGAAGATGGTACTTTCTGTTAGATCTTACTAGAAGTGCTCAGTTTAATGAAATTATTGTTTATATGTGTAAAGTATTTAAAAGTAACCATCCTAATGCGAAATAGATATATTGTTTAACTAATTTTCTTGTTACTTTACTGGTGAAATCCTCACAGCTTGATTTAATATTTAATCGTGCAATTTTTGTGAGTTCAAAAGAACTTAAAATGCATGCAGAGTACTCAAAACAATAAATGATGAGAACCGTCTGGAGAATAACATAATTGAACATATATATATATTATTTATTCCTTCCATTTAAAATGTTCAATGGTTACATTTCATTGTTATTGTTACACATAATATAATAAAATCATGAACAATGAATAAATAAAAATAATAATTTTATAATACATAGAATTGTCCTAGAAAAAAAGATGACTTATTCATACTTGTCCAGGACTGAATAGCTTTAGTCGTGGCGTGGTACTCGCAGTACCTAATTCTGGTTTACGACTTGAATCTTTTCCTAGAGTTTTCTGATCAGCAGGAAATATATTTCGATAATTTATTCGAACCAAAGAAAGGGATAGAAAACCACCTATCAACGCCATCATATATAGTGTTATTGTCTGCTTTTCTACGCCATCCAATGATATTGCACCTTATTTGTATAGTATGTCGTCCAGTTGTATAAATGTTCAGTGTTGTCCTTTGTGTTAGAGAAGAAACACCTAATCTAGTTCTTTTCCGTGTGGCAAGGTGCCAAGAACCGACGACACATTACCACGTTGTTATGTTTCACATTTTATTTAAATATTAATTTACATTTAAGGAAATAGATTTTGAGAAGAAACTTGCGCAAAACGCCATAATGCGTTGTTGCCAAATTTGTACGATTACTGTGTAAGTGACAATAATAAAAATCCTGGACTTTAGCGTTATAGTTTGAGAAGCGGAACGTTACTCTGTATTGCGGAAAGGGTCGAATACTAATTTCTCCACTAACTGTGAGACTGCTAATCTGAATACTACTCTACAAAAACTGTATGTTTTATTATTAATGGGTTAAACGCGTTTGATATGTACCGAAAAATAATAACTTTCTCCTACTTTGTTTTTCTAATTGACCAGAACAAATATTTCTGAAAGATTTGTGAATTAGAGAACTTAAATCCACATTTACTTTTCTCGTTGTGTAAGCTTTAATATAACACATGAGAGAAACATTCAAAACTGAATGATATACGACCAACGTCTCATCTACTGATGATTTAAAATACTACATTTTTGTTTTTAATCATAACTAGAGTGGAGCAAGATATGAAATTTCATATTATAAGCCTGTTTCGTAGGATATTTAGAAAAAGGACTTTAATCTTTCAGTTGAATTGAAATAGTACATGTTTTGACAAAATTATGCTATTAAGTAAAACTTAAATGAAATCTTAGGACTTTTATGCAGGCGAGGTTGATGGAGACTGTGATGGTGAGAAATGGATGAAATGCTGAAATGAAGAAAGTGGGAGCAAACGGGGGAACCCCAGGAAACCCATGCACACGATGTTTGTACACTACAAGGTTCTCTTGGTGCGGGATGGGATCGAACCAGGGACCGCATGTAGTAGAGATGAACGCTCTAACACTGAGCCATCGCGGCCCCTTAGGTAAAAAAAGTATATTTACTTATATACTGAACATGATTTGTGCCTAAACTAAGGTGACCAGATATCCCCTATTTTAACGAGTTTTTTTATTTTTTTTAGAAAACAATTCTGTGTCCCTAGAAAATTAAAAACATAAAACAAAATTTCCCTTTTTTCTTCAAGAAATAACCGTTCAGTTTTATCTCATTGTTACGTGGTATAATCACAAAATCGCGTTTTAAACGTATTTCGTGTGTCGACTCGACATATATATATTTTATTAAAAGGAAAGAATAATCCTTCCACAAGACATTCAATGATCTAAAAATGACATTCCAAGGATAATAGATGTTTCCTAATTCTAGATTCTGTTAAATGTTGTAGGTTAAAAATGTAAAAATTAAAATTGCAATAAGAAGGATCTGGATTTTGAAAAGCTAGAGATTCTTCCTTATTTGAATAGCAACATAACAGTAAGTATACCAAGATGGATTGTTAAATTATTCCGATTTTCCGAATACCACATTGTTATTGACTTTTGTTATTGTCTAAGCCTAACGTAAACTTAGCCTAGCCTAATGTTATTCTGGTCAACCTAGCCTATACACAATGACTTCGGATCACCTTAAAGAATTAGCCCAGGTCTCCTTTCATACGTAAAATGGGAAGTTCATTTTACATCATGTAAACTTTGATAAACAGAAGTTCATCTCCTAGGTATAGACTATCTACTGATGCAGGAAAATCTCATAGCAATTTCCTGGAGGGTATTTTCCAGTATCTCCATTGTTAAACGGAACATTGTAAGAAAACCTAACGTCACTATTTGGTGCAAGGAGGCGTCTCGACATCACGAGCTACAGAATCCCTTGTATGGTCAGAATCTCGACTATAATTAGAGTTCGCACTATTATCTAGGGATCCCATGAAACCAGGGAGGAGCTACAATTTGAGATTAGAGGTGATATACCACATGCTCTATGATTACCTGGGACTTGTGCAATCCGCTTATATTGACGTAAGACAAACCTCTCTTTCTCCGGCGGGGTCTTTGATATTTGCTTACCTGACTGTTAGTCTAGGGTCTAACTAGGTTCTGTAAAAAGGTTTGAGTATGGATTTTTTCTCAGAAATGTTTAGTAGGTCTTACTGATTATTTTTGCTTGGGTGGACATCCGACACTTGGTACGTTTTCCAGATATGTCGTCATCCAAGGTAGCTCGGTCCTTAATCACAAAAATATTAATATCTCGTCTAATATTTTGATTAATTAATATGTAAGTTTTGTTCTGGTCTTCAAGATTGCTTATCAGAGGTCCTAGTGTATATATACTAAAGTGAACACACTTGCGGCTGATCCAAGATGCGGGATTGAGGCTGATCAAAGATGGCGGCCGCATAACCACAAGCGTTTCATCTCGGCTATTATTGGACTGATTAACTTGCAATATCCTTCTCCTTATCTAGAAGATCCCAGTATGTGTTTATTTACTAAGACAAACATCCGACACTTTTCTCTGTAATGACGTCATCCAAGAGGGCGGATGATCAACTACAAAAATAACCTATTCATATTTCTGGTAACATTTTACTTAAATTAAGAGAACATTCAATTATAATTGTTCATTACTCTTAAGCAAATGTTCTTGTAACTAGTTCCAATTTAGGTGGACGTCCGACAAATTTTCTACGTATGACATCATCCAAGATGTCGGCTGCTCTATCTCAAATATCTTTGTATTGCTGGTAATATCTGACTAATCAACATGAAGTTTGTTTCACATTTAAAGAAAGCTTAGTTGGTGACGTAGTGAGTACTTTCATTTATTTCTATATTCAATACATTTTCCGAAGATAATACCGCTAGGTAAGGACGACCCGCTCGGGAGAGTAATACTCCCAGAAGTACGTTTTTCCGCGCACTACTCTAGCCAGCTGTTTTACGCGCTATCCTAGCCAGTTGTTTTAAGTTGGTCACAAAATTTATATCATGAAGTACAAGGGGAACAAAACGATCCCTATGTCATGAAGTACAAGGGGAAGAAAACGAGCCCTGCGGGGCTTCACAAAAGTAAATAAATCACTTTTTAAGTAATATTTTCATATTATTTTAATTTAATAAGTGTTATAAAAATGAAAAATAAACTTTCCTCGGGCCGGATTTTAACTCCCGCCAAAAGAGACTTTTATTACTAGCATATAGCGCTAGCCCATTCGGTCACGAAGGGCGACAGCAGTAAGCGTTTGATATCTGCTATTTTAATGCAACGTGGCAAGAAATGGATAACGCAAACCATTCAGAACTGTGTTTCTCGTTTCTACTTCCGGGAGCATTATTCTCCCGAGCTAGTCCTAGGTAAGGTTGCTGCTACATTAGATTTCCTTTCCTGTCTCGGGCAGTTGTATGTGTAATTTTATATAAGACAAAGTGGTCAAATTTTGTTGTTAAATTTCTTCTGCCTTTTCTCACGGGCTGTTGAAACGAAAATATGAATGTCATAGAATTCTCGAGAGTTCCAAAATACAGTGAAACAGATTTTAAATCACACGAAAATTTATGCGTCACATGCAACGTAAGCGATAATAGTGTATTAATTACTAGACATAGAAGAGAAAAGGTCAGCATATTTACATACGTGCTAAATGACATTGTTGACAACCGTTTCTGCTTTATAAGTGAGGAAACCATATTGTACTATCACATGAATAATGCGTGTTATAAAAAGTATACAAATAAAAGACGCTTTGACGCCATGAAAGGGAGAAGGAAAGATTAATATGTGAGACTACCCAAACTACTTTTCAATCACATGAAAAAGATAAAAGAGCTCATTCGTGGCTAAACGGATTAGCGTACGCACCTTTGTCGTGGGAAAGCCAGGTTCAATTCCAGGTGGGAGCTCATGTGGTTCTGACTCCACGTTAATCAGTAGGTTCCGTAGCATATAGACTCGCTGCTGAAAAGGACGTTAAACTCGAAATCAGCTCCACTGAAAGAGAAGAATGTTTAGAAATCCTTACATAAATGAGCACCTCACCACACTCCACAAGGAGACACTTCTAAGCGAGACCATTTGCGTATTATTTGAAACCAAAAATCACATTATCGTGTTTATGGTAAGTATACAATAAGTGTGTACAAGACCTGAGGAGTTTCTAAAAACTACCTTTGTAGTTACAAGACGATGTTTCACTCGTAAATCTAATCTTCAGAATATATCAAGCGTTTTAAGTGCCAATTTACTGTGTCAAGTCAATTGTATTTTTGGTTATTTGCTATAAGTAAACTTGACTCTATGATTGAAATTTTTTATAAAGAGGAAGCAGGTTGTGAAATGCTGCAGCCTTAAATTCACCGCTGTTGCTGCTTATATGACATAGATGTCAAAAGAATTCACTCATAGGACGCACTCAAAAACTAGAATTTGTAGCAGAATGAGAAGTTACTCATCATGAACGCCTGTTGATATTAAACCTGTTTCGAGAAGTAACAAATTCCATTTCTTTCATGGAAGACTTAAATGTTCATACCTTTTCCAAGAACGGACACAGAACGTAGATGAAAAGGTAAATTTAATTCTTAAATATATTTTGCAAAAAGTAACCCATTTGAAATGCGCCCTAGCGCATTGCGCAGTCTTGTAAAGAAAACACTTGTTTCACACCATGCAATAATAATAATAATACGAGGGTCACTACGAAAGTTTTCAGATGTGAAATAGCATACATACTTAAAATCAATTAAACACTTACATTTTCTCAAAGTATTCACCATTACACTGTACACACTTTTGCATCCTCGAAAACCACTGATGGAAGCAGTGTTGCCAGTCTTTTTCTTCAAGTGTTGAAAGTTCATTCTCGTAAGCCACTACAGCTTCTTCAGGGCTGCAAAATCTCTTCCCACGGATGCGGTCTTTGATCCTTGGGAACAGAAAAAAGCATACGGGGCAAGGTCAGAGCTATACGACGGATGAGTAGATTTGACCTCCGTAGATTCTTAAAACTGAATTGAGATGGCTGTGTGTGCAGACGCGTTGTCATGATGAAGCAGGATCCCACGCAATCCAGTTCTTGGATGCCGTTCCCGAAGCTTCTGGAACACTTTTGTTAGGCAAACAGTGGTGTACCACTGAGCAGTAACAGTCCTTTGTTCTTCAACTGGAACAGTTGCATCATGGCCAGATTTGGAGAAGAAAGTTGCGACCATCTTCTTCCCCACACTTTGCGGTCGCTTCACTTTCGTGGGTGATTTTCATCTGGAAAGATCCAAACTGTAGACTGGCGTTTAATTTCCGGCTCAAATTGATAGATCCAAGTCTCATTACCAGTAACAATGTCAGAGATGCGTCGAGAAGTGCCTCCATCAAATCTTACAAGCATTTATTCACAACATTCCACACGCATGCGCTTCTGCTGTTCAGTCAAAGTGTGAGGCACCCAATGTGGTTAAACCTTTCTGAGCCGAAGATGATCATGAAGAATTTTTGTTACTGCTGGCGATCCAATGTTCACTGTAGATTCAATGTCCTTGAAAGTTGTTCGAGGATTTTCTCGAATCATTTGTTCCACAGCGGCAATGTTTTCATCTGACACAGCTGTTGCCGGACGTCCAGCTCTCTGTTCATCTTTAAGCGAAGTCCGGCCTCTTCTGAATTAAAAAAAAGCACCGATAAATTGTAGCACGGGAAGTAGCGAGGTCCCCAAATGCCCCTGCAAAAGCTCAAGGCTTTGTGTCTCGTTCAAACCACTTTTGAAATCATAAAGGATCATTGCCCGAAAATGTTCCCTTTCGAGCTCCATTCTAGACAGCCGAATACTGTTCACATCAACAAACAAGTGAAGGCGATACGGCCACGCCGATAAGCAAGGCGAGTTGAAACTTGCTTCACTTCTTCGCTATGGATACCACTACCGTACGCAATTGTTGGAAATCAAATACTGTGTCACAACAGTGCGTATGTCAAAACTTTCGTAGTGACCCTCGTAATAATAATAATAATAATAATAACAATAATAATAATAATAATAATAATAATAATAATAATAATAATAATAGTAATAATAATAACAATAATAATAAAATAAATGTTTTTCAAAGCTCTGATTATACCTACTCTACGTTGCTTAATACACAACAACGATCTCCAGTTGTATGGAGAGAAAAGAACGAAAACCACCAATACTACTACTCACAAAGTAATGCTCCTATGGTTTCATTGTCACGAAGCACTAAGTACACGTAAAACCAAGACAAAGAAGTCAAGTAGCTCTGCCTATCGGATGATAAAAATTGGTCAACCTTATGCATATGGATTACAAGATCTTTTTAATTATGATTTATGTAATAATTCTCTACTCCTAGATAAAGAAATGTTTATGAGATAAAGAAAGGATTGGCTAGCAACTTAAATTTTCATAGCTCCGAGGGAAAATTTTCCAACTCTACGAAAGTAAAATTTCCTTGCTATCCTTGAAATCCTTGCTCAGACCACTCATCTTGACTGAGACTTTCTCTGGATTTACTGAGTTCAACAAATGGAATGCCGACTCTAAGGTAAGCTTCCCAAGTCCTGGGCTTACCTTAAGGGCTTAGAGTATCTAGTTGCAGGCCAAAAACGCCTTTTTATTTCCTCCCTTTGAACTAATGAGAAATAATTTTTCCTCTCTATACGTATTCTTCATCATTGATTTAAGTGAGGTAAGTGTGAGTAGTAATTGCCCAACTTGGTCTCACTTTGGACTTTGACCCCGACATTTATGACGTCATAGGTCAAAGGTCCATGATCCTGGCCCGGGGTCAATGACCTAGGGGTACATAGGACCACCCCCTCTAAATTTTGCAGGAGTACCACGGCCCACCCCCTAAATTTTGGCAGGGGTACATAGGACCACCCCCCTTAAATTTTGGAAATGGCCAAATCTACAAATTTGGTATGCTAGCCTAGGACCATAGTATGTACCCCCATCAGTATTGGGGGTCTATGTCGTTCCCTTTCATGGGTAAAAAATTGCCAAAAATTCAAATTTCGGGGGTTTTTGACCTAATTTATCCCCTTTGATGAGGTGTTATTATCCTTTATAGTTATATGGTCATGTATAGGGGTCCATTCCCTTTCATAAGATATGGGTATATTTGTGCACCCTTTTAAAAATTTGGAGGGGTACCTTGGCCCACCCCTTAAATTTTGGAAATTGACCAATTTCAACATTTGGTATTATAGTACTGGACCCTAACATGTATTATGATAAATTTGGGTGGTCCACCTCGTTCCCTTTTAGTGGTACAAAATTGCCAAAATTTTAGTACAACCACGTGTTTTGTATTTGGTACATTTTATCCCCCTTTGATGAGCTCCTATTACCTTATATGGTTATATGGTCACGTATAGGAGTCCATTATCTATCATAAGACATGGGTACATTGGTGCACCCCGGGAGGGGTACCTTGGCCCACCCCTTAAATTTTGGAAAATGCCCAATTTAAACATTTGGTATTATAGTACAGGACCTCAATATGTATCATGATAAATTTGGATGGTCCACATCGTTCCCTTTTAGGGGTAAAATTGCCAAAATATAAACGTAAGAAATATGTTGTATCACGTGTTTGGTTTTGACCTAAGTTATCCCCTTTGATGAGATTCTATTACCTTATATGATTACAGGGGTCCATTTCCTATCATAAGACATGAGTATGTTGTTGCACCCTTCTTAAATTTTGGCAATGGGGGTCCACTAAAATTGTCCAATTTAAGCATAGTACAGGACCTCAATATGTTTCGGTGGTCCAATTGTCAAATTTTTAAGTACCACCATGTGTTCGGTTACTGACTCAATTTATCCTATTTGATAAGGTATGGACGGGTATCCCCTTTCAATTTGGTAGGACCCTTCGGGTGTAGTACAGTCACGTGATCAATGATTTGGTTTTGATGCGCGACGAGGTCCCTGGTCAATGTTCTCTAGGAATTAGGTGGGAACTTTGAACAAGATTCATGGCATTTAAAACTTTTTTTTTCAACTTTCAAACTAACAAAAATCAAAACAAAAATTGAAACGAAAACTTTTAAACGAAAATCGTGAAACTAAAAATTTTTCAAAACAAAAATTTGAAACGAAAAATTTTGAACGAAAAAATTTGAAACAAAAATTTTGAAACAAAAAATTTTTAACAAAAAAAATTTGAAACACAAATTTTCAAACAAAAAATTTTGAAACAATAAATTTGCAAACAAAAATTTCAAAAAAATTTGAAAAACAAAATTTTTGAAACAAAAATTTCAAAACAAATTTGAAACGAAAAATTTTTCAAATAGAATTTAAATCAAACAGTGATCAGCTTTCACGGTTAACCGTTAAACTTTATCCGGTTTTTAACTATTCGATTAACAAATAAACGGTTTTCAACTACTCGATAAACAGATGAACTGTTTTTCCCTTTTCACACCAGTGAGTGCAAGTATTTACAAACTAAAACAAAAATTTTTGTACTCGCTTTAAATACGCATCATTTTTGAAACAAGGTGTTAGTGTTCATCATGGATACACAGTGGAAACATCCATTTACCTGTATTCTCGCAGGGCCTAGTGGGTGTGGAAAAACGTATTTTGTGAAGCGATTACTGTCACGTCTCCCAACCATGATCAATGCAAAATTTCGTAAGATATACTGGTATTATGCAGAATGGCAAGACGTGTATGCAACAATGCCGGTTCCAGTAGAATTTCACGAAGGACTTCCACGAATGAAAGATTTTCAGCCTCAAGATGGACCACATTTGATTATTATTGATGACCATATGCGAGAAGTGAATAGTGATATTGTTGATATGTTCACGAAAGGATCACAGCATCGAAATATTAGTGTGATTTTTATAACACAAAATGTATTTCATCAAAGTAAAGCAAATAGAAATATGAGTTTAAATTGTTCGTATTTGGTGTTGTTTAAAAATCCACGTGACAAGTCACAAATCAAGCATATGAGTTATCAAATCATGCCTGAGCATCCACTGTTTCTACAAGAAAGTTATGCAGACGCAACAAGAAATCCACATGGTTATTTACTGATTGATCTTAAACAAGATACACCCGATGAAATGCGATTTCGTACAAATATTTTTCCCGACGATTTGCATCATTATGTTTACGTACCAACAAAACATGTTTAAATTATTGTGCATGTGAAAAGAATGACTTAGTCTGTCACGATGTCTCCTACAGTGAAACACGCTGATCTGCTACGTGCTCTGCACAAAGGTAAACCAAGATTGCTTAAAGCTATTATTGCCAATGCAGACGCTTCATTAATTCATAGTATTTGTGAATGTTGTTATAATGTCTTAAAAGGCAATGTTCCACTGACAAGTGCGCAGAAGTCAAGATTAAAGCGTTACAAGAACACGCTCCGCTATCTCGTAAACAATACAAAATCATTGGATAAAAAGAAGAAACATTTAGCCGTACAACAAGGAGGTTTCTTACCTGCATTACTTGCACCTATTGTAGGAAGTGTGTTATCCAGTATTTTGTTTAAACAATAAACATCATGGAACATAGCAAGAAGATGGTTTTAGTGCCACCAGAAATGCTTCAACGAATGCATGCATCATCATCCCGTGTGAGTGAAAATCGAGAATCTAATCTCGATCGTGAAATGCAATCTATATTGAATACATCGTATCCAAGTGATGAAGTAAAATGGAATCAGTACAATAGAATATTACAGAAATATCTTTATGTGATACGTAAACAAGAAGAACCAATACCACTTACAATTACATCAATGAAACCTAATGGTGACGTCCCGAATGTTGACAATAGCACGAAACAAGAAATTTTAGCCGCAATACCACAAATGTATCGTAAGAAAGCCGAACTACTATTCCGTCGTTTAAAACAAGATGACGCAATTACGTGGGATCATAAAGGAACAGTGTACATCAACGCTAATAAACTACTTGGATCCAATATTGTAGATTTAATGTGCGATGTGACTCGACCGAGGAAACATTCTAATCCTCAAGGCTGGGAATTGTTTTGCAACTACCTTGCATCGTCAAACACACCTCAAGAATTGATTGGTAATCCACGGAGATTACACTATATTGTCAAGCATAATAGTACATCAGCATCTGAAGGATCTGCACCACCAAAACCGGCACCTGAATTATTTTCTTCCGGAGGAGAAGAAGAAGATGATGATGATGTTTTAGAAGTCCGACCAAAAAGAAAACGTATCATTCCACAATGGTCAACGTACAAACCATGAACAAAAAGTTGAAATCCATTTATTACAATCCAGCACATCCTGCATCGTTTTCTACTGCAAAGAAATTATGGCAAGCCACAGGAAAATCTATACCTCTAGCCAAAATAAAACTTTGGTTAAACAAACAACCTACCTACACGTTACATCGTCCTCTACGTCGTCGTTTCCGTAGAGATTTTTATCTTGTCAACAATATTGATGATCAATGGGAATGTGATTTAAATGATTTTAATCACTTCAAAACTATAATGACAATTACCGCTATATTCTTACAGTGATTGATGTGTTTGGTCGGTACGGGTGGGCTGTACCACTAAAATCAAAAAGTGCCGAGGATATAGTGAATACATTTGAAATGATTTTCCAGGAGAGGAAACCAATTGTGCTACGTAGTGATGAAGGAACTGAATTTACCAACAAGACAGTACAAAAGTTTCTCAGGAAACACAACGTGCAACATGTTACAACAAAGGATCCAGATATTAAAGCCAGCATCGCAGAAAGATTTAATCAGACATTGAAACATCGTATGTGGAAATACTTCACCAAATATCAAACATACAATTACATCAAAGTATTGCCTTTACTTGTAAAAGCATACAATGAAAGTCGGCATTCCAGTATTAAAATGGCACCTGCAAACGTTTCTCAGGACAATTTACTGGAGGTGTGGCATAACTTATACGACAAAAAGTTACAACGTTCAAAACAAGATATGGATTCATCTGTTGGTGATACTGTTCGTATTAGTAAAACAAAACGTATCTTTGACAAGGGTTACCTCGAGAACTGGACTTGGGAAATATTTAGAGTAAAAGCCATTGTACCAAGAAACCCACCAGTGTATCGACTAGAGGATTTAAATCATCAACTCATCGATGGTGTTTTCTACAGAGAAGAATTACAACCAGTACCGCTCCCTTCGAAGTTCCTCATCGATAAAATATTACGTACAAGAACAAAAGGTCGCAGAAAGGAGTATCTCGTACAGTGGAAAGGATATCCTTCCTCATTCAATTCGTGGATCCCTGCAACTTCATTGAAGAAGAAGAAGAAGAATGGAACCTGATCAAGATTTTTACGTTACACTTCTCAGTAATAGTTCCATGGATTATTTTCCAGAAAATACATTGACTTCATATATTACGAAATCAACGACGTGTAGAGTTTCGCCAGAAATGGGATGTGGCAATTGTAGAGATTCATTATCCACATTCTTTGCTGAACATTAACAGGGAAAACAATAAAATATATTACAAATCATCAAGTAGTAGTGATCAAGAACCGTGGAAGGTTGTAACGATCCCTGTACGCTATTATAACAATATACGGGATCTTATTCATGCAATTAATATACATCATAAAGAAACCAATTTATTTATATCTCATGACGCAACTAATAATATATGCCTCATAAGACATCCCAATAAGGAAATCCATACTTCTGTACAAATCTCACCAAGTGTTAGTTTAATGCTTGGATTTGAACCGAAAAGTGATTTAAAAGATATGGAAAAGGGACAATATACACCGGATGTACGATTAGGCTTACCATCACAAATGTACGTCTATTGTGACATTATTGAATCTGTCATTGTTGGAGATACAATGGTACCCTTGCTACGAATTGTCAACATGGATCCTGTGAATCATACTTTTGGAAGTCATGCAGTACAAATCTTTAATCCTGCACATTATGTTCCGGTGGAAAAAATGAATTTTGAGCAAATACAAATCGATATAAGGGATAGCACAGGTCATCGTATGCCATTCACCTTTGGAACGGTGTGTACAAAACTACATTTCCGTCGTCGTCGTCATGACTGATCCGTATTTGCAATACTACCAAAAACAAGCGTTATCCGGTATCGGCAACGTCTATGTGGGAAGTCCCTATCAAGCAGGACATGGCATTGGAAGTTCCCTTGGTGGCTTACCACTTGTGAAGCAAGGAGCTAAAACTGTGGGAAAAGAATTATTAAAATCAGGTGCCAATATGATTAATGATGTTGTGATCTCGAATCAACCGCTGGAAGAATCGTTTCATCAACGGATGCAAGAGGCAAAATCAAATTTACAAGAAAAAGCTAAAAATAAGTTGAAAACTATGGGAAGTGGATATCAAATGAAAATGGGATGACTGCTCTCAGTTTGAGGTTGACCTTCCAACGATCAACAACACCATCAATCCTACAAAGAGACGTAAATTATCACATAAGAAGAAGAAGAGATCATTGGCATCGTCACCAGATATTTTTGATTAATTCAACGATGGCTTTCTTACATCATCAATCCTGTGAATGTGTAAAAAGTGAATTGGACATTTTTTCAACATTACCCACGCAAACCAGTGTTCTGGACAATCGTATTATTGGCTACAAACCAATTAGTTCAATAGCTGAAAATTCACCAATAGAATTTGTAGTGAGTGGTAGCAGTGATGAATATATTGATTTGCCACAAACCTTATTATACATCCAAGCACAAATTGTGAAACCAGATGGTTCCCCCTTCATCAATACGGATAAAGCAATTTCACCTGTCAATGATTTTCTAAATGCTATGTTTAGTGAAGTACAAATCTACTTGAACAATAAACTGATTTCATTTCCGTCACATAATCATCCATATCGTTCGTACCTGGAAAAACTGCTCAATTATAGTGATGGAGCTAAAAATACACATTTACAAACAGCAATGTGGTTTCAAGATACGGCTGGTCATATGAACGCAACCACCAGGGAGAACAAAGGAATTCAACAACGCTATGAACTGACAAAACAAAGTATGAAACTCGATATGATTGGACATCTTCATTGTGACATTTTTAATCAAGATAAATTTTTAATTCATGGAGTGGAATTACGTATGAAACTTATTCCTGCAAAGCCAAACTTTTGTTTCATGGCCAGTGAAAGTGGTGTCAATGCAAAAATCAATATTCTAGATGCATCGTTGGAGGTGAAAAAAGTCAACATTAGCCCTAGTGTCAAATTGGCACACAATAACATTTTACAATCTACACCGGCAAAGTATCCTCTGACAAGGGTTCAAATGAAATCATTTACCATCCAAAACTATTGATAACCTGTTTATGGGAACATTGCCAAATCGTATTATTGTAGGATTTACATCGAATGAAGCATCCAGTGGAACTATTACCAGCAATCCATTTGAATTTCAACATCTAAACATTAATTTCTTTACATTGTACGTTGATGGAAAAGCTGTACCTTCAAAACCATTGCAACCCAACTTTGAAGAAAATCTCTACATTTCATCGTACCACACATTGTTCTCAGGCTCTGGCATACATTTTACCAATACTGGAAATACATTTTCAAGAGCCGGCTACAAGAATGGATATACACTGTTTGTATTTGACCTAACTCCCGATTCTTCTGCTGGAGATTGTCACTCCGATTAGAAGTTCATTTCCAAGAGAAATTAGCAGCACCTGCAAACTGTATTGTGTATGGAGAGTTTTCCTCACTCCTAGAGATCGACCACCAGCGCAACATTATCCTGGACTTTTAAATTACAAGGTACGTATACGCTATGTATCATTTCCAATCACGATGTTGAATACATTACAATTAGCTAGTGCTTTAAACGGTAGTCCATTATTCAGAAATCATTTTACCGGGGTATTTGCAAGCGATGAGTTGCCCTCACGGATTTCTCTTCCTCTGGCAATCATTGTAAATACAGATCCATCCACAAAACTAGGAAGCGATTGGATTGCAATTTATATTGATAATCGCAGTGTTGGATAATATTTTTACAGCTATGGCCTCCGTCCTTATGTACCACAACATGTTGCATTCTTAAAACTCCATTGTATGTACTATAAATATAATAATAGCCAAATGCAAAGTCTTGGTTCATCCGTATGTGGCTATTATGCTTATTTTTATTTGGCCTGTAAAGCCCAAGGAAAATCTCTGCGTGAAATTCAATACTTGTTCACAACAGTACCCACGGTTAATGATCGTAGACTGCTGCAATATACCTTCCAGGTAATTTTATCATATTTATTATTGAAAGTGTATTTGTTCAATCATCATCTATTTCTAAACTAATCATCTTTTTCCTCGTTCTTTTTACAGAATTCACAATACGAAGCTTTGCAAACGGGTGCTATGCTGCAAAACATGGAAACAAATCATCACAATCAAGAAGAGGAGGCGGTCTAATGAAGAAACCCAGCTCAATATACAAACATTGTCAATAAGAAAAAAAAAGAAGAAACCAGAAAAATGAATAAAATACAATTTATGCTTATTTATGTGTTTTTATTGTCCATTCCACATACAACGTTTTCAGATTCTCCTAAAGAACTGTGCGATATAAGACGAGAACCCTGGGCAAAGTTTCCACCTAATTCCTAGAGAACATTGACCAGGGACCTCGTCGCGCATCAAACCCAAATCATTGATCACGTGACTGTACTACACCCGAAGGGTCCTACCAAATTGAAAGGGGATACCCGTCCATACCTTATCAAATAGGATAAATTGAGTCAGTAACCGAACACGTGGTTGTACTTAAAAATTTGACTAATAGGACCACCGAAACATATTGAGGTCCTGTACCATGCTTAAATTGGACTATTTCAGTGGACCCCCATTGCCAAAATTTAAGAAGGGTGCAACAATATACCCATGTCTTATGATAGGAAATGGACCCCTGTAATCATATAAGGTAATAGAATCTCATCAAAGGGGATAACTTAGGTCAAAACCAAACACGTGGTACAACATATTTCTTACGTTTATATTTTGGCAATTTTGTACCCCTAAAAGGGAACGATGTGAACCATCCAAATTTATCATGATACATATTGAGGTTCTGTACTATAATACCAAATGATTAAATTGGGCATTTTCCAAAATTTAAGGGGTGGGCCAAGGTACCCCTCCCGGGGTGCACCAATGTACCCATGTCTTATGATAGATAATGGACCCCTATACATGACCATATAACCATATAAGGTAATAGGAGCTCATCAAAGGGGGATAAAATGTAGCAAATACCAAACACGTGGTTGTACTAAAATTTTGGCACTTTTGTACCCCTAAAAGGGATCGAGGTGGACCACCCAAATTTATCATAATACATATTAGGGTCCTATACTATAATACCCAATGTTTAAATTGGTCAATTTCCAAAAGTTAAGTGGTGGGCTAAGGTACCCCTCCCAAATTTTTCAAGGGATGCATTAATATACCCATGTCTTATGAAAGGTAATGGACCCCTGTATACGCCCATATAACTATATAGGGTAATAACACCTCATCAAAGGGATAAATTAGGTCAAAATCCCCCGAAATTTGAATTATTGGCAATTTTTTACCCATGAAAGGGAACGACATAGACCTCCAATGCTGATGGGGGTACATACTATGGTCCTAGGCTACCATACCAAATTTTTAGATTTGGCAATTTCCAAAATTTAAGGGGGGTGGTCCTATGTACCCCTGCCAAAATTTAGGGGGTGGGCCATGGTACTCCTGCCAAAATTTAGAGGGGGTGGTCCTATGTACCCCTAGGTCATTGACCCCAGGGTCATGGACCTTTGACCTATGACGTCATAAATGTCGGGGTCAAAGTCCAAAGTGAGACCAAGTGGGGCAATTACTACTGTGTGCCTCTATATCGGAGTATGAAACGTAAAATTAAAACCAAAATAACACTTTACTGACTAAAATGGCATATGTCTCATGAACACATCTCAACTGGATTCGAAGGTATACTAGTAGAGCGATCTTTTCTGGTACATGCGGATTAGGATGGAGTGAAAAAATGAAGTTTGCACATCGGTATTCTAATAGTGCGGGATTATTGCTCCTTTGTAAGTATTTTAAAAATCAATATTTTTTTTCGTTGAAATCTATTATCTTTGGGTGCCACCAGCATAGTTAACCCTTTCCTTCCGCAAAATTTTCCAACTTTTAGGTTGGCGAGCAAGGAGATTAGAGGAATGGTTGATATCCTGCCAAATAATTGTCTTAGAAACTTGAACTAAAAAGAATTGAAATGGAGAGTATGTGTTTTTATTCTGCCAAAGCATTTTACTTAGAGTGAAAATATTTCAAATTTTCGTGCTACAAATACAAGGACTGCTACAAATACTGGCAGAAAGGGTGGAATAATATGACGTTTAGAAGAGTCTGTTCAGAGACTTTTGCAATTGTTGGTTTGTCTGCTGCACGTAAATGAGCTCCCTTTAAGACATTTGCTAGAATCAATTGATGGTAAGATAACAGATCCTTTTGCATTTTCTGGACAGATTGGAAGATCATTATTAAATTGTGAAAACCAACCAGTTGTGGAATAAGATGTAATTGAGAGCCATCTTTCAGCTTTCGAGAATTATAATGATCTCAGCGCGGATCAGAAATATTTGTATGAGATTTGCAGGGCTGTTTCAAATGGACATTTCCCTGATTCTTTGGCAAAGCGATATCAAGGAAACATTTCGAACGTCAGGTGGGTTCCTACAGAAAACAGAATTATTCGATTGTATGTAGCTACACCAAACCCTCCAGAAGAATTAAAAGTGCTCTCTCAGTATGTTGTAAAAGTGTACGCGCCAGTTTGGTTCAGCATAAAACAGAAAAGTTTTTGCACAGATGGATCAAGACATTTCTTCAAAATAATTCAATTATCGCGCTTCCTTTCTGAAAAGTACAAGGCTGTCATTGTTCCTGTACTTCAAAGAAATGGATGTTTTGCACATCCTGAAAACATTTTCCTCTCTATGATGACAGATGAGAAGAAAAATACCAGAGAACTGGACTTAAGACGAGCCCTTAAGGCAAAAACCTCGCAAATGCCTGGAATCAGAAATTACGACATTCTATTACTCAATTTTGAAGCTGCAGACTACACAGAACTCATAAACTGGACAGATTTGGCTATAACTTGGCCCCCCTTCCACACACACACTTATTATGGATCTCACTGCTGCGAATATTCATAGAGCCATTCAAGGTGATACCACAAATATTGAAATTCCGAATATTCCATGCCTTAGCCAAGCTGTACAACAATGTGTAAAATTGGTGACAGAAGCTTCGTCTTGTGTTTGTGGTGTAAGTTCACGAGATGGATACATAAGGGCAATACTCGAGTCCCGAAGACGTACGCCTGTCTTCAACACATAGTCAGAGTTTTCTACAGTGTAATGTATGTTGACATGTATCTCCGCATATTATTTTGATATGAAGTTTTCCTAGCTCAGTTTCAAGAATAGAAAGTAATGTATTTTGTCATGTTTTCACGTATTATTTGTATATTAAGATTTCCTAGGTTATTTTCAAACTGATATCAGAAATGTTCATGTCATTACAGGACTTTTCTTATATTTGCAATTAATCTAAAAATTGTGTGAAGATGTCTATTGTAACATACACTACACACAAAAATCTAAATCGTATGTTTGTACTGAGTGGTGTATTTTTGTCATCTTCTTTTCAGATATCATATTATAAAGCTTTCTTAGCTTATATTCAGACAAGAATGAAAAATTGCCTCACCAACTTCTCTAATATTATTAATATACAGTATTTATCAATGATGCCTGTAGTCGAGTATATACGTAGGGTAATACAGACTACACATAAATCTAGTCCAATTTTACGTACAAGGTAGTGTTCTTTTTTGTTTGTTCACACATGTTTATAAAGATTTTCCAACTAATTTTCAAACTAAGATAAGAAACAAAAAAGTTGATGTTATGAAACTTGCGTAATATTTGTAATAATTATAAAGATGTATTCGAATATAGCATATATGTAAGATACTTAGTTTCATTTTTCCATTCAAGTATAATGTAAAAGATATAAGTACGTTACAACTAACTTTTCGAGACCTCTATATCTATAACACTAAAAGGAACTGACTCAGAGGAGTGAGGTTTCTGTGATACAATGTTGTTGTATAACAACTTTCCCGAACAGAAAAAAAATGCCTCATATCACAATACTGTTAAAAATACATATTTCAGTCAAATTTCAAGTCCGTATAGCACCCAAAGGAAATGACTCGGGAGACTAATATTTCTGTGGCACAGTACTCTAATGGTAAGGCAACTTTTTCTCTCTATTAGAAAAAATAATACAGAAAAAAATAATTTTGTCCCTTTTACCAATACGGATAAAAATATTGGATTTCAGCTAAATTTCAAGTCTCGTGTTGCACCCAAAGAAATTAATTAACGAGACTAATATTTTTGTGATACAGTACTCTAATGGTAAGGCAACTTTTCCGCCCTATTAGAAAAATTAATTCCAAAAAAATTTTTTTGACCTCTATTTCACTCCACCCTAATGCGGATCCCAGCTCGCGCCAGGTGAACTTTGTTGTGGACAAATACCGTGTGGGTGAGTTTTCTCGGAGTTCTCCCGTTTCCTCCCTCTCTCTCGATTCTGCAATTTCTTTCATTTTTCATCATCATCGTCTTCTTTAGCCTAGCCGGCATAATCGTGGGACTTAAAACTTAATGATTTCATTTTGATTTATGTAAATGTGTAAACTTGCAACATAAAGTTAATTGTATACTTTTTTACCCCCTTATACTTGACGGATTGTAACAGCAAATTATAGGAATGTTTCTACAAATGGAAGGTAGTCATATTCCAAATTTAATCTAAATTGGCTAAGATTTACGAGCTACCATGGAAAAGACGAAAAGACACACACATCCCAATCGAGTAGAATAGCAAAGTAGAAGCTTCGCTATCGCTGGCTTCAGTAATGGAATATGGTTTCAAAAATTCTCTCCTGAGGGGTGAAAGAGAGTCATGTCTATAATATTAATATTTTCGATAATGCATTCAGAAAGAGATGGATGAAAGGTGGATTAGTGGTAGGACCCTTAACAATGGTGTGTAGAGTCATTGGTTCGATTTCCGTCCAAGTAAGTTTGGGATGAATATCATGTCGTGCGTGACCCTTCTATGAATACTCCAGTTTCCTACTACTTTCTCATTCCACTGTTTCTTCCATCATCATTCTCTTGCTTTAATTATACTCTCCTTTAACTTAAAGGGCACAATCATGTGACGTTAAATGAAAAGATTCCATATCATTTGTATTGAGAAGGTTGGGGTCTCTGGTTCGTTTCCGGCCTAAGTAAGTTTTCGGTGGACAACATCGTGTCTTCGGATTTCTACGCCGTTGTTTCCTAATTTCTCATTCCATCATGTCTTATATCAACATTCACTTGGCTTAATCATGCGCGTCTCTTAATCTGAAAGGCATATTCGCAGGATGTTAAACACACACACACACACACACACACACAAACAAACATTTTTGTATCTAGATAGTAATGAAGACGATGATTCCTTGAGATACACGTACAAAATTTGATACATAAGCTATTAATTACAGTAAGAAAATATGTGTTTTTAGTGTTTCTGAAAATTTTGCTCCAGTGAGGTAAAGGAGATTTCTAGAATATACAAACTCCTCTTTCTCTATTCAGAAAGTGCTCCATCTATCAATTTCTGCAATATTAAAATTTTCAGTTTTGTGCAAAGAATAGGCACTTCTCCTCTCTCTCTTTTTATCTCTGTCTCCCTCTTTATCTATCTATATTTCATTTATTTTTTACTTTCCAAATTATCACATTTTTATTTATTTACGATTATTTTAATTTTCATTTTACCTTGCCTTTTAACATTCACAGAAGCAGAAACGATTGTCCCTTGAATCCATATGACTCTATTTCTTGTAAAAGTACTGGTCTTACATTGAAATCACGGTTGAATTCCACACAAGAATTCACTATCAATTACGCAACTACGAGCCAAAAATAAAACGCTTTTCTTTTTCTTTTTTTTTAACGAGGCATTTCCTATTACGTTTATGTTTTCTAGGGATATGGGACAAGTTCGTTAGAAAAGGAACAGTCCCGCTAAAAATGGGATGTCTGGTCACCCTATCCCAAACTAAAATAATTAATTTTAAAATCAATTTAAATGAATATACTTAAGTGAGGTGTCGGTTTTTTGAGTTAACAGAGGTTGGGTCTTTATCAAAATTAATTCTATTTGTATGAAATAGAATGTAATGTCAGAATTGCCAAATAAGCTACGGTTTACGGGTTGTAACTGTCACTTCAGTTAACGCCAAAATTAAAAATATGCTTTATTGTAATAATAAATATAATATTTCTTAATCTTTTGAAACACAGAATGTCTTCGTTTTTGGCTAACAACTAGTTTTATAGCCTTTCTGTAAATCTCTTCACGTTAAGGGGACCTTCAAGACCATCAACATAGAATATATTTCGCTAATTCTAAGTTGAACGGTCTATTAATTAAAATTCAATTACGAGATTATAGTGAAAATACTGATGTTAATTATCGAAGAGATCAACGTAGACCATTGACTTTTGTTATTTTATTTATAACGTGAATTCACTTCCCTCAGGCGGCTTCAGATAAAGGTGAATTGTGTTTGAAGAAAACCATGTTTCTTATATGAGAGAAGTATTTTAACAAGTGATTTCAGTTAAGAGTGGTCTGCTGTTAACGTGCTCGAAAAGGAGGCAGAGTTGCAGTTTTTACCCTCTCGCTTACTGATTTTTCTGTGTATTCTCGGTAGAAATACAGTGTGTATGTGATTTTTGATTTTCGAGTTATGTTATATTTCGTGTTTTTGTTGTTACTTTTGTTTCCATTGTTTCGTTGGTTTTGCTTTCGTTAGTCTTGTTCTCTTTTTCGTTATTTTGTTGATAGCTAACCACTAGATCAGAAAACATGTGGAGACTTTAAAATGCAAATGAAATAATTCATCCTGCAAATTTGTTTCGCATGATCCTTTGGATTCTGAACAGGTACCGTGAACACGTCCGCAAGGCTCATAGATTTCTTAGGGAGCATCTTACTAGCTTGCAGTCTTTAAAGAACGGAAAGAATGAAACTAAAGGTATTTAAGAAGCTCTGGGAAAATTGTGTGACTTTTTTTTTAATATTTAGGCTCTTAAAACTATTTCAGAACAAACGGATGGCAAAGACTGTTTTGAGGGTATAATGTTGTAAACTTGATTCCTGTTTCTTTTTCAGCTGAATGGAAAGAGTGTACTACGTCACACTCACTGCTTTAGACAAGGAGAGGTAGAGGAGGTGGAGGAGTTCTATTGAATACTCGAAGCACCTAATCGATTGAGACATGTATTTCTGGATGCAGAAGAAAACGGAGCATGAGTTTGTTATTAATTTGGACTTAGAATTTTTGTAACAATTTCTATGCCGCGAACTGTACAGTATAAGCATATCAAAATGTAAATTTAGAAAGATGTCTTCTTTTCATTTTGGAACATAATAATTTTGAGACGGTTTGTCGGATTTGGGGCCTGGTTACTATAAATATGATTTGGAGAGAATTGAACAAATTGTTATAATCGTGGCAATATATGACAAGTTTCAAACCTTGTTACATGATTTGAGTAGTGTTACTGGCTTTAAGAAATATATTTATTTCATAATTCCAGTTCTTCAGTTCAACTGCACGAGTCAAAAACAAAATTGTATATGTGTTCTGGTGCTTTTCCTCTATTAACTATGGCTCCATATATTGTTCCTTCTGTAATATTCATCTACTGTCGTCCGTGTAACAAGTTCTACTCCCGGTGGGTTTCGTGTGATTAGCAATTTCTCTCGTAAAGCCTTAATGTTAAACGAGACGTTAAAAGTCTAAACAACTTGTAATCAAATACATCTTTAGTCCGCTGGGATATATGATTTCAGGACGAAAGCCCCTCAGATAGATACCCGGTGGGTAATGTGTCCCCGTATCGTATAACCTCGGTGATACAGAGGGTTCTAAACTTCATGCTGTTTAAACTCAAGTACACCTCAAATCCACTGATTAGGCTAAATGAATAGCGCTGTCTTCCGACTTTGGAGGTCCATGTTAAATTCCTGAATAAAAAAAAAAAACGTTACTATTAAATCCAAGACTACAATAGTTTCGGTGGTAAAAGGAAAAACGCAACTAAAATCCAATTAAATTCTATTTTTTAAACACAACTTCTCTTGTGTACATGAATAACATATTTGAATAACATATCATACCTGCAAATATCTCAACAGTTCATGCCTCGTTGTACGTATGAAGGCTACATGCATACACATGTAAGGTTGACGAGTAAACTCCTAACTACTTGCTAACGTTCTTTAAAGAGAACATACAAAAGTAATTCTTCACACTGTTTCATATTTATATCTGCTTTTTCTCAATGGATTACGTTTCAAATACCGAATAAGCACTTCAGAACCAAACTGCGGATTTTCGATTTTTTTGAAAAAATAAAATCCACATAAGTTTGAAAATAAATTCGAACAATAAAAGTCTGTTCAATATGTAATAATTTAACTACTAGATAAAATACATATTACAGTTCTCAAATATCTCAACTCATTTTGTTCGTGCATAATATGAAGGGAAAGAGTTATCGAGTAGTCAGAAAATAAGTTTGAAATATAATTACCACACCAACAACAGATTTATGTAAGTCAAAATAATTTCCAAATATGATGCCACACTGATAAGAAAGATTAAACAGATATGCGTATACCAACTTAATCGTTTCGTATCAAACCATGTTGTATTTATTACTGTGCACCGTCTACCACGCTGCTGTTAATACAACGAAAATGACTACATCTCAACCATTTTCATTCGAATTTTAAAATTTATACAACAAATTAAAGGCTAAGGAATACACTTTACACTGTTACTGAAGTAAGATTGCAATAATGGATACTATTTCTGAGTATATTCTATTTGTATTATATTTCTTTTTCTAAATTTTAAAAATAATAGAGAAAACAAATAAGAAAATTTGTTGATCAATGTTACTATTTGCAAATAACATTATTTTGGTACGTTCATTAAAAACATAATGATTCTAATTTGAATCAATAACTCTCGGGAAGATGAAGAGTGAAAGAAGTTATATAGAACTCTGATAATGTGTCGTATGGCGGAGGGGCAAATCGGCTACATTCTCACCTGCACAACATAATGAGTAGTGTAGATTCACTGTGCGAAGCAAGCTACTTTTCACCAGTATGTAATGATCGGGGCAAGAGTTGATGCTAAGAGCGTTTACAATATCTTAATGTAAGATTCTAACGACATGAGCTCCCACCGAGAATCAAGCCCGTCTAGAAAGCCGAAGGAGGACTGTCAACTTAGAAAATAAAATTAACACTTGCAGATATTCCTCCGAACAGTTAAAGAATAATTGTATTTTAAAACATAAATATGAAGTTGAACCTCAAACAAATACAGATCAGCCGATAAACTACAGGTCATGTACAGCCGGTAAACTACTTTTCATAGATGACACTTATATGAACTATGGAGACATTTTTTCATTAATTAATATGTTTTTTTTTATTTCGTAGACAAAACCCTTGCGCGAACTCAATCTTGTTTTCTCGTTTGCAAGTCGGATAAGTATGGAAGGTACGACCCTTCACACGAGGCTCGTTACTGTAGTTAGTTTACGTAAGAATGCGTATGTCCAATTATGCTTTATTTTATAGTTTAAAGGTAGCATAACATATGATAGGTCTACGTGATGCTCCAGTTAAGAAACAACTATTCAGATATAGTGAGAATGCATTGCATGATGGTCTACATACTATATGCTCAAGGAACATGAGAGCGCGTAAAGCTTCAGCAACCTACGCAGTGCCTGGATAAACGTTACTCGATAAATAGTATGGTCATGTCCAGAAAGTCAACAAATGGGAGCTAAAACAGTATCGTCCAAAGAAGAGGACAACAAACTTGCTGAGTGGTAATTATGTGTGGCGAAATTGGTCTTCACGAGGAAGCAGCGTGTTTTGCCAACTAAAGATTGATTTGGTCAGTATTCTACCAAAAAAAAAAAAAGGCATGGGATTATTTGATACAGGGTGGATCAAATCTAAGACATCCAATGAATATATTGATAACATTTTGCTCTCTTGAGTGAAGAAAAGTGCGAGGTTATCTGCTTATCCTTGTTGGCGGAAGCATAATTTGTGGTCTGAGAAAGCATTAGTCCGTATGCTGTATGTGCCAATGCCAGCCACATATTGTCATTGGACATACAGGGTCCCTGGCTGAAAACAAATTCTACACACATCTTCAATGCATTGTCAGAATTCACGAAGCTTTGTTCTCTGTTTGGAAACTGGTTCTGCTGAACAGTATGAAGACGTCCAGTACTCGTGTTTCTATTTAGGAAAGAAAGCAACAACACACATTCAAGATTTTCTAGTGAGTTAATATGACCCTACGAAATGACTAGACTTACGGCTATATTCATTGTAAGGGACCTTTGTCTCTCTGGTACAAAGGTAAAATTATTATTTGCAATCTTTTAAGCTACATATATAGTTTTTCGTTCAACTTCGTGAATTACCTGCATACATTTAGCTGTAGCTTGCTCAAATTGGTCAAGTACAGTTGAACTACTTCGAGATATATTTACTAAAAGATACTTTCGTGATTATGGAAGTACTAGATACAATTATTTTTAAATATTTTTACATAAATTTCTAAAATTAGCTACACACTAATGTAACTTGCAGGTCCTGGTCGACTACTGGTATATGTTGTAGTCGAACTTAGTTTTTGGGCGGTCAACAACTGTAAATTATAATAAATTATTTTAATTAATGTTTTCATAAATAACCTATTTTCAATTATTCCAGATAGATCATGATATACGATACATATTTCTTCAGAGTTGTGCGGTTATTAAAAGTACGTAAATTAACTACACAAATTCGTAGCAATCAAATTTGGTCGAACTATTTGGTTGCAAATTTTGATGGATGTAAACTGGCATTGTGTTTCTGGAATTTTTGGTTCTTCGACCCTGCGAGGCCTTGAATAACTATTTACAAAATGCACTTAAAGTAATATATCATTATATAAAATGTTGGTAAATACTTTTAGTGTATGTCAAAATTACTGAAAATCTCTGTATTGTTTGCAGAGAAATAAAGTCTTACTTTTCCTCCCAGTTCAAGATCTAGAAATAATGTGACTTAGACACCAGAAAGTTAGCCTCAAATGTAACCCTTGGTGACAGAATAAAGTGATTAACATAATAATGAAAACCTTAAACTTTATAAAATCTCATCTGAAGATGTAAATACTTCTATTGTGCACCTTAATTTCCCACAGTGTGCTATAATAGTAACAATAACAATAAAATATGAAAATTAAATGTACGTATATCGTGTTTTTTTTCTAATTTCTGGGTGAATTATAAATAAATGCTGATCTTCCACGTTAAAAATAGTTTATGAAAACTATTTTCGTTAGTCAAAAACAAAAATAGTTTGATATCTTGTTAGAAATGGAATGACTCTATCACCCCCATTGTACCATAAACTCTTATTAAGCCGATTGAAGCTAGAAAAGATTTGTTTCCCACATATATCCTGTCGACCGTTTGGAAGTTGATTGTTTCTCGTTTCATCTTCTTTTTCCTTTTTTCATTTGTTCATTGATTTTGTTACCTTGTTTCTTCAAATACCAAGTCACAAATTTCGTTTCTTGGTACTTGATTTTCAAAAACCACGTATCATTAAGTCACTTGTAGTATGCACTTTGTCGATAAGAAAGAAAAGGCTTCAAACTAAAAGCTGACACAATTGACACGCTTATTGACTACACATTATTTTTACTTCCAGGACCTAGAGAATTTCATGGGTGTGGATTACACATACAGTGAAAGATCCTATATACGCGATTCTCAAATTCGATGAAAATAACCATAACCCATTCCGAATAATTAATGTAAAAATTCCGCCAAAATGGGATTTTTCTCACGGGTTGGCATCATTGGACTAACTCTTTATAGTGGTGGCAAACTTCGACATATTGGCAGTTGTTATTAGCAGCTAATGCTCTCTGAACAGCTTTGTTACTACTATTAAGAAAGGTTGGTTTCGTTTTTAATATATTGTTACTTTCTACGAAGTACCATCAATATATTAACTCAATTGACTCTCACAAGACTACAGGGAGGGGAAACGTGCAAGCCCCAATCTGACACCCCAAAATTTTGAGAAAAAGTGGGTGTAAATTTCCAAAATATAAGGTCGAAAAGAAATCAAATATAATTAGATACGGCAGCAGCATTTTGTATTGTATATGCTCCTATGATGAAAGTAATGGGGCCCCTCCTGCTAACATCCTCTCTATAGGGATAAATGTAACAAAGGCTTATCTGGTTTACTTGTGGAACCTAGTTGAATGACAAATATAACTGGCGATAGACGAGTCTCAACAATAGTCCTGAATGTAATAACATTTTTTGTTCAGACATTTGTTACAACAATATGTTTGTGGATATTAATTCACATTGTTCTGTCACTGACGTGGGGAATTCAATTCTACGTTGAACTACAGAATTCTCTCCCGAACTTGACAAATGCATTAATAATAATAATAATAAAAGAACATTCGCCAAACCGAGATAATTTAACAAGCCACCCGGGTATAATTATTGTTATATTGTTATTTATGTCAGGAACAAACTCTACCTTTACAAAACCAGATTTAACCTTTCATTAATTAATTTTAGTTAGCTTTTAACCTGAAACACAAACCAGAATTAGGAACGCCGATTATCATTTCAATGTCACATCTTTTGATGATATAATTCCTTGTAGAGGGATTAGTTATCTTTCCTTCAAAAACTATTCAAGTCCACACAGGAAATGTGTTTAAATGAGCTAAAAGATGAAAGTTTGTTTATAAAATCAGGAAAATGTTACTTCCCGTTTGCATTTTCTATGGACACCGGATGACTCTAGAAAAGGGACAATTCTGTTAATAATCGAGATATCTGGTCAATGCTCACCTTATGAAGACTATTACGAAATAAATATTTATATTTTGTCAAAAAATGTAATATGATGAAAATTTGAAGCATGCTATTTCGATTCAACATATCACGGAACATTAAAATTTTTTGCTCTTAACGTGCTACGAAATAGGGTTTAAAATATGCAGTTTCATATTTTGCTTCTCTCTAGTTATGGGTAAAATAATGTCATAGTATTTTCAATTCTTACTAGATGATACACTGATCTTGCTATTCAGTTTTTCCTGTTTCACTCATACTGTTGTCGTTAAGCTAAAATACGATGAAAATTGTTAACTTAGATTTAAGTTCTTAATTCACGAAAGCTTTTAGAAATTACTTTCCTAATCAGTTAGAAAAGTCGTGCAATAGAAATATTTATTTTTCTCAATATGTCAAATACATTTATCTTCTTAATTACTAATACTACGTAAAAGTTAATATTAATACGTCAACTACAATTCATTAATGATATTTCCTTTAGCTACGGAATAGTTTAGTGGTAAATTAATAGTAACACAGGGTTGCAAATGGAAACTATCTAGAACTTGTTTTCTTTTGATTAATAAATTTAATTGTTCTTAACTCACTGATTCCGTAAATGAAATCCATTTTCTTTCCTCACCCTGGCCTTGTAGCAAGAAACCTTTCGGCCAGTTAGCACATGCTTGGCTTTTGGCTTTCTACGCTTCCACTTGAAACGCATGATTTCATACAAACAGCCCTTTTTCGTATTTACAAGCCATCAGGCACGTAGCCAAGGGGGGGGGTCCGGACCCCCCCTTCGAGACTAGAAATGAAAAAAATTAAGGAACGATGAAACAAAATGAAATGAGAAAAAGAAGGATCAGCCTTAAAAATAAACTACAGGAAGCTTTTGGTTATTCTTTCTCATTAGGAGATTTGTATTGCTTGCAATACATGGTGGCGAGGTGGGCGAGATATCCTGGAAGAGTCAAGGAATTTGAAGTTTCTAGAAAAGTTACGGAATTCCCAGAATTTCTGCTACTAGTCAGGGAGATTTCAAGCTTCCGAAAGCATAGTGCCGTTGTGTAACAGCGTGGACATTTTTTATCATAATGTTCCGTCATCGCATCCTTGCTGTATCAAACATGTTACTTCAAAAACAATTTTCTATTGATCCTTTAACCTGTCATTTGGATCCGGCAGTAGTTGACGGAATAATAAAAACAAAAATTTATGTTGAAAGAAAGTTCTGTTAGCATTTGATTCAACAGAAAAAGGAACGCAGACATTGTAAAATATTTTACAAGACGTTATTGAGTATGTATATACTTTTTATAATAGTTGAGATCATAATGAAAGGAATATTGTTATATTTGAATAAACAGAGGAAGGATGTAAATATTGCATAATCTTTTCCAATACGTTTTTTTTTTTAATTTTACTGGATACTTCTTCATAGTTTGTTATTAATATGCTTACCAATATATTCTCATGTTATTGTTCTAACAAACCAATATATGTTGATAGTAAAGTAGGTTAGAAGATCTTGGGCCTTCAGAATTTCATGTCATGATCCCCCCCCCACGTTACGAAATCCTGGCTAAACGAACCAATATATGTTCTAGTAAAATAGTTTAGAAAGATCGAGCCCCTGATGTGATGACCACAGTATTTCATGTCACGGACCCCCCCCCCTTCACGAAATCCTGGCTACGTGCCTGAAGCCATGCTATAGATCGTTCGCAGAGCGTCATAGTATCAGTGGCCGTTCATCGGCTATTCACTTCACGTGGCTCTTAAAAGCTTCTGTCAAGCTTGAATGGAACACTGAATGCAAAGCCGCCTCATGTAACTTTGTTACTGGAAACCACCTTGCGGCATGCTTGCACGTTTTCGAATAAGCTAGATGGAAGTTTGGCCGACTTGCAATTCAAACTTACAGCAAAAGGTCTGCAAATCATCTCTGCTACTAAGGTAGCCCCCCCCCCAAAAAAAAATGACTAAAAATTCAACCCAATACCTCAAAATTTATATGCCCCTATATGTTATGTATGGGAAAAGAAATACGAAGGAACTATACAGATGGTTGCAGTGAAATATTTATAAAAATTGTACATGGATGTGAATGAATATCAATATGGTCACCTACAAATCTATTTTCATCTTTAGATAGATCTATGTCAGCACACACACACACACACACACACACACATACACACACACACACACACACACACACACCTACATCTGATGAATATGGAAAACAAATAAATACTTTTAAGTTGTCTTTCAGTTGTCTTTCATAACCTAAAGAACAAAGACACTTATTTATCCTTACTGCAACTTCTATCAGATTGAACACAATAGCGGGATACTTTATTAGGAGACCATGGTTTCGATTGATCACTAAATTGTTTATGAAAATAATGGTAATTTACTTCTTTTTAAATTCCGTAAAGCATAGCCTTTAACTCTTAGGAACAAATTCACTTCAAATATAATAAAACACATCAGGACCAGTTTTACAAATACAACTTGCCATTTCTTCTTTGTTCATAGCACATGATAACAAAAGAAGCAAGTCCAACTAAAATCTAATGTTTTTTCTCCCGTCAAAGGGGCACACCCTTTCTTGGGAAGGAGAGGAGGGTGCCAATTTTCGAGGAAAGGGAAATCTATGTGTGGGCTATGGGTATTTTGGAATCATCCCACACAGCAATGAAATATTTTCAAAACGTTTCTAAAACGTACCATCATTTTCCTTCAGAAAATGTATCCTACTTCCCTTAAGGAAATATATTCCATATGTTGTTGAAAACATTTTCCAAATAATACTGAAAATATTTTCGCAATATACTCAAAAATGTTGTAGAAATATTTTATACGCCGTTAGAAAAGTTTTCCAAAAAATGTTTTCTGTACCATTTCCACACATTACTGAAAATGTATTTGAAACGTTTTATACAATGTTAACGGAATGGTTTTTAAAATGTTTCGCATGGAATATTTTAAAATCATTTGCCAATAACACTGAAAATCATTTGTCTAAAATAAAGAAACTTTTTCTAAATATTTTTACAAAGTATTGGGTACTTAGTTGAAATGTTTTCTGAAGATTTCTAATCCATTTTTAACAAAAATTAATGTTCTGTAAAATAATAATTTTAAAATATTTTCCACTCATACCAAAAAATATTTTCTATACATGACAAAAAATATTTAGTGAATATTTTCCGTACATCACAGAAAATATTTACTGAACATTTGCTGTGCATGACAGAAAATATTTAGAGAATATTTTCTGTACATGACAAAATATTTAGAGAACATTTTCTGTACATGACAAAATATTTAGAGAATATTTTCTGTACAAGACAGAAAATATTCAGAGAATATAAGGTAGACATATCAAAAACATTTTCAATTTATTTTCCTTGGTGTTTTGTAACAGTAGAAAATGTTTAGAAAATATTAAACTAGTTTCAGATATGAATTTGTGCTAAGAAAGAAAATATTTACGATTCATTTTTCAAATAGCAATTGATATGTTTTTGTTTTTGATTTGTTATTGTATTTAGTTTCAGAACGTACTTAAAATACTTTCTAACGATTTATGGTTTTCACATAGAATATTTTAAATTCTTTCTGAATATTTTTTCATCATCACCACGGTAACACCTACAGTTTGAAATACATTTCTTTCTTCAATACTGAACAGTTTTCCAACTCTTGTAAGTTAAAATATCTGGATTTCATTTGTACAAATTGATGAAGTGGTAGAAGTCTGTGTATACTGGAACCGGTTTAGAACACACAAAAACTTCTATCATCACATAAATTTGTTGAAATAAATTCTAGTATTCTAACTTATAGGTTGAAGAAAGAAATGTATTTCGAACTGTCGGTGTTATGGTAGTAATGACGGAAAAATATTCAGAAAGAATTTAAAATATTTCTCTGCAAAAACCAGAAAATGTTAGAAAATACTTTAAGTACGTTCTGAAACTACATACAATAACAAATCAAAAACATATCAATTGCTATTTGAAAAATAAATCGTAAATATTTTCTTTGTTAGCACAAATTCGTCTGAAACTAATTTAATATTTTTTTAACATTTCCTACTGCTACAAGACACCAAGAAAAGTAATTTGAAAATGTTTTTGATTTGTCTACCTTATATTCTCTGAATATTTTCTATCATGTACAGAAAATATTATCTAAATATTTTGTCATGTACCCGGGATCCCTTAATATTACAAGACGACACCACAGGGGGCACTGTGCAATACAAGTGAAGAAAACTAAATTATCTCGGACACACATTCTATATCTATGCCAATATTCCTTGAAAAATGATATGGAGGAACAATAACAATCGGAACAAATCACATGCATTTTGTGAAAAGTATTCTTAATGGAACTAAAAAAATGCTATAGTACAGTTTCTTACAGACGTATTAAAAATATACGAAACTTACAAACACGTGTATATAATGAGTTTTTCTTATAAAGAATCACTATAAAACGTGATCATATCACCATGAAACCATTTTATTGCACCACGACTCTTAACACAAGGACGACGTGGACCACTCAGATGTCCACAGTCGAGGAGTCTTAATTGTGCTCTTCGTTGTATGTTTTACACAACACTAAAACAGCTATTGTAATGCGTAGAATAAATGACAGAGCACAAGGAAGACATCCCAGTTATCAACATGTGAGTGGTTCATGTCGTCCTTGTGTTGAAAGTCATGATGAAATAACTCGAGTATAAAGAAATCAGGTCTACTAAGCTAAAGTACATAATTACAAAAGGAAAGAAAATGCAAGACTGGACTAAGATTTGAACCTGTAACTTCAACTTACCGTGTCGATGCATTAACCACTAGGCTACTCACTGTTTCCGAATAGTCATTCATTCTACCACTCCTGAAGTCAGTGCTCAAGCAACCAGACCGCATTGACTATACCGCAACTTGTGAAGTACTTGAGCAACCAGTGTCTATACTACAGAACCCCACTGGTGGTAAGATTTATACATGATAAATGGGGAAAATAACTTATTTTATATCATGTAAATATTTAATGCGATATACAATCGATTATTTCTTTGAGTTATCGTATATAATAAAGAAATTATCCTTAAAATAATCAAAATTCCACCATCCTACATTACTTATAATTACATAAACCGAAAGCCAAATAAAGGAATGAACCTTTAAAAGACACATAAAATCCTGTAGATTTATTGAGAATAATTACAGTAATAATGTATTAAATTTTACATTAAGTATACATTTGTAGTACACAATATATTTAATGTGAATACATAAACAAAAAGTCTATATTAATTTAAGTCTACTAATTGCATATCGTACATTATAATAGTTTGAAATGTATATACACCTCATCAGTGTATCAATTTTAACAAGTTTTATTTAACATAAAAAAAAAACACTTACTTTGTAAGAAAAGTTCGAACAGAGTTGCACCTTACAAACTCTTCCCCACAGCCTAGTATTGTAGTTCAGAAGATGACTGTACCAATCACCGAAAACCAAGCAGCAGAATCATGCGTTTACTTACGTCCCCCCTCCCCTCAACACACACAAAATAAGTTAAACTATTTCTTGAAAAGTTCTCTGTCACCTTCATCTAAGAATATATTTAGCGATACGAAATAGGTATACTATACATTACTTTAGAATCTGAAGTGTGATTTAACTGCCATAAATTAAAACTAAGCATAATATACCCGCAAATTAGCTTAAATGAGTACCATACACATCACACGAAGCGAGCTACGCCAATAAAAAAATCACAGTCAATAAGAATTAATTAGATCTTCAGTCTATATTTTTAAATTGGTGTTATGTTGACGCTATGAACTTTGGGCTTCCTATACTAAATGTCTCTATGCCAAACACTCTATATATAAAACGTTTTTCGTCGAATCTGCAAATTGAGCAAGCCGCGCGCTAATGATGGGAGGCTGATGATAGTTTATCACATAGGAAGACACTGAAATGCTAGGTGAGTCACAACACTTTCTTCCTTTTTCTGGGATTCATCCTTACTTACGGTCAAATTTGGTACCGTCTATGTAGTATCTGTGTGCGGCGTACCTTGAAATCATCTCGGTTGATAGCCTCCAAACACAGTGGACTCCTAAAATAAACCAATTGTTGTAAAATTACTATTTGTAGCATGTGTGACAAAATTTAAAAACGAAAGATATCTCAGAATCAAGGTTAAGTCAAACGAAGCGTTTTATGCGGGTTTTTTATCTTACCTCAGGCTATCCAAAGTACTAAAACATTGTTTCCTATACTTTTGGAAGTTATATACTAAATATCTTAATAACTATCACTCAAATTTGGTACGCTGAATAAAGTTATAGTGTAAATATAGAATTGAAACTATGATCCAAACTTAAAATAATGATATTACAGAACACAATAAACTTAACTTAGGATGAAAATGGAAACTGTAGATGAATGAGTATTACTGAGAGAAGGAAGGAAAGTAACTCAGCTGGGTTACGAGTTTGACAGAGTTCATACACAGAAGTCGTTCGGTGGTTTATATTTTCTGCTTCGACTTAAAAGATAAAGAAGATAAGCTCGCTTCAAAAAGAGTTAAAAAGAAAAAAAAACTTTTAAAAGATTAAATTTATTCTGAATTTTTGTTCAGTATTTGTAAATAAATAATGTAGAAAACCGACACAGAGCTTGCCCGCTGGACTCTGGTGCCCAAATCCCAACTCCGCTATATGCATGCCTGCCATAAAGTAATAGAGATATAAACTTTTTTTAAAAGTGCAGATTAAGCCTAGCTTAATATTTACATTTTTTTAACGATACCTACAGTATGGCGCTAAATTCGTCGTACAAAAGCAGAGGGGTGTTTCCTGAGAGTAAAACAAACAAAAAAGTTCCAATAAACTTAGGGCGAGAAGCCCATCGTTCACGTGTTATAGGCTGCCGAAAACATGAAAAAATCAATTCTAAAGGTCCATAGCTCCAAAACTATGGGACCTACCAAAGTCGGGTCAAGACTTCACTTAGGAGCTAATATGTGCTCTATCCAAAAATACATGTTTTAGAATCCTAAGGTACTCACGCAACAATTTTTATGGAGGTAGTTGGAGAGTACTTTATATCACAGGCCCGTAGTCAAACTCCCTCTATAAACATTGTTGTGGAAGCACCTTAGGATTCTGAAACACGCATTTTTGGATAGGGAAGTCTTGACCGGACCAAGGTAGGTCCCATAGTTTTGGAGCTATGAACCTTTAAAGTTCATTTTTTCATGATTTCAGCAGCCTATAACACATAAACGATGGAGTTTCCGCCCTATGTTTATTGGATTTTTTTTTAACTCTCAGGAATCATCCCTCTGCTTTTTTACACCGAATTTAGCGCCATACTGTATAAATTAATAAGGTAGAAGTATATATGGTCCTTCTCACGATGCTCACTTATATATATCTTAAAGGCTAGTGATAAATAACACCAGCCCTCTGCTCCTATACCACCCTGTGATACCGGAGCAGGACGTTTGGACGCAAAGCCGTATATCTAAATAGGTTAATCTACTTAAATGGGTTATAATGTACTTCAAAAATAGAAACCGGATGATTACGTACTAAAAGCCTTAAAAATAGGCATTAATATCACTAAAACTCAAAAAAATAACTGCACAACCTAAAATTAAGAAGTTCGGAAAGGTTAAATTTGATCCACATTTTCTTTAAAATGCCATGGCAAACAGTCACTGAAAGTCTCAGTTGCAACAAATGCTTAATTTAGTTCTATTTTTTTTTTTTTTTTTGTATAGTGCAGAAAAAAATGGGTCTAATTATTTTGTTTTTAGAATGATATATCCTAATTTCAGGAAAATCGGACACAATGACCTGCAGAAATTTTTTTCAGCATGAATCTATATTGGGCTAAAATAAAATTTGCTGTAGGCATCCTACAACACCCCAAAGTAAACTTCTGAAGTTATCTTTACAATATCTCTAACGTAAAGGATCTTCATAACTTCATAGCAATTCATTACACTGCATTACTGCTTATTACTACGTATTTGCAACACAGATAATTGGAAAGGAAACAACAGTGAAATCTAATATACCTATTGAATAATTTGCTTTGTCTTATGTTACAATTACCATGACATTAACATTCCATGACGGAATTATGGGCCAAATCCAGCATTATTCTGCAATGTCAACAGTTTCAAAATTCTGTACGCGAATTCTTTTATCAGCTTGAATATATTTTCTTCTTTCAGTTCAGTTGATTTTGAGTTTAACGTCCCGTGAACAGCGAGGCTATACAAAACGTGAACCTACTGATTAACGTGGAATCCGAACCACGACGTGAGCTCTCGTCGGGAATTTTCTTCTTTTCTTGGGCGGATCGTCTTTTTGAAGCATTGTCTCGTGTCCTGCTTCTCTTTTTTCCTTCGAAATGCATCAATAAAGCGCCAAATCAACCAATGTTGTTCCTTTACGTTCGATATATTATAAAGAACAGAAGTTTGTTTATTTTGGGGTGTCATTGGCTGCCTACAGTAAATTCTATTTGACCCATTCTTCCTATTTAAATGTATCGTTAGTGCCTATTTCTATGAAAATTTATTAATATTATTGTGTCAAACTTTCTATCAATACAATAGTCTCAACTATATGGTTTAATGGGCATATCGAATAATAATAATAAAACATTCAATAAATACTCATTTCCTGAACTACCCAATACATAGCATAAAGAACAGCTATGTTCAGCCAGCTCGTAATCATTTTTTCTGATCTCTCGGAACAGGTCAGTGCTTAATAAACATTTCTTACGTTTTGTACCTTTTTTTTAAATAATCTATTATAGAAAAAGAAAATGCAAAAAATTAAAATATGTACAGTATTTTACAAATTTTAAGTCACATCTTTATAGTTACTAAAAATTAATGAGAAATGTACATTGTTTTTAACTTAAATTAGATATCTGAGTTCAATTGAGGCAAAAATAAATAAATAATAAAATTGTACCATCGCCATCTCAGATATTGTTCAAACTTTTTTTTAATAGGAACTAGACATGTTTTTAAGGGGCCTTTTTTTGTCGAAAAAAAATTCCCATCAAGTAATGGGCCATCAAGGACGGGGAGTACAATTCATGAATTGTAGAAAACGTGGATAATGGTCAAATTCGGAGCCTCACAATTCAGCAATGGAGACATGTAGAGTTATAATTCTTGTTGTGGTATGTACATAGGGATATGAATAAACTATATTTTATTATAGTTTGGTTTGCGCATGCGTATCTTTAAGTACATAAATTAACAAATGAACGTAAGTTTATGTGAAAAGTCGAAGTTTATGCTTTTTCCGAGCACTTCCGGTTCGAATTTTAAATTCTGTTTTCACGGTTGGTAAGACCTAGTTACCCGCTCCCCCCCCAAAAAAAAAGTATCGCTTCTGTATGCAACCGTTTTATCGCAAAAAATTCGAGCAATCGTCAAATTTTCAAAAATCGTCATTTTCTCGAAAACATCATAATTTCAAATTCTTAAATTTTGTCAGATGGTTCAACTGTACATGAATAATAAACACACCAAATAGCATTATCGACCAATGCTTCATGAATGAACTACAGCCTTTTTAAGTTAGCGAACTTTCGTTAACTTTGAAGGCACAGTTTGCAACAATGAAAGTGGAAAAAAATGCTACCGCAAAGCACCGTGTAAAATTTCAAGATAAAAATTCTATTTTACTGCATGTGGACTTCGCTTAAATTAGACTGTTATTCTGCAAAGGGAAGTTCAAAGTGATCACTGGAGAAACGAGCAAATCTCCTTTACGGGAGAGATATATGATTATGAAACAACTGACAGTTTTGCCGTAATAAGCGATGACAAAACACACGATTCGGCTCGTACTCATAGCCATGAATAAGATTCTAAAAATACTCGAAGAAAAGCGAAAATATGCGTTATAGAAAAAGGTTCGAGTACGTGAAAATAAGTGTCTACAATTTAATAAACCGTTTCAGTGATTTCTGATGGTGCTGCATTCCACTTTAAAAATTGCTTTCAGATGTCCAAGATGAAGACAGGTCCGATAAAGCAGTTGCTTTTCAGTGAAACCGGCCGTGGTAAGGGTCTCTGCGACGTATTGGGGAGAGGGGGGATAAGAATGTGGCAACACGGGAAGACGAAAAACAGATTCACAGTATTAAACCAGCAGAAAAATTCGTGAGTATAGTGCAAGTACCAACTCCGGGTATTACTCTCGTCTTGTTGCCAAAAACCGAATTCGACAATTTTTTTTTAAAAAAAGTGGGAAAGTGTGCGACCGGTAACCGGTATTTTCCGAAGTCATCTTTGGCTTTTATGGCAGTAACGTGTTACTATGGACTAACTTCATGCTTTCCCCAAAATCGAGCTTCTGCAATTCAAAGTGTAGATTTAAGAAATTTGCAAAAATTAACTTTTGTTACATACATATATAATAACCAGTGATGGATAGCAGAAATAATATCAATAAATCAAATATTACATGAAATTGCAGTGTTCTTTGTGTTTCCAGGAGGCGCGGTGGCTCAGTGGTAGAGCGTTCACCTCCGGTGCTTGGGGTCCTTGGTTCGATCCCAGCTCGCGCCGTGTGGACTTTGTGGTGGACAAACACCGTGCTGGTGGGTTTTTCGGGGTTCTCCTGTTTTCTCCCACTTTCTTCATTCCGCCATTTTACTCATTTCTCATAATCACTGTCTCCTTTAGCCTAACCGGCATAAACGTGGGACGTAAAACTCCCAAGATTTCATTTCATTATTTTTTCTTTGTTTCCACATGCACCTTCAACAGGGTACAGGTTTCCAGAAGAGAATAAGAGAAGAGAATATAAGTGTTTTGTGACTATCGACAACGTGCTACGAGTTGTGAGTGCACCTACACCTATTGGAGCATCTGCCATGGCTACATGCTATTAGCGAAGAAGACACTAAGTAAGCAAATAATTACTTCAGAGTGGAAAAAATCAGTGAAACTTTGTTTCGTAATCGTAATTTACACCTCAGGTTACATCGGTTTAAGAAAACGGAGAAGGGGAGGCTCATCTTATTATTTGAGAGAGCCTGTTTGATCAAAATAATAAAAAGGAGCCAGGAGAAACTTTTATTCTTTATTTAATGAATGTGAACCACAAACATCATCAAATTGTTGCACTTTCATTGTTTTCAGTGTTGCCAACGGTGATATTGAAGTTAATGAAACTTCGCTAACTTCAAGAGGCTGTAGTTCATTCATGAAGCATTGGTCGACAATGCTATTTGGGGTGTTTATTATTCATGTGAAGTTGAACAATTTGACAACATTTCAGGATTTTAAATTATGGTGATTTCGAGAAAGGTGATATTTGAAAATTTGACGGTTTCTCGAATTTTTTTGCGACAAGACGGTTGCACACACAAGCAATACAATTTTTTTTCGAGAAGCGCGTAACTAGGTCTTACCAACCGTAAAATAGAATTTTAAATTTCCAACCGAAAGTGCTCGACGCAAACTTCGACTTTAGAGATAAACTTACGTTCATTTGTTAATTTATGTACCAAAAGATACGCATGCGCAAACCAAATTATAATAAAATATATTTTATTTATATCCCTATGTACACTCATGTCCAAAATGATTGTCGCATATCTATAACTGTCTTCTTGTAAGAATATAATTTGATAATGATTTTGCAGGGTACTATTAATATTGATACTACATGTATAATCGGGAAATGTATATTCGTAGTAAATTTCAGAAGAAAAGAATTACAAACACGAAAATTAGAATGAGTAAAACAAAATGTTGCTAAATGGACAAGAAAGTTTTATTTTCGTTTTATTGTTCTTATTTACTGCTCTTTTGACATGAAATTTGCCACATACATCGTCTTTCCCGATTATACACATACTAACATTTTAAGAAATACCGGACGAATTCGTTATCAAATTATATTCCTACAACAACATATTTATAGACATGCGACAATAATTTTTGTCATGAGTGTACATACCACAACAAGATTTATAACTATCTGTCTCCATAGCTGAATGATGAGGCTACGAAGTTTACCATTTTCCACGTCCTCTAAAATTCGTAAATTGAACTTCCCGTTTTGATGGCCCATTACTTGGCGGGAAAATCTTATCCGACAACAAAAAATACGGGTCATTTAAAAAACATGTCTAATTGCTATAAAAAAAAGTTTCAACAATATCTGAGATGGTGATGGTACTTTTTTTTGGCTGAGTTGAAATGGAAGGCGCAAACCATTATTTATGTTATTTATATGTTGATTCATTTTGCAATAGCAATCTACACGTAACTATATATCGGAACCTTATATCTATTATAATATTTATCATAGGTAGAAATACGTAATACGTAATGCATAGTACTCCGTAAGGAAGCTATTATGAACTCACGGCATTATGTAAAGTGATGATGCAGAACCACAGGAGTGAAGTAAAGCTCTATTAGATGTAAGGCATAATTGTATGGGATATAAAATTTTTACACTACCCTCGGTTACGTGCATATCCACCGTCGCTGACATGCCCGCTCCATACGGAAGCACACCAAGCTCATCCTGCTACGCCCTTGTGCTCACTCTGTTAATAATATTCGTGCTTTTCAGTGGCTGTCTAGCACTGGTTGGTTCGTATTTTTCACACTGTCGTTCTATCATTGCTTTTTTTCATGGTAATCTTTACTTTCAATTTTCAATACATACATTTGCGCCTGATTTACATAAGAGTTGTACTTCTGCACTTCTGAAGCACAGAGTTAAGTTGTTCTAAAGGAGAAAATACTTTCGGAAAGAAGAACAGGTTACAAATACAAAACATACCTAAAATATAAAAGCTTACTCTTTTCTTTATCATAGCACTATTGTATTCTAGATTCCTCGCCCAACTAAATGAGGATTTCACTTACGAAGTATCAATAACACTAAAACTGTATTCTGTAACCATAGCCTCCCGCTGCAGGGAGCACTTGCTTTACCAATGGATTTTCCTAATAAGTATTAAAATATGCTAATTTTTTTTATTCACACACAAGTTAGTGAAGTTAGCAGTGAGTTGCAATAATTGTTTTTTTTTTTTTTTTTTACATTAAATATTACGTGGTTCTACGTATTTGTATCTGCGTCTTTGCTTGTATGTCGGTCATTTTGCCCACTTCCCCCTGTAAAAAATCCTGTGGGAGTTACTATGTCTACATTTCCCTTTAAAATTCGCTTATATACTACATATACATCTATATAGCAACTAATTTTTAATAAAGATGAATATATTTATGATTACGCCAACCACACGATTAAATTAATCGAGAGCCGTAATTAGTATACACTACTTTAATTGGTTAGTGCATCACATACACGACAATGACAACTAGCATATCTGAGGATGTTTCATACTGTGACCAGAAAAATTTTCTTCGAAATATCCCATGCTGCAGCTAATTTAATATTATATAAGAATTTCGATACTCGAAAAGAAAGATCAATTGAGACGTTAATTTATCCTGAATAACTGAGTCCTGCAACCAAGGAAAAGGGGTTAAAATAACTAATTGTCTATAACAGCCCAAGTACCGGCAATAATTAAGTGCAATGAGCAATTACAAAGACGAGACGGCTATTTTTACCGCAAAACTGTACAGCTGTTATTCCTTTTGCTTAATGTAACCAAGTAAGTTGGTTAACACCTGTTGACAATTTTCTTGGTAACTAAAGGTCAGAAGGTATAGCGTCATTGGCTTCCCGCACTTGGACCTGCTCGTCACTGGGGGTGTGGTAAGAGGATAGCAAATCACCAGCCACCATTCACTGCGCTCACCGAGCCACGAGTAACCAAGCTGGCAACTCCCCATAAACGTCATTACAACTTTTCACGGGAAAGCAACGACGTTATACCTTCCGTGCTATAGTAATCCAGGAAAAGGCAAAGTGTAGTATCACTGAGTACTACTCGGTTACTATTCGGTTACACGAGTTCTAGCGTAGTTTTAACCGAAATTCGACTATCAGCAGCTAAGTTATCATTTAATTCTTACTCTGCAGACGAAAAGAAAAAAAAAAGTTCATATGGACCCGTGGTCAAACGTCTATAGTTACAGGCTGCCGAAAACGTGCGAAAAGGAAATTTAGAGGTCCAGAGTTCCACTACTGTGAGACCGATCCCAGTCGAGTCAACACATTACTTAAGAGCTAGTACGTGCCCTATCCAAATATCCATATTTCAGAATCTTGCCGCACTTACACATTAATTTTTATAGAGCCAGTTGAGGAATACTCAGAAAAGTTGAAGTGCTCATAAACTGTCCATTGATACGCAAGCACCGCAGAATTCTGAAACATGGGTATCTGAATAGGGCAGATACTAGTTCTTAAGTGATGTCTTCCTTGACTGCGCTCGGTCCCACACTGAAGCTATAGATTTTTAAAGTTTATTTTCTTATGTCTTCGACAGCCTATAGCTTCGAAAGTATGGACTTTTTCACCACAGGTCCATATTAACTATTCCTTTGCTCTGATGTGACAAATCACCTCTGTAGGTTTGATGCTTTAATTTTTTTTACACCCTATATATATACCAGGGTTGGCTGGTTTAAACCAAAAAACGAAAAATGTTCGTAAAAGTGTAAGTGTTTGTAAAATCTTGATGAACACACATTTGTGGGTTATCACGTTTCACTCCCATATATTATTCGTGTTATATTCAGACCTGAATTCCCCATTCATTACTCAAAAAGATTATACTACAAAAGCAATTTTTTTTAAAAGTTTATAAATGTTTGTGATTTTTTGTAGTTGTTATTATTGTTATGTAATTGCAATCAAAGAAAAATTCTAAATATTGTTTCGTTTCAATGTTTACTATTGATAAAATACTTCGAAATGCCGTACTTTGTGTGTGTGTGTGGGGGGGGGGGTCATACAGACCCCACGAGAGGCATTTAGTGAAATGAGAACTATTTTTGGTATCTATTTATGTATAAATGAGTCTGAGCCAAAGTGGACTCAAATAATTCGTATCTTTTTCACTTTTCTTACTGATATGCTAATTAAGTCGTTGTATTTCTTTAATTTGGACCAATAAAAGTCATTGTTAACTAACTTGAACTAAGTTAGTTCTGTACTCCGTAGTACTTAGAAATTGTCCATATGTAATTCTCTATAATAGTTTTACTTGTGCAACTGTTTATCTTTTTGCTCTTCCGAAATTACTCTTGACAATTATATCAAGAAGCATGCAAAGATCAGTTCAACACATTTTTATCAGGATTCCTTCGTGAGTGAGTCGGCAGACGTATCGCATTTGTGGCCAATTAGTCCTGGTTCCCAGTTCAAATGGAGGACAATTTCTCTCGGATGTAACTCGAGAAGCGCTTTTTATTCCGCTTTAAGCTTATGTGACCCCTTCCAGCATAACCCGGTTGTTGCACAATAACATCAGGATGAAAAGAAAACTTATTTCTGTCCATATATGATATGAATATATAGAGCAAATTATTTAAACCAAACAAACCTGGTTTAAACCAAAAAACCGTTTTTTTTTTCAATAAAAACCATGTTTTTGCCAACCATGATATATGCTAATATAAAGAAACGTGGAGAAAGTTATATTGTTTACTGTAACGGTTAGTGACATAACCAAGAAGGCAGCAATCTTCTAGAACACAGGAACGTCTTCCCATTTAGCTCTAATAAAAACAGAAAACAACGTGCCCTGCGGGGCACTAACCCGTCTCCACTCGCTAACGCTCACTCGGCATTATTATGTGAATTAAATGTAAAACTTTGGTAAAGAAAGAAACCAATTATTACACTTTTAGCCAAAGCTCACGCTCACGCCTCAAGTTGCGGCTCACGCTCATCACGTTGTTCATCATAAACTCACATACTCTAGGATCGAACTAGGTGCATTGACAGATCTACTATTTAATACCGTGCCTACAGTCCCTCCACCCCCCAATTTCACACTCAGTTGAATAAACTGTGTCTGTGTAACGTAATTAACTGACAAATTGCACTTGTTCTAATACAAAAAGAAGAAATGAATATCGTAATCTGAAAATACATAGTACTGCCCGCTGATCTAGTTACTAGTGTGTGTGCATTTCGGGCACGTAGTCTCACGTTCGATTCCCTGCGGGAGAGTACAAAAATGTAATTTCTTAATTATTTACGTTCATTCTTCATCTATCTCGTTTAGCATAAAGAGTATAACTATGGAACGTTATCTGAACATACATAGTTCACTCACCTTTTCTCTATCATGATCCCTTTCTATTTTTAGAGCTTGTCTTTCTTGCTTCAGCTTACATTCCATTTCTTCTTTCGACGTCTTAAGATCCCTCATGTTGCATTCCAGCACTTTGTTCCTCGCATGACAACTAGCTAGTTCCATTTCCGCTGTTTCTAACCTTTCAGCTAAAACTGAAAATATAATAATAAAAATAAATATTATCATTTTCCTAAATTTGCTTTCTGTATAAATATGTAAGAATTCTCAAGGAAGTATTGTGACCTGCTTACCCAACGCACCAGAAGTAAGCATTCTACAAATGAACCACCGTGATCCTCACGTCTTCTTTAGACTACATGGCATAAGCGTTAAGATATAACACAAACGTTTCATTTGAAGTTTTACAACCCCAAGCAATAAAATTATTTCCGCCAGTTGAAGAAAGACACACGCCGCGTTTTCATTTTAACTTTTACGATAATTAACATAGAACAAATAAGCAAATGCCGATCGAGTCGAATTGTAGAAGATTCACTACGCTCGTTTCTATAATTAACAACTAAAACCACGATGTGTAACTAGATCAAACACAACAATAATTTGCCATCACTTATCATATATATATTTAAAAAAATAAAAAGAACAGCCTGTTCTGCATTGTTACTACGCCTATATCTGTATTTTGACTTGTTAATTTTATTCAGCATAATAACAGAACTCAAAGTGAAAGACAATATACGCCAGATAACAAGTAAAAGTATAAAGTACTGTCCTAGCTCCACATACTCAAATTCATTACATTTCAAATCTTTGATCAGTAAATTCAGTCTCAGCAACTAAAGTATTTCTTACGGGAAGAGTTATATTACTAGACGAAAGACACTTTAGGAAGGCTTACTTGTTACGGGTGTAAATACGCGTTCGAAGGAATGCCATTGAAACGGTTGCGATATAAACACCAACCAACATGGGTATGTGGTTGCCACTAAAAACTACAAATGCTACATAACCGAGTCAGGAAAGGAGCGCAACAAGGAATGTGGCAGCGTGAAGTTGCGTCCGTAAGGAATAAGTGCGTCAGCGAGGGTGTGTATGCGCGTAAGCTTATGATTATGTAAAGACTAAAATCATCATATATTGTTATTTATTACCAGGGTTGGCCAAAACCATGGTTTTTATTGAAAAAAAAAACTTTTGGGGGGGGGGAGGTTTAAACTTTTTTTTTTTTGTTTGTTTAAACCAGTTTTTTGGTTTAAATAATTTACTCTATGTATTCATATTAAATATGGACAGAAATTAGTTTGTTTCCCCTTGGTGTTATTATGCAACAACAAGGTTATGCTGGAAGGGGTCACAAGCTTAAAGCGGAATCCAAACCGCTTCTCGACTTACATCCAAGAGAAATTGTCCATTTGGACACGAAACCGGGACTAATTGGTCACAAATGCGATTGCCGACTCACTCACGAAGGACTTCTGATAAAAATACGTTGTACTGATCTTTACATAGTCCTACTTGTTAATATAATTGTCAAGAGTAATTTCAGAAGGACAAAAAGACAAACAGTTACACAAGTAAGAACATTATACCTAGAATTATATATAAATCGGGAAACTCCCGCCTTAGCCATTAGGAAAATCCTGTTATTACTTTACATGTATCTGTATGTAAAATTTTAAGGTCAACGGATCATAATCACTACGCTAAAATTGAGGTATTAAATTACAAATTCGGTATGTATATATCATTCAATAAAATTAAAACCAAGTCAAATCCAAGCTGATGTTGGAAGCTACGTAGGCACTTGATAAATTTGGCAATTTCTATCAATATATTTAAGCAACCTTGGCTTCTTTATAAAACAACAGGCATTCATTCAAGTAGAAATATATCATTTGGTTTCATTTCGTATGTTTAGGCTTAACATCCTTATGAAATACCAAGTTTATCACGGAGAGGACTCCTGCTTAGAGGGACACCTCGAATCGCTACTTGGTTTACACTTGAAAGATGGGTTGTGGTTCGACGGTCGTGGTCCTGCTTAAAGGGTGGAAAGTAGATAAATGTAATGCGGATGGTTTGATATGTGGAAACGTCACCATGAAGTTCACACGATTTAAAGCATTTTTCGTTTTTTTTTTTTTTTTTTTTTTTGGTTTAAACCAGTTGGTTTTTTTGAAAAAAAAAAAACAGCTGGTTTAAACCAGCCAACCCTGTTAATTACACACTGCTCTCCTGAAATAAAAGTAGTACTCCATTGGTAAATTTTGCAAATCTATACGGACCTAAAATAGTACATTCCCACGTAAATGTAAACTAAAACAAATACATTACAATACAAATTAAAATCAAGTTGTATAACCTCTACTGTTACAAAAAATACATCCGCTCGTTCTGCCATAAATTACTACAGCGCTCATCCCGGAAAGTTAAAATATGTCTCTGTTCAAGAATGTATATAAGTAATCAAAATATAAGGAATGTGAATATGGATGAAATAATCAGATGAAAATCGTAATCTGACGTGTAAGTTTTAAAACGTAATTCAAAGCAGGGTGGAAAAAAATCATGATTTTTTTTAAAAAAAATCATTTTTGATGATTTTTTTTTATTTAAATCAAATCTTTCTCCTCGTATAATACAACTCGCGAACTGAAGAAAAAGCATTACAAATTAGTATTAAATGCCAATTATGCCATTTAAGTGAAAGTATTGAGGTTGAATTTTGAATTAATCCCCAATCGTTAACATATATCAATCCCAAACAATGTTTCTTAGCTTTAAATTATGGCTTTTTTTTTCTTTTTGGTAAATTATAGACTTTCAGTCAAGCATCATCCCTATTTATCCTAGGATGATGGTTCATACCTCATTCTCTTCAGAATAGAACAGCCTTTAAAACGGTAACACTCACATTTTCCCTATCATGTCCCTGAAGCGGAAAATTTTGAGAGATGTCGGGATCTTTTCTGATTTTTTTTTTTTTTAAATTTGATCCCCTCTGGACTCCCTTGTGTTAACGCACAGATCTCAAAATCAACTGTTAAATACTAAGGGTGTACTAAATGTGTGTATAAAATTTCAAGCTTCTATCTTGAATAATAAGGGCGGGAAAAATATTTAACAATGAGCTAAGAACATCCTCACCATACCCCAGATGACACGGATGTAATATAAAAATTTCCTCAGACATCTTATTTATCCTAGAATAAAACAGTTTCAAACGGTACCATTCAAATGTGTCCATCGTGTAGGCTATCTGGGGCTGGAAAATCACGAAAAAACGGATTTTCTGTTAAGAAATATCCCCTTTTTTTTACTTTTTAGCCCTCTGTACCGCCTGTGTTTAAAGGCAACAATTTGAAACAAATCTGAAAAATACTAAGGGGTGAAGTGAATGAGTGTCCAAAATTTCAAACTTCTAGATACAAAAGTAAGCCCGCAAAAAATATCCCCGAATACCCCAGTTTCCGTATAAAACATGATCTCAGGTAACAGTTTACTGAAACATCCCTATTTATCCTAAGATCATGGTTCGTACATCATTCTCTTCGGAACAGAACAGCCTTTCAGATGGTACCATTCATATGTCTCCATCTTAGGCGGGGAAATCGCGAAGAAAGCTATTTTTTGTTAAATATATATATATATATATACATATATATATATATTTTTTTTATATTTTCGCCTCTGGACCCCCCTGTTTTCACGCAGAGATCTGAAATCATCTGAAAAATACTAAGAGTGCACTGAACGAGTGTGCAGAATTTCAGTATTCTGTATGCAAAATGTAGGCCCGCCAAAAAATAATAAAAATAGGCACATTTTTTTTTTTTTAATTTATGACGTCCTCACATCCTATGTCTCGACGCAGAGAGAAGTGAAAGCATATGTAACGTGCTCTACAATTCCTTCAATCTTGAAAAAACGAAGTAAAAAGCTTTATTGGTACTTTTTTAATCGAATAATAAAGATTTTATCCTATCACCTAAAAATAGGTAATATAATTTAAAAGTTAAGGAAAAAGTACAGCAACGCTTATTAAAGTGACACTTTTTTCCTCAAAAGTCACTGATATTTGGCAGGGGCATATTTTAAAGGAAATTGTAACTAGCTTGCGGCACGAAATACATAAATTTTGCCTAAAGTTATAAAGTCTAAACAATACAACAACAAAAAAAAAAAAAAAATCGGAGAGGGATAGGACACTTCTAAATACGCCGTATTATCTTGGAACAAATATATAAACGCGCACACAAAAGAATCTTCGTCTTAAATGTCGATGGTGATTTCCCCGTTGCAATAGCTAACGATTTACAATATAAACCCTATGTTACGAAGAGAAGAAAACAGGATTGCCCTGTTACCCGTTCAAAACGGGATTTTCCCTAATCATCCTCTGCATGACACTTGTTTTCAAAGCTGTACATACTGTACATTTGAGTCTTATTGTATTATGATTATCATCTTCCATAAAATCGGAATAACAGAACAGAAACGGGACTTTACTTATTTTCACTTTAAATTATTTCGGAATTTGATTTAAATCAACGATTTTTATTTAAAAAATCAAGTAATTTAAATCAGACTGATTTAAATCAATCCACCCTGATTCAAAGTATACGCTTGTATTTACATACTGCACAAAGCCACCACCATGAACTCAAGTTATGAAGGCAATGTTCCAGTAAAAGACAACTTCTTAATTGCTTCTTATATGCGAGAATAAATCATTAAAATGTACAGGAGAAATATGTAAATTGTTCTATTTTTCAATATCACTCTTTACTCGCAGTCGCACCTACACTTTGCTGCCTCCTCTACCTTTACCGTTCTGATTCAGACAGCACTAGTGCTTGCTAGTTCCCACATAGCACGGGTCATTTTGAACTGTAGCATGGTGTATATCCGAACTCTACGACACTATATTTATTCGCACAAAGCTAAAGCCTTCCTAGACTGAATCTGCTTCGAGAAATGTAGCTCTTCACTTTGAAAATACTCTCTAAGCTAGTAAACAGTGAATTTTCCGATTAAAGAAGTTAACATAAATATTGGCAATACCTGACCTAAAATAGAATAGCGCAGTATACGTTAATACATTACTGCTGCTGTATTCTGACAACTCATCTCCACTTTGGGTTAGTTTATCAACCGAATAAAAAAAAAAAAAAAGGAAGTTTACCAGATCTTTCAGTGTTAAGCAGATTTAGGTAATAGTATACAACAGCTCTTCATCGTGTTCCGTACTCGAGGATAGTTCTTACTCTTGCACCACGTACAGAAATGGTGGTATGTCATGTACAAGTGGTAATAGAACACATAAGAAACCCAGATCATGTTGTACTCACACTGGAATATGCAGTATGAGTACTCCGTGATCTGCGTTTCTTATGTGTGCTATTACAACTTCTACATGAAATACCATCACGTTTGCACGTAATGCAACAGTAAGAACTATCCACGAGCACAAGACATGCAATATGCGTTCAAGTCCCTTCTCCCCCCACACACACATAGTGAAATATAAAGTACAAGGGCACTACAGAGGCGCACATAAAGTGCACCGTACTCGAGGATAGTTCAAACTCTTGCACCACGTGTAGAAATGGTGGTATGTCATGTACAAGTTTCAGTCGATAAGTAAATGAAAATCGCTTTGTTACCCCATTTTCAAGTTCCTAGGGGCCTATGTTTAGCAGAAGGGGTCCAGCTCTTTTCTCTAAAAAATGTTAGAATTTTGGTAATTCCTGTTCACCTTCGGTTAGTCTAGCGTAGGGTTGGTTAGTTTCAGTTAGGTTAGACTAGTTTAGGTTACGTTAAGTTAGTTTAGTTTATGTTACATTAGTGTAGGAGTCCCGCATAATTTGGCAGAAAATGATAGAATTTCGCTTATTTCTACTAATATTACGTTAGTTTAGGTTAGTTCAGAATAGCTTGCGTTAGCTTATGTTAGGTTAGGTTAGATTTGGTTACGTTATGTTACGTCTAAGTACTTGCATCACTCATTTCTCCTGTAAATTTTGTGATTTTTACGTGCTTCTGGACCCCTTGTACTAAACATACCCCTTCCTAGGTCCTCAATGAATAATCCGTAAAATACTGAACTTCGTGAGTCCTCGGAAAATGATGAGGACCTGTTGTATACTATAACTCAGATTTATTCTGTACATTACGATTAATTTTATTCTCGCCTTATGTAATTGACCCCACATTTTATTACCCAAGCATGGCCCTTACAATCAGGAACCTCAAATTAGAACAGAAAAGACGGTGCAGTTTTACTATACGGATCCACACATTGTAAAATGTACAGACAAATTTTGGAAAGTGTTTAATTTGCCCATTTTATGTTGAGAACAGAATCCAACGAATCCCTGGGGGGGAGCTTCTAACCTTTCTACTGCTACTCCTACTACTGCATACACTATGGATCCGGATAGTAAAACTGCACGGAATAGACTAATCTATAGTTTGCTTTCTCAGACTCATTGCAACTCATTTCAGTTTACATTAACTTTACACTTTATGCTCACAAGATACTTTATCGAAAATATCTCCAACGTCGATATCTACCTTCCAATGCTGATGGTTCTTCCTTTTTCTTTTTCTGTAATTGTCTTTGGCCATCACTATCCCCTTTCCTTTTATTTAAGAGGTCGAATGTGTCGTCAACATTTAGCTTTGTGGCTATAGGTCTATTCAGAAAAGTATTTTCAGTACCTACGTAGCTTCTGAATCGATCCATTAACTTCCCTATAGATCTCGTATCAGAAGTCGGAGAATACATGATTCCTTCTTTTAGATAACTCTTCGCTTCACACAACTTATCGTGATAGTATTTAAGCTTCATACATTACTAGCAGCGTTCACCCCGCTTCGCTGCGGTCACCCCGGAACGCAATAAACTTTGTTACTTAGATAATTTTTACTTTTTCGCTTTCAAGTGATATGATAAAAACCATAGAAGATTGCAGTAAATCTTAACATTATATCGCCTGTCATTTATGTTAACCCGCCCCGCTTCGCTGCGGTCATCCCGGTGCTGGCATATTGTAAAAGTGTCTGTAAAAATAAGCAAATCAATTAAAAAATTTTAAACAGAAGATTCAAGCTATTTTCCGCTGTATATCGCCTGTCATTTATGTTAACCCGCCGAGTGACACGGTCATGCGGGTTGCATATAAATACGTTTATTTTTACCTATGATGAACTAATAACAAAGGATTTGTACGTTATGGACACTTGAATGGTCAATTATCTCAAGACACTGGTAATTAAAAATTAAAGTGATATGATAAAAACCATCTAGGGTCCAAATCCTAATAACCCCCCAAAAATGAAAGAAATTGGTTCAGCCGTGTTAGCGTGATGAGCGGACAAAGAATTGTACGTTCTCTTTTATATATATAGATTTTCCTGTACTTTACTTCGCCGGATAATAATTGGTACAGTATAAATCCTGCATATCACTGAGAATAAAATTTTTAAAATTTGAAAAAATACACACGCACGACACAAAAACATACGAAAATTCCAATGATGCCAGGCCGGCAAGGAACATTGTCTTGTCTTGTCTTCTTCACTATTAATAGTGTTGTTTTTTTGCATCAGGTTTTTTTCACCCCAGTATGCTTCTAATGTTATTTCATGATTATTTTATTTGCAGATGTATTTCGATGTCTATATTGTTGATTCAATTTTTGGAGCTATATGAAGTGCCTTTTTTTTTTTTTTTTGAAACTAAAAAGGTCGATGATATTTATATTTATTCATCTATTTATTTATTTATTTATTTTATTTTTTTTAAATATTTATTTTAAGGGTACTTGGATCTTCCTGTATCATATAGCTTCTTGAATGTTAATGAAAGCTTTGTATTCAACAGTATATGTAAGTAGAAAGTTAAGTTAAACATTATTAAATGTATATACAAATATTTATTCTGCTCTTTATTGTATCTTCCTTTCCTTTATATTGTATCTCAATCTCCAATATAAATTCGTATTTCAGGATCAGCCCATGTTTCAACTGAAAATATCACAGCATACATAAATAGCCCATTTTATGTCGTGAACAGAACTATACCAACCTCTGCGTGACTTCTAAGCCGGCCAAATGAAACACTACTTTTGCGTTGCATTAACGCAAATCGGTATGAAAAGTGGCTCCAAGACTAAACGTCTTATGGAGAGTCAATTTGGAACCTATTTTGTTTTCTATATCATGTATGTAAAACATTTTTAGTATTGCTTCCAAAATATTTTCTCTCTCAACATTAAAAACATATTACATTACATTCAACACAATATTTCTAGTACAATTTGTGAAAATTTTCGCTACATTATTTTCCTGCTATCGTTCTAAAAATGTATTTCCTGTACTTCATAAAATGTTTTCCAAACATTTTTTGAAAATGTTTCTGGTAAATATTTGGAATACTTCTCAGATATAACAAGGAATATATTTTCTCCAGTAACGAAAGAGTATATTCTGAAAACAATGTAAAAATGTTTCTATAATATATCAGAAAATGTGGTTCACTAAAAACACAATATATTTTCCAAAACATAACGGAAAACATTTTCTATTCATTTTTAATATATTTTCCTTTCCCTGTTTTAAAGTTTTATATTCAAAATTAGATAAAATATTCTGGAAATAATACTAAAATATTGGTCGGAAATGCTTCATTTAAGTTATATGAGAAGATTACCAAAATACTTTTGTAAAAAATTAAGTAAGCCTTTTTAAAACATTTCTGAAAAATATTTCTTATATTACGAAAAAAAATATTTTTAAAATATTCTAAACGTTTTTAAAAATATATATTCAATATGTTTTCTCGTAAAAATAGAAAATATTGCTAATAACGTATTAGAAAACATTTTTTAAATATATGGAATATATTACATTTCATTGTTTTCCGTATCATATATGGAAAACATTTTTAGTATCATTTCGAAAATATTTCCCCTCTCAACAGTGAAAACATATTACATTACATCCAACACAATATTTCTAGTACAATTTGTGTATTTTTTCTTACATTATTTTCCTGCTAATGTTCTAAAAATATACTTTCTGTACTTCATAAAATGTTTTCCAAACATTTTTTAAAAAATATTTTCGGTAAATATTTGGAATACTTCTCAGATATAACAAGGAATATATTTTCTCCAGTAACGAAAGAGTATATTCTGAAAACAATGTAAAAATGTTTCTATAATATATCAGAAAATGTGGTTCACTAAAAACACAACATATTTTCCAAAACATAACGGAAAACATTTTCTATTCATTTTTAATATGTTTTCCTTTTCCTGTCTTAACGTTTTATATTCAAAATTCGATAAAATATTCTGGAAATAATACTAAAATATTGGTCGGAAATACTTCATTGACGTTATATGAGCAGATTACCAAAATACTTTTGTAAAAAATTAAGTAAATCTTTTTAAAATATTTCTAAAAAATATTTCTTATATTACGAAAGAATTTATTTTTAAAATATTCAAAACGATTTTAAAAATATATATTCAATATATTTTCTCATAAAAATAGAAAATATTGGTAATAACGTATTAGAAAACATTTTTTAAATATATGGAATATATTTCATTTCATTGTTTTCCGTATCATATATGGAAAACATTTTTAGTATCATTTCGAAAATATTTCCCCTCTGAACAGTAAAAACATATTACAATACATCCAAAACAATATTTCTAATATATTTTGTGAATATTTTCCTGGATTTACTTTCTGGCAAGCATTCTCAAAATGTACTCTCGGTAATTTCTAAAATGTTTTACAAACATTTTTGAGAAAATATTTTCGGGAAATATTCGGAATACATTAGGGAAACCAGAATGGAAATCTCCAGAGAAGGAAAACCTTTTGCAAATCAAGGAAAATATTTTCTTTTGGTTGAGGAAATATTCCTTGCTGTGTGGGATGGCGGTATTTATTTATTAATCTTTATTAACCATCAGTTGATTGTCAGTAATTTCTACATAGGAGATTTACCGGCATTTCAGGATTATTATCTTTATTAAGCATCAATTCCAAATTGTAGATAGATCTGTTTTCCAGGATCATCACTTGCTCAGAAGAAATATTGACTTATATATACATATACATACGCGAAAAGAAGGTAAGGAAGGTTATATAGATTTTTTTTTCAGATTTACGTCCCTTGGTTATACCGGTTAGGCTAAAGGAGACGATCATGATGATAGATGAATGAAATTCTGGAATGAAGAAAGTGGGTTGAAACGGGAGAACCCCGAGGAAACCCACGCACACGGTGTTTGTCCACCACAATGTTCACTTGGCGGGAGCAGGGTTTGAACCCGGCACCCCAAGCACCAGATGTGAACGCTCTACCACTGAGTCACCGCGACCCTCTGATGATATAGATAAGTTAAATGAAACCATAACAAGAATATATATATATATATATATATATATATATATATATATATATATATATATATATATATATACAGGGTGAGCACAGAAACAGTCCCAGGTTTCAAATTAGGAGATCATTCAGAGTTGCGGGTAGTGGAGGTGCATACACTTTGTCCTTCACAAATCCCCACAGAAGTCACAAACAGTGAAGTCAGGTGATCATGGAGGCAACTTACAAAGAACTTGACCATTGACTCCAGAGAGCCCTATCCATCGGTTTGGGAGGTTCTCGTTTAGAAACCTGCGTACAGCACGATGCCAGTGTAGGGCGCTCCATCTCGTTGTAGAACGAAATCATCTATCTCTGCATTAGTATGTTGCGGAATCAACCAGTTACGTAGCAATGCTAAGTAACTTTCACTTGTAATTGTTTGTTCGTGAAAGAAAATCGGACAGTGCACCCGACGCTCTGATACTGCACAAAAAACATTTATTTTCGGTGAGTCACGTTCCACATTTAGACTTGCATGAGGATTTTGGGTTCCACATATCCTTACATTGTGTCTATTCACCTTTCCACTTGGGGGGCGCGGTGCCTCAGTGGTAGAGTGTTCACCTCCGGTGCTTGGGGTCCCTGGTTCGATCCGAGCTCGCGCGTTTGGACTTTGTGGTGGACAAACACCGTGGTCGTGGGTTTTGTCGGGGTGCTCCCGTTTCCTCCCACTTTCTTTATTCCACCGTTTCACTCATTTCTCATTATCATCGTCTCCTTTAGCCTAACCGGCATAACCTTTCGACGTTAAAGATTTCATTTCATTTCATTTTTTCACCTTTCCACTTAAGTGAAATGTCGCCTCATCGCTGAAAATGATCTTCGTCAGAGTTTTCGTCGTCTTCCATGAAATTTTGCATAGTCTCACAGAAGTCACGGCGCTTTACCTTGTCTTGTGGGTATAACTTCTGAACCCACTGCAGTCGGTACGGGTAACACCGCAAACCCTTGCGTAAGATCTTGCTTACTGTTCTTTGTGGCATCTGCAACTCTCTGCTAGCTTTACGTGTAGACTTCTGTGGGCTGTGTACGAAGGCTGCTCTTACGCGCTCCATAGTTTCCTCGGAGATTGGACGTCGCCCTGAATCTCCCTTTCTTTGATCGTATATATACATATATATATATATATATATATATATATATATATATATATATATATATATATATATATATGATATATATGTTGGTTATTTGTAGGCAATGGAAATGTATCGGGTTGGATGAGGTGTATGAAGTGCTGTAGACGAGGCAACATTGAGGAGTTGTTAAAGTAACGAAAGAGGGTTGCCTTCTGTCTCGGGGCATCTCGAGACTAATGACTGATAAGTGGAGGCCCAGGTTAGTAAAGAGGGATATCACAAGTGCAAAGATGGCTAAACATGATGAGATTAATGAGATGGATGCTATATGTCATATTGAAGTTTATGGGGGTCATTGGCCCTAAGAGTGTGAGAATACAAGATCATAAGATACTGGAGTGGAGTATAGATATATTTCAGAGGAACGTCATGAACAGTATCGAGATGGATAGTGTCATCGGATTATCGGGATTATCGGAATAGTAAGAATACGGGATTATCGGAACTTATGTGCTTGGTAGTGTATTTCGTGTGTAAAGACTCTAGATGGTGTAGAATAGGAGGAAGGGTTATGCGGTGGTAGAGTGGAGCATTAGGGTAAGGCGAAAGAATGCGAAATGCAAGACGGATAGCATGTCGTTCGATAATATGGAGGTGTTGATAGAAGCAGGCTGGTGCTGATATCCATGCAGTGTTTCCATGGGTGAGAAGAGGAAGTAAGAATACTTTGTACATAGCAAGAATGGTATTAGAGTGTAGACCTCAACATGTGCCAACTAACTTTCGAATAAGGATAAGTCTGCGTGTACTTTGTAATTCAAGTTTCCGCTCAAGTGGTTTCCAGGTAAGTTTGCTGTCAAAGACCACGCCTAGATAAGTAACCTGCTTCGAGAAGGGTATGGCAGTACTGTCGATGGTGAGATCGAGACGATTAAGGTTTCGTCTAATACGTGAGCGTCGTTGTGGAGACTGAAAAACTATTGCTTGTGTTTTGTCGAAATTGACAGTGCGTTTCCAATGGATGCACCAGTCAAGAAATGAATTTATAGCAGCTTGTAAAGTACGATTGATATGCTCTACAGTAGTCCCCAGGTAAAGAAAAGCTGTGTGATCAACAAGGTGAAAAACTTTTACGTCTGATTGTAAAGAGAGCATATCGGCTATGTAAAGAAGGAGTAACAGCGGTAACAGAATGGAGCCCTGAGGTACACCAGAGTTTAGGAAGATTGGGTATGATAGAGCGCTATTGAGAGTAATGTAGGTAAGTCAAGAGGTAAGAAATGACTGAATGAGTCTTATGTAGCACATTGGAAGGCGAAAGCGGAGAAGTTTATACGGAAGCCCAATATGTCATACCTTATCGAAAGCTTTTACCAAGTCTAAGAGTAAGAGACATGACGGCCTAGATGAATTGAAATGGTTGCTAATAGTAGTGGTAAACCAAATATGTTGATCGAATAGGCTGATGGCAGGTCTGAGGCTGGCTTGGTGAAGGCTGGCTGGATTATATCAAGTGAGATGGTCATGAAGGCGGTTTACAAGATTTTTTTGAAGTTCTTACTAAAGCAAGCAGTAACTTGAATTGGACGATAGGACGAGAGAGCCTGAGGAGGTTTATTTGACTTAGAAAACACAAGTATTTTAAAGATTTTCCATTGAAGGGGGTAGAAGGCAGTACGAAGAATTAAATTATAAACGGAAGCAAGGAAAATATGAAAGGTAGAATTTGTAGCTTTGATGAGGCGGTATATGACTGTCGAAACAAGATGCAGTATTTCGTTTAGATTGGAGTACAATGGCAATGTCGGAATTAATGATTGGCTGATGGAAGGGTTGAGTAGCATGAATAGTATGATCGCAATGAGGACGAAGTAGCTGGCGAGTTGGATCTGTGTTGCGTAAGATATGTCGGTAAAGCTGAGTGAAAAATTATGAGGAGAAGGCGTAAAGATATCCTGAAAATAGTTAGCGAAAGCATTAGCTTTCTCGACATCCGTTTGTAGGGGGTGGCCATGCTCGACAATTGGGTAAGTAGTACGAGCTTGTTACCTGTAAGTTGATGATTTTCTTGCCAATAAAGTGAAGGTTTGTATGTTGCTGCAAGTCTGTTACACATATTGCCCCAGCGTCTCCGCTTGTAGTCTGCCAGATAATTTCGGTCCATCCTGTTCTAGCGACGATGGTGTCGCAGAGCTTCAGGATTTTGTGTGTCTAAATATTCTCGAAACGCCTGCCGAGATGCAGTAATAATGGAGTGTTACTGAGATGGTACTGGAAGTCTATGGGGATATATGCTTTTTAGAGGTATATTGACTTGCGCTGCATGTATAATGATATCTGAGAGGCTATCGACTACTTGCAGAATACCGTTTCCTGTGTTGGGAGTAGGAACTCCGATTAAGGCATTCTCTATATTGGATTGATATGACTGCCAGTCGTCTCTTTCTTAATCATACTAGTGTATGGGCTCTCGAGAAACTTTTGTTGGTGGCGCACATGAAATATCCAGAAGGATCGGTATATTATAGCTACCAAAAGGAGCTAGAATTCGTAAGTTTGATACAGTAAAGCTGAACTAGGCAATGACAATATCAGGTGATGCCTGGCTAATTTGACGCGTTGTAGTAGGAGGATCCAATATTTCTGCTGTATTTGAGTGATTAATGAAATCGAGAAAGTGCTGTTCTTATCCCAATGATTGACTATGGACATTAATATCAGGCATGATCAGGTAATGACGAAAGTTGCTCTTAATAAATTGAAAAATCGCGTGTGGCATTCCATGGCCTGGTCGTACATAAATAGTGCAGAATGTCATGGCTTTGTTAGGGGAAGAAACCGTAACAACGTTATGTTCTGGAAACTGCATAGTAGGTGGAAGCATATGAGTGCGGATTGGTAAATGGTTGTAAGTACAGATAGCAGTGCCATCATGTGCCCGAACAATATGCCGGGGACAGTCAAAGCGAGTTAAGTGACAACCAGAAAGTTTGACTTGTTGTCGTGGTGTTAGAAAGGTTTCTTGTATGGCAAAGGCATTAACTCGTTCCTCTCGAAGGAGTTGCTCAAACACAAGCTTGTGGGTGCGAAGTGAGCGGATGTTCAAGAATAAAAATATATGTGCCACTATGTAAGAGATCCAGTCCGTATTAAACAGAAGTTTCAAGTGGAGAAATATGGAAGTGGACAGTGTTGCCAGAGAACGTGGCATGGAGTTGAAGGTTAAAGAGAAGTTTTGCAGTAGCTGTAGCTTGAATAAGATGTGTTTGCGTATGAAAGGATGACTATTTTGCAGAACAACTGTGGTGAAGCGAAGATCTTCTACAGTGAGAGGTGAACGTAGAGAATTTGTCGGAGTCTCGAGGAATCGATCGTGCGAATTGGAACCGTGAGTTCTGTTTTCCCGGTTGTGGCGCTGGTCTCGCACGGCACTTGCAGCTATAGGTAGGATGATCACCAGAGCAGGTAAGGCAGCATGGAGCTTGGTTGTGATTGCTGCAAGAAGATGTGGAATGTGGTCCAGAACAGTAGCCACATTTAGGATTAGTCGGAAACTGGGATGTAGGGTGTTGGTTGTAATTTTGGCATCGCTCACACCTAATGGAGGGTGTGAGTGAGATAATTCAACCCTATGTCGACCGCGATAGATATAAGCGCCATGCTGAGCAGATAGTCAATCGTGTCCTTAGAATCTGTTAGGAGACGAACCATGTAGGTTGGTCCATTATTGTTTTTAATGAGTACTTCTTACATGAGTACTATTCTAGACGTAACTCTGCTTCAATTTCTTCTTCGGTATATTGTGGTGGTACACCTCGAATTGCAACAGAGAGCATTGGTGGTCGGCGTGGAGGAGGTTGCGTCTTTTTGGTACTACTATACAGCATTTGGAGCTTTGCATTTGGCTCGAGGATCTCGTATGACGTTCTATTGCGCTAGGTAGTGCCAAACGGGGGATCAGGAGATTTCATGATTGCCCCGTTTTTGGTTTTCACGATTTCGTGAATATTCTCCCTTGGAAGATACTTTACTATCTGCAGGTAAGTGTGCTTTCCTGCTTTGAATCTGGTGTCAAACCCAGTAAGCAGGAAGTTATACAACTGAGAACGGCCATTGGTGTGCCTAGTATCTGTACCAGACGCAGCAGAAGTATCAGACGCGGTGTTTGTGCAAGGATGTGAGGTGGATGGATCGGTATTAACTGGATAGATAACGTCCATAGCACCAGTATCCATGAGTAGTGCTTCAGCCCATGTGGATGGAAGGGGTGATCATGAACGGTTACTGTCATTATTTGAATGATGACGTGCAATTTGGGTGCGAGGGCGTTTTGGCGAATTTGCAGGAGTAGGAGCTGCAGAGTCCTCGCGTAGGTTTGGGACCACACCCTTTGACTGGTTGCGATTGCCCTCCGGGCATAGCAACCCTCACGCTCTTGTACACAGCCGATCAGGTAAAGGTAAAAGGTAAAAAGCACCCCATTTGGATAGGTGCTTAGGTGGCTAAACACAGCGATTCAGAAAGCGTTGACCTAGCTCAGGCCGTCTACGTTGCGTCGACTCTTCTTCGCCGTGAAAGCAGGAAACCCGAAGAAAACGGGGGTGGGGGGACAAGGTGTGTTCAAAAGATTGCTATTTTGACGTTTGGTACGTCACAGCTGGTAAGACGTAAAATCTAATACTACGCAAGTTTCTTTTGTTCAGACGTAAACTGAAGAAATCAATCTAAAACCTACAAAAGAATTTATAGCACAGTTTGTCCGGGATATTGTTATGCACGTTACACAATTTAATTTGTACATAAAAATAAAGTAGATTTTCTTGCTAGCCGTAGCTAGCACCCACCCAAAGGGTTACGCCCTTTATTTGGGAAGCGGAGTTAATAGGAACTGCAGGTGTAGGTTGATTGTCGTGAGGCAAAAGAGATTTTATTAACTTTATTATATCCAAGTTCATTCAAATGAAAGGACATTATGGCCGTTAACAATAAGGACATAAAGACAGGAAAACATATGAACAATGGCGAGCAATTCATCAGGAGAGCGTGAGCTCGCAAAGCGTGAGCAGGTGAGCTTGCAAAGAAGGTTGGCTGAAGTTACGACAATATCAGGAGTTGTGTTGGATGCCGGCCTTCTCGGTTTAGGGATATGATAAAAGAAACCTGTTGTGCGGGTCTGAAGATAGTTGCGAAAGGTAAGCTTTTGGTGATCTGTGCGACTGTGGTAGTTAATATCGGCCATGATAATGTAGCTGCGAAAGTTGTGTGATATATACTGAAAAAAACTGAGAGGAATATGTTGGACGGGTCGTATATAGATGGTGGCTACCGTGATGTAGCAATGTTTGAAATATAACGTGGAGATAAGATGTTCAGGCAGCATTAGGTCTCCGGTAGCATGTAGCCGATGAGAGATAGATAAGCGAAAGCCAATAGCGACACCGCCACTAGCACGGCGAGCTGGGACGGTATTGTCGTGGCGAACAAAATGATAAGATGTAAATTTACAGGATATTTTCGGTGAGAGGAATGTCTCATTAAGTAGAAAGCAATGTATGTGTTCCTCAAGGAGCAGCTGCTCAAACAAAGGCCTGTTTTTCTGGAGAGAACGAAATAAACAGTGAACTGCCATAATGAAGATTAAGGAAATTAGACGGAGAGGGAGGTTATACTGCGGATTCATGTACAGTAGAATGGAAGTGTGCGAAGTTGTTGGAGTATGTGCCCGTAAAATTGACATGCAGGATGCTTTTTGCGGCTAGTTCCACTTGTTGAATAATATGTTGACGAAGGAACGGATGTATGTTCTGCAATGTGATAGTGAGATGTGCCAAAAAGTTGTCAATGGTAATCGGTTGATTTGCAGAAGTAGGGGGTGGTGTAGTAGAATCGGCGTTATGGATGCGTATAGGAACAGTGAGCTCTGGTTTAAGTATCTCTGCAGCAGTTTGGCCTTACATTTAAAACTGTATGTAGGATGGTGATTCGGGCAAGTTGAGCACTGCGGTGGATTAGTAAGATTGCTGCACGACTTAGTCGAATGTGGGCCGGGGGCGCGGTGGCTCAGTGGTAGAGCGTTCACCTCTGGTGCTTGGGGTCCCGGGTTCGATCCCAGCCCCCGCCAAGTGAGCTTTGTGGTGGACAAACACCGTGCTCGTGGGTTTTCTCGGGGTTCTCCCGTTTCCTCCCACTTTCTTCATTCTACCATTTCAGTCATCTCTCATCATCACCGTCTCCTTTAGCCTAACCGGCATAAGCGTGGGACGTAAAACTTAAAGATTTCATTTCATTTCATTTTTTCGAATGTGGGCCGACACAGTACCCACATTTGAAAGGGTTCCTGCAGTCGTTGGTATGATGCGAGTTATACGACTGACATCGCTCACAACGCATTGGAAGTGGAGGTGGTGAGCGAGATGGTTCTACTCGATGCCGTTTTAAGTATATAAACGCACCGTTACTAAGGAGATCATCTACGGTTTCTTGGTTATTTGTTAGAACACGGATCATGTAGGTTGGTCCGGATATGTTCTTAATGCGAATGCATTTAATGATCGAATGACCCTCCATGTTGAGTTCCTCAGCGATCTCAGCATCACTGTATTGTGGATCAACTCCTCGGATAACAACAGAGAGAGCCGGAGGCTTGCGAGGAGGTGGAGGCTGCTTCGCTTGTTGAGAAGTAAGCTTTTGAAGGTTTGCCGATTTGTCAAAGATCTCAAAAGAGTAAGTATTGCGAAGTGTGGTTGCCGTAGTAGGATCTGTAGATCGGATAATGATACCATTCTTGGTGGGTATGAGCTGTTTGACATCGTGTCACGTACTTAAGTAAACGTAAGTAGATCTGCTTCAAATCATGGTATTTGGCGTCGTAGTTTGTTAGGAGAAAAGAATGAACGATAGGTTTAGATGATCTTGTATTGGCAGTGATCTCGGTATCCATATTGCTAGATGCTGAGGAGGACTCACTCAAAGTATGATGACGTTTTGTTGGAGAATTCATCTGTAGTGCAACAGCAAAAGTAGCAGCTTTTCCAGATTGATCCGTTAGACTGCTGAGTTCTGACTCTTGGCGGGCTTTGCGCTTATCAAGCTTTGCCGCCGTCAGAGACAGAAGGTAATCCAGAATGACCGGAGCCTTGTCCAGATGCCATAGCAGGGGTAGGTTGCAGGTATTCAGGTAGGTTGCAGGTCTGAAGACCACCCGTTTGGATAGTGGTCTTTTTCTGATGAGTTGGGCTAGATGAGTCTCTCAACCGATACACACAGATATCAATCTTCAGTGACCAGGATAGTGGAATAGAAGATTACAAAACTCGTCACTATGCTCTAGTGACGCTTCAGAGCAGAACAAAGCAAAGCTCTGGGAAAGCATATGGATAAAGTAGATAATATGGGCTAAATTTATAACTATTTTTCTTTCCTCGTACCTACATCGACTGTATAATTGCTTACAGAGAGTCTGCTGCCATCTAGCGACCTCTTGATGAACTACAAAGCAAACGGCTACTAATAGATTCGAGCGTAATTAGTGAATTGCAAGGAATTCTAGAGTGGTAGGAAAAAACTAAAGCCAGATTCTAAATGAGTGACCTCGAAAACAATTCATCCACCTGAATGTTTAAGCAAGAATATTCATGCGCACGTAATTCGTCGTTTTTACTTCATATATTGACAAGCCTTGTAATTCTGTAACATAGTATACACCAAATATATTTTTGTCATTCCATCAGTAAATAGTGACAATACTGATAAAAAATGTAAAAACATTTACTATAATTCCAGACAAAAATAATTTCATTTCGAAAAGACTATTTTCCGGAAATAGTTTTACCTATCACACTACTGTTGTACGTTTAACATACGGTACATTACAGCTTGTGTGACTCCATCTTCGGCACTTTTTATCCGAACCTCAGTATAAATGTATCGAATCAAAGGCATGAAATATACCTTAAACCGTCACTGAAGTGAGATTGCTATAAAATAATTAAATGATCTTTGCATTATTTTAAGTAAATGCTGTTTGAATTCTTTTTTCGCTCTCTATTTTTAATGTAAAAATCATGCAAAACTATATATTAATTTATCAATATTTCGTATATTTATTAAGTCACCAGAGGTAGTGCCAAAGGTGCCTCCTCAGCATTTTACCACTCAGTTTTACCGACATATCTTACGCAACACAGATCCAACTCGCCAGCAACTTCGTCCTCTTTGCGATCATACCATTCATGCAACACAACCTGTCACTCAGCCAATCATTTCTTCCGACATTGTCACTGTACTCCAATCTAAACGAAATACTGCATGTCGATAAAATTCTTGTCAACCGCCTTCATGACCATCTCACTTCATATAATCTATTGCAGTTCACCAAGCCAGTTTCAAACCTGCCATCAGCCTATTCGATCAACGTCTTCGGCTTACCCCTACTAGTAGCAACCATTTCAATTCATCTAGGCCGTCATGTCTCTTACTCTTTGACTTGGTAAAAGCTTTCGATAAGGTATGACATTCTGGACTTCTGTATAAACTTCTCCGCTTTCGCCTTCCAATGTGCTACATAAGACTCATTCAGTCATTTCTTACCTCTCGGCTTACCTACTGTTCCGACACACTTAACTGTCGGAATACAAACGAGAGGCCTAAAAGGTGCGGGATAACGATACCAAATTCATAGCAATATAGCACATACTAAATGGGGGCGACTCCACCACTAGTCTTAGGAGAATAGAACCACGGACAAAATTAGATAAGGTAATGAATATGAATTTAGTGTTAAAATAACTTGAAAATAACCAATGCATTTTCATTGAGAATTGGTAGCAATCAGGGAGTTAAGGAATAGATGCTAGAGCAAAGGAATAGCAACTAATTTTGAACGTTCTCACCCAAATTCGAAGTAGTTCCAAAATCCTCCTTTTCACTCGTAGGCGATCTTTAGGCGCTGTCCTCGAAGTTCCAGTGATTTGCAGATTGGGTTGTCTTGATTAAGTCCATGATGAAAACTTGTCCGCCAAGCAACCATGGCATCAATGCGGACCCAAAGGTCGGGAGACTCCGAGGTGTCTCGCGTCGTGGTTGAGATCCAAAGACCCAGATCGTGCTCTCTCAATTGGTTTCGACCTGACTGTCCCTCTTACGTCAGAATGAGATGCTGGTGACACCACAAAATTTCCTGAGCGTGGTCGATTACCCAAAACTGACATTGACCAAGTCCATGTTTCTACATCTCGTCGACTCAACACAAAGTTCTCAAACTTGCTCCTGAGATTGCTAACCCTTAACAGGAAATATGTGTCTGTCAGACACGTATGGTTTTTTTGTATTACATTGGCAACACTGATTCACTCAATGTATCGGTTTTCTCAGTACCTTCCTATTCTTTATTTGTACGTGTGTTGCAGTAGTCCATTGTTTTCGTTAATGCCTGAGTGATCATTTATAGATGATTTTAGAAAACCTAGGGTGTCTGAGAGGCACACATTTCCGTTATCGTCTATATTTTTGCGTGTTTATTGGACACACATTTCCTGAAAAGAGAGTTTTTCTTTCAAAAGGTTTTGTGGTTGACTTTTATTTACCATGAAATAGAAGGTATAGAACTCTGTAAACATACTACTTTGTTTTTATGAGATTTTATGTATTTGCAAAATATAGACATAGTACTTCGAGAAACAAATGTAAGAAAGAAACTGTCAATACAGCAGATCCTTATTTCACGGCAAAAAATTACAAAAATGCTGAAAGTGGAGGAGGACTTTATCTTATTGTCCTCAGTAGATTCTGATTGAGACCCCTCATTTTTTCCCTGAAAGTCAAGAATTACCTACTGACAGTGGGGGCGAAACTAATTCTGATACAGTGCAAGGTGTGAGGTCAAGTAGTAACAGATGTGTGAATGTGAGCAGCTCTACTCAAGTTTCATGTGATAACGAAGGCCTTAGATACAGAGGTAAAAACAGGTTTGTTTGGAATTCAAATGAACCACTAAGAAACCGAAGGATTTTTCATCAAAACATAGTAAGAGGGATGCCTGATATAGCCACCCATGTAAGAAATCTGGGGAAAAGATCCTAGCAAAGTTGATATTTGGTCTACCTTATGTGATGGTGATATAATTCAAGAGATTTCAACATGAAGTTGAAAGACGGTCGAAACAAATTTGAAATAGAACAAAGTCAAACTACAGATCTACTGACCTATCTGAAAATAAAGCCCTTACTGCTGTCCTAATGTTGTAATATATTTGTAAATCAGGATACCGAGACATGTATTCACCATTTTCAAGACTCACTTTGGGACGACCTCTATTTAGAGCTACCATGTCCGTCAAACGTTCCCAAGCTCTTTTGGACAAATAGCACATTTGGACAGAGTAGCTACATATGGACAAATACCATATTTGCAGCGTAGTAATGTGTAGAATTATACTAACTTAAAATTTGTCAGTTTTTTAATTTATGTACTATTTTTACTTAGATATTGAATTTTTTCTGTATTTATATGCCAATAGAACCAAATTAATGTACGTAATTCTTGTTTAACATATTTTACTCGAAGTACAAAATATAAAGTTTCATTAATCTTCATTACACATATTTTCTTTTAAAAGATGTTGGTTTATACATGTCCGTGTCCCACAGACACACATTTCCTGTAAGCGAAAAAAATGACTTTTCCTGTTAAGGGCTAACGTTGACAGGTAAATGAACCAAAAGGAAACTCACCTGAGTCAAAGTACTTACTTCTATATTCATCGTTTCGTGGGTAAACGAATGAAACGGACAATGTCTTGTAGTAGACTGACTGGGAGGGGCCAACGAGGTCCAACCAATTGAGAGAAGCAATTGATCTAACAAAGCAAGTTAAAAGCGTCGCGTGTGAGACTGTTAAAGGGTGAAGGTTCTACACGTCGCTACCACTGTTTATTACAAACTACAAGTACAAAGACTTCCTCAATAACAGCAAAGCAATAGTTAATTAATCTTTAGATGTAAAGTCAGCTGGCGGCGTACAATAGAATATTGGTGTTAATAACATCAAGCAGTAAACTCTTGAAGGCTGGTTGGCTTCCATTGATGACTGGTTGAATTTCCACATGAAATAAAGATGTCCTAACTTGTCCTTACTTCATACCCCGTAACACTATGGCGACCTTTAACTGGCCTTGTACGACACAGTGTTATCTCATTTTGCGAGCAAGAAAACGAGACATGAGTCTCATAATTTGGGGGCACTGGCTCATTTAATTAAAAGAATTTTGAAGAAATATTCGAAATTAATTGATCCGGGGACCAACAAACCTTCACAAGTGAAAATTTCACCGTTGTCGGCCAAAGCAGCTAACAGAAGAATACGCTTCCTCGTTACTCACTCAAAACGTAGATAAAACACATGCAAGAAAAGCTACAGCTAATGGCATGCGACTTAACCAGGTAGATGACCGAAAACAACCGAATAGAAACCACAATATTAATTATGCTGAGGGCCTAAATATTTAAAATATACAATTCAGAGTATTGTACAGTGAAAGTAAGTATCTTTTCAAAATATTCGTCCAATGTTATTTTAAACTGTGATACTTATAATTGTTTGCCGAGCAGCACGTGTTTTCCACTTCTTGATTCACTAGGAGCTCACTACATGCTCCTGCATTCCCAGTTTTCTCCTTCTCCTGCGGCCTTCGAGTACGAAGTGAAGTATGAAGTCTTCCCCGCTGCTTGCCGAGTATAGCCGCTTCGTGGACAGCTGCGTTGTTAACCTTTGGGATGGCGTCACCTGCAGTGTTCTGTGGAAGGGGACTACCACATCGCGCACAATTGATATCTATGTTTGAACTTCTACCGCAAGAATAACTTACTTCTCAAATATATATCTATATTTATAATGAGTTTCATTAGATGAACTGGCCACAGAAAGTAACGCCTTCTCTTGGGCAAGTGATACCAATTGAAGTGTGATAACAATGTACTAGGAGTGAATAATTAAATATTTGTTTATCGTCACAAGTATGCTATTTTGTATATCGAGTTTTCAGTAATAACCCTAGTGTAGGGCTAGCAAATTATTTTTCATTGCAAAATTCAGACGTGCAGTCTAATTTTGGGATGAGATTTCCTTGAACGAAGATTTCCGAAAACGCTTCAAAAATGTGATTGTAATTCACAAATAAATGCTTCTGTGATAAGTACAGCATTGCATTCTTGAATTTAAGAAATTGCAAGAAGAACGTTTTCACCGTTGGTCTGTACAATTTAAGTATATTTGTCTTAGAACACAAATTTAGCGCATGTAGTAGTTTTACTATTTTGAAAACAGTTGGATGATTAACAATTGACAGATTCTTTTGTAAATGCTTGTAGAAACTTTTGTTGAAACTGGTTCGTAATTTTATTGTCTCTTAATTAGTTTTGAAATATAAATGCTTTCTAACCTTTTAACATATTTGTATAATATTACCTATCTGTGCTCAGTAATCACATTACAATGTAGGTTCTCGACTCATATAACCCTGCTGCAGAAGGATCTAGTAAATTCCAATGCAAAAAACTAGCAAATAATTATAAAACAGCATAGGATATAGCTACAGAGTGCCCCAAAAGTAATGACGAAATATGAAACCACAGATTTGTGGCACCAAAACAAGCAAAATGTTTATATGACATAGAGTCCGGAAGTGGGCAGGGGCGAAACTAGACAGGCTCGAATGTGAAGGTAAGTAACTTTACAGCTACCTACCGAGATAATAATAGGAGCTGCATAGACCACAGTGACCTTATAGCTTGGCCTCCCAGACCACCGGATTTATTTCCTCTCGAGTGTTGTGTTTGGAGATTGTGTCCTCAATAACGTTGTTTGCAACTCTTCTATTAGTATACTTACCAACTTACAAAACCGCATTGAAGATGCGTGTGAACAGTTACGCAATACAGCGGGTGTGATGGAACGTATTCGAAACTCTCTGCAGCTACGATTAAAACGTTGCATAGATGTTGGAGGATAGCAGTTTGAACATCTTGTGTAGGTACGTTTATTGCTATCACGTATGACCTAGTAGTTTGTAGTGCTAATCAGTGTTAGATACTACGTTACAAGTACAGTACTTCTTTGTGTATTTCGCCTGTTATTTCATTACATTACACGCTAGTTACACTTGTTCTTATTTTTTCCTTCTCTCTGGAAGTTTCTATCTGGAGTAGCACTTTCCATTGCTCCCTGGGATTATGCAACCATGTTTAGTGGTCTTTGCTTTGACTTCCATTGTGCATGTTCGTACAATCGAACCAAGAATAAGAACTTCTTTTTGTATTGTTTCCTTCTTTACTGCACCGTTTAGTAGAGATATTAGGTGAATTTCTACATGACGTATGGAGAATCTCTGGGGGAGTTATGTGACTTACCTTTTACATGTGAAACCAATATGATTTTAATGTATATCTGAACCCCTTTCCCAGATTCTGTGATTATTCCGGTAGGCAGGATGAAGTTTCTATCACTATGTTCGAAGCTCCACCCCTGTTCCTATCACTAGCTCCCCCCTGCCCACTTGAAGACTATATGTCACATGAACTTTTCTTGTTTGTTTCCGCGCCAGGAATCAGTGATTGTATTTTTCGCTATTACTTTTGGGACACCCAGTATAATGCTTGAGTCTTTCTAAAACTAAACTTAGGAATATACCTTACTAATAGCAAAATCAATTTGTGAAACGCTAGTGCAGTAACTTCCAAATGTATTGTTTTATTCATAATGGTTTTAATAAATCTTGACTTACAAAATGAAAATAAATCTTCATTTTAAACGGTTCTGCAATATTGCCTAAATGACATTATGTCAAAAATATGAATGCTTTTGTTAGAAACTGTGAAATGAGATGTGAGAACATTCCGAGAGAATACATTGACACGATGTTTTAAACTATCATTCTTAACTGACTGCAACCCAATGAGAAAACTGTCGGAATAAAAATACAAATTGTGTTATTGAACAGAATGATGGAGAACTACTCCTACATAGATTAAAACATCTGCTTTTAAAGTCCATGTACAAATGGCACATCGTTCCACTATCATCATGTTATATGTGCTCCCTATTTGGAGTGCCAAAAACTATTAGTTTTACCTTTTAAAGTTTCAAGAATATACAACGTATTAGCAAGATAAAATGGTGAGTATGAATGGATTTCTGGACGCAAATGCAGTAAACTTCAGATAGTTATATACTGTTGCATTTTTTTCATTCAGATATATACAATTTTAATGATTTTAATAAACTGTGCATATCCTCAGAGCCTTAGGTAAAGATTTTGGCATCCGGGTCGAAGTTAAATTTGGATCCACCTACATTCATCCCACTTAGTTTTTTCTTGTTTCTTTCTCATATAAAAGAAGCATGTTTTGTTGTTATGCTATGTTGAATTTCTATCAAGCTGTTTGCAGAGACCATTGTAATAGCCAAAAGCAATCATTTTTCTATTATGAATAAGAGCTACTTTTAAAAGAATTATTTTGGACTTTTTATTAAACTTGACTTTTGTTTGTATACAGTTGTACTTCGAGAATAGTTATGCAAGTTTACAATGTTTCATACTATCGATAAGAAATGGAATTTCAATTCATTAGAAACTAAGTGTTTTTAAAATGTTTGAAATGGGTGACACCATTAATTTACAGTAATAATTGTAAACTTTTGAAATTTTATTCTGAATTCGATCACAAAAATAGCATTTTAATTTCGATCCTTTTAGGATGGCTACGACTTATCTTTCAAATGACAGTAATTACTTAATTTCTCAATTAATGATAGTTCTGAATTTAAAGGAATTATTATTAATTAACATAAAAACAATACACTAATACACATACACACATATACTATGCTATATAATGTGCTCTTATGTTTTGTATGTATGTAAATAGACAAAACTATCACACAAATAGATACGAATACACACAAAATATATCCTGGCATTACAAATAGTCGATGTAGAAATTATCCCAAAAATTCCTTCAGATTGGAAGCATTTCTAATATCAATGGAATAGAATACATCACTGCGAAACAGACTAAATTCCTTTTATTAAGTTTTGATACTTTAAGTCTCTATTCTATAACTTCTTTAAGTTCGAAAATGTTATTATTCCCCATGTTTATCTTCATTTATAATATTCCCGTGCAAACAGCAGCTTGTGTCTTTCTCTTGAACCGTTTCATTGTAGTAAGTGCATTCTGACCATCGTGATTCTTTTAATTAGGTAGAAAAGCAGGATTCACTAATCAAACTCATTAGCATCGAAACACCCAACATGTATTTCAAACTGTAACAGTTTCTGATTTTGGAAACTCTCCTGCGTACACTAAATCATTACTTGGCACCTTGTATATCACATCTTCATTAAGAAATCACATATAATAAATTTCATTAAATCATAAGTAAAAGTTTGTTTTGACTCATTGCAATGTTCTGATTGCGAACGTAGCGAGCAAAAAAAATTCGTTAAATCTATTTCTTTGCAGACCGACAACAATATTGATTTAATAGAACGCCAACGTTCTCACGGGATGCTGCGCCATTTACTGTCTTTTCCAACACCTTTCTTTCTTCTTACTCTTTCGGCGCCCCCTTGTTTCAGCTTCCGGGGCGACAGTCCCGCTCGTCCTACCGTAAATCATCTTTCTAATCCTTTTCTCGCTTTTCGGTGAGAGTTGCCTACAGTTGGCACTTGGTCGTTGAATTTTCACACGGAGTTGAAGAACGCGATTCAGAAAAAAACCGCATCACAGGCGTATCTACAGTTCTACTATGGGCGGCAGCTAAACCGACTTTGTGACTCCCACATGGCTATAGGATCTCCAGTATTTTCTGAATCACGAAAACAGGGAAGAAAATATTCTGTTCATGCAAAAATTCGATTTCGTCCGTTTTTCCTGATGTACACTCACTTCCAGGCCATATGTTCCATATTTCTGAACCATATATTAAACACAAGATTTTTATGTTGTTCTCCATTCAGTGTGTTAAAAGACACAGTTTATTCTTGTGTTTGATTTCCTTAATGTTTTGTGAAATAGTGTTCAAATGATTTTTTTGACATCTAATAAATATATATCTCCTTGACAACCCTAACATATATTATAAATCACTTTTATGGAATAATCTACAACTGATTGTTTACTTTTGGAGATATGTTTTCTTTTCTCGAAGTTTCCGGAAAACGTCCTTTAATTTTGTTCCTGTTTCGCAAGAAAAATTTTCATTAATAAGTGGAACACATCGTGATTTACTTTAAAGAATTGGTTCGAGAAGATTTAGTGCGTCGGACCGTACCATTTATTTATTTTACTTGACGTCGTATAAAAATTGGACTTATTTTCTCTACACTTCTTAATTTTAGTTATGGGAAAGTTCGACAGCTATAATTTATAACCGCTGCCAGGTTATAGAAGGATTTTTTGTGGACACTCTATATATTTCGTCAAGACAGTGATCATTATTTTCAATTTATACTTTATTCTGCAACGCACATAAGTTCTTTCTTTGGTGGAAATTGCTTCTTTCCCACACAATTGGACAAAGAAGTCTTTCATCGTTTTTTCATATATATATTTAAAACGTTGCTTTTGCTGAGAACATTTCAGTTAGTGACTAACCATTTCAGTGTTTCTCCCTGACTTATTATATGCACAGTATTTATTCTGCAGTTATTTGGAACTGAATTAAGTGTTTTCTTTAATCGCTTATGGAAACATCACAATAGATTAGAGAAATACGGGCTGACCAGATGTTTCAGTAACCAAAGTGGCACCAACTGCGTTGTTTCGTAGCCCGTTATCTGTACTTTCTCACGCCAGTGTTATCGCCGTGTCTAGTGCATTATAGGCAGTTGACCAAAATTAACATATATTATTTTCCGCATTCTGTTTGTATGTGCATACAGGTGAGTTCACTGAGTGATTTTTGAAATGAACTGCCAACACTTTTCTGTTGACCATTGCAACCCGTAGCTTGAGCTTGGATGCTCAGGGAGTTCGACTCCGGTGTTGTACGCAGCCACCACGCACGTTGCGTTGGTGAAGTTTTGTGAAGGGGCACAAGCTATTTAGCCGGTGAAGGACGATTTCTTACGGCTAGCCCCAACTAGTGAGATCCCAGGTCCGCAGACCTTGTGCGTTTAAAAAGTTATATACGCGCCCTCCAATATCAGTATTCCACTGTGGAGATCTTCTTTTTGTTTATTTGCTGAAAATTCACCTTTACGCTGCAGGACTGTTCAGCGTAACAACTGGATTCATCGTGGGACGATCCAGACAACTTTTCCCCAGTGCTAATCCCCCAAGTGTGTCAAGGGTGTGAGAGAAGCATTTGTGGTGATATCTGAATAATAATCATATATATATATAAAGGGCTATATTGCCTGAAAAGGGCAAAGTGTGATTTCAGCGACTAAAATTGTTATACATCCTGTGTTCAGTGTTGTGTCCATTCCTCTTCGCTATTCTTTTCAAAATAGTGTTCTAATAAATAAGTATAGTGTCATTTAATCCAGTGTGTTTTCGTTGTTTGTATGAGTGATGTTTGTGTGCGTTATGGTCTGGATGACCGTCTGATCGTCCGTGAGGTTTTCGAGACGAGATGCCCGAACCTCTCGGCGCCTAATGCTCATCTCATTATTGAGACCGACGAGCGATTTAGAAACAGTTTGTAACCTTTTCTTGGAGAGGTCCTTCATCGTCCTGTCCAGGTAAGTTAAAGTATCAGGAATATACTTATTGGTAGGACCACGAGCTACGGACAGCGACCCAAGACGAACGGAGTGGTTACAAATAAATGGTCGCCCGAACAGCGACACGAACTCAGGATGGTTACAAATTCATGTATTTCGTAATGAACATGTTGATTCGTTTACATATTATTTTACTTATGAGGTTTTGTCTAAATTCTCTGTGTGGCACAAATGTCATCATAAATCAACATTAACAGTAAATTTACGATTGATTAACCATATATAAAATATATTGTTTAATATAGCTATCTACCCAGTAATCTTAGAACCAAATTATAAAATTTAAATTTAACTAATTTACTAAGCGCAATGTCTTACAAGAAATAAAATTTTCTACTTCATTGAAAAACAATTGATATTGCAAAATTGTTTAACCTATTCATTTATTTTAAATGTGTCACTCGATTATGAAAAAATCTTTCTATTACTGTACATACCTATTTACAAACAATACAATTTGAAACAAAAAGCTATTTATATAAAAAGAAACAGTAATCGTGAAAAGTGAAATACCTCTATTTTTCGTAAATTTATATCTTTATTCGCCTCTTAAAACTATTTTTATTCACTTATATTCTAGTAAGAATTCCATTTAGATCATTTGTAAAGCAAATGAGTACTTCACTCGGTCCTTCGCTCTCAACATCGAGACTTTGATCTGCTGTTTAACGTAAAATATAAACCACACGCAGTTACGGCTTTAGTGGGTAGGCTGGGTAGGCACTGGTCTACACAAACGTTTTGAAAAATATACATACTCTAGAAGATAGAATAAAGACTAAATATATGAAGAACACGCCTCAAGAAAGTTGAAGCTACCGGTCTACTACATTAGATCTCCAATAAGAGTTTCTGTTTCCTTACTGAGCTCATGTTCAGGGTTCTTGGATATCTAAAACCGACAAACGCACTGCTACAAAGAAGAGATTTGGATATTGATGCCACTGTGAAGTTAATTGGATCGGTAACGGAACAGCTCAGGTCTTGCCGGCAAGACGAAAGAATATTTAAAAATATCCTTCACGTTGCAATGAAGGCATATACCTTAAACACTTCCATTCAGCAACCATTGAAATGCAAATGCACACTCCCCAGTCGCTTAGCTGATTCGGTTGTTGATTTGTAAGGCATACATTTGTAGAAGAGAAAGGATTAAAATTATTTTTGAGTTCCAATACTGATCCTTAATAGACAAACGAAAATAAAAGTCAGCAACAAATGTGTCTTATACTAGTTCGGCATCCCCTAACACATTCCGTCCTTATCCTTACAGTGTAACACAGAAATGTCTACGATAATACAGGCTGGTGCGGAAATGGGCGTACCGCCCTTTAGTTTCAACACTATCGTGTTACTTATTGTAGAATGTCTATACACAGTTACCTTGAAGTCTTAAGAGTCATAAACATCGGTCTGATCACCATCCATGTCGCGTGAAACACAGCTAAATTCCGCGTCAAGTTCTCGTGCGGAGTTACACCGGAGTCACGAAGGTAAAGCTGTGTACCACAGCAGCTCGTAATTCGTGTCTTGTGTGATATCGAGTGGTTTTTACTTGTTGCTTTAAGAAACTCCAGAGAGCACTGTATGCTGTCGGCAGATCGGGATTTCTTGGAGGCCAGGCAAAGGAAGCTTGTGAAGATGCACAATCTCTTCCAATCCAGCGACCAGGAAACGTCTGATTCAGGTAATTGCGCACGTGAATCGCGAAGTTCCCTGGTGCTCCATCGTGCTGTATCACAAAAGTGTCTTTGGTACTATTTTCTTCCAGCTTAGGCACCAACCACTCAATAAGCATCTCCAGGTAAGAATGTCCATTAACATCTAACACCAATTAAGGTTACGCCCACTTCCGGACTAGGCTGTAGATCACCATAGTATGAAGTTCTACCCTGCATTCATAATACGAAGTAAAGCTTAATTGTTACGATTTCCCCTTTTTAAGGATATATCGCTAATTTATTAAGAAGGATATTTTGCCAGAAACAACAGAGTAAATCTACTGATCTTACATTTAGTTTTCTACCTTCCCTTTCATGAGTGTTTACGTTGTAATTACAGACCAATTCCGGTGAAGTCATTCTCACATCTTCGTGTAAGCAGTTCAGAACTTTGAAGTTGTTTAGTATTGCTTAAACATTATTACGCACCAATAGTTTTAACGATTCTTTCGTTGATATGTAACCCTTCTACAACAACTAGAAATACGGACCTGTAGGCTAGGATATGAGAACCTACAACCAAGTAAAACGAGTGTTATTTGTACGGCAGTCAACTCTCATGTTTGTTTACTTTATTTCTACCTCTTAGTGAAAATTACTTGTAATGTAAATAAAATCTTTTTCTGATGGCTATATAGGACCAAAGTTCTAACACCGTACTCTGATTACTGAAGCCATCTACAAATAATCACTTTATTTTATAAATTTGTTCTTCTGTTAGTTTTTTAATCTTACATCTTGATAATTAGTTGTTGCTTGACAATTTCTATGAGATGACATACCTTTCTGACTGTTACTTCGATTATGTTAAGCAAAATGAATAAAGCATAAATAGTCCTGGAATTCTGCAATTCAGTTCTAAAGTACTGTATTTTTTGGATTAGCGTTCACTTCAAGACGTCACAGAAACTCATGATTTTAAAGAAAACTGCTTGATTGACATCTAGTGACGATTTAAGATATTTATTAACAACAACATGAAGTAAATCATATATGGCACACTTAAAACGCATGAAATTATTTTAAATTCAACAAATAAAGGTTATAGGATAACTCGTTACCTCTGTTTTTCGCTAAGTGCGCCTAGGTCTAGTGAGAAGTAAAATAGTCAAGATCAGAAAGGAGGGAATGCTATTTGAAATATATGCTACATCTGGCTCTGCCATACTCACCATCTTTGTAGGATACGTTATTTCATTTTACGGTAACTAATGTCTGAAATTCTAGTAGCTGGTCGTCTAAGGAATAAAGATCACTGTGTTCGCTGTATTTAATGTCCGAGCTCGGTCAGATAAATTTGCACGTGCATCTGAGTTTGGTTTACTTCCCTACTCTGTTGTTTGGAACATTTTTTACAATATGTTTGTTATTGGGCAGAGACTTTTTAATAAACAAAAGTAATGTCTGAAGTTTGACGTCCTCAGTATTTCTGGACACAGAATAGTTATGAACTTGCGATTCTGCGGAATATAAAATATCTCTTCCTAATGTTTGGTCAGGACAACGAGGGAAAATATTTGAACTTGATATAGGAAACATGTGTCAACTTTCCAAAATGCTTTGAAAGGCTGCTTCATTATCATTAATGCAGTTTGTAAGAGATATAACAGAACTTTCTGAGAGATGATTAGTGGTGTATGCACTCTAGTTTGTTTTCATTGCAGTGAAGCGTTTCTTTTCGGCGAGTTAGAAACTATTCGCTCTCTTTTGAAAGATATTCTCTTCCATTCTTACAGAAACCTTGGAGTTTAATCTTGTTGGTCCAGAAAACTCACACAATCTTAGGTCACACGTTCATAACTTTCTTATTTTCTGAAGAAATAGATGACAAGTGAAGTCAATTTAGCTATTGGTACAGAGAGTAGTTGGTAGCTAATGTGCAGAAAAAATTCTTTCTCTTTAAACTTCAATTGCTTGATTCAAAAGTAGGTAGAAGAAAGTCATTTTGTATCAATGACTGTTTTTTACCGGCCAAACAAACATTCATACATATAAGAAAAACTATTGGAAGTGTTCCTGGCTGTGTTTGATACCACGCAAGTTTGACATGCTATTCACGAAATCACAGTAGCAGAATGTACACTGAGAACAGGCACATAGATTCTCTCTTGTACGAGATCTGTTATAAATCAGATGACCCAAAAGATTTGAAGGTCTTAATATGACGTGAATGGTCAAAGAAGTTGACGTGCTCTTATTTCAGAGGAACAAAACAAGGTTTCCGGTTGTGTTGACGAAGGATCGAATTTACTATTATAACGAAATACCAATCAGCACGCTTGAAATTAAGTTGTGTAAAATGACATAAATTATTAAAAGGCAAACCTTCAGTGATAGCTGGAAAGTAATCATTGCCAACGAGATTGGGACATACTCTCCATGCCAAGAAATTCACAGAGAAATATTGGATTGTACACAGATATTTTAGGACTACCAAATAACTAAAGTGTGAAATGATTTCTGGATGCCCTCGATTGTAATAGTGTTGAGACGGTGATAATGTATCACAACAGAAGGTAAGTCTTAAAACTGCCTATCAGCCACTACTTCCTCAACGTTTTCTGAATGCTGGAAACAAGTCCAATAACTGACGTTCTTAATTTGTTTAGAAAGGAGAAATATATTAGTGTAAAACCATATTTCCTCCTCTACAATCATGTCCTGCATGAGATCCGATTCACTTTTGGCAACGTTCACAACTAAGTAGCAATCAAGTGCGCTTTCTAGTTCATGAGTCTTCGTTAAATAATACGTCCAGATCCAGTAAAAGTGTGTAGGCATTATGAGACATTACCAGCCCCAGTGAAGGTGGTAAGACTTATTATTCATGTATATATTGTGCATGTCGTAATTATATTGTCAATTATATTTGCTTGGTAGACTACAAAAAATGCAATAAGTAAGCCTAATAAATACTTCAAAAGTAACTAAAGTTGTTAAATTCGAACTCCGAGTCTCTCAATTTTATGTGAAGTAACTATTTTCAGGTTGCTCACATTTTTGATAAGCGATGTTGTCACAATCTTAAGAGTACCGGTATACGTACTTCAGGAGAGTGTCCGGAATTTGCATTTTCAAAGGTGGAAATCCTAATCTGATACCAAGAGATGAGTCCAAATATTCATGTGGTTGTTCGAGTTGAAGTAATGCAGTATCCACTTCACTTCTATGTACGAGATAAAATGGCTACTTCAAAATTTATTTATTTCAAAATACTAATTCAAGCACGGAAAATGATATGTTTTTGATGGTGCTAGAAAGGTGAGGGGTGAAGGACGACATATATGTGTGTAAATATTTTGGGACCAAATCAATGATACACAATAGAACAACTCAATTGCATACTACGAGTATTTGCTATATGAAAGTAACGATCGCGTGAAATACGCTACTGTGCGTACATATAGAACAATATGGAGAACACCTCCCGAGCGTTATCGGATTGACATTTAATTTAGTGTTGTTAATATTTTATTGTTGCTTTGCAATTTTTGCACTTTATACTGTTACACTTTATTTTGATTGATTTATTATTGTTCATGTTACAGTTCTTTAACGCTTATAGCACTACGACGATGTATATACGGCCAAGCGGCTTTTGGCATCCGCACTATGACCGTGTATACTCGGCTCTATTTTAGCCTCTAAACCTCTGAGTTGCCAATTTGCAGTTGAAATTGCTCTGCAATTATTGCTTGACCCTTGTAGTTACCAAACTTTTAACAAGAAATAGTAGGGAGTGCATGAATTGCTCTCTTTGCTATCTGTGTTTTAACAGTAAAGGCGTCTCACGTTCAGTAGTAATAATGAGTTTGACAAAGAAGGTGGGTCTTGGAAGATAGAACGACTGAATGTAGGCACTTCCAAGACAAAGTTCCTCCAAAACCTGACAAAAAGGATGTTCTGAGAAAGTGTGTAATGTGTTCTTTGAAAGGTGGAAGGAGAGTGAGGAAAGAACAGGCCTATGTTTATGAGTGTACTGTTTGTGATATTGGCTTGTACATTTATCCGTTTTTTCAAATTTACCATACTATTGTCAATTTTTTTTTACCTTTGCCATAAATACTTTACATTGCAATCTAACAATTTGTATATTGTTCTACAATTCAATATTTTCATTGAATTAAGTAAATAGAGATCTTTCTTACATATGAAAGACTTTATAAATTTACTATGGTAATAATGTCAATCTATATAGTTGTGTTATTTGCATAATGTAGCAATAATGATTTTTCTTATTTATTCAAAATCACTAGAGATGAACCTCATCAGCACATATTTTAGCATGTTCACTCCTAGGTGGCACATATATGTGTCGGATAGTTTATTTTGTTCGTAACTTTATGTCCACTTGAAGCGAACGTGTTAGTGTATCATGTTTCTTATTTGTCCAATTCCTGTTTAAATAGTTCTGAAATTACTATATGCAAGTATATGTAAAATAAAATAACGTTTCTCAAATTTTACAACCAACTAAAAAGGGAATATTTATTTCACTATATAATAATACAGTATATGTTAATACCAGTCAAGAATAATTTATTTTCTAGAACTATAAGTACTTTATTTTGTCTCCATATTTGTTGTATCCAAACAACTCATTTTTTGAAAGGTCAAAAAAATCAAAATTGCCATGAATTTTTGGTTAGATCCGTAAAAATAGCTCAGTGCTGTAAATGTTAAGTGCTATTTGGTTGTAGCTCGTTTTTATGTGACTTCTAAGTTTGGTAGCATTGTTGGCACACTTGCGATGTTTCACGTTCTCTCAAGTATGCGTTCAGAAAGGAATTCGCATCGGACCGAATTTTTACGATGCATAACACCTTATGCAAATCAGATGAACGACAGGTGTAGAACTCAGGATTTACGAATGCAAACGGTCACTATAGCTTTAACGTTTTGAAGATAATACATAGAATACTACCGTGTTTTTGTTAATCTTCTGCTCCAACTATTTAGAAGTGTTGATGCATTGAAAAACTTTTATGCTAGGTTAATAGAAATAGAAAAAACAGCTTTGCTTTCCGTCAGCAATCATTAAACAATAATCACTCATATGCATTATGCTTTTATAAATTGTGATATTTCCAAAAATACAACTTTAATTCTAAGTTTCAAATCAGAATCAAAATAGGCTATTTAATACAGTAATATCATATTTGAATATACTTACCTCCGTCTTTTAGCACTGTAACAAGCGAACACACAATAACAACTCAGAATTCGCACCATACGAACACAGAAAGCAGTCGAGCATCCGTACAAAGTCCTGAAGAATCTATCCATATTATGAAAATTATCTAACATTAATAGACAACTTCTGTATCCCTACACTTGAACAAAGGCGAAATGTGACAGATTTGATTTTTCTCCATAAAATAGTACAAAACGAATTTAATTGTACGGATCTCATATCAACATTAAATTTTCATGTCCCGACACTTACAACTGTGCTAATAATTCTGGTCTGTTTTATTGCAAAAAAGCAAGGACCAAAGTATTATTGAAATCACCAATTTGGAGAATGTGTTCTACTTATAACAAAATATGTATCAAACACAAAGAAATTGACATATGTAATATGAACTGTATGTTTAAGAAAACTATTGTAAATTTATTATGTAATACACCAACACTATAATCGGGTTTATGCCTGTTGTGTTGATGACAAATAAATAAATGAATAAATAATAAATGTCACTAAATTACGAAAGGGTTCTAAGTCTGTAGGGACAGTGTGAAGATGTTACTTCATAGCGTACTCCCTTGGTCTAGTTACTAGTGCGTGGGACTCTTGAACGAAAGGCAGGGGGTTCGATTCTCAGTGGGTGAATATTATCAGTATTTTTTGTTAAAATAAGACTTCTACATGTGGCGCTTCTTGGTAGAAGTTACAATTTCTCTTTCTTTTATTTTATTAATGTAGCCCTCAAAAGGGCTGTTTTTATGTAAACTCGTTTTTTGAATTCAGCTTCGTTTTCGAGATACGGGGCTGCGAACTTAAATCGACTACTGACAATTGGAATTGAACACGAACATGTGGGCAAACTTTGGGAGGTTATTCATGAGGTGAAAACAAGAGGAAAAGTCGTTGTTGTTCTTTTTTACAGACTAGTTTTAGGAGTCGATGTTGGATTCCAAGTTGGCAATCCTGTATCTCGAAAACTAAGCTGAATTCGTAAACTGCAAGAGAACCATTTGTCTGCTTTTGATGTTACGAATCACCTCCATAAGTTTGTGGACATTTTTCAGGTTCACCCTTCATAAAGCTTTTTTTCGAAAAGTTAACTAGTAGCTTTAGGCATTGTTTATCTCTTTTAAATAACAAATGCCGTTATTAATTTTAAGGCAAAGAGCTACTTCTGAGAGAATGGAACTTGAAAAATAATTTTAAAATTTAGACTTATGTTTTCGAGACATTCCAGACAAGATGAGACATTTTACAAGCTCCAAAGCATTTGTCTCGTCTTATCTTGGATGCCACGAAGCGCTTCGCGTCTCTTCCTCGAGACATGTCTCATCTCATGCACATTCGTTAACACTTGAGAAAGGATTATCTTTCTACTTAAAACATTTTTTTATAATCGTTCCGTATTTATGATAACTGTCGTCAACATAAATTACAGTCCTTTCAGTTGAATTAATTGATTATTATTATTATTATTATTATTATTACTATTATTATTATTATTAAAATTAAAATTAAATGGAATTTCTAGTTTAACGTTGCACGATTATGAACTTAAGCTAAGGAAGAATGATGATAAATGAAATGGTGAAATGAAGAAAGTGGAAGGACAATAGAAAATCCCCAGAAAATCCATGCACACGGTATTTGTCCACCTCAAATTTCACTTGGCGCGAAGTGGGATCGAGCCACGGACCCCACGCACCAAAGGCGAATGGTCTACCACTTCCTTTTAATTCGTCCCAACGGGGATACTCAACTCTATTCCCAATCTTTTATTCGATCCTTTGGTCATCTATATACGGTAGGGACATAAACACAGAAATGTCAAGGATATTTAAAACCACAAAGGCTCTTCCACCGGCAATGTAACCCGAGATCCCGCACACTAAAGGCGCACACGAATTAATAATTAACAGGACAGGATGCGAACCGTGTCTCTTGTTTGGGAATTCCATGTCTTATATTTACACCACCAACCTTTCCTACCACTGATCCACACTATTATTATTATTTCATATGTATAATAGAATAGTAAGAATTGGGAATAGAAGAGAAATACTGATCTCAGCAACTAAGTTATTTTGTTTTGAAAATACTAGATTGTTAACTATGAACCTTGTAACTTTATGTTTCATTTGAAACAAATATAGTACACTAAATGTTAAAATTATATACTTCAAATTAATGAAAGCTGATTGCACGACTTTTATTATCAAAAAAATCAGAATGGGTAATTTGTGTAGCCTACTAGTGCGGTAACAGCTTTATTTGATAGGGTTTCAAACCTTGCCTGGACAACTATCTTCTAAAAGTAAATACTAGAAAGATATAAAAGCAGATTAAGTAGATAATAAAGATAAAATAGATAATAAAAATAGTTATTAAGAGAAAATCGAATTGAAAAGTGCAAACATTAATCTGATATCCTGTTATGGGAAAATAATTTACTATGGTAGTTCTTGTTGTTAATAGCACTATCTCTAATGACTATAAAAACCTCATTTGGAACAGCATATTATTTCTAGGAGTTTGATAATCTTTACAACCCTTTGAGCAATTACTGACTTAACGCACTTTGCCCACCCTTGATAATTTATAAGACTTAGAAACAAGAATTGCGAAATATCCTTCTAGGAAAATAATTTATCACATAAAAAAATAATCATGAATTACAGAGCATACAATGATAGCGATCATGTTTAGTTCTTATTATTACCTTTATACAAGTTCAAATAGTATAAGATCACTGCCAGGGAGTGGCTTATTTATGATCTTATTTTTCAGTCTTACAAGGAGAAAGCCGACTTTGGCAAATGAATTTCGGAGCCATCTTTCGCGAGGTAGTAATCCACATTTAAAGTGTTGATATTACAAACTAATAGAGCGCAATAGCCAGAAATAGTAGAGGAAAAGCGTGTTAACATTTACGACTCGCCGCATATATGGTATGGCGCGTACAGTTGTCAAGTGACGGCGTGGAGGAGTGAGGAGAATCTGCGACTTTCAGGCAAAGGGTCCGGGGTTCAATTCCGCATGAGTTAACCCTTTTTATTTAACCAATAACTTAACCGTTTGGAATTACAAGTAAACTTTTGTGACCACATGTTTATAATGCATAAGACAATAGATATGTTCAAATCAGTTGTATAAAGTTTCATGTTAACCAGCAACAAAATGTAAACTATTTTGTAAATATATTGGCATCACGAGTTACATTATGGTTACCACAGTCGTTGCGAAAAAATGTTCTTCACGCTTCCTGTCTATATCTGTGGACAGTGTACGAATTACAAGGGGGATGAAAGGGAAATCCCATTTCGTAATACTGGGTGTATACTATAACCAGGAGCGTCATTGCAGACTTCCCTCGGGGAAGAGGCGGGGCAAGAGCACCACCGACGAAAGGTTTTCAAGTTATTTACTAGTATGCAGTATTAGTAAACAAGCGATTAAAGTATCTGTATTTCTCAAACTCTTGAGTGTTGGGCAATTGTCCCCTGCTACCCCCATAAATGATGCCCCTGTCTATAAATGTCATAGTTTCCCATGCTATTGTTATCTAAAGCACAATCCACCCCCTTTTTCAAGGGTCCGGTTAATTCTTACACTGTCCACAGATATAAACACGAAGCGTCAAGAACATTTTTTTCACAGCGACAGTGGTAACCATAATATAAATTTGATACCAATATTTTATGGAATATTTTACATTTTGTTGCTAGTTAACATGGAACATTGAATGGTTTTACAACTGATTTAAACCTTTCTATTACTTTATGCATTATAAACATATGGCAAAATAATATTTTACTTGCAGCTACAAATGGTTGGCTACATTATTGGTTAAATGAGAAACGAGAAATAAAGCTTACCCGAGCGGGAATCGAACCCAGGACCCTTTTCACGTGAGTCATAAATTCTCCCCACTCTGCCATACCGTCATTTGAAAACTTCACGCGTCGTATCATATATACAGCGAGTCGAAAACTTTGAGACGTCCTTTCTCCGCTACTTCTGGCTATTTCGTTCTATCAGTTTGAAATTTTAATACTTTAAATGTACATTACTACCTGGTGAAAGATGACCCTGTAGGTCATTTGACAAAGTATGCTTTCTCCTCGTTAGCCCAACTCAGCATAAGACTTTCGAATGTATATCATTCAGTAAATCATGTTCCAGTTTTGGATAATTAAGCGCAAAAGTTTCTCTCGAAAAACTTAAGGGGCTTACTTACGAAATACTACTAGTAAGAGACAAAAACAACCACTATCATTTATTATTATTATTATTATTATTATTATTATTATTATTATTATTATTATTATTATTATTATTATTATTATTATTACTAATAATAATAATTGAAGCGAGCTTAACGAGTTTCAACAGTCCGACTCAACCAACGTTTGGGTGCCTGCTCGTTCGTCTGTTCCATGACAACTTCTCACAAAACACTTTATTTTAGTGAAACTAGTAAGTGCCTTCTTTTAGCTTTGCGAAGTAACTATTGCTTGGAATTTTAATCTGCAAAATATAAAAGATAAAATTAACAAAATGGTGCAAGTTTCCACTCATGTATACAAAAATATTTTGCAATATCAACTACGTGAATCTTTTCCCATAAAGAAGCCGGAACACCTACACTGAAGAGCCCCCCCCCCCCAAGATTTGATCGTTGTCCACTCGAACTGAAATTGTCATTTGAAGTAAAGACTTTAATATTAAGCCAATAATTTCTTTAAAATAGACGAAAAATTCAAAAGTTATAAGCATCCGCCACTGGAATCATTAGACTCTTTTCCTATTTTTGTCACCCTTGATTGTGTAGGAACTTTGTCGAACAAGTAAACAAGCGGTAATAGTACAATCAAGGAGCGCTATATATTAGGTATTTCTCTAGTTACCTACCCTAACCGCATAGGGCCATCTTCGGTACAATAAAAAATGCTATGTGATATCCCAATCATGAAGGGAGAGAGAATGCTGTAAATATATTTCTTATTCACTTTTTTAGCCCTGCTTATCACTTTCTGTCAAGAGGGTACTGAAATGAGAAGAGCAAAATAAAACGTCGTGCTCCCTCCTACATGGTTGCTCAAATTATTACTAAAGAATTTTAAACTAACAAGGAAAAGGCAGACTTTGGTAAGTTAACTTCGGGGCCATTTTTTTCGAGGTAGTGCACATTAAAAGTGTTAATATTACAAACTGGGAGAGCGCAATAGGCAAAAATAACGGAGAAAAACCGTCTTCAAAAAGTTTTCTACTCGCCACATATATCGTACGACTCGTAAATTTACCAAGTGGCGGCGTGGCAGAGAGAGTGGCGGCTACTCATATGCAAAGGGTCCTTAGTTCAATTCACGTTCGAGCAAAACTTCGTTTAGTTTCTTACTTAAACAAATATTTTTATACGATACCCGATCAAATGGTTACGCCCTTTCTTCGGTAGGAGGAAATCTAGGTATAGGGTTTTACTTTTATTGATAGTTGGGCATTGAGAGTTTCAGGAGCATTAATTTATTTTATTCTTTTCTGGTCATCATTTTTTCTTTCTTCAATATGGCTTTGGAGGCATCAGTTGGCACAAGGGAGGCATCAGTATACGTAGGGTCCATTTATTATTCACTATTGCATTAAGGAGGCCGGGCTATGGATGTGAAATGAGAGATGAGGTGAAGTGCTGACAGACGCCACAACAAACACAGGGATATGGTTAGTGTTTATAAATGAATGGTTATCTTCTGCCGTGAGGCGTCACAGGGCTGATGTTGACAGATGAAGCCCGCTGCTAACAACATTGATGAAACATTAGTGCAGAGATGGATAAATGCAGAGATGGTTAAAAAACACATGTAAGTATACATTCATATTTTTCTCAATATTCAAAAAATGAAAAAAAAACAAACCTAAAGGCATACTTAGTCAGGACTTCGAAGTTAAGATAAAAAACACTAGATGGCATAGGCGGTATCGGACGACGAATCCATGCATCCCGGCAGGCGACAAGTTCTCAAATTAGCGAAAGTAGTGACATCCCAGTACTAATATAAAAAAAGAAGAATAGAAGAAAAAATGGGACAAATTCATAGTAAAATTAACAAGGTAAGTCCTACAAATATACCACAACAAAAAAAACACTATAAATATATGTATAGTCTTGAAGTAGGAAAAAAAAGAAATTGATATGGATGGAATAATAAATAAGCCAAAGTAAACGGAAACAAACCCGGTATAAAAATGTGTAAAGCACAAGCAAACTTAAAAAGAAAAATAATGATAATATTTCTATTATGTTTGACCTTCCTTACTTAAACAAAAGTTAATAAGTAGTATACAGCAAACGAAGGGCAGTAAAAAAAACAGCTTAATTTAAATCCAATCAGCCTTGCACTAAAGTTTTTTTTTATATATATATATATAGAATGAAATAAATAATCCACAATGTAAAGTCTCTAATGTAGATCTCACTCTAATGGAAGACAAAGCTTAATAATTTACGCATTACTAGGTAACTACCCATAGAATAGCACAGAATGTTGGCGGAACAAAACCGGGGGGCAAAGAGTGGTCCTATTAATCTTAAGAAAATTGAACCATGAAGGATTTAATCTTCAGGGTGTCCGTAGAAATGGACTTATCGCGGTCCATATTCGCACTTGCTGACAAGAAAAATAGGACACGAATGACCACCACCAAACTACTCCTAACCTAACGCGGCCTATAAGTGAAGACGTCCAGGTGAAATATCCAAGGTGAAAACACTGCTAGGGGCGACGTGACGACAACCAGTCGGCAGGATCGAAGATCACAATAAGTCAAATCCACTAGGCGAGAAACTTCCATGTCCAATAGCAAGGCTGAAGCGTAGATTTCTCAATTGTAATCCATATCAGAAAGGCAAAATAAGTCCAGACAAAGCATTGAAAGTGAAAAGTATGTTCGTAGTCAGAGGTAGAAGTTTAAACACTAATAAAATCACAGTCTATAATGTAAATAAAATACGATCTGTCGTAGCGTACAAATTATGTAGTATTATTATTAATAAATATCTTTGTTTCTTCTAATCACATTAAATTCAAAGTTTATACAACATATGCATATACAATAAAGATGATACTACTCCACTTCTACCTTTTTCTTCTTTTTCCAGAATTCCTACTTGAATCCAGTAATGGGACGTGGGTTTCTATTCATCCAAGGATTTCCACAAGGTAACTATAATCTCAATATCCTTCAAATAATATAATCAAAATACTAATGCATCATATGCCACTACGAATTCTTAAAATATATATGTCGCAATACAACTGTACAATGTTAATACAAAGTTATTATATCAACGCCTATAAATATCTCTCTAATAATAGTACCTAATCCCAAGTTGCAGTAAGTTCCAATAAATATCAATAATATGTTATATAGTCATGTAAATAAGAAACTGAAGGCGAACGATGAACATTAGTTCTATTGCTTTCAGTAGTAGTTGGTGGAGGGGGTGGAGGCAGGCTAGCACTTCTAAAAACTTTAGGATTTCGACGTAACATGGGGCGTCGCTTATAAATTTTAAATAACAGAAAAACTGCTAACAACAGTAATAAAATTTCCACAATATGAACAATGATCCACAACACATCTTGATCCAAAGACATAGATTCTGCTCTAGCGCCTTTCATACAAAGAGTACACAAGAAAAAACCTTGTTTATATAATAAGTAACCTATAGCTAATGTCAAAATAATATTCCAAACCACGAGAAAAATAGGAATAAAATTGTCTCTATAATAAATTGGAGTATAGGGAACCACAGTAGCGACAGAATAACTAGAAAGATTTAGATGAGGTACAGAATAGTGCCAATTGAGATTTAATAAATTTGAGGAATTGAAAACTTCATGAGTTTTAAATTTCTGATTAAGGTGAACAAAACTATTGGCAGACAAGAAAGTCGGAAATAAATGCACCACAGTCGGCGTAACTAATTCCGTTTGAAAACAAGGAAAGACGGCTTTCGCAAATAAATGACTATTAACTCTTAATGTCGTACCACAAGGCAATTTAATCATAATCGAACCATACTTAGCTTTATCTGTAATGTCTATAAGTTTAGTGTTAGTACCAGTCACTAATTGAACCGTAGCAGGCGGATGAGTTAACACATAAGTATGTGGTTGTAATTCCAGCAATTGGCTTTGAGAATTCTCATGACAAATATAAGAGCAAGATGAAATAATATCATGGACAGTTATACCAAAATATCCTTTATATAAACATTGCGCTAAATGAGAGGACACAGAAACATGCGATGGGATTTTACATAAGGGTGAAACTTGCAAATTACATGACAAAAGGTCTGATCCAGTAATTGGTAGGGCTAAAATATGACCCTGAAAGATAACATAACTGGGTGAAATACTAATTGAACATGTTTGGTTATGATAACCAAATGGAATGGCCTTAACTGAAAATAATTTAAATTGCATATCTTGTTCTCTAAGTGGCACTTTAAAATGCACAAAAATGTAATTATCAGTAATAGTGCACGAAAGTAATTTCAAAGTATAATATATATCAATATCTTCAGCAGGAATAGCCAAAATCATACGTTGTTTAGTTATAGATTCCTGTAAAATGTGAAGCTGAGCTTGCAAAACTTCATAAGGCACCAATACGGGATCTAACTTCCCTGCACGACAGCTTTGAATGGACGTTTGATAACGCTGAAATTCTAATACTTTCAAAATGTGCATCGATAACTGATATAATTCACCCAAAATCGCAAAAACTTCCAATTGGTCCTTATTTGGTAAATTTTCTAAGGTCCTGGCCAAAAACTTCGATTGATCCAACAATGTTTTAGAAAAAACTTCCATCTTTTGAAAATTTTTACCCAATTTCGCCTGGAAATTAGTTAATTCAACAGACGCATTCTGAATATACACAGAATTCCTCAATAACTGCTGTCTTAGTTCGATAACTGTAGATTCTAATTTATCTTGTTTCTTCTGAAAAGACGATAACTGTCCTTGGGTAGCCACGTTACAGCAAAATGAAAAAAGGTTCCCTAGAATAGCAATACCTCTCTTAGAACGCGAATGTTCTCGGTATCTATAAGGTTCATTAATCTTCAAAAAATTACTCGCTATATGTGAATGTAATGCGTCAAGACTATGAGCTAAAGAGCATGTCTGAATAGAGTACGAAGAATTATCGGCACAGTGTAATGATTTAAATAAAGAAGACGCAGGCAGGGATTGCGGAAAACTGAAACTTACGTTAAACATGATGGGAATAGCATATTGGTATAATATGTGGCCATGTAACTCATTAAAAAAAATCCACTTGAAATCGACACATCAAAATTGGCAGAAGTACCAAAGGCAATGGATAAAACCAGGATCATCTGTAAAAAATACAGACGAACACACATATAACACCCAAAATAAATAAATAAAATTAAACTCAGAACAAAACTCAAATAAAATTCAAGTGCGTTAACGTATAGAATGCATATATATATATATATATCTTAACTACCATAGTGTAACTTGATTCATTAAATAATAAAGCAAATAGATGCATTCAAACAAAATAACTCAGCTTAGTAGCATTAAATCAAACTGCTATACTTCTCATAAAATGTTGACATTACTTAAAAACCATAACGTAGCAGTCATAAAGACATAATTGTAATAAAAATAACACTAAAATCGATACTCAAACAGGCATATATTGTAATTAATAACACAACTAAGCAAAACTTATATCACAAAATGCGCATATTGACTAAATTAGGATATATATATAAAAAAATACGTCATAATCAGGAAATTAACATCAAAATAGAGAAAACTAATGTCAAAATTAGGAAAACTGCAGTTTAAAGTCTTAATTCGGTGAAATTCAAACGTCACAGACCAGGGTAAAATACACAATTAGGTCAATATGTAATATATATATATATAGATCATGATCTAAGCAATTATACTCGAGTAAAATAGTCATAATGAAAATTGCAAAATAAATAAATAAATAAATAAAATAAGTACTAGACCAGCTAGTATAAAAATGTCATAATTGGTAATTTTTTTAAAGCTAACGTCAAATCAAAGTATAATAAATATCCAAATTGAATTTCTTTTTTTTCTTTGCAGGTAAGTGAAAGGAAAACCCTTCGTCCAGGATCTATATAACCGAAGACTAGTGATCAGTGAGAGTGTGTGCCTGATACAGTGCCGTGAAACATTAGTGAATTCTTTTTTTTTAAATCCGCACTGGGAAATAAGCAAACATATTATTTTCATACAATTTCCGGTTCTCTTTATCAAAAATACACAGCACAATACGATCGAAATCTTGCAAATTAGCTTCCAGAACATTTCTAATCGTGGATAAAGCAATCTTCATTGCCTGAAACTTATCAAAATTGAATTTCCCAGTTCCCAAATTAGGGAACGCTATCGTCCGACAATTATTCTCTAAAGCGCGTTGTAGACAATTCGTGTAACATTGTCGTAAAATTCTTTTATTATTATCTCTAGGCGCGCAAGTGAATACCACATATTCCGCTGGTAAATTAAAAGCCGAAGAGATCTTAGCTTCACCAGGTTTTAACGAACCTAGCTTTTTACAAACTTCAGCTAGTTCCTTCCCTGCCCCTCTGTGAATTGCTCCGTCGACTCCAGACAAGGGAGTAAGGGTCTCATTCGCTGCATTAACCACGATGTCACACTTCAGATCCGCAATATTACCATAATATACACTCACTTTCTTGTTAATGTCCTCATTATAACTATATAATGGCTTCTTGTATGCGAATTTCTGAGACGAATCCATTAAAGTTGGAAGCTCCAACACATCCACAACTCGCTGAATTTCCACGGGATCACTGAGTGCAGTGGTGAATGTTAGCTGGTTAAACTCTATATTGTGTTGAGAACAATCTTTGGCAACATTAATCACTTGCATGTCACGTATTTCTTCTTCTTCTTCCTCGCCTGTCATCGGTTCTGGGGTTACATCCGGGTAATACGGTTTAAGTCTAGTGATGGCAATCGACTCAATTTTTTCTCTTCCCTTTGAAGTTTTGTACTTCACAAAATAAGCATTTTCATAATCTTTTCGTACTATAACAGCAGGTCCAAAAAATAATCCTGAAAATGCTTTGGCATTACCTCTCCGTCTTGAAGGGTCAAAAATCCATACACGCTGTCCTTCCATGAACTGTACGGATCTATGATGTTTATTGTAAGATTTCTCTGAAGTACGAAATCGATTAAAAAGTTTATCCTGAGCCTGTTCTCTAATGTCAACAAGAGTGGCTAGACGCTCTTGATTCACACTGTGTACACACGGTCCATTAATGATAGCCTGGTGTTCTAAATAAGGATCCACTCCGTGTAACAGTTTAAATGGGCTAAATGACGTGGAATGGTTCACAGTGATATTATGGGCAAAAGTGACGGCTGGCACGTGATCCACCCAACTACCATGATTGTTAGGATCCACCTTCCTCTTCAATAGTGCTTCAATACGGCGGACAGAAGTCTCAACAAGACCATTGGTCTGGTGAAAGTAAGGATTAACAAAGTTCATTCTAATATCTAAAATATTACATAGTTCTTGAAACAAAGAACTAGTAAACGCCGTAGATCAATCTAAAATCACTTCTTTGAACAGACCAAAGCGTAAAATTACATGATTGTACAAAAAATCTGCCAAAGCAGCAACTGTCTGTTCACCCAACGTAGCCGTTACTACATAACGAGTATTGTAGTCTATTGCGATTGCTAAATATTTGTGCCGCAGAATATTGGCATCAGAATACCTCCCAGCTACATCAATACAAATACGAAAGAAAGGAGGCACGCTAGGCATAGTTTGTAAAACACCTGGAGGCGAACCCGGTACCTTTTTGAAACGTTGGCACACCTGGCAGCTTTTGCATCGCTCAATGACGAACTTTTTCATGTATGGAAAATATACTGAATTTAACAACAAATTATATGTTTTTGTAAATCCTGAATGTGAACTACCCAAAGAAGAGCTATAAGCTGACTGAAACACTTTCTCTCGTAAGGAAGCAGGAATAGCTACCAACAACTGTGTACCAGTTGGACGTCTATGTTTTCGGTACAACAACCCATCCTTCATCTCATATCGCAGTGCCTGTCGTTCAATATCGTAATTTTGCGGTATTTTCCCTTCTAAAAAGAGAATGATATCTTTGCAACAGGAATCCTTCCGCTGTTCTTCTTTTAACTTATCGTCTTCTTCTATAGTAAAGACCCGGGGATCTTCTAGATTCTTCTGTTCATCCACTTCGTCTCTTGTGCAATCTACATGGCGACTAATACTGTCTACAAGACTATTAGAAGCACCCGAAATATGAGAAATAGTGTAATTATAGGTCTCCAACTCCGCAAGAATTCGAGAAAATTTAGCCACATTCTTAGTTTGACGTAAAAAAACCAGTGACCGACAGTCGGTACGCAAATAAAAGTGACGTCCTAATAAAAAATATCTAAAGCGTCTTAGCGTAAAGATCAACGCTGCAAGTTCCAAATGAAATGGGTGATAAGATTTCTCGTGTGGCCCTACAGCACGAGAACAGTAAGCTATTGGAACCAAAGGAGCATCTTTTTCATCACTTTCAGGTTGCAGGACTGCCCCAGCTAAACCGCGTTGTGAGGCGTCCGTGACGACGTACACGTCTCTTTCTGGATGAAATTTCATAAGAGTAGGCGCAGACAAGATCCCTTCTTTGAGCTTCTCAAAAGCTTGTTGTTGTTCACTCGTCCATTTATATGGAACATTTTTTTTCAAGAGACGCTGTAACGGCTCCGCTATAGACGAAAATTTGGCAACGTGGTTTCTAACAAATAAACACAACCCTAAAAAACTTTTCAATTGTTTTTGTGTTCTTGGACGTCTATAATTTTGAATCGATTCAGTAATACGTTCAGAAATAGAAATACCACGCTTAGAGACGCGGTGACCCAATATTTCCAATGAAAAATGGCCTAATTTGGTTTTTTCAGGAGATATTTTCAAACCTCTGCGTCTTAATCGTTCGAATAGTTCACGTGTTGTATTAATAATGCCATCTATCGTATCGTCTGACCACAAAATATCATCGAGATAATAAAATACTTTATTTTCATCTAATCCTTCTAGTGTTAGTTTCATTAAATCATTTAATGCCGCTGGAGAAGTAACTCCTCCCATAGGAATGGAAGTGAAACAGTACTGCTTAAGTCCAGGAACTGAAAAAGCAGTTACTAATTGGCTTTTTTCAGACAAAGGCACTTGAAAGAAACCTTGCGAAAGATCTGTCGAACAAATCAGGTTTTTACCACTAGAACGCACTAATATGTCCTGAATTGGTGGTACAGGAAAATTAATAGGCCTTATTTTAGCATTCGTAAATCTCATATCTGCCACGAACCTCCAAGATCCATTTTTTTTCTTAACTAATATGATGGGATTATTGTAACTACTATGACAAGGACGAATGACGTTCTGTTTAAGTAACTGTTCAACTTGCTCGTGAACAGCATCCCGAAGATGGAACGGGATGGGAAACTGGCGGATGTATACTGGGTCTTCATCCTTTAACTGAAATTCGTGAACATAGTCCCGTGCCTTTGAAAAATCGTCCGGGGACCAACTAAACACATCTCTGTACTCCGTAATTAAATCATAAAATCGTTGTCTGTCATGTTCAGAGAGTTCAGGGTTCACATCCACCCTGGTACAATCAAATTTATCAGATTGAGTCTTTTGAAGACCAGTATCTTCTGTAACATTACTACAAAAATGTTCTTCCCTATTCAGAACAGCATGCCCTAAAACTTTATTCTTCCATAGCAAAAATTGCTTGTCAGTAGGATTCGAAACCCAAATATGTGAATTTACGCTGTCAACCGCAGTATCTCTTAATAAAACATGTACAGCACCCACTACGAACTTATTAGGTACCAAATAATCTCTATTTCCCAATAAATCAAAACATTTCTTCACTTTAACACATGTTCGCGAACGTGGGGGCAACCAAACAGACGAAAAAACCTTATACACAGGAGATACGAGTGTTGCAAATTCGTTAGACACAGAATTAACTGTACTATCGGTGGGCAGAGTAAATTTAGGAATCATACCAAACCGCGTAACTTCCAAAGACAAATCATGTAAATTTAAATTTGCCTTATGTGCTAATAAAAAATCCTGCCCCAATAGGGGTGGGTGGGAATACGCTGGGATAACCCGGAAAGGATGGCAAAAAACTTGAGATCCAAGCTTGAATCGAACCAAAGCTATCTTGTTAACAGACAAAGTATTCCCTGTCACGCCTTTCAAAAAACTATGTGTTCCTTGAACTTTAGCAAAACGCGGGACCATGGCCTGACCAATACAAGACACCTGTGATCCAGAATCCAATAATAAAGGACTCTCTTTCCCATTAATAGTAACATTAACATGAGGAAGCGCACGATCAATCTGAATAGGGACTTTAAGACGTTGAAGAGTTGATGGCCCTGCGTCATCAACTCTATTGATCAGTTTAAATTACTTCTACAGTGGGTGGCAATATGGTTTTCTTTTCCACATTTATGACAAATAATAGGACCCCTCTGCTGTGTCCTATTCCCTGCATTGTTATTCTGACCACCCCGGGAACGATTTTGCTGAAACCGTTGGCCATTGCCCCGTCTATTATAATTACGTCCATAATTGTTATTACTATTGTTATTATTTGTATTACGTCTCGAAAACGAACGTTGATCATCTGTCCTCTTATTTTCTGCTTGCAAAGACAATTGCGTTAATTGCTTTTGTATAGCAGCCAGCTGATCTTTAACCTGATCAGTTTCCTGTGTATTCGTAGCTTGAGAGGGCAAAGTCCGTACTACAGCCTGGGAAAGCTGACTTTGCGGAACAGAAGCCGATTGAACTTGAGTATTCTCAGGTGGATTACATTGCATTAACTGAGAATTTGCTAATAATGGATTTTTCTTAATCAGCTTTTCAATTGCTTTTCTTTCCAACAACACGCGTGCCTTCTCCTCGTCCAACAAATCTTGCACTAAAGCTTCAACAGTAACATATTGTTTTTTTATTGCCAATCTCATATATTCCGGAGATAATCCATCGATTATTAACTGCACTTGCTTAGCTACTGGCGCGTCCTTATCGTTACGTAAAATTAAATTACGCTTGGCGTAAACGTATGATAGAATACTCTCTCCCTCATTTTGTTCTCGCATCCGCATTTCCTGTTCTGTAAGTTGAGGCAAAAGCGCGTCCTTGAAAGCAGCTATTAACTTCTGTTTAAACTGCTCGTATGACAACTCCGGAAAATCTGCTTGTTTTGACGTAGTGTCAAACCAATAGGCTGCTGACCCCTTTAAAAGCGAACCCAGAATCCATTTTTTCTTTACGTCTGTCCAATTATTTACCTGAGCCAATACTTCAAATTGATCGATATAGCGAACAATATCATCGCCCATACGTCCAAAAAATGGTTCTGGCCGAAGGATATGACTCAAAATGCCAATATTATCCTGATTTCCCCCAACAGCCATGTCTACAGTAAACTCAAACCTGTCAGAATCTAATGAAGAAACAGTGTCAATGCTCGAAAGCGAATGCGTAAATTGTAATTGCTTTTTAATCTTATCAAAACATTGTCGCGTAAAATGTATGCGACCCGGAGATGATGTAATAATCGGCTCTAAAAAATTCAGTAGCATCTAAATCATCACAAAAATCAGATAAAAACACATTATCCTCAGCAAAGTAACGCAACATATAAAAATAATCTCCAAATAAATGTATTCAGAACAAAAAAGTGAAAACGCCAATTTTTTTTTTAACCCAGCTGCACAGGTACTACAGAGATCAAACCTAAAGCATCTCCATCATGAAACATGACTAAATAGTAGTTATGTTTAGCTTGATATCATCTATCGCTTTGGTCATTATGAGACCGATAGATGACTAGATTTTGGGGTATCTTCTCCACCACCAGCAACTAGCGCTGGAATATAAAAATAAATCTCATCTGAAAGATAATTCTACAACTAAAGCATGTGGGAAATGTAGCTCATGGTATTTAGAAATCATAACTCATGCTCAGATTTGCTTTTAAAAGTGCAGCAGATAAGGAAAGGAAAATAAAGTAAAAGAGTAATTAGTCTGGCGTAGTCACTTATTGTTTCGACGAAATAAACAGTACCTTTTTCAAAGTTAGTAACTCCATTCTTCTCTCCCTCTCACTGGCTCGTTTCTGTTCTTCCAACTCCAAACGAAGTGCCCCGAGAAACACTCACCAACCAGTTTTGTTTCCCGGACTGAGGCCTCAAACCACACCTCCTGATTTCCTCAATACCAAATATGGTCACTCCATAACTCACCTTCTCCTAACACCGTGTTCGTGACGTCACATGAGTCAAAACGTTTGAGAGTCGAAGACCTCACACGCTGGGGACTTCACCTCCTGATCCTGAATTGTACATTCGGAGGAATTTCAAATGCAAAGCTAAACCTCAGCGAAAAGTAGAAAATACAAAATACAGACTTAATAATCGTTGACGTAGTTACCAGACAATAACTTTTAGTTGAGGCAATCGAATGAGTCAGCTAGAGAAAAGCTAACTGGGCGCTCGAAATATTTACAAATAAGTTGAATGTGAGCAATGTCCTCAAACGCAGACTAGTGACACTGCCAAGAAATGGAAACGTAGCCAGACACAAGTAGAAAGTTGATAAGTTGCACAAAGGTAGGAAAACAAACAAGGGTAGTGACTTTATATGAGGTTAAAGGAATCTGCTATTGCACTTATCTTTTAATAAAACACAAAGGTATACAAATATGCTTCTAGGAAGCTTGAGACTACATAATTGAACTTTCCGAGGAAAGAAAAAAAATAAAAATAATCCAGCGAAGTAGATGACGTTAATCCAAAAGTCTGTCGTTGGAATCGAACCAGGGATCTCCGACGTATAGTATCGTAACACAATGATACACAATAGAACAACTCAATTGCATACTACGAGTATTTGCTATATGAAAGTAACGATCGCGTGAAATACGCTACTGTGCGTACATATAGAACAATATGGAGAACACCTCCCGAGCGTTATCGGATTGACATTTAATTTAGTGTTGTTAATATTTTATTATTGCTTTGCAATTTTTGCACTTTATACTGTTACACTTTATTTTGATTGATTTATTATTGTTCATGTTACAGTTCTTTAACGCTTATAGCACTACGACTATGTATATACGGCCAAGCGGCTTTTGGCATCCGCACTATGACCGTGTATACTCGGCTCTATTTTAGCCTCTAAACCTCTGAGTTGCCAATTTGCAGTTGAAATTGCTCTGCAATTATTGCTTGACCCTTGTAGTTACCAAACTTTTAACAAGAGATAGTAGGGAGTGCATGAATTGCTCTCTTTGCTATCTGTGTTTTAACAGTAAAGGCGTCTCACGTTCAGTAGTAATAATGAGTTTGACAAAGAAGGTGGGTCTTGGAAGATAGAACGACTGAATGTAGGCACTTCCAAGACAAAGTTCCTCCAAAACCTGACAAAAAGGATGTTCTGAGAAAGTGTGTAATGTGTTCTTTGAAAGGTGGAAGGAGAGTGAAGAAAGAACAGGCCTATGTTTATGAGTGTACTGTTTGTGATATTGGCTTGTACATTTATCCATTTTTTCAAATTTACCATACTATTGTCAATTTTTTTTACCTTTGCCATAAATACTTTACATTGCAATCTAACAATTTGTATATTGTTCTACAATTCAATATTTTCATTGAATTAAGTAAATAGAGATCTTTCTTACATATGAAAGACTTTATAAATTTACTATGGTAATAATGTCAATCTATATAGTTGTGTTATTTGCATAATGTAGCAATAATGATTTTTCTTATTTATTCAAAATCACTAGAGATGAACCTCATCAGCACATATTTTAGCATGTTCACTCCTAGGTGGCACATATATGTGTCGGATAGTTTATTTTGTTCGTAACTTTATGTCCACTTGAAGCGAACGTGTTAGTGTATCATGTTTCTTATTTGTCCAATTCCTGTTTAAATAGTTCTGAAATTACTATATGCAAGTATATGTAAAATAAAATAACGTTTCTCAAATTTTACAACCAACTAAAAAGGGAATATTTATTTCACTATATAATAATACAGTATATGTTAATACCAGTCAAGAATAATTTATTTTCTAGAACTATAAGTACTTTATTTTGTCTCCATATTTGTTGTATCCAAACAACTCATTTTTTGAAAGGTCAAAAAAATCAAAATTGCCATGAATTTTTGGTTAGATCCGTAAAAATAGCTCAGTGCTGTAAATGTTAAGTGCTATTTGGTTGTAGCTCGCTTTTATGTGACTTCTAAGTTTGGTAGCATTGTTGGCACACTTGCGATGTTTCACGTTCTCTCAAGTATGCGTTCAGAAAGGAATTCGCATCGGACCGAATTTTTACGATGCATAACACCTTATGCAAATCAGATGAACGACAGGTGTAGAACTCAGGATTTACGAATGCAAACGGTCACTATAGCCTTAACGTTTTGAAGATAATACATAGAATACTACCGTGTTTTTGTTAATCTTCTGCTCCAACTATTTAGAAGCGTTGATGCATTGAAAAACTTTTATGCTAGGTTAATAGAAATAGAAAAAACAGCTTTGCTTTCCGTCAGCAATCATTAAACAATAATCACTCATATGCATTATGCTTTTATAAATTGTGATATTTCCAAAAATACAACTTTAATTCTAAGTTTCAAATCAGAATCAAAATAGGCTATTTAATACAGTAATATCATATTTGAATATACTTACCTCCGTCTTTTAGCACTGTAACAAGCGAACACACAATAACAACTCAGAATTCGCACCATACGAACACAGAAAGCAGTCGAGCATCCGTACAAAGTCCTGAAGAATCTATCCATATTATGAAAATTATCTAACATTAATAGACAACTTCTGTATCCCTACACTTGAACAAAGGCGAAATGTGACAGATTTGATTTTTCTCCATAAAATAGTACAAAACGAATTTAATTGTACGGATCTCATATCAACATTAAATTTTCATGTCCCGACACTTACAACTGTGCTAATAATTCTGGTCTGTTTTATTGCAAAAAAGCAAGGACCAAAGTATTATTGAAATCACCAATTTGGAGAATGTGTTCTACTTATAACAAAATATGTATCAAACACAAAGAAATTGACATATGTAATATGAACTGTATGTTTAAGAAAACTATTGTAAATTTATTATGTAATACACCAACACTATAATCGGGTTTATGCCTGTTGTGTTGATGACAAATAAATAAATGAATAAATAATAAATGTCACTAAATTACGAAAGGGTTCTAAGTCTGTAGGGACAGTGTGAAGATGTTACTTCATAGCGTACTCCCTTGGTCTAGTTACTAGTGCGTGGGACTCTTGAACGAAAGGCCGGGGGTTCGATTCTCAGTGGGTGAATATTATCAGTATTTTTTTGTTAAAATAAGACTTCTACATGTGGCGCTTCTTGGTAGAAGTTACAATTTCTCTTTCTTTTATTTTATTAATGTAGCCCTCAAAAGGGCTGTTTTTATGTAAACTCGTTTTTTGAATTCAGCTTCGTTTTCGAGATACGGGGCTGCGAACTTAAATCGACTACTGACAATTGGAATTGAACACGAACATGTGGGCAAACTTTGGGAGGTTATTCATGAGGTGAAAACAAGAGGAAAAGTCGTTGTTGTTCTTTTTTACAGACTAGTTTTAGGAGTCGATGTTGGATTCCAAGTTGGCAATCCTGTATCTCGAAAACTAAGCTGAATTCGTAAACTGCAAGAGAACCATTTGTCTGCTTTTGATGTTACGAATCACCTCCATAAGTTTGTGGACATTTTTCAGGTTCACCCTTCATAAAGCTTTTTTTCGAAAAGTTAACTAGTAGCTTTAGGCATTGTTTATCTCTTTTAAATAACAAATGCCGTTATTAATTTTAAGGCAAAGAGCTACTTCTGAGAGAATGGAACTTGAAAAATAATTTTAAAATTTAGACTTATGTTTTCGAGACATTCCAGACAAGATGAGACATTTTACAAGCTCCAAAGCATTTGTCTCGTCTTATCTTGGATGCCACGAAGCGCTTCGCGTCTCTTCCTCGAGACATGTCTCATCTCATGCACATTCGTTAACACTTGAGAAAGGATTATCTTTCTACTTAAAACATTTTTTTATAATCGTTCCGTATTTATGATAACTGTCGTCAACATAAATTACAGTCCTTTCAGTTGAATTAATTGATTATTATTATTATTATTATTATTATTACTATTATTATTATTATTAAAATTAAAATTAAATGGAATTTCTAGTTTAACGTTGCACGATTATGAACTTAAGCTAAGGAAGAATGATGATAAATGAAATGGTGAAATGAAGAAAGTGGAAGGACAATAGAAAATCCCCAGAAAATCCATGCACACGGTATTTGTCCACCTCAAATTTCACTTGGCGCGAAGTGGGATCGAGCCACGGACCCCATGCACCAAAGGCGAATGGTCTACCACTTCCTTTTAATTCGTCCCAACGGGGATACTCAACTCTATTCCCAATCTTTTATTCGATCCTTTGGTCATCTATATACGGTAGGGACATAAACACAGAAATGTCAAGGATATTTAAAACCACAAAGGCTCTTCCACCGGCAATGTAACCCGAGATCCCGCACACTAAAGGCGCACACGAATTAATAATTAACAGGACAGGATGCGAACCGTGTCTCTTGTTTGGGAATTCCATGTCTTATATTTACACCACCAACCTTTCCTACTACTGAAAACGAAAAATAAAGCTTACCCGAGCGGGAATCGAACCCAGGACCCTTTTCACGTGAGTCATAAATTCTCCCCACTCTGCCATACCGTCATTTGAAAACTTCACGCGTCGTGTCATATATACAGCGAGTCGAAAACTTTGAGACGTCCTTTCTCCGCTACTTCTGGCTATTTCGTTCTATCAGTTTGAAATTTTAACACTTTAAATGTACATTACTACCTCGTGAAAGATGACCCTGTAGGTCATTTGACAAAGTATGCTTTCTCCTCGTTAGCCCAACTCAGCATAAGACTTTCGAATGTATATCATTCAGTAAATCATGTTCCAGTTTTGGATAATTAAGCGCAAAAGTTTCTCTCGAAAAACTTAAGGGGCTTACTTACGAAATACTACTAGTAAGAGACAAAAACAACCACTATCATTTATTATTATTATTATTATTATTATTATTATTATTATTATTATTATTATTATTATTACTAATAATAATAATTGAAGCGAGCTTAACGAGTTTCAACAGTCCGACTCAACCAACGTTTGGGTGCCTGCTCGTTCGTCTGTTCCATGACAACTTCTCACAAAACACTTTATTTTAGTGAAACTAGTAAGTGCCTTCTTTTAGCTTTGCGAAGTAACTATTGCTTGGAATTTTAATCTGCAAAATATAAAAGATAAAATTAACAAAATGGTGCAAGTTTCCACTCATGTATACAAAAATATTTTGCAATATCAACTACGTGAATCTTTTCCCATAAAGAAGCCGGAACACCTACACTGAAGAGCCCCCCCCCCCCAAGATTTGATCGTTGTCCACTCGAACTGAAATTGTCATTTGAAGTAAAGACTTTAATATTAAGCCAATAATTTCTTTAAAATAGACGAAAAATTCAAAAGTTATAAGCATCCGCCACTGGAATCATTAGACTCTTTTCCTATTTTTGTCACCCTTGATTGTGTAGGAACTTTGTCGAACAAGTAAACAAGCGGTAATAGTACAATCAAGGAGCGCTATATATTAGGTATTTCTCTAGTTACCTACCCTAACCGCATAGGGCCATCTTCGGTACAATAAAAAATGCTATGTGATATCCCAATCATGAAGGGAGAGAGAATGCTGTAAATATATTTCTTATTCACTTTTTTAGCCCTGCTTATCACTTTCTGTCAAGAGGGTACTGAAATGAGAAGAGCAAAATAAAACGTCGTGCTCCCTCCTACATGGTTGCTCAAATTATTACTAAAGAATTTTAAACTAACAAGGAAAAGGCAGACTTTGGTAAGTTAACTTCGGGGCCATTTTTTTCGAGGTAGTGCACATTAAAAGTGTTAATATTACAAACTGGGAGAGCGCAATAGGCAAAAATAACGGAGAAAAACCGTCTTCAAAAAGTTTTCTACTCGCCACATATATCGTACGACTCGTAAATTTACCAAGTGGCGGCGTGGCAGAGAGAGTGGCGGCTACTCATATGCAAAGGGTCCTTAGTTCAATTCACGTTCGAGCAAAACTTCGTTTAGTTTCTTACTTAAACAAATATTTTTATACGATACCCGATCAAATGGTTACGCCCTTTCTTCGGTAGGAGGAAATCTAGGTATAGGGTTTTACTTTTATTGATAGTTGGGCATTGAGAGTTTCAGGAGCATTAATTTATTTTATTCTTTTCTGGTCATCATTTTTTTCTTTCTTCAATATGGCTTTGGAGGCATCAGTTGGCACAAGGGAGGCATCAGTATACGTAGGGTCCATTTATTATTCACTATTGCATTAAGGAGGCCGGGCTATGGATGTGAAATGAGAGATGAGGTGAAGTGCTGACAGACGCCACAACAAACACAGGGATATGGTTAGTGTTTATAAATGAATGGTTATCTTCTGCCGTGAGGCGTCACAGGGCTGATGTTGACAGATGAAGCCCGCTGCTAACAACATTGATGAAACATTAGTGCAGAGATGGATAAATGCATGGACTAAGGTGAGGTGGACGGTATATAGCAAAATCGGCCTTGTGGGGGTCATTATCGTCTAAAGTGTTATGGTAAAGAGTAAGAAGATGTTGAAGAGGTGTGGCTTAATGCTGAGGAGGGGTATCATGAATGATGTCCTGGTGAAAGGTGTCGAGGAAGAGCAAATTACCTTCGGCAATGACTTTTGTTATGTATTTTGTGCGGAGTGTTTCCAAGTGTTGTAAGATGGTGGGAAAGTTGATACGGCGATAGAGATCGGCAGTTGGTGCTGGTAGTCTTATGCGATAAGGAAGGCGGAGAGCATGACGTTCGGATATTGCAAGTCTAGTATATAGTGCGTCAGGAGCAGAGATCCAGCATATATGGCCATGTGTGAGAGCAGGTCTAAGGAAAACTTTATAAGGCTTGATAACAGTGTAGCATGTAAGCCCCAAGTGGTGCCCACTAGCCGCCGGAGAAGGTTTAATCGATTTGTAGCCTGTGATCGGATTTTCTGTAAGTGAGGTTTCCAGCTGAGTTTTGAGTCAAAGATGATTCCGAGGTATCTTACTTGTGATGATGGGCATATGAAACTGCCATTGACGTGAATATGAAGAAGAGCAGGATTGCGATAAATTCTTGATCGGCAGCGAGGTGGAAGAAAAATGATAGCCTGTGTTTTGAGGGGATTTATGGTTAGACGCCATTTGTCACACCAGGAAGTGAAGGCATCAATTGCTTGTTGGAGTGTTCGATTTATGTGTTGAACAGTGTTGGCTGCGGTGAAAAAAGCTGTATCGTTGGCATATTGATATAATGAAACATTTTGTGGTAGAAGGGGCATGTCTGCTACGTATAATATATAAAGAAGGGGTGAAAGAACATAGCCTTGAGGAACACCACAGTGAAGAAAGATCGGATGTGAAAGTGATTGGTTGATGGTAATATAGGTCATACGATTCGAAAGGAAAGAATGGATACATCTGATGTAGGAGAAAGGAAGATGAAAAGAGTGAAGTTTTGCGATGAGCCCGGCATGCCAAACTTTGTCAAAAGCCTTTTCAAGATCGAACAATAACAGGCAGGAAGGTTTGTAGGTATTGTAATGATTAGTTATGGCGGTCGTGAGGAGCAAGAGTTGATCAGAAATACTGATGTTTGGGCGAAAACCAGCTTGATGAAGAGGAATGAGGTTTCGTTCAGAAAAATGGTTATGAAGGCGACTGACAAGAATGCGTTCAAAGATTTTGCTGAGGACTGATGTCAATTGTATAGGACGGTATGATGAGAGTTCTGTAGGAGATTTATTGGGTTTGGTGAAAAGCAAAGTTTTTGAAATTTTCCATTGTGGTGAATAAAAGCCGGTGCAGAGAATGAAGTTGTATATGGCTGCAAGAAGTGTATATAAAGCGGGAGGAGAGGCTTTTATGAGTTTATAAGTGATATGGTCAAAGCCAGGCGCCGTGGTACGTTTCTATTTGATGGAGGAAGAGATATCTGCAGGAGTAATGGGATCATTAAGAGGGGAATCGGTGAGTTGATGGTGAATGTTGGATTGTAGGATGGGGAATGCGGATTTGCAAGGCGTTCGACACGTCGGATGATAGTTGGATATGGTAGTTGGACGGTAGAGGTAATTATTTCTTGGAAGAAGGAGACAAAAGCATTTGCTTTATCAGTATCGGTTTGGAGAGGATGATGTGAAATGATAGGGTATGATGTATGTCGAGGTTGACCAGTTAACTGATGAAATTTTTGCCAGAATTTGGTAGGATGTGATGTAGTTGAGAGGGAGTTGCAGGTGGAGATCCAACATTTTCTTTTATAGGCAGTAAGGTAATTATGAAGCATGCGAGTCCAATGACGATGCTGTGCTAAGGATATAGGATTATGAGTACGTTGAAAGTCGCGGAAAGAGCAGCGAGAAGCAGCAAGGATGAAGTGATATTGTGGAGGGATCGGAGGTTTGTGTGGATGACGTGTACGTAGGGGTATGTTATTGTGAGTGGCTGTGTCAAGAGATACTGTGAGTTGGTCAACAAGGTCATAGAGTTCGTGCTCTGAGGTAGGCTCGTGAAGATGTTGTATCGAATTTGTAAGATCCGCTTGGAAATTAACCCAATTTCCATGATTATAATCAAAGTAGTGAATGGGCGGTGGTTGCGATTGAGCTGAGTGGGTGAGAATAATATCGAGTTGTATCGGAGCATGATCGCTGCCGAAAGGTGGGAGAACCCTAAGATTTTGAATATTCAGAGACGCAGAGCTGAGAACTATGTCTGGGAGGTGTTGCTGTTGGGGCGAGATGGCGATGGGAGATGATGAAAATCGGCGGCAAGGATATTAGACATGTAGTTGTGAAACTGTTGTTTCTCAGCATGCGGAAGGCAGTGAATATTTATGTCTGCTATGATGATGTAATGCCTAAAAGTATTGTCAATGTATTGAAAAAATTCATATGGTATGGGGTGGCCCGGTCGAATGTAGATAGTGCTTAGAGTGATGATTTTGGTGCGAAAATATAGTGTGACTATGGAATACTCGGGAAGGTTATGTGGCTTTGGAAAATAGTGAGTGCGTACACGGATATTGTGATATGTTCCTATTGCAGTGCCTCCATTTGCTCGTTGGTTGGACGGTGTAGTTGAAACTGTGGAAAACGGACATGATTTGTAGGTTTGAGATAGGTTTCGTTCAGCGCAAAAGCCTGTATTTGTTTCTCCCTTAGGAGTTGTTCAAAAACTGCTCTGTGAGTGAGAAGAGATCGGATATTAAGGAAGAGGAAAGTGACTGCCATGAAGATTGATAGTGTTTTAGAAGTTGTTGGGCGATGGTTGTAAATTATAGAGATGGCCATTCTGGATCTGTTTTAGTAGATGTGATGGAAAAGTGGGCATGTGGACCGGTGTAAGTGGCAGAAAGTTGTAGGCCAAATAATTGTTGGGCTATGTGATCGACCTGCATAAGAATATGTTGGCGTAAGAAGGGATGGATATTTTGAAGAATAAGAGGGGTGAAGCGGAGCAAGTCTTCAGCTGTGATGGGTTCTCGTAAGGAGTTAGCAGGTGCTGTATCGGAATTGGTGGTGCGGATGGGAACTGATAGTTCAGGTTTATCAGTTGGTGCAGCAGGTTTTTGATGGCATTTATAACTATAGGTTGTGTGTTGCTGATGGCAGGTATTGCATAGATGTGTTTCTTTCAGGTTAGGACAGTTGTTAGTGGAATGGTCCTCATTGCAGCGTTCACAGCGGGGTGAGTTTGGACAGTTTTTAGTCAAATGTGAGGCATATGTTTGACATCTTTCGGAGCGGATTGGAAGTTGTGGTGAAGTGCGGGATGGTTCTACTCTATGGCGTCTGCGATAGATATAGGCACCATTTTGAAGCAGATCGTCTACTGTTTCCTTGGATGTTGTAAGAACTCGAACGAGATAGGTGGGACCTGACTGACACTTGATGCGAATGCATTTGTGAACTTCATAACATTCGAGTCTTAATTCGTCCAGGATTTCTTCATCGGAATATGCTGGGGGAACGCCTTTTATCACCACTGAAAATAGGGGTTGGCGTCGAGGTGGTGGTGGTTGCTTTTTTCTGGTTTGAGAGAGAGCTTGGATGTTAGCTTTTTCGCCAAAAATGTGAAAGCCTGCTTTGTTTCTGATTGTAGTAAGTTTTGGTCTGGAGATTTGATAATTATTCCGTTCCTAGTGAAAATGATTTCTGATACATTAGCTCGCGGATAGTATTTCATAAGTTGAATTAGAATGTGTTTAGGATTAGAGTATTTGTTGTTAGCATTTTTGATTGATTGATTGATTGATTATAGTTTAGCGTCCCTTTCAGCAGCGAGGCTATATGAGACGTGGACCTACTGATTAACGTGGAATCCGAACCACATGAGTTCCCTCCGGGAATCGAACCCGTGTCTCCCAGTTAGCATTTTTGAGAAGATAATTGAAGAATGCTGGAGGTTGGTTGGAAGAGATGTCCATAGCTAGATCATAGAGGTCACTTTCGGAGGCCTGACTGACAGGAGATTTTGATCGAGGACGAGGCTGCTTTTTCTGATTTTGTGATTGTAGTGTTTCACCTGATCGTTTTGAGAATTGGGACCCGTTCTGAGTTTGGCCCCTTGCACTCCATCGAGTTCACAGGGGACACACCCACGGATCGCGAAGACTGCGGAGTGGCCGAAGCCAGTACAATAGGAAAAGAGAACAACAATGATCAGTCTGGTTGATGTCGAAGATATGAGATGAGTTGAGATGATATGATGAAAGTGTACAACGATGATGATAGGTTTCACCCTCCAGCACTGATAAGTACCGTCAATCCCAGTGAGAACGTATGCGTGTTGGTCTCTACTGTGCGTATGCAGCACAATGTCCTCGAAAGCACGTTAACGATCCTCAGCTAGGCTAGGCTTGGTACAAAATGCAGCTTGTGACGTATGGTACATCAAGCTGCTAAGAAAGTATAACCGTAAACAAATAAAGTAGCCATTTGTAACTATAAATAAAATATTAATTCACAAAATGTTAATAATGAATAAAACAATAGAAATTTTCAAATCACTTGTAACATCTTTCAATGTTCTATATTAACTGGCAAGAAACTTTAACCTATTCCGTAAATATATGACATCACGAGTTATATTATGGTTACGACAGTCGTGGTATAATAAATGTTCTTGACGCTTCGTGTCTACATCTGTTGACAGTGTGCGAATTACAATGGAGTTGAGCGGGAATTCTCCTTTGCTAATACTTGATGTTGCTATAACCGAAGGAGATTTCCTCCTCATTCTCCTTGTAATTCGCACTGAAGCGTCAAGAATACTTTTTACACAACGACTGCGGTAACAATAATATTTACGAAATAGATTAAGTTTTGTACCCAATTAACATGAAACGTTGAAGGATTTTAAAAGTGATTGAAAATGTCTATTGTTTTGATTCATTATAAACATATGGAGAATTAATATTTTACTTATAATTACAAATGGATACTTTATTGGTTAAAGCAAAAAGGAAGTTTGACTCCAACGGGAATCAAACCCGGGATCCTTTGCACTTGAGTCGCAGATCCTTCTCACTCTACCACGCCGTCACTCAGGCACGTATCCAAGGGGGGTCCGGGGGTCCGGAACCCCCCTTCGAAACCAGAAATGTAAAAAATTAAGGATCGATGAAACAAAAAGAAACGATAAAAAGAAGAATCAGTTTTAAAAAATAAAAAGCTACAGCAAGCTTTTGGTTACTCTTTCTTATGAAGAGATTTGTATTACTTGCAATACATTGTAGCAAATGAGCGGGATATCCTGAAAACGTCATTGAACTTGAAATTTATAGAAAGGTTACGGAATTCTTAGAATTTTTGGTACTAGTCAGGAAAATTTTAAGCTTTCGAAATTATAATGCCCTTCTTTAGCAGTGTGGATATTTTTTATAATAATTTTTCGTCATCGCTTCTCTGTAGTATCAAACATGTTATTTCAGAAACAGTTTTCTGCTGTTCCTTTAACCCAGGAGTGTGCAACTTGGAACAGTGGGCGGCCAATCATAGAGCACTAAGTGATGTCATGCACCTCACTGTAGGTATATCATTTTTACGACAATTGAATAGTATAGTATTAAATGATGGAATATGTTCATCGTAGTTTACATCACAATTACACAAAATAACTGTTATACTGGTAACCAAAATATTTACTCACTGAAAAGGAGCAGAATATTTTTTAGAACCTTATCGGTACATCCAGCAATCCTTATACCGAAAGAAATTTCCCCCAAATACCTGCCTTTGGCAAGTGCTTGTCTTCAGGGCGTTACCACGTTTCGCACTGTGTGATCGATGGAAAATTTCCAGTTAAGTCTTAACAGGTTTCGTAATATATATTAACAACCTCCAACCGTCGTGCCTAAATTGCATGGGGATAAATCAATGTGTGACGGTTGAAGATCGCTACTACTCACCATCTTTAATGAGTAGGTAAGAAGTGGGAACAGAAGAAAACCACATAAAGTTAACTTTCATTTAGATATTTGTATTCTATGAAATATCATGTGTTAATGTTATTAATGTAAACTGTAACGCGTCAGATCACATATCTTAAGCATCTAAGAAGTCAATCACGAATAACTCGAACATAGCTGAGATACACATACCTTCTAGTAGATGACGCCTGGACTGATGTTGAAGTTCTAGATGATGAATATCTCGTGCTGCCAATAGTCTATGTTCGCCGACTATTGTTCAACCATAATCCAAGTTAATGGTTGTACTGGATAATGTTAGATCTCCCTAGATCTACTCCTAGACTGGATTCACAGTTGAATGACTACTGTGATAAGAGTACAAGTGGTTCTCTCTGTTGATACTCAACTTCTGATGATCCACTTCTGATCCAAATCCTTTCGGACCATAGGTTTTTATACTCAGTTTCCAGACATTCTGGAATTCTCGTTTTTGACTTTTTGTATATCTCAGCTATTGGTAAAACATTGGTTTCACCCGAATTACATCGTGATCAAATTCTCAGACCAACAAATTTCTGCAAACTTGACGGTTATGCCACAGTCAAAGTGTGTCACTGTTACAGCATTACATCTTGATGACATTTCAATTCTTCAACCAAAACATTACAAATCACAATAACATACAAACTGACGACTTAGCGTCTAGCCGTAACAAAACATAACATTCAACGCATATACAAATTGTTGACGTAAACACAGAACACAAACACGTGTTTACACTATATGACAACATTTCATTAACATACTTTGATATAACATTTAATAATTAAGATGCTCTATTTCCAAAATAATATGTTCCTAAACCGTATATATCCACATGCCCCTCCTTCAAAATGAGGGAACTGCGTTCTCGAATAAATTTCTTTCCAGAAATTGACAAAATCCTTGGTATAAAATACAAAAATAATTGACTATATTTATCCAATACCCTGTATATATATGCATATTAATTTAACTATTTATCATATTTTAAAATCTGTCAAACATCGTTTATTTATTTACATTCATTCTTGTTTTTAAAAAAAATCTTGTCGAGAGTTTTTACAAAAGTATCGGCTCCTGCCATCTATTGGATTATACACATAACTACATGTAACTGTCTAGCACTTCCTTTGCTCTGAAACACATATACATATACTTTTTGTTCTCTCGTTCTCGAAAACTTTCCGTTGCTTTTAGTAGCAAAGTCCAAAACAGTGTTTGTTACCTCTGCACTGGTTTCACTAGTATCAGTGTCTACACCACTGATGTTTTTAATAAACATAACACACTTTATTATACACTCTTTATCTTGTCATGATACACTAATATATTCAGAAACAACGTCTCTTCTCGTTGCATGATTTTTACAACACAATTACAATTCGAAAAAATCAATCACTTCACTATTAGTATCTTTCCTCTTCGAAGAGTTAGCAACTCTGCGTAACTTCCTTCCGTAGATTGATTGCTCAGCAAAGTTTTTGGCAATGACATTGAGAAAAGTTCCAAGTATCTTTCTTTTTTTCGCGTCGCTTCAATACATACAGTTGACCATGAAAAGGTGTCCGCACTTTTCGTTAAAATTTGGAAAATTGTTCACAAAATTAAGATATCGCATGGTCTTACATAAAGTTTTTCACTTCTCGAGTTCGTGGATAAATGTCTATTCGTTTTTTTCGTCTCGAAATTAGATAATTCCGTGATTTGTAGTGCATCACTCTGAGTTTTGGTGTTGTTGAACGTCTCTTGTGTACCAACTATATCTGAGTTATTTTGTGCTACCTCCCTGTGCTTTTGATAGTGATCTGAATTATTTAATGTGTTACTAGTGTGTTTTCTAGTGTGATTTTTATTAACTAGTGCATATATTGGATCGTAGTGCTCTATATAATTATCATCGTCATATACCTTATTTTTATTTTCTACATTTCCTATCTGTTCTATCTTCCTACTAAATATACGTAATTTAATAACTACATATACTATAACTATAAACGTCGCTAGTACTAACACTGCTAAAGTTGTTAATGCAATAGTAACTACCGTAAACTTCTTCTCAATATTGCCTGTAAATATAAATAACTAGTTGTGAAATCCCGTTTTTATTTATCTTAAAAATTAACATCACTAAATCTTTGTCTATGGTTCTCTTTCGTAAATAATATTACGTATTTTTACCATAGGCCTAGTATCAATGTTCTAAATTCGTTCATTATTCCCTATAAAATGCATAATTGATGCATATTCTAAATAATGACTAGTGTTCTAATAGTTATGTAACCTATTCGGATACTAAAATGCTATCCTCGTTACATTTTAATTCGTTTAACGCCGTATTTCTCATTTTAGTCGTAAAATCCTACATTTTCATGCATATTTATGTACTTAAATACACTTTACTACTAGTTTTACTGTTATATGTAGGTACTACTATCTTTATTGATGTTTATTCCATCATTCTTTAACATTACAACGTTCTATTTACTTAGAAATCATTCATATTGCATCAAAAATCATCATGAATACGAGTAACTCCTCATGAGTAGGCGTGAGTTGTTGCTATGGGTCAGCCATCTTGCTTAGAAGCTCCACCCCTAACAACGGATTCCTCTCGCTCTCGAGAGAAGCGATACCATCATACGCAAGTAGTAACTTTCAGTGAACTGAAATGCTACAAGCTGTTGTTTCTATACACATGAATATTGAAGTAACTAATGAACTGAATACTTTAACTTATTATTATAATAATAATCGATATGCCAATTGATTATTCTATAACAATAATGAATCAATAATTTTACTCTCATTTTTTTAAACTTGAATTTAGAAAATGAATTTTGACTAAAAATAACTTGTTTACATACAACTCAATGACAATTATAGACATGATGCATTATGACTGTATTCTATTTTGACTATTTCTCCTCTATTATCTATTATTTTTCTTACTTTTCTATTCAAACTATTCACTTCTTTTAACGACTTTTTCATACTTTTTCATACTTTTTATGACTTCTATTCTTGATTCGTAAGCTTACTTAACTAGTTTATAGCTTTTACTAATAGACAATTCTTTCTATTTTTCTCTTTTTGCCTTTTTTTCCATAGCTTTGATCTACTGATTTCACTAATATTATGCTGTTATATAACCTAGCTATTATCTATTTACATGCTCGTATCTATTTTCATCTATGATGATATATTTACTATGCTTATTTTCTACTGTTTTTCTTTTTCTACCAAAACAAAGCGTTTTGCCGTATTAGTACTTCGTAACCATTCTTATTCAACAACTTATTCGTTTCACCGAATCGAATAGACCAATCCTAGTTTTGTCTAGGATCACATAACCTAGGCTTTTCGACTCGCAACTACCTCATGCTGTAGGTAAGTATTTCTACATGTTACCAATTGCTTCATATGCTAATCAAATATTCATTTTCAGGTTTTTATTGCAACTTAGACTTTCTTTTTTTTTCAAATAAATACCATTCTTCTTCAAATCCGAAAATGTAAAAACTTTTTTTTCACAACCCAAGGCACATAAAACATCGATTTACATACTATGCTTACTTCATTAATACTTATTGATTATTATTATTATTATTATTATTATTATTATTATTATTCTTGATTTTTAACATTATACTGCCGAATTGATCTATAAAGCTTACAATACAATACTAATAACAATAACGTCGTTGAAATTAATGCTATTATTATTCCAAATATTACATATATGATATAATCTGTTTTTAGATGTAGTTCTGGGATTGATGTATCGACTTTTAATTTTAATAATTTTTCGCTTAAACTATTTAACTCCTACGTATGCAATGAAAAATTTACTTGCCTCTCCGTCCAATTTCCAATCAATTTAATATGTTTATTTTGAACTTGAATTATCCGCTTAGTTGGAATTACCAGCTCTCCTATTATTATGTTGTCAAATTTATCATACTTTATGAAACTTGATTTAGATCTAGTTTGATCAAGTTTTGTGGAAGTAACTTCCTGATGTACACCCACTTTTGTCATGTACGTTTCCTTTTCAACAGAAGAATACATCACACCTGCGTGTGTATATCTGAATATCACATTCCCCAAAAATTTCTCCGAATTCTGCTGGCATCCTTCCAAAGAATTATTTAAAATAATATTATTCAGACACTTTGCCTCATTATCCATAGTTATGCTTTCACAGAAATACAGAAAACTTTTAAATTCGCATTTATTTTTATCTAATGAATGATATTTACCTTCCGCCAAGTAAACTGCTTCCGGTAATTCATAAAATATCCTAGTATTATTTATTAAGTAGCCCATAGATATTATGTCATACATGATTGAAATACTAGTATCATATATTATCGGAGTTTTTAATATCAATTCAATATTATTTTCTTCGTAATGATATTTTACTAAATATACGCTAGACATTTGGTAAAACATCCCAATGTCTGACCTATAAATAGTATTCTTCAACACATCATGAAGACTTATTAACCTTTTAACATCAGCATTAGATAATATATGATATGTTAATTGATTATTTAATATGCTATTTACTATTTTATTTACTCTCTCCTGTACAAGATGAGCAAACAAATTTGCCATTATCTTGCGTTGGGATTGATGTAAATAACAATATAGCTTTTGAATTTTATTTTTAAAATCTTGCAATACATGTTGTACTTTTACTACAATTCCATGGACTACAGAAATTTCATTATTAAACGATTCTTTTAGATTTTTAATTTCACTTGTTAATAAATTTTCGTGTTTATTTATCAATAGAATGAGACAACTGTTGATTATGTATTAGGTTATATGTCGATAGACCAATAGACGATAATCCCAGTAACCACGAAAATATAAATCTTTTATTTCTATGATTATTATTACACCTAGTTTTTCCATTTTCATAGACAAAATGACACGGTAGTAAATTTACTATGTTTTGTCTAAATTATTTTTCTTTTACAGCATAGTCGTTAAGAATTTCGTATGCATCAGTACACTTATCATGTACTGGCACAGATTCTTGAAAGTTCAAATGCATCTTTACAGTAGTAAACATCATATTCGTAGCATGTACAGCATATGCATTCTGCGTCAAAGCTAATCCAATTTCCGTTAATGTTATCTGTTGTTGTTACTCCTCTGCTATGCAAATACTAATCAATAGTATTTGAAAAATGAAAATCTTGAACATGATGTTAACTGCAAATAATTGAAACTTATAATTACTACCTGAATTTAATTTATTTATTTTAATTATTTTCTACATCTTTTATTTAGTTAATACTTATGTTTTTATTTATTTAATTTATGTTGTATGTGTACCTTGGATTATTCAACAATTCAAACAAATTTACTACATATCTCTAATTTAAAAAAATCTCTATTTTCCTAATCACTCTAAATTATGTAAACAATACATATTTACCAGTTAAGGGATTTTTCAGATGGAAACCAAAATTTCCTTTGATTTCGGGACACGGACTTTTGTTGATAAACAGCGGTCCACCTCGCTGTTCCACTGATAAAAACATTTTGTTTACAGATCCCTAACAAACAAAAACAAACTTATATACTTAATCTTATTCGTGTTTTTTCGTCGCAAAAAAACTTTTAACTTTTTGTGATGTAGTCTTTGAGTCAAACAACCTTTTGGTTTTCTCACGCGTTGTTTTTTTTTCTTTTTAGACATCACTGTCTAAATCCGAATCATCATCTTGCTTATCAGAATCTTCATCATTCGCGCTAATAAATGGTTTTAAACGCCTAATACCAATTGTATCAATCTTTTCTTGCCCTTTCTTCGTCTCATATTTTACTTTATATGAATTGCTATTCAATTTCTGCACTATAACTCCACGAGTGTTGAATCTTTTCCCAAAACAAGCTGGAATGCCTGCTCTTGGCATCTCACGTATCCAAACTTTTTGACCAATGTCAAAGTTAGGTTGAGAAAACTTCTTCTCGATCTGCTTCTTTTGAGACTTAAACCGTTTTTGCAAATTTTGGTACGCTACCTTCCTTGCTTCTTTGACAGTTCTTATTCGCTCCTCATTTTCTACATACTCACAAGGAATGTCCAGATCTTGTTCCAAGAACGTTCTGGGTTCACGCCCTGTAAGCAAATAATATTGCGAGTGTTTCGTTCCGTCATGAATCTGCGTATTCATGGTAAAAATTATGCAAGGTAAGATTTCGTCCGAATTTGTGAATTCACGGTCTATATAGTGCTTCATGACCTGCTGTATGGATCCTATAGCTCTTTCAGATGTTCCTATATTATAGTGAGCATCCGTATTGGCGAAGTTTAACTTCATACCAAAACGCTCTGCCATTTCTTCCATTACTCGGCTTCGATGTGTACTATGCCGGTCCATGGCTAGAATCTCAGGAATGCCATGCTTAGTGATTAGCTCTTCAAAAATCACTTCTGCTATAATCTCGGAAGTTATAGCGGGAACTGCTTTAGCAATTACCTAACGTGTAGCACTATCTACGAATACAATCACATATTTATTCCGATGGTTTTTAGATCTTTTAAATGGCCCAATCTCGTCCATAGTTACATGCTGGAATGGCATATAACTCGGGTACGTCTGTGGATGCAATGGTGTCCTACCAGCTTTACGCTTCTGAATCTGACAACTAATACACTGGCTGACTTTCTCCTGGAAAAACTTTTTCATATTCGGGAAATAAATAGATTTTAATGCCCGATTTTAGCATTTAGTATAGGAGTAGTGTCCTCCTCCATAAATCGAACAATGCAGGTTTTAAATACTTGTTTCCTTAATGAAAAAGGAATGCACAATAGAAATTTCTTTCCATTTGCCATCTTCTTTGTTCTGAAAAGTTTCCCATCTTTTACTGCATACCAGCGTGCTTGTCTTTCCGCTTTCTCGTCTGTTACCTCAGGATGTTCAATAGCATTCATAATTGGCCCGAAGAAAGAATCTTTCCTCTGCAATTCAGCTACGTCTACATCTTCATCGAATGTGATGTTTACTTCGAGATCTTCGGTCTTTACTGGTAACGCATCCAAACCAATGTCTTCATCGGTGGGTTGAATATCGGTGTTTCTTGACAATACATCGCTCGGGTTCTTCTCACCTGGACAATGCACCGGCGTATACTGGTATTGTGCCATTTCTAAACTGTATCTCAACAACTTCGGTGATAATTTTGGCGTTGTTTGTAAATATTTAATACATCTACAATCAGTGTACAACTCGAACTCTTTGTTATACAGATAGTAGATGAATGCTTTAAAGGCACTCACCACGGCCAAAATTTCTAACTCTACTATGTGTCTTCTAGTTTCATTCGGTCTTAACACCCTACTATAATATGCAATTGGGTTCCATTCTCCATTTACTTGCTTTTGCATGAGCACGGCTCCTATTGACTTCGTCGACGCATCGGTATACACTCTCGTCTCTAGATTTTCTCGGAATGGTGCTAATAAAGGTGCGTTCATCAATGCATCTTTTAATTTTTCAAAGCTACTTTGATGTTCCTCGGTCCATACGAATTTGTGGTTTTTCCTCATCACCTGTTGAAAACTAGCTGACATTTCTGCGTAGTCTTTACAAAACTTTCGTACGTAGTTCGTCAACCCAAGGAATGACTTAAGTTCTTTTGCGCTTGTGGGTGGCTTACAAGCTTTTATTGCCTGAATCACTTTTGGGCTTATTTCATATCCGGCCTCGCTTACAATGTGACCTAATGCCATTACTTTTTCCTCCATAAAGTGACACTTTTCTACCGACAATTTTAAGCCATACTTTCTTAGTCTTTGAAAAACTGAATGTAATACCGACACCATCTTTTCTTGATTGTTTACATAAAGGAATACGTCGTCCATGTAATATGACACCGCTTCCAGATGAACGTTAGCTAATGTCATAGCCATGATTTTCGTATATATGGCTGGCGACTGGATGTATCCCAACGGTAATTTGGAATATTGGTAAGCACCGACGCCAGGAATGTTAAACGCCGTGTACTTTCTTGATTCCTTAGAAATCGATACAGTATGGTAAGCACTTTTGATGTCAAGTACGCTAAAGAATTTATGACCCCCCATACATGTTAGAATTTGATGTATGGGCGGCAACGCCACAGAATGGAATTTTACGTGTTTATTTAACATCCGACAGTCGAGACATGCTCTGATCGCTCCATTAGGCTTTTTGACGAATAGCATGGGTGAATTGTAAGAGCTATTACTCTCCTCGATAATGTTCTGTTTGAGCAGGATGTTTATTTGCTCTTTAACCTTGTTTCTCATCGCAATTGGTATCGGATACTGTTGCCTTCTAAAAGGAACTTCCGTTTCCAATTCTATTTTATGTTCTACGCCTTTAACTCTGCCTAACTCATTTTCTCTCCACGCAAAAACATCTGCATAATCATAACACAACTTTTCCAATTTCTTTTTGATTTCTGGTTGAGTTTTCTCGCCAAATTTTAACCTTGTTTTGTCATAATTTTTTCGTGCATCTAACACCTCTTCAATTTCATCATCCGTTAATCCTTCCTGTCTCAATTCCGACTCACTAACACATCCTTCTGCATCTCCAACTTTCAAATTCCTTCTTAACATTATTGTCTTGTTCGATGGATTAATTATCTCTAGACTCCGATTTTCTTTTGACAATATCGCTCTAGGTATAAATACATTGTACTGTGTTTCTAATAACTTATCAGGCTCTAAGAGGTACTCGTTGTTTGCCCAAGAGTTGACTAGGTTGACTTCAACAGTCGTCCTAGTTCTTGGTAATAACTTCACTCTATGTCCTAAGACCCATTTCGGTTTCAAACTTGTCTTTATACTAATCGCGATATTATCGGAAACTGTTCTCGTTTCCTGATCATTTCTACAATTTCTAGTCGGTCTCCCGAACCTTTGAACTAAGATTTTACTATTTCCGTAGTCTATTTGACAATTCTGTGTTCTCAAGAAATCGTTCCCGATTAACATTTGGTATAGAAAATCCTTTATTATTCTAAACTCTTGATGAAATGTTTGATTCGATATTTTAAATTTAATTACTGCTAATTTATTAATTACGAGTGTATTTTGCGTAATACCCTTAATCTTCGTTTGTCGTGGAATAATTCGCGCACTTGGTGGCACTAATTTCTCATTAATATTCGAAATTTGTGACCCACTGTCAAGTAAAGCTTTAATTTCTATATTTTCTATTTCTAATGGTAAATATACCATATTGATTTCCAAATTTACTGAGGCAATTACTTCTCGTGTTCTTACGTTTCTGTTCCCTGTAAATGCGCCTCGCCCATCTACAGATGTATTCAGTTTAAATGACTAGGACCTGCGGTTTGGTAGTATGTTGTACCATTCACTTGTGCTGGTACAACTTGCACAAATCTTTGCTGATTATGATTATCAGAATAATAGGATTGTTGACAACAAGAATTCTGACAACTGCCTTGCCAGTTTCCCTGTTGACCACGTCCACGATTATTTCGCCAGTATCTACCTCGATTACCACGTTTGTTGTGAAAACCATTATTTCCTCTATTACTATTTTGACCTCTATTATTATTTGACCAGTACTTGTTTTTATTTCCGCGATAATTATTCCGATTATTACCTCTATATTGCCGATTGTTTCTAAAATTTTGATTCTTCCGTTGTTTTCTACCTTGATTATCGTATTTCTCTTCTTCTTGCGTTTTTTGCTGACAATGCGAGTTGCAATTTATCGATCTTTTTCTCTAATTCCGCAATCTGCGTTAGACTTTGCGGCTCTTGTTTAATTTTGTGTTCTTCCTTACTTTTCCTTACAACCACGTGATCCAACTCGGACTCACTTCCTTCATCTTCGACTTGTTCCCTAATCTTTTTGACTAGGTCTTTAATCGTAACTTTTCCAGTTTCTCTTTTCACGCGCTTCGCGATCTTACATTTGTTCTTTTCGATCTTTTGTAGATCGTCAACGAACTTATCTAAACTAGAGTAGGCTATCGTCCCTACTTTCTCCATATAATATGGATGTAATCCCCCAACTATTATTCCAATTTTCTTTATGTCCGTCATGTTTGAGTCTAACCGCTCGCAAAGAACGAGCATGTCATAGACATAGTTTATGACAGCCTCGTCTTCTTGTTGCAAATGTTCCTTAATTCTGTCTTCGATATCGAGCGTCACATTCGATTTGGTAAATTCTTCAACGATTTCTGCCTGTAAATCCTTATATTGTATTTCCGCTGTATTTTTCCGTTTCAGGAACAATTTTATCCATTGTCTCCCTACTCCTTTAAAAATGTTAGGTATCAACTCCTTTCTTTTATTTTCGGCGATACCTGCCATCTGACAAGCATCGTCGAACTCATCAAAAAAAGAAACGATGTCACTATCGTTCTTCAAATCAAACTTTGGTAGCTTATTTATGTCCGCGTAAAAAGTAATATTAGAAGCCATTATAACGTCCTTACTGTTACTATTTACTAAATTCTGATCTAAATTTATAATGGATGGAAAATCTTCCGACACGGATTTAGTTACCGGACTACTAGGGAAATTGAACACCGGTTCCTTACTTAAAATAATTTTGGGACTCGCGGCTTTGTCCTGACTACTAGAATTATTTCGTCGTTCAGGTGTCCTTACACCAAATAAATTATGTGCTTCAATACTAATTCCCTTATTTGCTTTCTGTGCCCTCGTCAACACAGTATTTTCGTTCATTTATCAATATATACTTAATACAACTTATATCTTTGACTACGAAGTGTGGGAGGGTGGTGCGGGTTAACCTGATTACTTAATCTACTTGAGTCAATGCCTAAGCCTTTCGAGATCCGAACCAAATCTCGTATTCAATTGGTGAACGTTAATACTACAAAATTTTACCATACTAAATCACTTAATCTATAAATATTTTAAACCGGGACTTGAACCAAACATGCCTTCACCATAACAATCCGTTGGGATCTTAAAGGCGTAAGCCATCAGTATTTCCACCATAACAATGGTGGGTTAATACTTAAACTAAACTTGTTTCGTTGCGGGATTCGAACCACAGCTCTCTGCACCATAACACGGTGAGAGCTACACTAGGACCATTACAAAACCAGCAAATCTCCACCATAACACGGTTGGCAACACACAAGTACCGCTAGAGAACCAACAAATTTCCACCATAACAATGGTGGGTTAGTTTTTTTTAAAAAATGATAACAACCTCCAACCGTCGTGCCTAAATTGCATGGGGATAAATCAATGTGTGACGGTTGAAGATCGCTACTACTCACCATCTTTAATGAGTAGGTAAGAAGTGGGAACAGAAGAAAACCACATAAAGTTAACTTTCATTTAGATATTTGTATTCTATGAAATATCATGTGTTAATGTTATTAATGTAAGCTGTGTATAACGCGTCAGATCACATATCTTAAGCATCTAAGAAGTCAATCACGAATAACTCGAACATAGCTGAGATACACATACCTTCTAGTAGATGACGCCTGGACTGATGTTGAAGTTCTAGATGATGAATATCTCGTGCTGCCAATAGTCTATGTTCGCCGACTATTGTTCAACCATAATCCAAGTTAATGGTTGTACTGGATAATGTTAGATCTCCCTAGATCTACTCCTAGACTGAACTCACAGTTGAATGACTACTGTGATAAGAGTACAAGTGGTTCTCTCTGTTGATACTCAACTTCTGATGATCCACTTCTGATCCAAATCCTTTCGGACCATAGGTTTTTATACTCAGTTTCCAGACATTCTGGAATTCTCGTTTTTGACTTTCTGTATATCTCAGCTATTGGTAAAACATTGGTTTCACCCGAATTACATCGTGATCAAATTCTCAGACCAACAAATTTCTGCAAACTTGACTGTTATGCCACAGTCAAAGTGTGTCACTGTTACAGCATTACATCTTGATGACATTTCAATTCTTCAACCAAAACATTACAAATCACAATAACATACAAACTGACGACTTAGCGTCTAGCCGTAACAAAACATAACATTCAACGCATATACAAATTATCGACGTAAACACATAAACACAAACACGTGTTTACACTATATGACAACATTTCATTAACATACTTTGATATAACATTTAATAATTAAGATGCTCTATTTCCAAAATAATATGTTCCTAAACCGTATATATCCACAATATATATATAATTATTGTTTTTAGTAACAGACCAGCGGGCCGGAAGACAGGCTTAGGCGGGCCGCATATGGCCCGTGGGCCGGCTGTTGCACATGGCTGCTCTAACCTGTCATTTGAAACAAACAATAATGACAAAATGATAAAAAAACAGAACGTAGACGAAATAGTAAAAACCAAAAGCAAGTTCTCTTAACATTTGATTCAGCAGAGAAAGGAATGCAGATATTGTAAGATATTTTACAAGACATTATTGGATGTGCTTTTTATAATAGTTGACGACATAATGAAAGGAAAATTGTTATATTTGAATGAACAAAGAAAGAACGTAAATATTGTAAAAAAATCAGTGCCTTTTTTATTCTTTTACTCGAGATTTCTTCGTAGTTTGTAACCAAATACTTACTAACATATCCTCATTTTATTTTCCTATCAAACCAATATACGTTGCCAGTAAAAGAGTTTAGATTGATCGAGCTCCTGGTATGATAACCAAGGTGTTTGATGTCATTCCCCTCCCCCCGATTACGAAATCCTGGCTAAACGAACCAATATATACTGCCAGTAAAATAGTTTAGATTGATAGAATCCCTAGTGTTATTACCACAGTTTCACGTCACCCTCCCCCTTTTTACGAAATCCTGGCTACGTGCCTGCGTCGTGTGATAGATTTGCGCGTCGTACGATATATGCGGCGAGTAGAAAACTTTAAGACGGTTTTTCTCTCTTATTTTTGGCCATTGCGCTCTCCCAGTTTATAACATTAACTCTTTAAATGTGCATTACCACCTTCCAAAAATGACCCCGAAGTTCATTTATCAAAGTATGCCTTCTCCTTGTACGATGTCTAAGGTTACTACATTATGTAAAGAGAGCGTATTCATTATTATTATTATTATTATTATTATTATTATTATTATTATTATTATTATTATTATTATTATTATTATTATTATATGAATGTCTTTGGAGCACCGTAATTGTGTGAGACGAACCACGGTATGTAGAGGTTTAAGATGGGTTCTTCATACGGGTGGAAAAACCAGGATTTTTCTCTGTCTGACTCTCTGACGTAAAGATTATGTGCTGAAGTTAAGAAGCATCATCATTCTACAATTGGTTGCTTTTACGTACAATATTAGTTACCTGAGTTCTCCTCCTTCGGGTTACTTACCTCTTGTGGTAAATTCAAAAGAATTTCAATTTAAGGCAAATACATTGTAAAACTTTTCCTTAATTAAACCTCTAGGGGAAAGTAAGCATTTAATAGGGAAATCTGTAATCAACATGTTTAAACAAGTAGATAGAAGACTATTTAATGATAAACATTGTGAAACTTTATATCATTCTACAAATTGGAATTAACATTCACTAGAAAACATTCGTTATGCACCAGGGAGCATATAGTGAGCAGTGAGCACAGGGGAAATAATTACGAAACTGTTTGTAAACAAAAATTAGGGGCACTAATGCAAGGACGACAACGACATTTTTTCTTTTTTTGTATCATCATGAGTTTTACACATATCTTACAATTTGATTCTTTCCCACATAAAAAAATAATTAAAATAACCATAGTAATAAAAATGACAATTGCACTTCAAGGGGGCTCGAAGCAACTACCTCCGGCGTATAGACTCATTGCGTTAACTGACTAACTATTCGTTTTCTTACGTAAGCTGAAACTGTTCTACGGTAAAGACGCTATTTCATTACGATCGTGCTACCGATTCGTCGTTTTCCATAGGTAATTTCCACTATTTGCTCTATGTATACGTTAATACTTGGCATAGATTCATATCTTTGGGGTTTGCAGATAATGCACGTAATAAGACATATTAGAAATGTTTCGTTAAAAGTTTCGTTTGTAGATTTAATCCGCATTTCTCTCAATAACATAGATGTTGCTGCTTTGTGTTGAACTGCAGAATTCTCTCGCGTTCTTGAAAATTTTCCACTTTAGCAGAGTTGGTAATTCTCCAAATTTCGGTCTATTTAATATTTTTTGCTTCTATTTTTTTTATTTTAAGCTAATATCTAACACACATATTAAAAACTGGTTTATTATTAACTTCTTCTGCTGGAAAAATCTTCCGAAATTTTGAACATATAAAGAAAACGGAATTATTTTCAAAAAACTTCAAAATAAAGTGACGTGTCATTTATTTTGCTCATACTGGTACATTGGCGTTACACCGCAATGACAAAAATTATCAGAAGAGTTTGTAAGAGAATTTGAATATAAGCTCAATGATGATCTTTGGGCACAGTTGATGGTTTTCCAGAAATTATCAGAAGGTTTTATTAGAGAATTTTGTGATACTCAAATTTAAAGACAATGATTGTTGGAACATCTTGGCAGTTAAATGTAAGTTAAGTGAACAGTTCATTAGAGATTTCAAAGAAAACTTTTCCTGGTTCATCATATCACGTGACCAACTGTTATCTGAAGAATTAATTCTACAATTTTGGGATCTAGTCTTTTGGTTTGAGGTTTTAAGATATCAAAAACTCACTTCTGATTTTAAATTTAAACTTATAAATGGATTTTATGATGAAATAGAGCTAGCAGATGACATCAATTGTTCTATTAGTCTTCGGAATAATATTTACAAAGTTAAAACCATACGCAATTACATATTTTGTAAGAGATGTTTGAGAAAGTGATTGTGTTTAAATGTTAACTGTCCATTATGTAGAATAGGTCTTAGAATATATCCTGAAATCATTGAACATAGTGATATACTTTATGATGATATAGAGTTTTATGAGAGTGAATATTTTGCATTCGCATCAGATTTCCGTGTAAAGCCGGAAATCACCGCCATAATCCTACTATACGACGCTGATCATTATAAACACATTTTACCTAGGATACAACCACTATCCTTTCATATAACAGATGGACGCTGTATATAATAAACCACTCTAAACCTTTAGCAAGATTTATCACAACATCTGTCTAGAAAGTTCGTCGAATGATGACATACTGCTCACGGTCATAAGCGTGCGCCACCGCCGCATCGAGCATCGGACACGTCGATACATTTCTGAACGCCCTCCCGAGCGACAACGCTACAAGTGTTTATCATAAATAAACAGTACATTATAAAGTGAAGGCATGGTGCACGTGTTCGAAACCAAAAGTGGAGTCAAGAAAGGAGCAGCGAACTGATATACTGTTCTGTTTCAAACTTGAAAAATAAGCGACAGAGACTCATGAAATGTTGAGACACTGTTATGAAGAATGTGCTAACACCTTGAAGTATGTTTTTGAATGGTTAATACGTTTTCCAGAAGGACAGCATACCGTACAAAATTCAACTTGAATTGTTCGACCTGCAACTGCACGTACCCCGAACAACGTACAGAGAGTGAACGAACTCTAGGACCAGTATATTTGTGTGACTGTACGAACGATAGCGCAGAAAGTGGAAATTGGTAATGAGACGGTGCATATCATAGTTATCCAAGATTTGGGTAAACCCAAACTTTGTTCCTGACTCGTGCCTCACGCCTAGATGCCATAACAAATGCAACTTCGGCTTGATGGCTATGTGGATCTCATTGACTTGGCGAATAGAGACCCAAATTTCCTCGAAAACTATCGTCGCGGACAACAAGACCTGATACCTACGCCGAAGATGAGCGTCAGATTATGAAGTGACGAGATCCCTGGTCGCCGAAAAGTAAGAAGGTGACAAGTAGGAGACACCGGATAAAGACAATGGCCATGGTGTTTTTCGACTCTGAGGGTCTTATCTTTAATGAATTCCCCGTGAGTGCACCTCGTTAAATGCCACTACGTACCAAGGTTACTAGAGAACAGGTTGCCTCGAAACTCTTAGGATTGGTTTCGGAGGGAGTCGGTGAAGATCGTAATATGTCACCCTTAGATCCAATGCTTTGAGGACACTTGAGTATTATATAATCATCCTACAGCTTTAAATGCATTAAAAAGAATTGAAATTATTATTTTAGGCAACAACACTAATCGAAAAGAATACTTTTTCTCTGGCACACGGAATAAAATACCTGATTCTAATAGAACTTTTCACGTAGAATTCGAATCTGCAATCAGTTTTTCTCCATCACCCTCAGTTTGTCCGTGACACTGGGATTTTCCCTAAAATTTCCCTTTTTTAACCATTTACATACCTGTGGCTCCGGTACCCTTAGGTATATAAACACACAAATTATATTGTATGTTAGCTTGATTTATATTTAGTAAGCCCTCTGAGTTTCATAAGAATCACATTATTCTTTCTAGAGAAATAATCATATTTATACAACAATATGCTATGTGTATTGTTCACTTTACCATATTCATTAGTGCAGATAAAATCACATATAACGTCCACGAAAATTACAATATAAGCACGGTTTATACCTCATTGGACTTCCAATAAAACATATTTTCACTGATGTATACACCGTGTCACCATTTTTGTATGAGGAAATTCCTAGAGAGATTTTGTGGGAAATTTCCTCCAAAAAGTAGTTTATAAGATTTTTTGTCTTAACTTGCTATTTGTATATAGTGATACAGAAACAGGAATTGCACTAATATATAATTTTATGTCTACTTAATAAATAATACAAAAGAAGTGAGTGGTATCTTCTTAATAAATGAACACTGACTTACCTTAACTAAAATGTTTTAGTTGTCGACTTTCTTCTATGTTTGGCTTCTGGAACATCTATTTTGAGTGTCCAACAGTAATCAGCTAGCATTTGTGAACTCCACTGTCCCTGGTATCTCTTCTCCATGGAGGAAATATCCTGATGAAAACGTTCCCCATGCTCATCACTAACAGCACCAATGTTTTCACAAAAGAAATCTAGGTGGGAATCTAGAAAGTGAACTTTAAGTGACATGTTGCAACCCATTCCTTTGAATGATTGCAGCAAGTCACTCACAATTTCACGGTAATTTGGGGCTATCTGGTTTCCTAAAAAATTCTCTGTTAAACATTTAAATGAACTCCAGGCTGCTTTCTCAACCGAAGTTAAGAGATCCTCAAATTTGTGGTCACGAATAAATCATCTTATTTGGCGGACTACAAAAATCCCTTCCTTGATTTTAGCGTCACTAACCCGAAGAAATTTTCTTGAAGTAACAAAATACTGCATTACTTTTGTCCATTACCTTATCAAACTTTTTGAAGAACCCCAACTTTATGTGATGAGGAGGTAGAATAATCTTATCAGAGCTCACCAGTGAGGAATAAACAACATTCTTCTGTCCAGGAGTTAATACACTCTTTGGCCATTCCTTCTTGATGTAATGTTCCGCTTTGTTCCTGTGTCCCATTTGCAGAGGAAACAATATTTCGTATAACCAGCTGCAAACCCATTAACAAAGAAATAACTTTTAAATCACAGCAAACGGTCCACTTGTATTTCTCATACTGAATTCTTTCTAACACTATTTTGATGTTTTCATAGGTTTCCTTCATATTAGTTGCATAAGAAAAATGCACTGAAGGAAATTTTTTGCCATTGCGCAAAAGGACAGCCTTAAAACTAGTTTTGGAAGAGTCAATAAACAATCTCCACTCTGTACTTATATGTGCATGTCTTAGTGTATCCATCACAACACAGACATTATTATAATACACTAAATCATTTTCTTGAAAATGTATTGCTAGCATCAGAGAAGGTTGCTAGGCTGGGAATTCAGAGATGAGCAGTAAGTGTCCCAGCCCTTCAACTTAATGGTTGTCATTCGCCGGTAACTAAGTTATTTTGAGGAGGGTCACCATTGACAGGCAGAAGAAAACTAAAAACATTCTTCCGTGTCTCGCCTTCTCAGCTAAAATTAGCGAACAATACCTAGGAAGAGTCAGAGAGTTTGAAAATGGAATGAATAGGGGTGGTGTAATAATATGTTGACAATGTGACATGCATTTCACAGCGAGAAGCCTTGCATGTTGGTAGGACGTCAAGCAAACACAAGCAGCAAAGTGGCAGTAGTGTCTGATATTGTGTTGAAGTGAATTGTATTATAGATTAACAGTATTCCTTCTAGTGGTTAGTGTAATATCTGATGTGTGACTTTATTTTTGAATCATAGGCTGTGATTTCCCCCTGCGTAGTGTCTCCCCCGCCCAATTGCTATGCCCAGTAAACGTGTGTATTGCAGCGGAGCGACAAAAAGGAAGAGTATGTTTTTTTTTTTTTTTTTTTTTTTTTACATTTTTCAGTGATCAAAGAAAGTGAACAATGTAAGTATTTCGCCAGAAACTTTACAAGATGAAAAATCTAAGAGTGTTTGTGAATTCGAGATGTCTGAAAATATAGAATGTGAACCCGTGGAAAGTGAGCATAGTGTTTCCTGCCCTGCGGATAACAAACTTGCCGAAATCAACACTAATTCCCCCTTCCCATGAAAGTTTCTTGGGATTTTTGAGGGTATTGGACGGAAGTGCGCAAGGATTAGTAAGTACTATATTACAATTCATTGAAGAAACAGGAATTTCAATAAGGCAGTGCAGGGGACTGGGTAACGAGGAGGCGAAAGTGATGAGCGGAGTGTAAGAGCACATCAAGAGACTTGAGATTTCAGCCAGTTATGTACATTGTGCTGCTCACAACTTGAATCTAGTGCTGAGAGATTCAGCTAAAATTTCGCAGATAACATCCTTTTTATAATATTCTTGAAACACTTTATGTATTTCATAGTTCCAGCATTAAAAGATGGCAACTTCTAGAAACTAATAATAAAGCCACGACTGTTAAAAGATTATGTCCATCAAGGTGGGGTTCAGCTTACAACGCGTTATTAGCTGTCCGTTTTCGTTATGGAGAAATTCTGAAGGCTTTAAGCAACATAATTGTGACATCAAACGAATCAGAGGAACGCGACGATACAATTTCCTTAAGAAAACAAATGGAGTCCTACGAGTTTGTAGTTCAAGTGGTAGTACAACATAAAGTTTAAGAAACGACATAAAGTTTTAGAAAATAAAAATGGCAGAAATGTGGGGGATCGAATGTCATTTCCCAAGTAAATGTCCAAGTAGAGCAAAAAAGTTTTTTTGACGAATTATGTGAGGATGAAAGACTAAGTAATTCAGAAGAATATTTCAGAATTAATGTTTACTATGGCTATATGAATACTGTATTGAGTCAATTACAGACCAGGTTTGAAAGAATGATTAGTGTTTTCGACAGTGCTCTCGAAAAGAGTAGTGATAAGAAACTCCATTTAAAGCCGGAAAGAATTGTAGTGAGCTATCCGAATGATATTTCTTCAGAATTCAATCATCAGTTACTTATGACCCGTAGTATACTTCAAATGCTTAAAAGTGGGAACAGTGAAATGTTTTGCGGAATTGGTCCTTATTAAAAACTCATATGGTTATTTACAGTATCCGAGAGGTCTCTGTGGCGTTGAAATTGTCTTTAACTCTTCTTGTGACAGTTGCTTCAGCAAAACGACCTTTTTCAAAACTAAAATTAATTAAGAACAATGTGCGCAGTTCGATGAGGCAGGAACGTTTGTCATCTCTTAGTATGATAAGCATCGAAGTTGAAAGAGCACGCAAGTTAAATCTGCATTCTTTAGTGGAAGATTTTGCTCGCATGAATGCTGCAAGAAAAATACATTTTAAAGTTCAAGATTAATTGTAAGTAGAAATTGCATGTATTATTATTATTATTATTATTATTATTATTATTATTATTATTATTATTATTATTATTATTATGTATATTTCGAAAAAATCTAAACTTGTATACTACAGTCGTTTCAACACAGTTTTCTGTTTCATAGTCCATAGACCTCAGTTAAAGCTGTACACACTAAATTTGTTATAAATAACTTGAAATCCGGCCTGATGAAAAGCCCGGATAACGAGCGAAAATCCTTCGAAAGTTACCCAAGTAATCATCCTTTCCTTTCGGCAACCACTCTCTCCTTAGTTGTTAAATGGGTTGCATAGCATGAGTTACATTCAAATCGATAGCATCTTTCCCCTGTACAAATTTTACAATGTACCTCCCCTTGTAGGTTTGCCGAAAGGCATTTTTATTATTGTCGCCATAAATATCGGCTTTACAATTAGGGCCCCTTCTCTATAGTTTGCGGGGGTCCCGCAAAAGTGTGCTACGCAACTGAGTCAACAATATCAGTAGCGTATAAGCCGTACAATTTTGGGACAAGATTTAAAAGCCATACGTGATATTCAATATATCAACGATAGTTCCTTATAAAAAGAGAGGAACCGTAGTAAATTATCATCAGACTCCTGAAACTTATTTTTGGTGAGTTAATATGTTCTTACTACATACTTCCTAACATTCTGTAGTATATATTTCTCTTATTTTCTTCAATGATTTCCTTCTACATGCGTCAGAGATCTCCTTCATGCCTAGGTGGTTAGTACGTATGCGTTCTATGATACGATTGGCTCCTTGATGGATCTTAAGTTCGGAACACAATTTAAACTGTAGGCCCACATCTCGTATACAGTTTACGACTAGATCGTTAAGCTTCAAATCACTTAGTGAATTCATGCTTCTATACTGACGCTGAATTTATTCCGTCAATTGACTATATGCACTGAAAAAACAGCCTCAAGGTGCGTGTTTGCATGTAACAAAATTCATTTGTTTAACTTATTTTTTATTTCAGAAGAACAAACTTTGTCTGCGATTAACAAATCTGCTTTGTAACACGCAAACAAGCTAGTTTGTTTAAACGCGACTTTGTTCAGTTTAAACAAAGTGCAGAATTCATTGAACTATTTGGTTATTCCAGTTGTTAACCATTAATAAATCGTCCGTTTGGTTCGTACAAACAAATCAAAATGGCGGTGTTCACGGGAATAACATAGATACACAACTCCCAATATTTAATGAAGAAAGTAAGCTTTGTAGTGAAAGCAGCGTTTTGCTGCCAAGAAAACTATGATCCTGGGGATTAGCAGAGGCAGTACCCAAGTTTGCAGGTAGGAGAAATATATTTATAATACTAAAGTATTTATAACAAATCATATGCTGTATCCTTATGTTGTTGCATGTATATTTTGATACATTGTGAAAAAAATGAATATTTTAAAATGTTTGGCGTAAGTTCTTTATGTGGTAGCTCGTGTATAATTATGTACTGCGTGTGAACGGTATATAACTCATATGGAACCGCAAAGTAGGTCTACTACGTTTGCCATTTAGTATAGTTACATGCAATCATGGCATTTCTTTCATAACCCTCAGTTAGGAACACCACAGAGTGATAGGACAAATTGACAGACGCTATTTGAAACATGAAATGTAAGATTCCTTGAACGAATTAATCCGAGATGTTAAAGTATTTAGTGTGTGCTCTATATCGTGCCTCTAATCTGCAGTGTATACATTGTGTACATTATTTTGTATCTCATCATGGCTATTGTTTAGCTTGGGGGCAGGTTTTTAACCGACTTTTTTTGCGATATTCTACGGCAAGGTTCTAGATTACTTGTCCACTTTCTCATTGAGCAGTAATAAAGAAGAAAACAGCGTGCCCTGTGGGGCTCTAACCCGCCTTCACACGCTAACGCTCGCTCGGCAATACTGTGTAAATTAAATGTATAAACTTTAGTACATAAAGAAACCAACCCAGCTACTAACCTATATAGGGGACCAGTAATCTAGAACCTTCCCATATTCTACTTACATTCGGATGGGTTAGGTTAATAAAATTTAATTCAGACAGTATTAGCGAGCGAGCGTTAGCAAGTGAAGGCCAGTTAGAGCCCCGCAGGGCATGTTGTTTTCTGTCTTCGTTAGCATTGGCCCCCCATTACTAAACAATTACCCTCATTACTAGTTTAAGTTAGGTTAGTATAGGTTCTGTTCTGTTAAATAAAAGTGGTAACTATTCCATTAGACAGGCATTCTGGAAAGGCGGGTGCCACTACGGAACTTTACCCCTACAAGTTTCATGATCACTACTGGAGGGGGCAAGTGGCATGAGGTCAAATATCTGAAAGAAATCACAGCAACCAAATGATCAGCTAATCTTGGGGGTAAGAAAAAGTGGGAGCAGCTGCCCCCTTGCTCCCCGAATCGCAAGTGTGCATACGCCTACAATGCCTAAGTATTAAAGGCTCAGTGAGTTCCTCCATGCTATCTACCTGCCTTCGCTGTCTGAGGCTCCTGTGCTCACCAGTGGTCGGATTGGGTGTAGGTTTAGCATCTCTTTCAGCAGTGATATTATATGAGATTTGGACCTGGTGGAGAGATCCCTTGGAAACTTTACAAGGGATCTGAATCTAGGAACTCCTAATAGGAATTGAACCCTTGTCTCCCTCGCTGAAGACACGTACGCTAATTATATACCCACAAGGCGCTCTGAGCATGTTTTGAAAACTCATTGATTAACCCTGATACGACATTAGGAGAAAGTTTCCTCAAAATATATATTAAAAAGGGCACCTTGGAATCCATAATATGTGTGCTGGCCCATTCTTACACTGTACAATTACTAAGGCAGTCAATTAAGCCGAGAGTTGTCTATGTTGTTATGCTGTAGGTATAGAAAGTTACGTGCCCAGAAACGCGTTTTATAATTTGATATACTGTACTTTGTACTATGCTGAAGAAAAATGTTCAAAAGCGCTGGTATTTCAGCTTCATATTGTAAAAGTGGCAGTGATATTGCAGCTATTATAAAAATATAAGTGCAATTTTTATAGAGCAAGTCATTTTGGTTTAAAAAAAAACGACGTCATGTGTACATTCCAAGTAACGTAGAGAGTAGTACCTAGGGGCAATAATAAATCTAATTATAACTGATTATTTTCAAAAGTTGATCAGAAAACTTCTAAGTGTTTTTGTTTCAACTATGATTATTTTATTTAAATAGAGTTTTTTGTTTTATTCATTTATGTTACACATTGATAGATATATATTCATTTAACCTTAACGCCCTCATGCAACAGCGAGGTAATAAAGGACGGGACCAGCAGCTTAAAGGGGATATGAACCACTACTCTTTGCACATACAGAAATCCGCCTTCATTTTAACTCGAATCCAGGATTGGGGCGGCAGCGGCTGGGTTGAAACTTCACGTCTGGTGTGTGGGTTTTCTCAGTATTCTCCAGTTTCCTCCCACTTTCTTCATTTCGCCATTTCATTCATTCCCATCATCACCGTCTCCTTTAGCCTAACCGAAATACCTCTAGGATATAAAACTCAAAGATTTCATTTTTCAGGTTCCTTTGATTACAAAGGCGACCAGCTACAATCTCTTCCACAGAGGACATTTTAAAAATAAAGTACATTGTACTAATCTTGCGTACTTGTGAATATTTTAAGAGTTATTTCAGAAAGATAAAAATACACAACTGAACATGTGACATCACTGTACATAGTTATACACATTATTAAAATAAATGGGAACTTCAAAACACTACAGAGTACAGAACATCTAATTAAATCCAAGTTAGATCACCGAGCCAGAAATACAGCGATGTAATTTAACTCGCATATCAGTAAGAGAATTGAATAACGATATCAATCGTTTGAATTCATTCGGGCTCTGATTCATTTCTATTATTTTTGTGGGGGAGGGGTTAAACCAATTTCTTTCTTGGGAAAAAAGTTTAAACCATGTTGGTTTCAACAAGTCAACCCTAGTTTTCAGCAGTCAATTAATTTCTTATAAAATTAACTATGAAAAGCAGTATCAAACGGTAGAATCTTTGCAAGCGCACAAATCCTTTGAGCTACGTCGGTAAGGAACCCTCTATTTTAAATGACGAAGCATTATTTCCAGTGCAACAGGCTGTTTGGACGGAACGTAAGAACAAACATGAGTGACTCTATCAACTTGCAGATTTTTGTTTGTGGAAACTTAGAAAAATACATGGAGTTACGTTTTGCAATAACACTGCATTGTCGATAGGGTGAGACCTCAAGGGAACAGCATGCTGTACTGCCAGTGTTGAGTTTTCATTAACAATAGGGTGCCTTACCAACAGGGTTGTCTGATTTAAGCCTGATACTTTTAAAAAGAGGTTGAAGCAAAAAAAAATTCATTTTGCTGATATTCATGGTGAAGTTTTGCTCATATTTCAAACGACCTGTGTTAATTGCATCTAATTTTTACCTTGTAATTAAGGTGTCCAGACTTCGATTCCCAGTGGGACCACATTTTTTACAGGTGCAGTGCTCTTCCCGCTCTTCGAGTGACTAGTACGCGTGTCTCTGGAGCACGGGATCCCGGGTTCAATTTGCGGGGTTGGGATTTCACTTTAAAGTGTAGGCCCACGCCTCATATAGCCTCGCTGCTGAAAAGGGGTGCTTAACTTCAATAACCAAAACAAATCAATCTTCCAAGTGCATTCCAGAACGTTTCATTCAAAGGAGTTGTGTTGTTTAGTTTAATTGGTTACTGAGAAATTTACTAAAGGAATTATCATTTTACGGAGCAAGAAATTGATGATGAGGCATTTCCCTTGCTTACATATACAATGGTAGAAAGTTTGTCTACGAAGATTGGACAAAGAGCAAAATTTCTCAACAAATATGAAAACTATAAGAGATCTCTGGCTGTTTCACCTGTGGATATAGATGTAGGACTGGAGAATGTCCAGGTACTGTAGTATATAAAATGTTTTTGTTTAAAAATTATTAGTGCCGATTTCGTAGTAGCACCAATTCGAGACACAACCATAAAATGGATACATGTAGATTGGTTGATTTAAATACTCCGTATTATTCAAATAATTGTAAACAAATAACCATAACTTATACCACCTGGTATTTTGTATTATTTTCCAAATGTTAAAGAATCCAAAAATTCATTTTGTATTCACATTATTGAACTTATTAAGAAATTGAACTTTCTTCTCAGGAAATATTTGAGGATAAGAGTAGCATACAAAATTTTAAGGAAAGTAACAGTTTCCTCCCACTTTCTTCATTCCGCCATTTCGTTCATTTGTGAATAAAATGGTTTTTGTTCACCAATCTAGGGTTGTCCAATTCTGAATAATATAAGTTAACACAAAGCCTTAATAATGCAAAAATGAGAGTGGATTTTAAAACAAAAGTGGGTGCCATTGGAAACCAAAAGTACTAGAATATAAATAATGTTCATTTTGAACTACCAACATGTTAAGGCAGCTGCACAAGAAAAGCCTTTTTTTTTTTTTTTTTTTTTTTAAATTAATGGTGGAGCAACCAATGTTGGATCACTTGATATGGACTGACCCAGCTACTACAATTCATCAATATTCGAGTACAATTCTTCAGTGCTCATCCTCAGGATAATTTTAATAACTACACCATTCTACGTAGCTGGATCGTCACATGCTATGATTTACTACAGCAGTAACAAAGTAATTATTCTTAGAAGTACATGATGAGTCAGCTACAACTGATCTTTAAAACCTCCCTGATGATGAACATTCGAAAATAGTGCTCGAAATATTGAATATATTTCAAGAATATTGGTAGCATTACGAATAATTTCAGGTCACTAAGTGACAGAGACTAATACGTGTTCTTTAGGTTCCATTCTCAATCATAGATATTATGTTTATTTTATTTCATCACATTGAAACAATGAGGAACATATAGAAAGCTCTCATTAACTATATTTGAAGGGCTTGGGGTAATATATATTTACTCCGAAGAAAAAGCAATATTTACGCTGCAATATCGTACAAAAACGCTAGTCAAGGCAAGAACACTATGTTTACTGCCGTCTAATCTCGGTGTTTGCATACTCGTCAACAGGAGCGGGTCATAAGATACAGTGGTGCCCACCCCCCTTATGTCCATGACGCACCCCCCAACTGTCCGACTTACCTCCCTCCCAGCCTGATCGTATAATTATCGTATAGTATCGTGGTATAAAGGACAGAAGAAAAATTTATGCATTGTGTTATCCGTAGGTGTTCTTCCTTGAAAATAAAATCTTCTTTTTGATTAATTTTTACACCCCCCTCAAACATATTTATATAGATTTTTACCCCCCAAATATTTCAATGATGCAGTTTGCGTCATAGCCCTTCCCCCTTGTGGCACCCCTGTAAGATATACTGGAATCCTAAAATAGTGAAATCTCAATTTTAGAAAAGGAAAATCAGCCATATTGTCCCAAGCCCATTCTTTGTAAAATACAGTACATCATTTTGAAAAAAGTAGAAATGTGCTATTTGTTTTTAAATACTTTGAGAGAAGACTGATCATAAAACTGTATAATTGTATTATAGGTTGTAAGAGATATATTAACACAGTCTCTTATAAGGAGATCTATTTTAAAATCTTATCAAGATAAAAATAAATTGGATGGAAAAGCAAGGAGACATATTGTATCCATTGTAGTAGTTCATTACATGGAGTTACGGTGTGGATTATAAGTATATTTTTAGTTATTGCAACATTCAAGTAAGTGATAATCAAAGACCAGTAATGCCATATTTTACCCTTTTTACAAGAAATCGTACATACATATCATTTATTGTGATCATTGTCCATTTACCATTGTATTGGCTGCTTTAGTTTTGTCACTTTTGTATCAAAATTCAAGTCATATTGCTTGCTGTTCAATAAACGTAGGAATAAATTGAATAAACTTAGGAATACTCTTACCTTATGATTTCGCAGTTTACTCGTACGGTTCAGTGTGCTTCTTTTACTTTAGTTTACGGTTCAGTGTGCTAGCTTGGACGGTTAGTTAAGGTGGGTTGTTACGTTACTTTTTAACTCTCTTAAAAAAAAAAAAAAAAAAAAAAAAAACCTCAATCTTCAAATATTCTTATAAAATGTTTGGATTTTCGAAAAATGTGTGTTGTTTAGTTAATAATATAGTTTTTTTTTAATCTTTATGTTTTCTTTCAGGAAAATAGTAGCGAAATTATAGATTACTGTCAATCATTTCAATACGTAAACCTAATAAGCTTCTTAGAATAAATATGATAATCAGGTTAAATTTTAGTTAGTGAATTATGACACTTCGTCTAACTTATTCACTGAAATTGGAATGAAGCTATAGATAACAGCATCTAGTTTAGCAATTTTTAACCGTGTACGAAGAAAGTAACAGAGGAAACTGAAACCATAGTAGTAAATGACACACATAATTTATACTTACAAGACAAGGCTGTTCTTATTTCTATAACTTAAAAATTATTATTGAAAAATAATTTTGAACGTAAACTGATGTAATAGTATCTATAGTGACACGTAAAGAATGCTTAATTTTCAGAAAAATAGTCATTTCGGGAGTTGTGAAAATTCTTCAAGATTGTTAAAAACCGAGAAACGCAAATTTTAATAAGAACATAATAATTCGTATTATCCGTAGGGGATATATTTTCTGGCTCCGTAAACTGAGGGGCGTAACCAGCGTATTGCAAAAGGAAAGCTGGTTGACAAATATAGGAACAGAAGAATTTTTTTTAAAGAGATAAGGATTGTAAAACATTACCATTCATCACGTAATTTGAATCAAACAGAAACTAAGAAAGGTAAGAAAAAGTTGAAAATCATACTCTAAATCAAATTTTGTATAACCAGTGTTCGTTCCCTTTTATTACACGAACACATATTTTACAATAGTTACATGTGTAAGTCATCCCCTCAGTGGTAACGATGCGTGGGTTTCTTTGATTTGTTTTAATTATCATTTAGCGTCCCATTTCAACAGCGAGGTTATATGAGACGTATACCTAAAGTTTAACGAGAAACCCGAACCGCTATCGTTCAATGCTCTTCCACCGAAAATCAAACCCGGCACACCGTGCACCAAAAGCACACGTGCTAGCCATTAGACCAATGGGGAGGGTTAAAGTGCGTGGGGCATGTGCTTGGAGGTGAACAAATACGTTCTGCGTGGGTTTTCTCCCACTTTTTTTCATTCATGCATTTCGTTTATTATTGCTATCACTTGTCTCTTTTAACCTAAAACAAGTATTTTATTTTTTAGTTGAACATCTCACGATTACGACTTTTAGGCTAAAGGAGCGATGATGAATGATTGTGAATAATTGTAATATTAGTTATTTTCACTCCACTGGAAATCGAACCGAGCACCACGTACATACATGGCGCACGCGCTTGATACTAGACCGGCGGCGAGGGTTCTTTAGCCTACAGGATATAAACGTAGAACGTTAAAAGTGTAAACCATCCATAGGTGGTATTATTGAGTTCAAAAATTAAATAGCTAGAGTTTTATTAATACTTTACTTTAGGAATATTGTTAAGAATTGAATGAGTTAAGGACAAATTTGTGTTACTTTTATTTTCGGTGAATGTGAAGCACAATTCTAAAAGTATGATTTATATCATTATTAGTTTTCCAACTAGATAGTATGTTGTTCTATTAGCTTAAAAGAACTTAAGTGACGTGATTATAACTTTTCACATGATTACACATTCACATTAACTTATTATTATGTCTGTCGTATAATAATTGTCTAAATTTTCAAGGTGAACTGCCATCTTCCTCAGCGATACTTTCTTATACATTAACAGCAAATTCTTTACATGTAGTGTGATCTAAAAAATAATTAATGTTGACGTTGGAAGTGGCTGCTGAAGAAGATAGAAGATCCCATTGGAAGTTTCGGTAATTTTTGTATGACAGACATATACCAAGATTAGTTATGATATACCAAGATTGCTCTTATAAAATTTTAAGATTTTGTTATTTTGTAAGATTTACTATCAATCATAAAATGTAATTTGAGAATTATTACTGTTGATAATTGGAAAACGTTTCAAAAATACGATGGGTGTATAAAATTTATGATGTGATTGCGTTTTCTTTCGATTCAGATTCTGAAGCTTACTTGATAGTGGAAAATCAACCATCAGATGATTACCGGACTGCAGAAGAAAGCAAACACTGATTGAAGTATAATTGTGGACCAAATGAAGAAATTTCAGTCCATTGGAGGAATCCTTCGACACGGGAGACTACAGTTCAGTTCAGAATGGAAGCTAATGTTTCTTATGTAACATTATACAGTTCGTGCATGCTATATATAGCTTCGATGATAAAAGGTACGTTGAACTTGAATCCAGTTAATCAACCAAGAAGAATGTCTATAAGTAGACTTGTATTGTGATATCTTCCACTGAATTGAAGACTTCTGTTCTATTGTTGTAAGAAAATGTTTACATTATGAAATGAAAGGAAGTCTTTAAGTTTTACGTCCCATGGTTATACTGCGTAGACTAAAGGAGACTGTGATGATGAAAATAAATGAAATGGTGGAATGAAGAAAGTGGGAGGAAACTGAAGAACCACGAGCAAACCCATTCAAACGGTGCTTTTCTACCACAATACCCACTTGTTGTGATCTGGGATCGAACAAGAAGTGAACGCTCTACCATTGAGCCACTGCTGTCCCCAGCATTTACATTATTTCACAAATGATGTTTGGCATTTCTCATTATCATATTTAGGGCAAATAGATAAGAATCACTATTGTCTTCAATATTAATTGTCAAAATTTTATACGAGAAATACCTGGAATCAAAGCAGACTGAGGGGTGTGCTTGAAGAGTTTGATAAAATGTAAGAACCAAATACTTGCATGAATAAGCAGTTGAGCCAAAGTTCATACGTTAAATCGCATCTTCCAACCATCTGCTAAAATTTCCTTTTTAATATTTTTTGAATGTTTTTTCTTTTATTATTATTATTATTATTATTATTATTATTATTATTATTATTATTATTATTATTATTATTATTATTAAGGGGTCGCGGTGGCTCAGTGGTAGAGCGCTCACCTCTGGTACTTGCAGTTCCGGGTTCGATTTCAGCTCCCGCCAAGTTAACTTTGTGGTGGACAAACACTCTGTGCGTGGGTTTCCTCGGGTTTCTCCCGTTTGCTCCCACTTTCTTCATTCCACCATTTCATTCATTTCTTATCATCACCGTCTCAGCCTACACGGTACAATCGTGGAACGCCAAACTCAAAGATTTCATTTCATTTTTTATTAAATTGTTAGTAATTGTTACGATGATTTAATTATTTTGAGGAAAGTGCATCTGGTATATACAGATGGTGATCAGAAAAATGGAAACACCTGAACGAAATTGCAACTTACCAGATTAATATGGTATTGGGCCACCTTTCGCCTTCAGAATAGCCTTGATGCGACGTGGGATGGAGGCATAGAGGTCGTGAATGGTTGCAAGTGGAATTTTACACCATTCCTCGTGCAGGGCATCGGTCAGTTCTGTGAGAGAGGATGGAGGTGGAAATCGTCGCCGGAGTCGTGTTTCCAAGACGGACCACAGATGTTCAATTAAGTTGAGATCTGGGGATTGGGCGGGCCAGGGGAGGTGTTGAACTTCAACCCGATGTTCCACGAAACCATGCTGCAGCAACGCCAACTGTGTGAATGGGTGCATTATCATCCTGAAAGATGGCGTCATTGTCCGGGAACAACATCCAGACCATAGGATGCAAGTGGTCTCCTAAAATTGCGACATAATCGTTGGCAGTGATTCGTCCGCTAAGTGTGACCACAGGACCCAATGAAAACCATGATATTGCGGCCCACAGCATCACCGAGCCGCCGCCATGTTTCACAGTTGGGCGGAGACACTACAGATCATAAGCTTCTTTGGGCGTTCTCCACACATAAACACGGCCCGTGGTTGGGATTAGGGTGAAAGATGACTCATCCGACCATATCACATGTTTCCAGTCCTCAACGGTCCAAGTTGCATGCTCGCGGCACCATTTGCGAATTCCGAAAGCGTTATGGTCCCTGATGAACGGTTTGGCCCATGCAACACGACTCCGTAAGTTCATGTCATGTAATTCGCGGCGGACTGTGAATGTCGAAACAGGGTGGGGGAGGTGCTGATTGAGTTCCTCCGTCATTTGCTCCGCAGTGGCACGACGGTTCTGCGTGACAATGCGCTTTAATACTCGGCGTGACCTATCACTCATGATTTTCTTCCGCCCACTGTTCCGCTTCCCCGATGTGGTTTTCCCGTGTGTTGTGTAGGCCGTCATCACCTTCGACACTGTCCCAGGCGACACACCTAACACAGTAGCCACTGCCGTCACACTCACTCCACATAACCGCGCACCAACAATTTGCCCTCTTTGAAAATCTGAGAGGTCTCCCATTTTACACTACCTCCGTCTGCTGCAGCCACTGGACAGTGCTGTTCCACAGCGCCTGACGTAGTATGGAGACGGACCTAACATACCACCCGCAGCGGTCCGGCGCTGCGGGCGCCACGACAACACTGCCAACCCATACATCTGACGTGTTGCCAACTACAGGTGCTTCCATTTTTCTGATCACCATCTGTAGAAGATCGCAATGAAAGTAACCACGTTTTTTCGACAACTCCTTAAATTCTCTTTCATTGTGTTTGATATTATCTACCTATCATTTACGAAACAGAATTTAGAACTTTTATAAAAAATGCGTTTCACATGCGCAAAGGCTTCCATCTGCATGAGATATCTTCAACAAAGGATATGGAGATATAAGTTTACTCATTTCTATAAACAAATAGCTTTTGTCTTCCGTAATAACTTAAGTATGATTGTGCCTATTAAAATATTCGGTAGTATCTTTTTTGATTATGAGATATAAAATATCAAACATAGTGGCACATATTTCATCGAAAACAGGACAGATATCTTCAACTGAAAAACACATCATCAAACAAATGGCAACAATAACTTTGCAAACCATATCTCACTTTTATAAATTCTCGATTTGCTGAAGAAGGTTTCAGTGGGTACGGAAATTGTACAGTTGATAGCATTTACAATTTCCATTAATAACTGCTTTATAAATTTTTATCCATTAATAACTGTTTTATATGTTAAGTGTTACTGTGTTAAGTAAATGAGTACGTATATAAACAAGTATTAATTTTTATCCATCAATAAATGCTTCGTATGTTACGTTCGATTGTATTAAAAGAAGCGAAGAAAATAAGGTTAGGTAATTTTATAAAACTTCAAATACAAAAAGAATGTCACATTTCTGTAACTGATATTTTGAGTGTTGTAATAAAGTTCTTGAAATGAATCACTTTCACATTTTTATATTTAGTATTTGCTACCAGATTTCATATTGTAAATTATTAAATTTCTGTAATGAATATTCAGAAAGTTACATGTATTTTCATTCCACTCAAACTGGTTGACATACATTTGTATTTACATTTTTAAAACTTTGACTCAGTGCCTGATTAATCTGCTCTGTATGTAATAAAAAAAAAACTCCTATTATGTTTGCTGGCACGCAGTTAAAGAAGCGTTATCTTTTTATCTTCTATTCATTAGCGATAAATATAAGAATGTGGTTAAATTTGTCTAAAACTTAAGAAGTAAAATACATTTTGTGATATGAAAATATATTAATATAAAAAAATTCAATAGGGACTCACTTTCCTCCGACCTTCAATATTTTAGGATTTATAAGTGCTATGAAATTTATTTTAAATTATTTTGTGCTTTGTGACTGCTTAAAAATCACGGTAAGTTCTAGGTGTTATACACATCTTGATGTTCCACAGGTAAGAAAGTTAAACTGACTTAAGAAGTTAATGCTGGAAGTGCTTTTTTTTTTTTTAACGGCCAACGATTATGCACTGAAGCCAAAGGAGACGGCTGTGATGAAATGGATAAAAAAGATGACGTGAAGGAAGTAAATACTGGAGGACCTAGAAAATTCACGCACACGGTGTTTGTGCATCATAAAACTCTCTTCCATTGTATTTCTTAATAGAATATTTTGATTGTATAGAAGGTGTACATCGAGAAATATTTAGGTCTGAACTTGGTGAAGTCTCGGTCGTGCTTATTTGGTGAAGACAAAACACAAGAGAAAATATTTTAAAAGATTTACGAAGGGGTTTGGAGCCGGTGGTCTCTGCAAGAAAAAAAAAAATCTAAACGAAGCAACGTATGCTTGTAACTGATCGATGTTTATGACGTATCAGGTGGTAAATTTCTTCTACAATAGAACAAATTGTATTATGTAACAACCAATGGCAATAGTACAAATAGTTCTTAATTATTATGTCACGCAGATTCTACTTTAAGTGATAATTTTCTTCAATATATTACTGATTATTTATTTTCTATAAATAATATAAATAAAGATAAAACCAAAACTTACAATTAATGCATAGATTACCTCAAGAAAATGTATCATTTATGGAAAATGGAAATCAGTAATATATTGAAGTAATTTATCACTTAGAGTAGAATCTGCAGCGATTCCAGTGATTTTTGATTCATTTTGTTCTGACAAACAAATCACAGAAGTCACTTTTAATACAAACATTTGTTTAAATGGCATTTGGTGTCCCATAACAAACGTTTGTTACCTACAAACAAACAGCAGTTTGTTAAATAGAAACAAAGTCCGTCGTTTGCATACAGTAAACAAACTGATTTTTAGGTTCTGTAAACAAGCTTCCCATTGCTGGTAAACACGCACTTTTAAACAAACTGATATGGGTGTCAGAAACAATCATTTGTTTGGTCCCTATTTAAATAAACTTGTTTGTTTACCAACAATTCTTTTTTTGTTACTTGCAAACAAGGCTCTTTTTTCTGTGTGCATTTTTCCATTCTGCTGTCGTTCGTTTTGATCTGATTCATTATCACCATGAACATTTAACTTTTTTCAGATGCCATAATAGTGTATATTATTCTTTTCCTTTATCAAAGGAGAAATGAATTCATTTAGGGACAGTCTTCTGCGGTTGAATTCTAAGTCATACTCCACTAATTCATCACTCTAAAACAGTTAAGGTTGCATGAAGTATGGACTGGAAAACTTAGTTGTAAAATCCCTAAAATAGCTGCTAACATTGGCCTATCATTTAAGCTGACACCACTCAGAGGTAATGAAAGTAATTCGCCCAAAATTAAACAATGTATTCCAGTGTCATTTGCGAATAAAAATGAAAAAAAATTACAGGTTTCTTTTAAATCTGAAGAATTTATCCTATTGCTTTTTGCTACAAGTCACTCAGCTACAAAGTCATATATATATTGAAGACTAAATATCTTTAGTTTCTTCTGTAATGCATGGCGTCTTTAACTACAGTCTTGTGCAATGTCTAGGCTATTAGATGGTTCCAAGTTAACTATATTTCCCAGATGTTTCTAAATGGAAAATCATCTAGGCGTAAGTAATCCTGTGAAAGCATATATATATATAGGTAATAAACACGATCTTCTCAAAATCTGATTTAAGAATTATGTTGTTTTGTCTTAGAGGCAACGGTATATATATCGTATGCAGCGATCCTAAAATCTAAAATGAAATTTAGTTTTTTACTGTTAAGATTTTCTTCAGTGGTTCCTGAACAACAAATTCTGACGAATATTTGAAATGCATTAATTTTGAAGGCTTCACAAAACAGATCGAGAGGCAAAATTAGACACCCTAGTATTGTGAGCCGCTGAAAAAATTTAAAATGTAAAACGTGCCACAGTAACCTTAAATAATACCTCCGTGTCTTAAAGTTTAAAGAAATTATACACAATATTTAGCTTGAGATATGACAGCTCAATTTTCAATATGTTTTTCGTTACAAGAAAATTAAAGACTTATAAACGTTTTTAAAGCGCAAATTTAAATCTGTGCTAACTGTTAAGAAGTTTTTTAGTTTAATATCTAGCAGTCCACAAAATAAATAACGTTAAAGAAAAACACTGTTTTGGCACCTATTGATAACTGAGTACACTAATTAAGTATTTTACTAATAATATCCATGTCAAAAAAAAAAAAAAAATTTAAATTGAACTGTAAAACATTCAGTTATTAAGCCTTTCGTGACTAGCCATCTTTTGCCGTTTTCATAGAATTTCACTTAATGAATTATACAAAGTCTATTTATTCGATTGATATGGGTAAGACCTTGTATTCTAGAAGAAGGGTGTGTCAATTTTATGGCGTAAGTTTCATTGAAGTGTTGCCAACGGGAGGGATATTATGGAGGGAAATGCAGGATGATAATTCGCGAAAAAAAAATCTTAACCGAATTTTAAGATTCTTTGGAGCAATCAGCACCGTTGATATATGGGTCTAAGTTATCTCACAAATGTATTTGGTATGTCGACAACGCACAAAGAAAGCGTGATGTCGTTGTCTGCCATACAAAGACTGAAATAAAAAAAAATTCTCACATCGTAGATACGAAATTTTGATGCCTTTGCAGCCTTAGATGCAAAAGTCAAAAGTAGTGCTGGATTGCTGGTGCTGCAGCATCTATAATTATCATATTACAACTTTCTATAGTACGTTGTATAGGATGAAGAGGAGACTTCCAGATACTTGTATGGTTGTTCCAATGTACCCAACAAGAAGGAAATTATACAGTGATAAATGTAATTTTTTTTTTTGGATTTTCTCCATAAAATCGGGAATAAAGTTTTTAATGACCGGAAACACTGCTACCATACAAACGCAAAAAAATCATTAAACAAACTTTGGTAATATGTTCTAGAAATATCATGTCTATATCAAATAAACTAAATATATCTCATTCAACATAAGAAAATTACAATTTTCGTTCTACTTACAAGGAATCCTACGAACGTATAATTCACTGATTTGAATAAAACTTTGCATATTTGTAGGACATCGCAAAAAATCGACAAGTAGTTTTGTGTATTTCGTCAATGGTTCGTGTTTAAGGATAGAAACCATCCTTTGAACATTATGGATGATCTTCAAGCATAGACAGAAATCAATCCTTTAAGGTTATTTTAAACGTCCAAATAGTTTGTTTCTAACACGGTAGATGGCGCCACCGCCACCAATGTTAACATATACAACCAATAAAATTAAAACAATCAAAAATAAAATGAATAATTCAAAAACTACCCCAAAACGAATACAGTCTGCTTAATGGACGTTACAAAACCTAGGGAATGGTGCGTGCCACTTTCACATATTTTTATTGTTAGAGGCCACCATTGTTAAATAATCAATCAACTTAATCTGATATACGTTCCACTAGAAACTGACCAAACTTGGCATAATCATATACGAATGAAATATCTAGGAAATGGTACATGTCCATTTCACATATTATTATTAGTTTCATTTTTGGAGATCGCCATTGTGAAATAAACAAAAAACTTTATCTGCTACACTTTCTACCAGAAATTGACCAGGGTTGGGACACTCATTTATGATTGAAATATATAGGAAATGGTACGTGTCGATTTCACATATTATTGTTAGTTTCATTGTTGGAGGCCACCATTGTTAAATAGACAATCAACTTTATTTGCTATGCTTTCTAGCAGAAACTGGCCAAACTTGGCACACCTATTTACAACTGAAATATCTAGGGAACGGTATGTATCGATTTCTCCTAATTGTTGTTAGTTTCATTGTTAGGATTACCATTTTAGATAAACAATTGTTGGAGACCATCATTGGTAAATAAAGAATCAACTTTATCTGCTACAATTTCTACCAGAAACTGATCAATCTTGGCACACCCATCTCCGATTGAAATTTAAAGGGATGGTGAATGTCCCATTTCAAATATTGTTGTTTGAGTCATTGTTGGAGGCCACCATTGTTAAATCGACAATCAATTTTATCTGCCACACTTTCTGCCAGAAACTGACCAAACTTCGCGCCCTCATTTATGATTGAAATATCTAGGGAATGATATGTGTCAATTCCACATATTGTTGTTAGTTCAATTGTTGGAGGCCACAATTGTTAAATAAACAATCAACTTTATCTGCTACACTTTCTAGAAGAAACTGACCAAACTTGGCACACGCATATGGAAATATCTAAGGAACAGTACGTGTTGATTTCACATATTGTTGTTAATTTCATTGTTGGGGGCCACCATATTAAATAAACAATCGTTGGAGACCATCACTGTTAAATATACAATCAACTTTATCAGCTACAATTTCTACCAGAAACTGACCAAACTTGGCACACCGATTTACGACTGAAATGTCAAGGAATAGTGAATGTCCATTCACATATTGTTGTTAGTATCATTCTTGGAGGTCACCATTGTTAAATGGACAATCAGTTTCTTCTGCTACAATTACTATCAGAAACTGATCAAACTTGGCAAAATCACTTACGATTGAAATATGTAGGGAATGGTACGTGTTGAAATCACATTTTTTGTTAGTTTCATTGTTAGAGGCCACCATTGTTAAATAGACAATCAACTTTATCTTCTACACTTTCTACCAGAAATTGACAAACTTGGCACACTCATTTACTATTGAAGTATCTAGGGAATGGTAGGTGTCGATTTCATATATTGTTGTTATTTTCATTGCTGGAGGCCACCATTGTTAAATAAACAATCAACTTTATCTGCCATACTTCTACCAGAAACTAACCAAGTTTTGCACACCCATTAATGATTGAAATATCTAGGGAATGGTACGTGTCGATTCAACATATTGTTGTTAATTTCATTGTTGGGGTCACCACATTAAATAAACAAACGTTGAAGACCATCATATTAAATAAACAATCGTTGGAGTCCACCATTGTTAAATATACAATAAACTTTGTCTGCTACAATTTCTACCAGAAACTGATCGAAATTGGCACAATCATTTACGATTGAACTATCTAGGGAAACGTACGTGTCGATTGCACATATTGTTGTCAGTTTCATTGTTGGAAGCCACTATTGTTAAATAGACAATCAACTTTATCTGCTACACTTTCTACAGAAACTGACCAAACTTGGCACACTCATTTACGATTGAAATAGGTAGGGAATTTTACGTGTTGATTCCACATATTGTTGTTAGTTTCATTGTTGCAGACCACCATTATCAAATAAACAATGAATTTTATCTGCCACACTTTCTACCAGAAACTAACCAAGTTTTGAACAACAATATACGAATTAAATATCTAGTAAACGATACCTGTCATTTTCACATATTGTTGTCAGTTTCATTGTTGGGGTCACATAATAAAATAAATAATCATTGGAGACCACCATTGTTAAATATACAATCAACTTTATCTACTACAATTTCCACCAGAAACTGACCAAGCTTGGCATACTGATTCACGATTGAAATATCCAGGGAATGGTACGTGTCGATTGCACATATTGTATTAGTTTCATTGTTGGAGGCCAGCAGTATTAATATATCAAACAACTTTATCTGCCATACTTTGTACGACAAACTGATCAAGCTTGGAACACTCATTTGGGATTGAATAAACTAGGGAATGGTACGTGTGGATTCCACATATTGTTGTTTGTTTCATTGTTGGAGACCACCATTGTGAAACAAACTATCAATTTTATCTGCCACACTTTCTACCAGAAAGTAACCAAACTTTGCACACCCATTTACGATTGAAATATCTAGTAAATAGTACCTGTCATTTACACATATTGTTGTTAGTTTCATTGTTGGAATCACCATATTAAATAAACAATCGTTGGAAGCCACCATTGTTAAATAAACAATCAACTTTATCTGCTCCAATTTCTACCAGAAACTGAACAAACCTGGCAAAATTGTTTACAATTGAAATATCTACTGAATCACACATATCGATTGCACACTTTTTGTTAGTTTCATTGTTGGAGGCCACCATTTTTAAATAAACAATTAACTTTATCTGTCACGCTTTCGAAGAGAAAGATGATTAAGTAACTAAGGATGGTGTATGTCGGTTTCACATATTGTTTTGTATTTAATTGTTAATATATATCAAAAGTATTTTATATAATTAATTGCAAAAGCGCTCACTTTCAATTCAACTTGCCCAATCCAGTCTAAGTTTCAATCCATTAAACACGGAATGTAACATGAAACGAACAAACAACTGCCCAAAGCACTGGAAGAAGAAACACTCCATGAAACAAACAGAATATGAGTTAGCGAACCTGAAAGAGCTGCGTTAACACGTTAACCCAGCAGACAAACAAACCATGACCTCTCTTACGCAATTGCATTATTATCACTCTTTTTCCTTCTTTCTTTTTTTAAAAACGAAAGAAGAACAATAAATTAATGACAAACTAAATTTTAAATCGAATGAAAATGAAATTTTTGAGTTTTACGTCCCACGCATATGCCGGTTAGGCTAAAGGAGACGGTGATGATGAGAGATGAGTGAAATGGTGGAATGAAAAAAGTGGGAGGAACCGGGAGAACCCCGAGAAAACCCACGCACATGGTGTTTGTCCACCACAAAGTTCACTTGGCGGGAGCAGGGTTTGAACCCGGGACCCCAAGCACCAGAGGTGAACGCTCCACCACTGAGCCACCGCGGCCACAAACTAAATTTTATTTTCCTGTTTGAAATTATACTCTCTCATTGATAGTTCTAAAGTGTACTTACATAAAAGCAATTATAATTAACAAATTAATTCCCTCTTTTATTATTTTTAAATATTTTCCGAAACCCTTCATTTCTGGGACGATTCTATTTTCTTGCAGGTAGGAACCAAACCGGAATGGACGACTGGTCACAGTTCTCACTTTCAATAAGAACTACGATTTGCAAGAGGCCAGAGAACTCACTTTCCATTATAGAGTTATGCACTTTTGTTGGAAATTCGATGAGGCTAGTGCGGAAAAGGTGCCACTAGTGGCACCGACCTTACGGATTTTTGATTTTTTTTTTTTTTTTTGGAACTACCAGTTAACCTTCCCAACGGACTTAAAGCTTTTAAGTGTTTGGTTAGGCAACCCGCACAACACCAATGACAGAAAAGCTACTTGTGGTCGTTTTTAGAGTTACCTGATGGCTATAATACAATCATTTTATTAAAAGAAACCTGTGGCAATGCCAGTAAATAATTTTAAAATGTTTATGAGTCAAAGTACAGCCATATTAACTCAGTTGTTGAAATTAATGTCCAGATTTTGTTTGGAATGCCACGTTAACGATGATTATAGGCGTAGCTCTTGATATAACATGATTTGTTTTTGGCAACTCTTCGCTTGTTATGTACACCGACAGCAAATGCCATCTAGCGGCACGCTACACAACTTCATGGTTGCTTACTTTGGCCACGCTCTTGGAGCGTTGTCGCTACGTTCGGCTCCGTCCTGAAGATTCGCTCACCGTCCGCTTGCCTCGTTGGCTCCAGAAGCTACGCCAACGTTTCTAGGATATTCTTGCTCCAAGCTCGGCGTTGGTATAAATATTGCTACTTTGGCCAATCACTCCAACAGTCCAGTTTATTGCAGTTCAAGCTTTAACCGATTTAGTTCGTTACTGTTTCGGTTAAGACAGAGAGTTTGTGCATTGTACCTAAAGTTACAGTCTTCTTAGTGCGATGCGACTCTGAGTCATTTTGTATACTTTGGTTTTCAAGTCCGGAAGCAATGGAAAGCAGGATGAAGAAAAAGCCTCATAGCAGACCAACGCGGGAAAGTATGATACGAGGCTCATTTGGCAGTCCAATTGAAATGAGTGAAGTGCAGTTACCCACGTATGCTGACGTTATGCAACATTATCATTGGTTTGGATGCGGTTTAAGTGGTCACGAAAGTGTAACTAAATTATCAGTGAGTGACATTAAACTAATTGGACAAAGAGTTGTACATTTTTGGCGTAAAGAAAACGTTCCTGTGGTTTCAGAAAAGAGAGTTTTTATGTGCTGAGAATATTTTATAGTAAGTGCCCAAGGAAAAACATTTTAGTCGACAAGAAGCAACACTTCGTGCAGGTTTTGTTGCACACGCGGAAAAGTCTATTTTTGATATTGCGTCTTGCAAATGTAAAACCGCCGAAGATTGCAACTGTGAAAGGACACGCAAGATTTCAAAATGAGGATTCAAGTTTCTTTTGGACCAGAGAGCATCACGGAAAATGAGCATTGGTAACATTGACGTCCGAACAAACAAATCTCTGTCAAAGATGTTTTCCCGTAAAGTGAGCAGATTTAAGCGGCAGACAACTAAGAAAGACGCTGGAAGTGTTGAAGCAAGTCCATCAACTAGTGGGATTAGGCATAGGCACAAGTCAAATATACTGGCGTCATCAGGGGAATCCAGCAAGGCTGTTGAATCGGAAAGCACGTCGGAATCTGACTTCGAAGCACTACCAAGGTGGAAACAGAGCCAAAGAGCATCTGTCTTCAAAATACAGCGGAGGCAGCGTTTAGAAATGGAACTTCAGACAGACAGTTTGCTTTGATAGCTTTTGTCGTACTTCGGGACGCAAGACTCAACGCCAGAGGACAAAAATCTTTTTGTTGACAGCTCTAAGGTACGAAGAGGAAAAGATAAACTGAGTGACAAGATCCAGAAAGAACAGGCTCACCTAGGCCGGGCGATTACAAGTATCTACTTCGACGGAAAAGATGATGCAACTCTTGTGCAAGAAAAGTTAACGGCAAACTACGAAGACGAGAGGTTACAGAAAAGCACATCACTGTTCTAACGGAACCTGCTGAGAATACTTGTGTCATGCCACACCTAAGTCAGGCATTGGCAAGGATATTGCCGACTCTTTATTGGAGCTTTTAAAGAAGAATCAGTACGACGTGTCAAGTCTTGAGGCAGTCGGCAGCGATGGCGAAGCCACGAACACAGGATGGGATAACGGCGTGATAAGTCAGTTACAAAGATCACTAGGAAAGGAACTCCAGCATCTCATTTTCCTTCTTCATATAAACGAGTTGCCATTTCGACACCTGGTTACCGAATTGGATTGTGAGACGACCAGACCCAACGCTATTTCCAGGCCCAACGGAAAGAAATTAAAGGATTGTGAACGTTCACCGATAGTCTTCTTTACACTTATTCCCCTTGAATGGGTGTCTGAAATGAAAAAACAGATGGTTTAAGCAGCGCCCGGAATTATCTCTTTGAAATTTGTAAGGCTGTTGCTACAGGAATATGTATTACCAATGTAGCAAACATAAAACCAGGACCATTATGACATTCACCATGGCTTACATTGACCTGTAGGATGTTTTGCCACTACATCAGTACTGATAAACCTAGTTCAAGTTTGTGTCTACTTTGCCAGTACATTGTTAAAGTATACGCTCCCGTCTAGTTTTCAATACGACAAAATCCTTCGTGCGCAATGGGTGCCATGCATCTGTTTTGCATAGTTAATCTATCACGTTTTCTGCCAGAAAATCTACAACAGATAGTTCATTCTGTTCTACAAACAAACGGATACTACGCTCATCATGAAAACCTGCTGATAGCGATGACAGCAGATGAAAATCCGCATATTCGAACGTTAGGCTGGAGAAGGACAAAAAAGTGCCACAGCCAGAAGGCTCCGAGATCAAGCCGCCCACGTGAGTTCATTGTTCCGAAATTAAACTTTACAGCTGAAAATTACTACGACATGATTAATTGGCCTAAATGTCTAACAGAGCCGCCAATCACAAGAAACATAACGTATCAACAGCTTAAAGAAAACATCCGAACTTCAGCTACTCTAGCAACATTTCCTTGTCATAGTGAAGCTGTGGAACGCACAGTGAAGTTGTTGTCCGAGGCAGCGTTCAAAATTTGCGGCCAGAACGCAAGATATATCTACGTTAGAGTCCAACTTAAGTCTAGAACAAGAATCCCCGCTTCGAGGCTAAGAAGAAATACGTGACCTAAGGTCAAATGCCAACGTATACCTACTGGGCGGGCGGGTGGGCGAAACTCGATGTGCAACCATCTCCCCGTGGTGAGTTCTGGCTTATATTGGTATAGAGCAAACTAAGCGAAGAGTTGCATAAAGAAAATCGTGTTATATCAAGGGCTATGCCTATGATTATCGTTAACGTGGCATTCCAAACAAAATCTGGACATTAATTCCAACAACTGAGCTAATATAGCTGTACTTTGACTCATAAACATTTTAAAATTATTTACTGGCATTGCTACAAGTGTCTTTTAATAAAATAACTGTATTATAGCCATCAGGTAACTGTAAAAACGACCACAAGTAGCTTTTATGTCAGTGGTGTTGTGCGTGTTGCCTAACCAAACAATTAAAAATCTTTAAGTCCGTTGGTACAAGTTAAGGGGTTGGCCAAAAAAAATCGAAAAAGAAATCAGTAAGGTCGGTGTCACTAGTGGCACCTTTTCCACACTAGCCGTCATCGAATTTCCAACAAAAGTGCAAAACGCTCCTCCCTATTCCATAAGCACCCTGCAGAATGAGAGGCGAGGTGACTCGCTATAAATAACAACCCCAAATAGTTAAAATATGTACAGATAGGGATTTCAAATCGGTTTGCAATCTCCTCGCAGTAACCCCTACCAACTATAATTGTTCTTAGCTAACTGCAAAGCATTTCTAACCAGACCATAATTTGTAGTTGTAATTACCATATTGCATACGCCGTTTTTAATTTTGCAATTTTGACGTCAGATTCTGAATCAGCTGTTCTGAAACCTCCTTGGCAGTAAGTTTTCTTCTACATTTAATGATTGTTTTCTTCCTACGCTTGGAGATCACCCCTAACGTTCGAAGGGTGGTTTCTAACCTTAAACCCTCACAATTGAAGTAATAAAAAATAAATATCGATAGATTTTACATGTTCTATAAGTATGCAAAGTTCCATTCATTAGTGAGTTAGGTCTACACTTCAGTCAGCCTCCCCACACAGCACAACTACATTCATAGAATATGAAAGGAATATTCCGCACTATATGGAAATATACCGTGCATATTCCCACAAGCTTCCAAAACTATACACGGAATATATGTCGAATACCTAATGTCGGCTCCTTGCAATATACAATAGATATTCCCTGGAATATGTCTGGATTATTTTCGGAATTTTCTAGGCATATCCCTGGGATATAACTAGTATATACGTATAAAATTTCCGTAATAATCTAGGCATTTTCAGGTAATATTTAGAGCATTGGGAATGGGACAGGGAGCGGACATTGGGATATTCCACGTATAATCCTGGAAGTTTGCGGAACATGCCTGCAATATTTCCATATCCAGTGGAATATTCCTGTTGTATTTTAGGAATGTACGTATGATGTGTGGGATGGGCTATAGGAAACGTAGATAAGATGCAATATCGCATTGGCTGATTGCACGATACTACGAGCATACTTGCCGCATCAGCAAGAGAGAACGCTTTGAGCCATCATGCACAATTATTCATTACGGTAACACGCATGCTTCCTCTGAAACCATCCATAACATTGGGATGACTTTTTGTGAGAGATAACTTGGATTTGTATCATAATTATGTACTGTTTCATTATGATAAAAATCCAAGTGAACAGTGACAAAAAATCACCCCAATGTCATGGACGCATGATAGGTCAAAGCGTTTGGCTCTTGCTGAGACGACAGGGATCCTTGTAGTATCGTGCAACCGTCCAATGTGATATTGTATCGTTTCTACAACTTTCCTGCAGCTCTGTGCAGGAATATAATAGGACATCATACAACACTAGAAAATTCAACTACAAAGATACTATTACTTAACTGATAAATCTACTGAGTATACGTGCAAACTAACAATGCTTTCAAATTTGAAGTATTTTCAAAAATATTACTTTCCGATAAGACAAGGCAGGTTTTGAGCCCGGAACGACTTCTGGTGCAAATGCACAAAGATAAAAGGATGTAATGTTTAAATTACGACTTTACCGAAATTACACAATTAATTACCACTCGCTGGAAGCTCATGTGGTTCGGATCCCAATATTAAGTTGTAGGTTCACGTCTCATAAAGCTTCAGCATTGAACAGGGCAATGCATTCCAAATCAACCAAAAAAGAAAAAAATAGTATTTGTATTCCGTACACAGGCAAGCTTGTAAGACTTTACAGAATGTTGAGTAAAAAAAGTCATTTTAATTCTTCCTTCTTTGTATCTGTAAGAAGTTTGTACTTTGTTCCACAAGTCTCGATGAGCCAAAGAGTGTGCATTCAACTGAATAATGAATAGTTCACTTCCAATCCCATTACGCATTGCTATGCAGACGGAGATCACTATCGCTTATGTGTTTCCACATATTCTGCTGACCATTTTTTCTCGTTTCTTTAAATGAGAATTCATAAATGAAAACGCAATATGAGCACAGTACTTATGAGAAACCAGTATAGCAGTTGAAATAAACAATATAGGTAAACATGTATCATATAAAAATTGAGGAAACTTTCAATGCGAACTAGCACTTTCCTCAGAGATTCTTTCTTAAAACATTAATAACATTTTCATTTTACACGGAAGTATCAAAACAAAATGTTTCTTCCAGCACAAATAGCTCAACGTTTTAACAATAAACGCTGCACTATATTATTTTCCTCTTTTCCTCTCCAAAAAATTCTTTATATTAGTATCTTCCTCTTGTGAAAACGTTACGACATAATTTTTGGCATACGTTCAGTGCGTATTTTACAAAAAGCGTAATTGGAATTGCTTCCATACGGCTGCCTATGATTCTGTAAAGTAAAGGAAAAAATTAAAACTAAGTATTTTGCTGATAAGTGAAAGTTAAAGTAATAAATACACTAACTACACCACTTTAATTTGTAGGTTAAATTTTCAATTAATTATTACAGTTTTAGTTATGACAAATTATTGCATTGAAACTACAAATATGTCCTGAAATGAAGCTGTGTGAAAGTAAACCTATGTTGATCACTTAATCCGTTGACTTCATAGTTATTTCAAATGATAGTTAATTAATGTCCGATCTTTTGTCTAAGTTGCTATTATCAAGACAGTCTAGAATTTTCTGTTCGCGTAAAAATAATAATAAAAAACTTATTTCTTAATTCGATCTGTATAGTATTTTAACATCATTTATATTGCGATTGGACGCATAAAGATGTGACAAGTCTGAAAGTGTCTGGCTTTTTTCTATGTTCCTCTCAACGAACCAAAAACTTGCACACCTTCTTAAATTAAAATTTTCAGATAAGTGTTGGAGATAAGCAGAGAATTCAAACTCGAAAGAATCGACTGACATTATCTTATCTCACGTTTTTCATACGGGAAGCACGGTTGTTCAACGGTAGCCTCTTGTGTGGGTTCCCTGTTTCGATCTACGACCAAGTAAGTTTCTGGTAGAGATAATCGTGTCCGTGGGTTTTCTCGGGTATCCCTGTTTCCTCCCATTTTCTCATTCCACCTATTTTTCTATCATCATTCATTTGTTCTTTAACCAACGTCTTACTTAGGCTAAAGGGTATATTTGTGAAACTTTAAACTAAAAAACTTCATTTCATTTTAAACCGGTGTGTGTAGCCTAGCGGTCTGAGACGTTAGGTTGATTATTGTGAGATATAGCCAATTGCGGTTCAGATCCTTCTGAAGAGCAAAGTCAGCATTTTAACTATCCTCGATATTTCTGTTTGTATTATGTAGTGTTCGGAATACGTCGAAAGAACGTGAGGTGGAGCCGGCGAACAATACCCCGATTGGGGCGATTTAAAATAAAATGTGGGCGAGCGCTTACTTCCGGTATGTGAGGTGTGTGGTTCGATCTCCGAACACGTCAGTTCGCGGTGAATTGCATTGTGTCAGTAAATTTTCTCTGGGTACTTTCGTTTACTTCCACGTTCCCTTTACACCGATTCTTCCATCATCATTCACTTGCCTTAATCATCCGTCTACCTTATTGTAAAAAGCATAAACGTAGGACGTTAAACTGAAAGATTTCATTTCATTTTACTTTTTGTGTCGTCCTTTTATCTTTAGCAGTTATGATTTATATTTATTGGACGTTTTATGCGAATGCAGAAGAACCCGTAATTAAATTGTGATAAAAATTATATATCTCGACGTGTTCCCAATTACATATCCTAAGGATGACGTGTTCCCAAGCATGATAAATGAAACTCACGATTTCTCCAAATTGTTACCTAAAGACTAAGTCCCACCGCATTATAGATTACTTTTCCATGATGGCTGAGTCTTCAGTTTCATCATGATATCTCCAGACCTTATACCAATCGATTTCTACCTCTTGGGCTTAAGAAAGAAAAAACTAAATAATCAGACTGGCTCTATGGTAGAACACCCACTTCCGGTACTAGGAGTTCGTAGTTCGTTCCAAGGCTATGTGAATTTGTGGTGGAATACTTATCTGATTTAGCCTAGAGGGTATAAACGTGGGACGCAAAAATAATTCAACTGAACTTATAAAATTAGTAGAGTCCGTTTTGTATTCCTGAAGAAAATACCATACAATATTACGGAGCTCTTCTGAAGTTTCCAATAACAAGCACCCTGAAAGCTTGTAATATTTTAGCAAACAGCAAGGGCGCCAATCCTGGGGGAGAACGCCGAGGGGGCCCGAGATCCTCAAAGCTCATGTGGGTTCCCGTGTTGTGTTTATCAATATACAATATTTTGCATAATTTGAATGCAATTTGTCTTAAAATCCTCATATATATACCTTCTGTATCTGAAAGCCTCCCCTTCCAAATTTACAAATAAATCGGCGCCCTTGGCAAACAGCTCTTCACTGTTAAAGCTTGAACTTCTATACTTTTAAAAGAAACGTATTTTATGAAAGTATATTGACGAGTTTTTCTCGCTTTTTCAATCTCCTACCTCATACACGATGGAATACTTATCTGATTTAGCCTAGAGGGTATAAACGTGGGACGCAAAAATAATCAAAAAATAATTCAACTGAACTTATAAAATTAGTAGAATCCGTTTTGTATTCCTGAAGAAAATACCATACAATATTACGGAGCTCTTGTCAAGTTTCCAATAACAAGGACCCTGAAAGCTTGTAATATTTTTAGCAAACAGCAAGGGCGCCAATCCTGGAGGAGAACGCCGAGGGGGCCCCAGATCCTCAAAGCTCATGTGGGTTCCCGTGTTGTGTTTATCAATATACAATATTTTGCATAATTTGAATGCAATTTGTCTTAAAATCCTCATATATATACCTTCTGTATCTGAAAGCCTCCCCTTCCAAATTTACAAATAAATCGGCGCCCTTGGCAAACAGCTCTTCACTGTTAAAGCTTGAACTTCTATACTTTTAAAAGAAACGTATTTTATGAAAGTATATTGACGAGTTTTTCTCGCTTTTTCAATCTCCTACCTCATACACGATGGAATACTTATCTGATTTAGCCTAGAGGGTATAAACGTGGGACGCAAAAATAATCAAAAAATAATTCAACTGAACTTATAAAATTAGTAGAATCCGTTTTGTATTCCTGAAGAAAATACCATACAATATTACGGAGCTCTTGTCAAGTTTCCAATAACAAGGACCCTGAAAGCTTGTTATATTTTTAGCAAACAGCAAGGGCGCCAATCCTGGAGGAGAACGCTGAGGGGGCCCCAGATCCTCAAAGCTCATGTGGGTTCCCGTGTTGTGTTTATCAATATACAATATTTTGCATAATTTGAATGCAATTTGTCTTAAAATCCTCATATATATACCTTCTGTATCTGAAAGCCTCCCCTTCCAAATTTACAAATAAATCGGCGCCCTTGGCGAATAGCTCTTCACTGTTAAAGCTTGAACTTCTATACTTTTAAAAGAAACGTATTTTATGAAAGTATATTGACGAGTTTTTCTCGCTTTTTCAATCTCCTACCTCATACACGATGGAATTAAAACTAGTACAGAATTACAGAAAGGGTGAAAAAGTGCATCACTGCAACGAGATTCGAATCAGGCATTATTTAGTCTGGGAGACCCGGATTTGATTCCCGGCGTTAGCTCATTTGGATCTGACTCCACGTTAAGCTGTAGTCCACGATCCATATAGAATCGCTGCTAAAGGGACTCTAAACCAAAATTCAAATAATGAAATCAAATCGAATCAAGGATCTTCGGCGTATCAACTCAATGCGTTAACCATTCTGATTCTACCGAGTCCGCTCCCTGAACAACCATATACTCTCACTGTTGAATTCAATGATCTTTCACTAGATCACTTTGAAATAAAACATTTGATAAAGTGGATAGTTTCAAATATCTAGAATCAGTATTAACAGAGGAAAATCATGTTCACGAAGAAATTAAATGTCAACTAAAAGCAGGGAATTCGTGTTACTACTCCGTTCAAAAGCTCTTGTCGTCGCGAATTCTATCGAGGAATCTGAAGCTTAAAATATACAAAACGATAATCATACCTGTTGTTCTGTATGGTTGCGGAACATGGTCGCTTACTCTAAGGAAAGAACATAGACTGAAAGTATTTGAGAACAAGATCCTGAGACGAATATTCGGACCCAAGAGGAACGGGAATCGGGAATGGCGGAAACTTCATAACGAGGAATTACATAATTTATACGGTTTACCGAACATTGTTAGGGTCGTCAAGTCTAGGAGGCTTAGATAGGCAGGTCATGTAGCTAGAATGGAAGAAGGTAGAAACGCTTTCAAAGTCTTGACTGGAAGACCAATCAGAAAACGACCATTAGGAAGACCTAGGCGCAGATGAGAGGACAATATTAAGATGGATCACGCAGAGATTGGAATACAAAGTAGAAAGTGGATGCAGTTAGCTAAGGATAGAAGTCAGTAGAGAGCTTTTCTGAACGCGACATTAAACCTCCGGGTTCCATAAGCCATAGAGTTGGTTAGTTAGTTCACTAGATCACAGCGAGTGGAATAAGTAGCGTAGTGGATAAGGCATTGGCACAGTAAACCAAATATCCGAAGTTCGAGTCCCGGTCCAGTCATGCACTTTTTACTACATTGTTTATCATTAAATTCACACTTATAAAGGAATTATTTGTAAATAATCGCTTGCTTGTTCCAATCGATAATACAATACTGCCACCTCACTTCATATCTCATCAATCTACAAACACATACAGTCCACAATTTATCTTATGTTTTCTCCTTTATTAATCAGCCTACAGTAATGCCTTCTCTAACCTTTGTTACTCTCATTATCACATTTAGTGTGATTCTGTTCATTTCTTTGTAAGCTTTGTATTTCTGGGCCGCCATCTGCGACAGTCAACCAATATAAGTCAGTGCGCGGTAACTAGGGCATGCGCTAGTAAAATAAGAATGCAGAATGTCTTAGGAAATTATTTCAAGCAATAAAAGTACATTAAAATATTTTATTTAATTTGCCGACCTATTGTAGAGCTGTATGCAACTTCCTGTCACATAAAAATCTCACTTCGTACTATGCAGGTATACTTTTGACGCACCACTCGAAATAATTGTTAAACTTACAATTATGTCACTAGTTTTGTTCTTGTTTCCTAAATGATTTGCCCTGAGAGATATTAAAATATTTTAGATGGCATAGTTAAAATTCAAAGGGGCCATCATAAGCAACTCTTGGAAAATTATTTTTTTTACGATTTGTCTATAAATACGTGCTCGAGTGAACCCGAATCTGAGAACTATTTTCTCCAAACAACTCCGGCGAATTTGTTCATATTTCATGAATAAATATTTCACTAATAACATGACAATGTGATATTTTTGCGTAATTTTCTCAAAATCCACAAGATGTAGTTTATTCTAGGAAGTGAGGTATTTTAAGAAAATTTTCTCGAAAGCAAATCAGGCATTTTTTTTTTTGTTTCGTAAATAAATATTACACTAATAACCCTACCATCATTATCTTATTAATTCTTACATTATAGACAGCACATTTGTTGGTACTGGGAAGCTTCTATGATCGATAGTCTTAATGTTGCATAAATTACTAATCACAAGTTATAATCACAAAGGATGGTTTCCAAATGATGATTAATCACGTATCTTTTTATAAATGTGATGACGATGCCTTTTAAAACAGATTGTGAAATATATTTAATGCGATTTTGTTTAATGTATGAAGGTTTCAGTAATAATCCTAGTATAAAGCGGAAGTCATTATTAATAGTAAAATTAAGACGTAGAGCTTACTTTTTGCGATGAGCTTTCTTTGAACCAAAATTTCCGGAAACGCTTTAAAAATTCCTTTGTATTTCACAAATGTATGCTTGAACAATTACTTCAACGTAGCATTCTTTCGTTTAAGAAATTGTAGCAAGGAAGATCAGTTTGATGCTCCGTACATTTTATTTTAAATGTAATTGTCTCAGAACACAAATTTAACACATGTAACAATTTAACGATTTTGGAAATAGTGTGGATGTTTAGCAATTAAGACGGTACCTGTGGCACTAAATCGATTTCGTGCATTTCACACTCCTTTGTAATCTCCAGAATTTTTACTTTTGAACAACGAAAGGAGAGAAGTAAGTATTCGCGTACGATGAAGTATATCTTAAGCCTACTGAAAACAGAAATGTATGTACTACTTCGGAAATTGTTGCTTGGAAGTTTGTATTTAGTTATTCATTGATTATTAGTATTGTGAAATTATTTATTTACTTTACAAGTGCAAAAGTTAGATATTTCTTTGTTTCTTCATACGATACCTTACCGAGTTATATTTCTGATGTAATTGGATTTAAAATTTAGATCAACAATCCTTTTCAAATGCACGTAAATAACAACATTAGTTACCAAAAGTACATGCAAACAAGTTACGTATATGTGTTATTAAATTCCCAAATAAAAAACTCATCAAGAAAGAATTTTATTTTTCTCTTCACAATATAACCTTACATATCTACAACACTACAAATAACGTATAATCCAATGTCTCTTACACGATTTCATCGTCTCCAAGCAAACAATACTCCAACCTTGAGAAAATAGTAGTTTCTTTCATGAACGAAACAGTACAACAAGTTCCTCATTTCTTTCCTTCAGCACAGAGCTTAGATGTTTCGACATATTTTCTCCTCGCTCGGGCTAAGGGAGTATACAACATTTTGTTTTCATTGAGGATTCACAGTGTACATACGGCCACATATCTGAGGGAACATTCGTGATTGTTACTTTTGCACTTAAGCTGAAGGCCGACGCTACAAAGAGGCAAATTACAACACATGAAAAGTGAGTATCATGGAGCTATTTGAGTTGTATCCTAGTCACATGGAGCTATTTGAGTTGTTTCCATATTAAAATAACCAACATTTGTAACTATCGTTTTGCATTTAATTCAGGAATATATACTAGTAATTGTTTGATTAATTTAAATATTTTGTTTGAATTAATTAGGAAGGCAGGTGTACACGGTACTATGTTCTACAGACGATCTTGTTTTATCTAATATATTTTCATTAACAAGTAAAATATGCATGGTCGTAAAAAAATCGTGTATCGTTAGATTTTTGTATTTGCTAAGACTGGCCTTTAATTGCAATTTAAACGGCATTCATTATGTTTTATGTCCAATGATTTTGAAATCAGTTTCAGAATTCACAATGCCAGTGGTATCTAGATCGGATGAGTTCAATGTATTTTTTTTTATTCGAAATACGTGAGCCAATATTTGACAGCCAATAACAAGCAAACCATAAACCTGCATAAACATAATATTTCAACGCTTATACAGAAGTTCAAAGGTCTACAACTATAGAAACTTTGATGCCGACCGCATGAGTTCCGCTGAACTTGTACGAGGATAAGAACGATTTTATCAAAACTCGAGTTGGAAGATTAGTTATGAATAGGAATGTAGCTTACATTCAACTGAGCAAATTACATGAATTCATTTAATTTCTGCATCTGCCACAATAAAATTGTGTTATATAACTCTGTGATGTTATTCATTGTGCAAATAATAATAATGATGATTTGTTAACTTTATTTTTCAGTGTCGCTAGGAGGCCTTTCTGGTTTGTTCCTTGGTGTTAGTTTCATGAGTGTGATAGAAATATTTTATTTCTTTGCATTTCGACCATTTTTAAATATTGTTTTCAACGCACGTAGCATAGTATAGAATACCAGTGTCGTTTGTTTATTTTGACCTGACTTAAACACGTTATCATATAAGCTGTTGAATTATGGAAATGGTATTTTCTGAAAGATTATGGACTATTATCCACTACGTTATTTGAGTACAAAAGAATTAATGTTGTATATTTCTTTATAACAGAAAATTACAGGTTTGTTATGTTTGACAGTAACATATTTTTTAAAGTTTATTATACATGTACCTAATTACGGAATACTAGACACAATACGTAGTTTCCCTCTATAAGTGCGGTCTTCAAATTTCTTTCCGCCAACATCAAGCCAGTGTCTATCAATGAAATTCATTGTTTTATATAGAGTGTAAAATTTAAAAATATGTATTTATAACTAGGTGTGAAGATTCTTATATAATATCCTCCTCTTTTTAAAAGTTTTGAAACAATACTTTCAAAAACGTAGAAACTATTTCAAGGTAAACATTTCAAAATATGTGTGTAAAATTTAGGCCATATATTATTGAATTGCTTTTTGTGTACTTAGCAAAAAAACGTAAATTTGTTATTAAACGTTTTGTATATATGAGAAAATATCGTCGTAACAATGCGAAAGTGTGCTGAATATATTATTAATCATTCACAAAACGATTTTATTCTAGTGTGTCAAATTAATATCACTCACTTTTCAATACCTGCCATTAGCATTGCTAACAAACTTACAGGAAACGAAATTTGTGCAATACACACAATATGTTAATTATTCAAGAGATCTTCACAGAGAGTCTAGTGTCAAAGCTCATGTGGCGTAGTCGAGTGGTATAATATTGAAAGTTGCAGCATTACTACCTTAGAAGTTTATCTAAAGCTTTATTCTAAGTATTATGTAGCCTCGGTGCTAGATGGGGACACTAAACTCAAAATTAATAAAATCTAAACCAACGACAAATCATTTACAATATTTTCATTTTACCATATCCAGGTATTCTTACGTCTGTCGCTCTCGTTAAGCCTAACCGTCATAATCGCGGGACGTAAAAATTATTATTTCATTTTCTTACGTCTGTCACAGACGCAGGCCAATTTCTCTTGTCATAAACGAAAAACTATTTCCATTAAAAAATATATCTAAGACCCAGTTACTAAGCTTCTGAGAATTAACGGCTCACATAAAGTACAAACACTTAAGAGATTGAAACTTAAAGTGCTAAAGAAGATATAGAGAATTAAATTTTATTTAATATAATTTATTACCTAAAGTTAATATTACTTGTGAGAGAATTATCTTCCTGTTTCGAAACTCTTGGTTATTATTGACAAAATAGGCAGAAATTGGGGGAAATAAAGTTGAAGAAGCATCTGATCTATTATAGTTATAACTAGTGTTGTAAAATTTCCGGAAATTTTGAACAGGCTGGTAAGAAAACAATTTTTCCGGTTTCTTTTCGGAAAAATTGAAAAAATTGGGAAAATAACAAAATCTTTTTATTAGGTTAGTTTTACTAGTAGTTTTACATTTTTTTTTCGAAAGCGTGAAAATGTAAATTGACAAATTTTAATATTGTGAATATTTAAAAAAAAGAAGCATTCAAAAATAAAACCTTTGTAATTATTCTTGGAAATTAGTAGTCGGAACTCATTTCCTTTATGTGCCTTTTAGTCGTTTACTCCTGGTTGTGCATTAATTACAGAACATTTACAATTTCATACTCATCTACCATCATAAAGCGTTTCTGTCACAATAGGGCTCTTAAATGAAACTGTGTTCTTAATGTGCTCCTTGGTCTGGTGAAATTTTGTTAATTTTAACAAAATCACTTAAAAGAGAGAGCAGTAGGATAATTTCACTAATACTCATGCACTAAACATATAATCACTATTTTTAATATTCTAATATACACTTTTATATACACTTTATGTAGAAAATTTTATGTAAACGAATACCTGTTTTCTAGTGCGAGAAAGTATCTAAAAGATGAAAGTGATTATATTTGTAGCTTAACAACTCTTGAACCACCAGACTGATCTCGATAAAAAAAATTTCAACGTAGATGAGGTTCGGGCCAGGGGTGGATTTTACCATTTCACTTTGAAAGTTCAACTTGGAGGAAGGAACTTCAGAGATATATGTATATTGAAAATAACCGAACTCATAGTTTTCGGAGTTGTTGACATGAACAGTGACATTTCCGATGAAGTTTAAATTCAAATTCAGCACTGCAACTTAGGGGAGGGGGAAGGGAGATATATAAAATGGTCAAAAATGACCGATATCAGTGTCAAATCATAGTTTTCGTGGTTGCTGAGATGAACAGTAACTCTTCCGATGCTGTTTAAATAAAAATCAGGAGAGGGAAGGTGATATATATATATATATATATATATATATATCAAATGTTTGAAAATAGCCGATATCAGTGTCGAATCCTTAGTTTTTGGGGCCTCTTAGGTGAACAGTGACACTTTCGATGCCATTTAAATCCAAATGTATCTGGAAGAAGAGGGATATATATATATATATATATATATATATATATATATATATATATATATATATATATATATATATATATATATATATAATGATGCAAAATGATCGATATTAGCGTGAATCTGCAGTTTTCAGGGCAGCTGAGATGAACAGTGATATTTCCGATGCAGTTTAAATCCAAATTCAACGCCGAAAGTTTAGGGGGGAGGAAGGGGATGATATATAAAAAATGATCAGAAATGACTGATATTAGTGTCAAATCCACAGTTTTTGGGGTTTCTGTGATGAACAGCAACACTTCCGATGCCGTTTAAATCCAAATTCAGGGCCGCAACTTGGGTAGGAAGAGATATATAAAAATGACTTAAAGTGGCCGATATTAGTGTCAAATCCATAGTTTTCGGAGTCGCTGTGATGAGCAGTGATATTTCCTATACTGTTTAAATCCAAATTCATGCACGCAACTTGGAGGCAAGGAGATATATAAATATGATCGGAAATGACCGATATTAGTGTCGAATCCATAGTTTTTGAGGTCTCTGAAGTGAATAGTAGTACCTCCGATGCCGTTTAAATCAAAATTCATGCTCGTAACTTGGGGCGGGAGAGACGGGAAATATATAAAAAAAATGATCAATATTAGTGTCGAATCCATGTCTTTTAGGGTCCTGAGATGAACCTTAACACTTTCGATACTGTTTAAATCCAAATTCAGCGCACAACGTAGGGGGAGAGAAAGGGTGGATATATAAAATTGATCGAAAATGTCCTATATTACTGTCGAATCCATATTTTTTGGGGTAGCTGAGATGAACAGTGACACTTCCGATGAAGCTTAAATCCAAATTCAGCCCCCATTAATTATCGTAAAGGGGAGAGTGACATGTAAAAGTGACAGATATTAGTGTCGAACTCATAGTTTTGGGGGTCCCTAATTTCATTCGTGACAGTTTTGGTGCCCTTTATACCCAAAATGAAATTTATTCTCCCCCTGCGAAGAACGGGTATTCAGCTAGTCTTTAATAAAAAACGAACGGAAATTTTACATGTTAAATTCTTTAATATATTTGCCACTGTTCAAATTTACACACTTGTGTGGCAGTACCCGATTTTAATCAGAATTTCATGTATAATAATTTTATTTTATTGATATCGGGTTTTATAAAATAATGAGGTGAAGGTAAACAACTGTTAAGAATCGAGATTAACGCAAGCTGATGCAAGTGTATTGTTTAATTGTCAGCAAGATTCAGTAAACAAAAATGCACAATGGAGAGTCTGCGAATGCAGGAAGACAATGTATGTAATGCGTTAACTCCTACATAAACGACATTCTGTAAATCATGAAAAGTAATTGTAATCTGTTTGTGAACATTTCATACATTCACGGATATGAGGAAATTGCCTAGAATCGGGAAATCGGAGTGTGTCGAGTGTTGCAGTTTTTGAGTCTTGACACAAGGAAAGAATTTGTTTTTCCAAATGAAAGGAGGTCACACGTGCCGAACAGCAGACGACACCAGAGAATTCCAGAACGGAGAAGTTGAACAAAACCAAGAGACAGGTGGTCTTCGAGAGGGAAAGTGATAGAGAACCAGGAGAGTGACAGACAGTCAGATAGGAAACCTTGAATTCTATTGAAAGAGAAGTCATCGCGATCTGGATGGAAGCTTCAGCTTTTAGAGAAGCTCCAGTATTTTATTAAAGAAGTTCTACGATTCATCTAGCGCATTGGGAGTGAGACCAGACTCAATGCTAAGCAACAACGCCTGTCCATAGAAGTATCAACTTTGAGATACTGGATTCAACTCGTCAACACCGAGGTCATCCAAGAACGTCATCTGAAAAAGAACTGAAAGGTATGTGTTTCTCCTATTCAGGATTCAAATGCTCAATGCTCGATAAGCGATACTCGTCTGGCAAAGTTTCCGAATATCCGTAATCAAATTCACAACATCTACATTCATTACATTTTACTGAATAAGAAATACAGTTGTTATCTAGTCATTGAAGTCAATGTTTTACTACTAGAACTCAATCCCCAACTGGTATGTGTAAAATTTACAAACCTCTCGCATATGAATTTGAGAACTTGCCCACTCATTCTAGATGGTGAGTGGAAGGCGCTCAGCTCAACTCAATTTTGCATCCCCAAATTAGGCACGAAGTGAGCTGGGTTGTCATGGTGGAGATGCTGGGTATATGCATATGTGCGGTATATGTGCGTATATTTAAATCATAAAGAGTTTTTTTAATTAGAAATCAGGAAACTAAATGTAAAATTAAAAGCTGTTGCTTTAAGTATTTTTCCTGCTAGCGAAATACGTTGTATATATGCTGTGGACACGTTACAGAAAATAAGATTAGTATCAGGCGAAGAAATAGTTTTTAAATTATATTTTCCGGCTTTTGTCAATATTTTCGAACAAAGCATTTTTTCTAATGGGTTCAAACTTTCCGGAAATTTTATACAGCACAAGGAGGACACGTATCTCCATAAAATATATATTTGATTTTAATATAGTGGTATTGACTAAAATGATTCTGGCCCTGTTATTTTAACACTTCCTTGCTATAAAACGGTAACATTATAAGATTACTTAAGATAATTTAAATGCGTCTATATTAATTAAGCTAACTAGGATTATATTTTCGTATATTTTGCAGCCATAGCCCCATTCTATCACGGTGCTAACTTTAAAGGAACGGTGAAAATTTATTTCTTGCCACAAAATTTCCCTATTCTAATACAAGAAACATAACTACTCAATGATCTTAACTGTAAACTAGTAAATATAAAAGTTTTCATTTTAAAAGCATAATGTAGTAAAATATTCAAAAATTTCGATTTTCCCAATTTTTCCGTTTTTCCCAAGCTCGGGAAAAAACGGTAAAAACTGTATAATAAATAGAACTAAACCTCCTCTGAGAATTGATGAAAAACACTTTTATAATTGACATTATAAAATGTGATTCCTAATGTAAAAGTAAAACGAAATGAAATCTTTAACGTCGAACGATTATGCCCTTGAGACTAAGGGAAACGGTTGAAGTGAAAGTGATTATAACTTATGATGTATTCATACTAGTATGCTATAATACTGAATTAGGTCTTTAATGTTATAAAACATGCAAGTCTAATAAGAATTCTTGTCTGTAGTTTTGTTTACTAATTTCACTTTGTTTTGAGTATTAGTGTCTTTCATTCAAGGATTTATAGCGTGTTTTTGTATACTATTGCAAATATTACCAATAAATTTACTGTTTTGGGCATAGTTATCTTGATTGGTCAAATCATATATTTATTACATATTGTACTTTCTTTGTATCTTCCTCATATATTTCTTCAAAGTTTATAGGCAGATGAACACAGTAAAAATATTACCTGCCAGTTTTAATTCCACCTATATGCAACATGTGCATTTGTATTGAAGTATATATAAAGAGTTCGAGTCCCGGTCCAGCAAACAGCAAAGATTCATCTTAGAATGGATAAATACTTCATGCTTCATCAGCTGAACAGCATAGTGAAGTGATTCACGTAGCTTTGCCATCACGGGTGCTCAAAAAGGAAAGTACAACGATAACGTTGTATGTAATATTAGCAATCTGCGCCAGTTTACAAAAAGGGATCAGAGGCGAATTATTTGAGCAGTATTGTGTATAAAGAAAAGAAAGACATATAGAGATTTCGAGACATTATTTTTTTGTAATCGGTAACTAAAATAAGAGAGTGATTACTATAGCAACGTCGTAAATAAGGGTACATGTACGTAGACATCTTGTCGAGAAAATAAGTGTATGTATAAAGGTGTAGACATCTTGCTGTATATGCAGAAAGTTGATTATGGACGCTTCTCATGGTTAAGTATTAAAAACCAGCTAAGAAAGTGTTAAAGCGTTTTGTATTATTTTGAAGATTACTAAAATACGAGCCAAGACAGGCCCCTTACAAATACATATTCAGATTTTAAGAATGCTCTTCTATCAAGTTATGAATACGATTTTATGGTAGCGAATAGAGATGCCGTTTTGCGAACGAAGCATTACAATCCAAAATTACACCGGAGTATTACTGAATTTGTAGTATCTACATATCATGAGTTAAGATCATTAAACCCAAACCATCCGGAATCCCGAATTATAGCTTCCATTAGGATCTTATTGCCATTTAGACTACAACAATTGTTAATGTCTGCACAGTGCATTAACTTCAACCATTTAATTATGCTCATTCAGAGTTATGAGAGTCAGTCTGCAATTCAGAATAACAATAAAATGCAGGATAGAGGTCAGGGTAATTATGTACGTAATCAGACACAATATGCTTCTGTTCCTAATGTAGATATAAAACCTGAAAATGATTCTAATGTTCGTAGTTTCAATAATAGAATGAGTAGTTATAATGGTACCGGAAATCAAACGAAACCTAATTATAGAAATGGAGTTAGGAATTTCAGAAATAACAACAGGAATTTCAGTAGAAGTAATAATTATCGCCGATCTTCACAAAATCAATTTGCAGATGGCAGGATTTCTTTAAATAGGAGTCAAAATATGGTATCATCTTATGAAAGACAAGAACGTACACAAGATTGTGCCATACAATGTTGCTTAAATGAACCCTTCGAACGTATAACTTGAACTGTCAAAAAGGCATCCGACAGATTTGTATTAAGTTGACCTTTGCTTACGTCTATGGTTAATATGTTCCTCAGTCTATTTATTATTAAAATCTATGTTGAAAACATATGCAATTATAAGATCAGTTAAGAAAGTGATAAAATTAATTTATGGCAATTAACTGAAAATACTATTGATTTGTTCCTTATAGTTTTGCTGCAATTTCCTTTTATAACATTAAATGAGGAAATGTTGATTTGTGTTTCATGATAAGAAATTATCTAAAAACCTTATAGTAATGCAAGAATATACTGAGTTTGACAATTTATGTTTTCTCCAAGAAACATATATTTAAGCTATTCTTGTTTTCGTATTTTTATTCTATTCTAATTTCATGCAAATATTATAGATATTTAAAAATAAAAGATCATAATTTTAATGTAAACTTATGAAGGTAATGATAGACGTATATAAAATAGATGCATCTTATTATATGGAAAGAATAAAAATAATGAATATCGAATCTCTTAATTTTTCAAAGTTTATTAATGTATTAAATGATAATCATCAATGTGTTTATACGTTCTAATTTTGATGTCTCTGACCCTATCGATATTTAATATTATGAAGATCTTTGTTTGTAAATAATGTTGTTTGTATATGAAGGAATAGTTAATTTGTACCCTAGAAGGAAACTATCAGTTAGGTTTAATTTTTGAATAGCCTTATTCATGATAATTGTAATTCGTCGTTATTAATATTGAGATATATTGACAAATATAAAAATATGTTTTGCTATAATATATTATATATGAATGGAAAAGTAGAATATGTGTATTAAAGTTGATATTAAATATACGAGGGCTATTCAAAAGGTTAATGTTTCATGATATTTAACCCAGGGTTCTTTCTTTCATAGTAGAACTATTATGGAAGTCCCGTCCGAGCGACATCTACAACGATAACGTTGTATGTAATATTATATTAACAATCTGTGCCAATTTACAGAAAGGGATCAGAGGCGAATTATTTGAGCAGTATTATGTATAAAGAAAAGAAAGACACAGATTGGGGCCCAGGCCCCCTTGGCTCACGAAAATGTGTATGTAATATACTAAACCACGTATATTAAATACCATAAATACCAGACGTAATATGGAAACCATGGAGATGACTCCCTTCCCAGAAATTTTTATTCGAGCGACCCAGGTTTAAATTTTATGGGTAAATCAGTAGACTTTGAATACATTCACATCGCATTCACTGAGTTGCGAAATTGTGTACCTCCAGACATGGGCGGCCGAAGAAAATTTTCTAGGGGTGCATCTTCAATGTTTGCTATATTAGTCTGGCATTTAATGTGCATGGTTTGTTATATTTCATATACATTTTCGTGAGCCAGGGAGGTTCATTCTTATCAAACACGGAGACTAAGAAGGAGCAGATCTCCCGCAGTCCAACCCCGAGACAGAAACATAAGAGATAGGCTTTTTGCTTTTAAACAAGATAACGTGACTAGCGAATGCTTTACATTGTGAATATTATATTAGTGAAAATGAAACGAATATAATTTTACAACTTAATATACATATCACTAAATGTTGAGCTCCTCGTTGCTATGTGGTTAGCGTATGCGCCTTTGTCGAACGAGGTTTGATTCATGGTAGGAGCTCATGTGTTTCAAATCCAACGTTAAACTGTACGTTCACTTCTTGTAGAGCTTTGCTCCTCAAAATGATGCTAAACTATAATCTAATTTAATATTACTAATGACTTACTTTAATATTACTAATGACTAATGACTTAAAAAATAATGACTTACCAAGGTGACGTCAATTTGGCAGTCATAAAATCCATTTTATACTTTCACTTAAGCCAGTGGATATTAATATATCAATTACAAGACACACGCGCATATAAATACTCAGAAACAAGCACATACACACGTACACATACAAATATGAACACTTCAAATCTATTTACATGTGGTGGACTGCGCTGAATCAAGCACTGTTATCTTCGTCATCATCTTCTCATTTATCTGCATTATTTGATTCATCCACAGTTTTGTTATTTGTACGCATCATTCATTTTTGCATTTTCGGGCGGTTCAGGGTCATTTCTTCATTTAAAGAGTCGGTTCTTTGTATTGGAAAGAGAATCAGGGGAGGAAGGGGGAATTTATACTTTATGAATGGATAACATTTTAAGAAATATATACAAAACATGCCGCTTCCGACGCAGCACTGAAGCATTTATTTTAGCGGTCATACCCCCTACCCTCTCAAGTTGTAAAGTGAGAAGGGACAGAAACATCCCAGACACTCAGGGTTCAGTTGACAATAATAGAACTATGGGTAAGTAAACATCTTGTACAGAGTCATGTTTTGCATATTTTTGAACATTTCTGTGAATTCAACAATACAACAGCGGAAATACTAACTGGTTTTATTACTCCAACCAACGCTTCAACTAAGGGATAATTCCCAACGGTCAGTGAGCCATCTAAATTTTCGTTCTTTTTCTGTTCTCCAGAGGAAAGAATGAGATTTTGCCAAGATGCTAAAGTCAATATGCTAGATGCTAAATGGGAGTGAATTATGCTAGATCTAGCACCAAGATGCTAGATATGGCTTCACTGGCGGGCTCCGATATCTACAGAACTTTCTCCCAAAGCATACAAAGAAACATTAGCACAATAGTTTCGATAACAACTGTGTGGTCCTTCGGTAGGCTACACATCCGGTAAAAATCTGATTCCAAAGAGTAGCTTGGATTGCACCCTTGGCCACAGTTCAAGTTATACGTTCGAAGGGTTCATTTAAGCAACATTGTATGGCACAATCTTGTGTACGTTCTTGTCTTTCATAAGATGATACCATATTTTGACTCCTATTTAAAGAAATCCTGCCATCTGCAAATTGATTTTGTGAAGATCGGCGATAATTATTACTTCTACTGAAATTCCTGTTGTTATTTCTGAAATTCCTAACTCCATTTCTATAATTAGGTTTCGTTTGATTTCCGGTACCATTATAACTACTCATTCTATTATTGAAACTACGAACATTAGAATCATTTTCAGATTTTATATCTACATTAGGAACAGAAGCATATTGTGTCTGATTACGTACATAATTACCCTGACCTCTATCCTGCATTTTATTGTTATTCTGAATTGCAGACTGACTCTCATAACTCTGAATGAGCATAATTAAATGGTTGAAGTTAATGCACTGTGCAGACATTAACAATTGTTGTAGTCTAAATGGCAATAAGATCCTAATGGAAGCTATAATTCGGGATTCCGGATGGTTTGGGTTTAATGATCTTAACTCATGATATGTAGATACTACAAATTCAGTAATACTCCGGTGTAATTTTGGATTGTAATGCTTCGTTCGCAAAACGGCATCTCTATTCGCTACCATAAAATCGTATTCATAACTTGATAGAAGAGCATTCTTAAAATCTGAATATGTATTTGTAAGGGGCCTGTCTTGGCTCGTATTTTAGTAATCTTCAAAATAATACAAAACGCTTTAACACTTTCTTAGCTGGTTTTTAATACTTAACCATGAGAAGCGTCCATAATCAACTTTCTGCATATACAGCAAGATGTCTACACCTTTATACATACACTTATTTTCTCGACAAGATGTCTACGTACATGTACCCTTATTTACGACGTTGCTATAGTAATCACTCTCTTATTTTAGTTACCGATTACAAAAAAATAATGTCTCGAAATCTCTATATGTCTTTCTTTTCTTTATACACAATACTGCTCAAATAATTCGCCTCTGATCCCTTTTTGTAAACTGGCGCAGATTGCTAATATTACATACAACGTTATCGTTGTACTTTCCTTTTTGAGCACCCGTGATGGCAAAGCTACGTGAATCACTTCACTATGCTGTTCAGCTGATGAAGCATGAAGTATTTATCCATTCTAAGATGAATCTTTGCTGTTTGCTGGACCGGGACTCGAACTTCGGATATTTGGTTTACTGTGCCAATGCCTTATCCACTCGCTGTGATCTAGTGAACTAACTAACCAACTCTATGGCTTATGGAACCCGGAGGTTTAATGTCGCGTTCACAAAAGCTCTCCACTGACTTCTATCCTTAGCTTACTGCATCCACTGTCTACTTTGTATTCCAATCTCTGCGTGATCCATCTTAATATTGTCCTCCCATCTGCGCCTAGGTCTTCCTAATGGTCGTTTTCCTATGGGTCTACCAGTCAAGACTTTGAAAGCGTTTCTACTTTCTTCCATTCTAGCTACCTCCTAGACTTGACGACCCTAACAATGTTGGGTAAACCGTATAAACTATGTAGTTCCTCGTTATGAAGCTTCCGCCATTCCCCAGTTTTAAGTATATTCTTTCCATAATATTACGTGACAATATATTCCAAGAAGAGTATTAAACGAAACGATCTAAGCGGTTAAATGAATAGTTTGATAAATACTATTATATGAAGACGGATTATTTAGAATGATTTCTTATTTACTTATTTATTTCATTCTTTATATGTGTAGGTACTGTAGCTGAACCTAGGCAATTCGTTGCTCTATTCAATATCATCATTTGCAACTCTCCTTTCCAAGAAAAACATAGCTACGATTTTAAGTATGTTCACCCCATCACAATGTTATTAGTGTTAATAAAAATAATTAATAAGAAGAATTATAGCGTCGGTAAGAACATATATAAAGTTAGCGTTTGTTTGTTGGGAATTAAGTTCTAACTACCGTTTCCGCCAGTTATATGCTATTTTAAGCTAGGGTGAAGCATGAAGGTCACTTCAGCAATTAAACTAGAAATTCAGTTACTAATGTCCAGAGCTGACTTACTTTGTTCGATACGTTCTATGATATTAACTCTGTCCATGCAACGTGACAATAAACGAATACATTGTAAAATATGGTATGAAAATAAATGGGCCAGGTTAGAAAATTTAACTATCATTATCATGAAGACAGTTATCAACAGGATATATTCACTTTAATTATCCTTTATTTATATATATCCAATTTAAGTACTTTATGCAAAAATCTTTATATATACTTCAATACAAATGCACATGTTGCATATAGGTGGAATTAAAACTGGCAGGTAATATTTTTACTGTGTTCATCTGCCTATAAACTTTGAAGAAATATATGAGGAAGATACAAAGAAAGTACAATATGTAATAAATATATGATTTGACCAATCAAGATAACTATGCCCAAAACAGTAAATTTATTGGTAATATTTGCAATAGTATACAAAAACACGCTATAAATCCTTGAATGAAAGACACTAATACTCAAAACAAAGTGAAATTAGTAAACAAAACTACAGACAAGAATTCTTATTAGACTTGCATGTTTTATAACATTAAAGACCTAATTCAGTATTATAGCATACTAGTATGAATACATCATAAGTTATAATCACTTTCACTTCAACCGTTTCCCTTAGTCTCAAGGGCATAATCGTTCGACGTTAAAGATTTCATTTCGTTTTACTTTTACATTAGGAATCACATTTTATAATGTCAATTATAAAAGTGTTTTTCATCAATTCTCAGAGGAGGTTTAGTTCTATTTATTATACAGTTTTTACCGTTTTTTCCCGAGCTTGGGAAAAACGGAAAAATTGGGAAAATCGAAATTTTTGAATATTTTACTACATTATGCTTTTAAAATGAAAACTTTTATATTTACTAGTTTACAGTTAAGATCATTGAGTAGTTATGTTTCTTGTATTAGAATAGGGAAATTTTGTGGCAAGAAATAAATTTTCACCGTTCCTTTAAAGTTAGCACCGTGATAGAATGGGGCTATGGCTGCAAAATATACGAAAATATAATCCTAGTTAGCTTAATTAATATAGACGCATTTAAATTATCTTAAGTAATCTTATAATGTTACCGTTTTATAGCAAGGAAGTGTTAAAATAACAGGGCCAGAATCATTTTAGTCAATACCACTATATTAAAATCAAATATATATTTTATGGAGATACGTGTCCTCCTTGTGCTGTATAAAATTTCCGGAAAGTTTGAACCCATTAGAAAAAATGCTTTGTTCGAAAATATTGACAAAAGCCGGAAAATATAATTTAAAAACTATTTCTTCGCCTGATACTAATCTTATTTTCTGTAACGTGTCCACAGCATATATACAACGTATTTCGCTAGCAGGAAAAATACTTAAAGCAACAGCTTTTAATTTTACATTTAGTTTCCTGATTTCTAATTAAAAAAACTCTTTATGATTTAAATATACGCACATATACCGCACATATGCATATACCCAGCATCTCCACCATGACAACCCAGCTCACTTCGTGCCTAATTTGGGGATGCAAAATTGAGTTGAGCTGAGCGCCTTCCACTCACCATCTAGAATGAGTGGGCAAGTTCTCAAATTCATATGCGAGAGGTTTGTAAATTTTACACATACCAGTTGGGGATTGAGTTCTAACTTGGAGGAATGTCGAAGAGTTTGGGCTCAGAGAGCGGTACAAGTAAGATGCAAATTTTCGTCGAGGTCGCGGGAAAATGAACGGATTGTCATCTCTTCCTATATTTGTTTGCTATTTTCTGTTCTAAACTTTTGATATTGGCGAAACGTAATATTTGTAAATAGTGATACATAAACCCATTAGTTCCCCATGTTGCCTGTGCTTTTAACATTTGCTGAAGCCGGCATTATTTTCTTCTACTGGTGCTTGCTCCTACGTCGAATACCCGAAACTTCAATTTTATAGAGTTCAACACCAACTGAATTGTTTTCCAAGTTTGATTAAAATAACATAAGCTGTTTCAGTCATTTATTTGCCTCTATTTATTTCAAAAAAGGTGAAAAAATAACCGTGACAAAAATTCTTATATCACAATATCTAAAATATGTTTATTTATTTATTTATTGTCAACACAACAGGCTATAGCCCAATTACAGTGTTGTAAATTACGCAATTACATGTTCGTAACTCTTGATAACATAACTTGAGTTCACAACTCTTGATAACTCATGATAATGGCATTCCGAAATTTCTTAGGCGACATATCACATATATCAAATTCATTGTTATTTGTACACATTCTATTATACAAAGCTATTGTCCTCCAGATTGGCGATTTCATCATTATATTAGTTTTTGATTTTTTGCAGTAATAAAGACCAGTGTTTCTACATACTTTTAATGTGGAGACATGAAAATTCAATAAAGAAACTAAATCAGGAAAATCCACAATATTTTTCGTTACTTTTTGAATGAATAATAAATCAATCATATGTCGCCTTTGTTCTAGTGTAGGAAGATTAAATTTAGCAAGTATGGTTTTACAGCTGTCAAATGTAGGATAAATATGAGTTTCTTTATATGTTAGAAATGTAAAAAAAATTGTTTGTATTCTTTCTAATTGCTTGCGATGATTTATGTGAGTAGGATTCCAAATAGTAGAGCCATACTCTAACTTTGAGCGAACATATGCATTGTACAACTTCTATAATGTTGAACAGTTCTTAAATTCTTTTCCCGTTCTAATTATGAATCCTAATAGCTTGAATGCTTCGCTTGTTATATTTACAATATGATTGTCAAACGTTAACTTAGAATCAAACGTAAGACCAAGATCTTTAACTGAATCATGCCTATTTACTATATATTTATTAATTTCATAATTAAAGTGACGAGGTGATTTGCTCCTAGTGAATGATAATACTTTGCACTTGCTTTCATCGACCCCAAGTTGATTCGAAAAGCACCAGTTACCAATATGATCTAGACCTTGCTGCAGTTCTATGTTGTCGTCCACATAATTGATTTTAGCATATATTTTTAGATCATCGCCATATAGTAATTTTTCATAGTTAGGAATACAGCCAGGTAAATCATTAATAAACAAGATAAATAGTAATGGTCCTAAATTTTAACCTTGAGGGACTCTTGAGGATGCAATATATTCTTTAGATTTGTAAGCATTAAAAAGAACGGATTGTTTACGATTAGATAGGTATGATGAGAAGAATTTAATCAGGGACGGAGAAAAGTGGAAAAGCTTTAATTTTTCTAGTAATATGTTATGATTAACTTTATCAAAAACTTTTTCAAAGTCAATATAAATCACATCTACTTGGCTGCCTACATCTAATGAATTCGGTATAAAATCAGTAATAATTGCAAGATTTGTTATTGTGGATCTTTGTGAAATAAAGCCATGTTGTTTAATTGAGATAACCGGTTTGACGTGATTAAGGATTCATCGATACAAGATGTGCTCAAATACTTTGCCAAAAGTTGGTAATATTGCTATGGGTAGAAAGTTTGTAATATCTTGACTATTGTTGGACTTCGGGATTGGACAAATTAATGCTGTTTTCCATTCGTCTGTGAAAGTACTTGTTCTTAGTGATAAATTGAATGCAATTAATGGGGGATATTTAATATATCAGCGCAACCCTTCACATTGTAGGCGGGAAGTCCGTTAAAACCAACTGCCGTTTTGGACTTAAGGTTCTTAATAGCCATTTCTATTTCATTCAAATCTATCTGGCAAATATTTAGCGCTCCTATGCTACCATATATGTTATCTCCCAGATCTCTGTTGGGGTCAATTATCGTTTCTGAAGAAGAAACATACATTGATGTAAAATACTTCGCAAAAGTATTGGCTATTTCCTCGTTACTACACAGATTATGACCCTGAAACTTTAATGATTTGGATGGTAGATCTTTATTTAAAATACTACTACTAATAATAATATATTTCCATTATGCTGCATAGTTTTGCTTCAGTTGAAGATTAAAGGAAACAATTTCAAAAACTTTTTCGAGTTCAGTCATTGTACTTGTGTTATGTTCTAAAAGACATTGGTGATGAAATTATCGTGACAAAATTTTCGGTGCGAAATTACCTATGTGGTAATATTTTGGTGACAAAATTACCGGTTACGAAATTACCGTGACGAATTTTCCGGTGACAAAATTACCGCCGCCCTCGCGTATCATGGATTCATAGTAATATTAAACAACAACTCTCGATTCTTAAGGTAAGAGGTCAATCTGTCTCCTTTTTCTACAGTCCTGCACATCTCGACATACCTGACAACACTGTCTCAGATACCTTGGCTAAGGCCGGAACACGGGAAAAACATAACATCAACATCCCTCTTCCAATGCAGAGTCTACACGCTTTCCTACATCATCAAAGACAAGAAAAATGGAGATGCTATCAAGTGCAAACAAGACACAGCGAAGGTAAACACTTCTGGAATATATTTCCAAATCCTACGAACAAAAAGTGGATTTCACCCGAAGGTTGGACGAGGAGACACGACTGTTTACTCTTTAGGTTATATCAAGGCATAGCTCAAACGCCGTATCGATTATATCAGCAAGAATACCGCAATACACCTTTTTTGTTACTGTGGTGAATCAGAAGGGAGACTACCCCATCTCATCTTTCGTTCAGTTAACAGCAGCTTATTGTGATATCCTTTATATGGTTCTGTGCCGGTACCATAACATAACACCAGTGAATGTGTCGTTTGCCTTAACGAATAATATACGCACAGTAGTTTATCATTTTCTACAATACATAATAGTGAACAACATTTCGCTCTAACAATACTTTTTACAACAATTCAGTGAACATAATTCACATGAAAGGTTTTTCTTAGTAGACCGTTTAAAGTATACCTATACCGTCAAACTCCTCAGTTCATAAATTATCCAAACGTGGAAGCAGGGGCAAGAAAGCAACAAGAACAAGAATTGCATCGGGTAGTGGCTGTTGTAGTGTGTGCCTCGTGGTGCTCCGTGAGGTAGAAGGCAAAGTGGGACTTGCTCTACACCTACATTACACTTTCTGTTACATTTATACATACATACACTCCCTTCTTTTTTATACGCATTCCTTTTTCATTTTACACTTCCCACTTACCCTTAAATTTTTGCCCTGTTCATCTTGGCTTTTCGCCCTCTTTCCCTGTCCGAACTTCTTTCCCGATTTTGACTCTTTTCCTGGCTTGTGTCACTTTTCCCCGATTTTGTCCTGTATATTCTTCTATTTTATTTTTCAATCATAAATCCTCTGTTTGAGGTACACATTTGACCATTTAGCGTTAGTAGCACATATGCCTAGTAAGCTGGTGCACCCACTTATTTGACTAATCATAGTCCTATGAAGAGAAGAAGAGAAGAATGGCATTCAGCAGGGGACTCTTGATTCAGCTTTTCTGCTCTCGTTTTTCCCAGGATACTTTGAGGCCGGTGACGTCACGTGGAGGTATCGCGGTATTTTTCAACAGAACAAGGGAAATACTGCATGAACAATTACGCTACTGTTTCAAGATGGGCAAAAATCATAATTGCGTAGTAGCTTATTGAAATAAAAGAGGAAGCAATACAAATGAATTAATGTTCCCTCGATTCCCTAAAAATGATGAGCTTCGAAGAAGATGGATTTCCCGCTATACGCAAAAGAACACGTTAAATATAGATAACGCACGAATATGTTCTGTTCACTTTTCATCACAGAATTATCAAAGGGTTTGAAAACTGAGCTTGTAGGTTTCCCGCAAAAGTAGTGTTTAAGATCTGACACTGTTTCTTCATTATTGATACCAAACGCATGGGGAAAAAATAAGCTAGACGCTAGTCAAGTTGAAAAACAGGTGTGTAACAACAATAATTTATTTTGCTTTTATTGACATTTGTTTCTGAGGGTCTGAAACTTAGGAAGTTTATGTACGTAAAGCGGAGTGGAAGAGGGTACCAACGAGAATATACAGTAAATGTATACTCTCATATATCCTTTAGTTTAAATGATATTCTTAAATTTTGTTGAGTATCTGAATCGTTATTATGGCAAAGTACTCAAAGTGCACGTTGAGCAGAACATTCATGGGAACCTATTACGAACCGAACTTAACATAACCTTACCTAATCTTGTCTAAACGAACCGTACTTGTTACACGTAAATAACATTGATTTTATTTCTCCTCCAATGTCACATCGTGAGACAAAATCACTTGAATGCTCAAAGTGCACTCTTACCATTATTATTATAATTGAAGGGCTGACCTACAGAGGGAGCAAGCCACGGAAACTAAATTCCAAGAAATCGAAGGGTAAAGTGGAGGACAAACAACTGCAGATTTTCCCCTATGAAGTGGGTTCTATATATATACCACTCTATAGATATCTGTGCAACTTGTAACCTGTAATATATAATGTAAAGTGTGTTGTATGGAGTAATAAACGAATATTAGTAATATAAAGGAAATATTTTGCAGTGATATCTGACAGCTTGATTAATGCACACGAAATACAGTAGGTTAGGTTAGATTTCTGACCTAATCTAACTTAACCTAACAGGTTAGGAAATGAAATCTTTGAGTTTTACGTCCCACGGTTATGCCGGTTAGGCTAAAGGAGACGGTAATGATGATTAATGAATGAAATGGTGGAATGAAGAAAGTGGGAGGAAACGGGAGAACCCCGAGAAAACCCACGCACACGGTGTTTGTCCACCACAAAGTACACTTGGCGGGGGCTGGGATCGAACCCTTGACCCCAAGCAACAGAGGTGAACGCTCTACCACTGAGCCACCGTGGCCCCTAAGTTAGGTTAGGTTCGGTTATGTTAGGTTAGGGTAAATTACATTTCTAACGTAACCTAGCCTATCCTAACACAACCTAACCTAATTTGTTATTATATACCCGGAATCTGAATATTTTGAATTATGTTTGTTTATGTATTTTACTTCCTGAAATGCTGCCATGTAGAGAATTTGTTTATGGAAAGTATTTGAACTCTCCCCCCTTAGAATTCACATTTCAGTGAAAGTGTAATGACAAAAATCTATAATGTCACCGCTTCCCCACGCTCAAAGAGGATGAATTTGGATTTAAATGGTATCGGTAGGGTCACTATTAATTTCAGTGACACCGAAAATTATGGACTGAACACCAATTTCGATTATTTGTCATCTCTTTCCTATCTCCTCCCACCCCCGAGCTGAAAAATGATAAGAATCTGTGTTAGGCCTGGGTTTCTTAAAGTACCAAAAATACTTGGCACTTTAAGTTGGTCGAGGAGGAGTAGCAGTCAAACATAGTTATAATGGTTTTTATTTATATGAATAGAAAATGCCCCTTCTTTCCCTTCAAACAGAAATTTTCAAAATAATGGGGCATGTTTTCCCTTAAGTTTAATGAGGAGTTTTTATACGAAGTTTCATCTTCTAACTTTATAGGCTCGTGAGATGCTATATTTTAGGCGCAAATTTTGAACCTCTTCTTCCCCCTTAGGATTCGCCCTTTAATCAAAGTAACGTGATAAAAATTTTAGTCAGGTCATTTCAACTCATGTACTTAAAATTATAAAAATTGTCCCAAAGGTCTGGAATAAGTTAGCGAGCAAACATTATATTCATCTTTATTTGTATAGATAATTAATCATTATTGATGGTATTTATTTATTTATTAAATCATATTGTCTCATCTGTGAGTAGAAAGAAACTCATTACTTGTATTTGGAAAGACAAGGAAGTTCATAATTATGTTCTGAATCCATTTTTACCAGTAAAGCGCGAAGTGTAACAAGCAGGCAAGCGAAAAAATCTTCACGGATACCTTTACATGACGTCACAGACCGGGAGCCAATCAGAACACTAATCGCGAACTGGGTCTACCTGTTATTTTATATATATACCTTGGGCATTCAGTCATAGTAACAATTACAACGTGGGTAATAGTATACATGAGAACGCCGTGATCTGCGTTTCTTCTGTGTTCTATTACCACTTCTACATGAAATACCATAAATTTTCTACGTAGTGCGATAGTAAGAAGTATCCATGTGCACAAGACATGTGATATGCGTTAAATTCCCTCCCCCCCAACACACAGTCATAAATAAAGTACAAGGGCGCTACATATGCAGATATAAAGTACAGGTACGTTTTTTTTTTTTCGTATCAGTTGATAAGTAAATCAAAGTCGCTTTGTTACCCCTTTGGTAAGTTCGTAGATACTAAATGAATAATTCCTAAAAGTATGAACTTCCAGCTCCTTCGGGAACTGACGCGGCTTTACTTATACTATATCCATTAGCACATTAATGTTCACGGTGAGTTAATATAAAGTACATATTAACAATGTGGAGACATCCATTTTTATATATTTATAAATCAGTTTGTGATTCACGCTTCTTTTTTTTAAAAAAACCCTGAAAGTCCTCGTCCCCTACATTACTTTGACCTGCGCCACATGACAATATCCTACTTAGCACAGATAAAGTTCATGGTGTCCTCCAGAAATATTTTCTTAAAATACATTTTTGCCCGTTTTGCGTTTAAATATTGGGTCCAATCAAAGTCAGAAAAAGCTGTAATGCAGAACACACAGATGAAGTTGAGCTAAATGCCCACGAAGTAGCGCGAATGCTATGTTACTCAGTCACGGAGGTGCAGCTTGAGTCTGTCCATGAGAGAAGGGCAGCAGTTACTCTGCATTTGCTCATACGCTTTAATAATTCGTGGAAAGACGAGACAGCCATCCGAGGATACTGGCCTTTTTGCCTAGCCTGATGGTTAGTTGATGGAGCTCAGGCTGTTTGCAGAATTGAAAATATAGAATAGTCATTAATATTGGAACCTTCATCTAAACGAAATCTTTCGTATGTTAACGGATTAGATCTGAAAATCTAGTAATGCAAAACTTATAGATCATACAGCGATGGAATATTTCATCTTTTCTCTTTATTTTGGTTTATTAGATACATTTTGGAAGAACACGTGTGCAGATTGAGTATACGTCCCCATAAGCATTCCGCCGGCGGGCCGCCGTAGGCCCGTCGACGTGCGAATGGCGGGCCGCTGGCGGACGCCGCCGGCGGGCCACCTGCTCGATTACACTAATTACGCCTTCGTCCCGCCGGCGGGGTATCCGCCATAATCCCGCTGCTCCCCCGCCTTTAGCCGATACCCAGCCGCCGAAATCCCCCCCACGTATTTGCTAGTTGCTCGTTGCATTTAGCTCTTTCTTCTTTCTAATAATAACTTAAGTGTGTCGAGTATCCGTGTTATCTTCTGTTTTTAATTCACTGATTTATATGGAGCTTTTCTTTCTTTCTTGAAATGGGCAGATCTTATTAATGGTTTGATTTTACTGAATTCAAGTTGAGTTCAATGTCTGTTACATTTTGAACATATACATTATTCGTATTATATATACATTTAATATTACTCACAGCAAATTTGATTTATAAAAAGATCAGAGCATTTAAATAGATTCGAAGAAAGCAGTAAAATCAACCATGAATAAAATCGTGGCTCATCGAAAACAAAAAAAAAAACAAAAAAAACTCCTCTATATAAATCAATGAACTAAAAATAATCATGACGTATATATACTAAACATCCTCAATTATACATCACCGATTGGTACACATCGCTACCAAGTAGTGAAGAAGAATTGAAATATAGCTGATAAGTATACGTTAGAAACTTAATATAACTATTTGATATTGTTCCTTCTTAGCTGTAGTAACAACCACAATCTGGTTTGCCTTAATGTCACATCTTTGAAAGTAACTTCAATTCATCGATTAAACTGATATAAATGTGCGACTTCACTGAAGAGATTAATGAAAAATAAGTTCAGTGAAATACACGCATTTAGAGTACATTATGTACTAAACTTAATAGAGGGGAGAACTTTCATATTGAGAGAAGCAAGAATTAGCTTTCAGTGATTTCCAGGTTTTTATGGTAAGCATGGTGGCTGTCCTGAAAGCTTCTATCCCTCTCAGGCATATGAGAGCTTGTGAGGAACAACATTGTGTCCGTGCTTGTTTGCAATGTCGCTCTCGTTCCGTCGCGGGATTGATGGAATGGAATACTCCAAAAGTTGACCCACTGAGTACGCAGTTTGTAACGTACGTAAACTACGTGTAGGTTGGTTGCAGGGTCATTAATGCAGTTTCCCATCGAGAAATATTGTCTACGGCATTAAGAGCACATTTGGTGTGAAACGAAGGGTTAATGCTTAGTTGTGTGGTCCAATCTGTCTTAGGCTAGGTATGGCGTATGCAACGACTATTCACAGTTTACTGGTGCTGGGGCATAATCTTACAAACTTAACAAGTGTTTCTCAGTGGTGCTCACAACATTGAAAATGTCAATATTTAATTCAGACACACTATTGCGGAACGAGCGAAAGCGGGTTCGGAGCCCCCCACGAAACGTCGTTTTCTCTCTTTTCCCTTATGTCCGCTTCTACCTAACATATAGTCCCTACAGCATTTTCTATATCTTGAAAACTTACTTTTATTCCACTCCCAAATAACAATCATATAATACGCTTTCCTCACTTGAACTCATATCTCCTGCAGTTTTGCATGAGATTTAGTGCCGGTACCGCCTTCGGCGGCTGTTTCCATTAGGGAATATGAGACGTCGTTGTCATGGGACTAATAGAATGGAGTATTACAAGGGCTGACCCAGTGGGTGCGCCGTTTACAATAAATGTAAGCCTCGCGTAAATTGGTTACTGGGTGCAATACATCCCCCTTCCTCCGCCCCTCCAGAAACAACTTGTAACGCAGAGGCATAGCATGCTAAAAGAAATGAAAAGTTCAAGAATATAAGTACGCTGACCTAAATTTAACTATCACGCTTTTTTTTCAATTAACAGATTTTACCTTTTAAAAAAAAGTGGCCCTCGCATTCTTAATATGCACCACGCATGGGTCTTCAGCTTAACGTGATCGGCATTTTTGCTGTTTTAAATCGACACAGAATTTCATACACAGTACACCAAACTTATCACTACAACTACTTTACTAGGTTATTGGTACTATTCAGTTACTACTAGTGAGAATAAACATTTCGTACGTACTAACCACTTTAAGGTTGCACAATTATTATGTACCCTGTAATCAATCTACACGAGGTTTACATTCATTGAAAACGGCGCACCCACTGGGTGAACTTTTAGAGTATTCCATTCCAACAATCCCGCGACGGAGCGATAGCGCCATCACCAAGGTACTAATCAGAAGCAGAATAAACCGCCGAAGGCGGTAATACAATCCACAAAATGCAATATCTTCGGCAAGGTTCTAGAGCACAGGTCCCCCTTCCCATTTAGCTGTACCAAAGACAGAAAACAACGTGCCCTGCGGGGCTCTAACCCGCCTTCACTCGCTCCGCTCGCTCGGCAATACTATATGAGTTTAATATTAAACTTTGATACAGAAAGGAACCAACCTAGCTACTAACCTATATAAGGGGACCAGTGTTCTAGAACCTTCCCAATACCTTCTCTACAGACACATGTGATTTATCAAAAAATGTCTCCTTTGTTGCTGCCTTCTCCCAATAACACTTCCCACCATTGAACTTAAATTTATAAGTTTCCCCTAGTTTCTTTATTGTCACTTCCTTTCTACACTTGCGACATCGTGTTCTTCGATTCTTTACTCCTTGGTTTCACGTAATTAAAGTAACTCTTCGTCCTTATTTGCGTATAAAATACAAAAAGTAAATACTATCACAGCCAGCACACATATTCGCCATTTTTACAATACACGAGCTTCATTATACCGTCATCTTCCACAATGAGTGAACAGATTCCTGCTATTTATTACCAGTTAAGGGAAAAAACAAAAAGTTTCCTGTAAACTTTACATCACTCTCTCCAGCTGCGCGTCGATAAGTAAGACTGCATTAAAATGGTGTAGTACAGTAGAGCAAAGTAGGGATAGGAACCGGTTAGCTGAAGGTAAGAAAATTTTGGTAATAGTATACATGAGAATCTCCTGATCTGCATTTTTTTCTGTGTTCTATTACCACTTCTACATAAATACCATAAATTTTCTACGTAGTGCAATAGTAAGAAGTATCCATGTGCACAAGACATGCGATATGCATTAAATTCTCCCCGCCCCCCCCCAAACATAGTCATAGATAAAGTACAAGGGCACTAAACGTGCAGATATAAAGTACAGGTACGTTTTTTTTTTATTTTCGTATCAGTCGATAAGTAAATAAAAATCACTTTGTTACCCCCTTTGTAAGTTCGTACATACTCAATGAATAATCCCTAAAAGTATGGGCTTCCTGCTCCTTCGGGAACTGATGGAGCTCCATGTATACTATATCCAAAATTTTTGACCCATTTTCATAAAATTAACAGAGTGTAATTCTTCGTTTCGGGTTAACATCCGCAGATGATGACCCCAAAATACAAGTACAAAACAACATGCCCTGCGGGACTCTAACCCGCCTTCACTCGCTAACGCCCGCTCTGCAATATTATGTGACTTATCAAACTTTGGTACAGAAAGGGGGACCAGTAATCTAGAACTTTGCACGTCCAATCCGGGGCCGCCATTTGTGGAAGTTAAGCCCTCGCTTCTTCGTAAGCATATGAGCTGGAGCGGACGTTGTAAATTTAACTTATAATTTCTTCCGTAATTTCCGTCTATTACAGACTTCAATACTCAAATTCGCTATATGTCCTTGGTAATTTTTCCAAATTTTTGTTAATCGCAGCGTGTCAAGACGGAAATTAACCCACGTGACCTAATAGATGATACCGGAAAACGAATTTGGGGGAAGGTTCTAGATCACTGGTGTCCCTCCCCTATAGGTTAGGTTAGCAGCAGGATTGGTTCTTTTCTGTACCAAAGTCCAATATTCAATTCATACAGTATTGCCAAATGAGTGACAGCGCGTAAAGGCGGGTTAGAGCCCCACACACGTTTTCTGTCTTTATTATAGATCAATGGGAAGGGGAACCAGTCATCAAGAACCTTGCCGAACTTGAGTTCCCGCTACATTATAATTCCTGATGAAATTGTTCATCACTAAAATTACGACAAGTCATGCACACCGTCATTACATGCAGATTTTCTAGCAACATATTGTTAATCTTTACATTATTATTGAAATTTACGACCTAAAACAAGAAAAATGTATTATGAAATTTCGGTCAATACATTTATTACGTAAATACGAGACAAGTGGAATACTACCAAGTACTAAATCTACAATAATAATTTATCTCATAATACTTCGAAATTCTCAAACTTACCACATGTATACATTACTTTCACTGTAAATCTTTTCCATGTTGTGGCGCTATCTGGAATATTACAAATTTGTTTATATCAACCAACAGTCTTCAATTTTGCTCATCACTTGTTACGCGCCTCGATTGTCCCTCGCTCAGAACAAATGACGTTCAGCACGCGAAGATTGAAGAATTGTGGGTAATGCAGAGCGGATCCCCACCACGGTCAGCGTATGGCCCGAAGGCCACAACCGTCGCAGTACCGCGTTGACGGTTACCCCGACAAAACCGCCATCGGTCCGCCAGTGGTTGCAGTTACTCAACCGACTCGGTGTCTCCCGCCTCGTTCCCGCTCGAAATCCGATTATATACCGCCATAGTAGCGATCGGCCCGACGATGTACGGCGGACAATTGCTCATGGGGGTGTCCATACAGAAATTCATATAATTTCTCTGAGTATTTATTTTCTGTATCTTTAGCAATCAAATCTGAGGTGTGCAACTTGCGCTCCATAGTGCAGTTTCACTTTTAGTTTTCTTGTAAAATAATGCTGACTATCATGTCCTAGGAGAATAGGGGGCAGTACGAATACTCTCTAACCGAGTCCAGGCAGGGACGCATGAGGTTTACGTACGCTAACACGGGGTATGTCTGTAGGTAACAGGCACATCAGCGATGTTAGTTATATGCGTAATCGTGAGAAACCCTGTTTTTTCACGAATAAATCTTTTCTTTAAAAATCCTTGTACTGAGGTGTGCACTTGCTATCACCGGATCTCCGGTGCAGATTCGTTTTAAGAGGTCTTATGCAGGACACAAATAATCCTGTGCTAGGTATACAGTAAGAAGCACGAATGCTATTTAATCGAGTCAGCACAGTAGCGGGGGGTTGCACGGGGAAGCGCGAGGTTTTATCCGTAGCGAGCGGTTGCGTCAGCGATGGTTCGTATAAACGTAAACTAGGATTGTAGAAAACCACTGCTTTCACGATACAAAGATATCATTTTGTTAAAATCTTTCCTCGTTACTTTCATCACACGTCATATAGTTCTTTATAAATCTACAAGTACTTACCTTATAGTTCAGTATGTGCACACCAGGTTCGACTTTTATTAATATACTTTCACGTAATTCCGCACCTCACAGGTAAGAGCACAAAAGACTTGATTACTTACATACTACCATACTAAAGTAATGTTATTAATTTCTGTAAATTTTTCAATTATATGCATCCGTATAATCAATCTGCTCCAAAATACGGATGGCAATATTGGAAGTGCATTCAGTATTGGATAAAACTAACAATAGGTAAAATGTTAAAAAGACATATATATGGAGAAAAGAAGCAGGTGCACTGTATTTTACTTGCTACATTCATTTCTAGTAGTTTTAAATTTCATTTTTAGCATTTTTAATCCACTACGTTGTATCAACTTATGAGTTTACTGCGTTGTTGTTGTGAAGTCTTTCCGTAAATATAAAAAGTAAATCGAAGCATGTTTCTTTATAAAGTGCTACTTTTGATATGGGATTTTGTGCATAAACGTGTTTTCTTGGGGTCAGCCTACTAATTGCATATCTTCCAAAATTTTCGCGCATGGGTCCTTTTTGTACAATCCGTCGCTCGCCAATATTTTTCATTTTAGATTCAAAAGAAGTAGTTTTCTGCTGGTAGTTTTGTTGTACAGTCTGCAAAAACTCTCCAAAACCACTGAATCTTGTGAAATGCGTCTGCATCAAAAACATCACTGGCACTCTCGCTAAATTGTTCCAGATTTAGGAGTATGACATCGTCAGACATATTTTCTCGCCATTTTTGCCGTAAGACAACATGCATATCGCTATTGGATAAGAATACCAACAAAACATTAAGGAGCACTTTGTAATCCAAGAGGAAGTACGCCAACTTACAAAAGGAATTTTAAAAATAAAAATTGACAATATTTTAGTCACCTTTCGAGAAAGAAATTTCTCACGTCATCTACGTGTATAACCAGGTTAATTAAGCTTTCAGTTGCTTCATTGATACCGTAATATTTTATTTGAATCTAGCATTCCTTGTTGTAAAGTTTGTAACACTACCAGGGCAATCTAAACCCTTAATAACACAGGATATATATAAAAAAAGATCTGAAAGCAGCAAAATAATGTACAATGATACAATACTTAAAAAATCAATATACCAAAGGGGTTGCGCAGAGCGCGTTATATGTAGTGATGGGCAATGGGACTATTCCCGGTGGGAAGGAACTTAAAGAATTGGAATATTTTCGGGATTTTTCCCCTGGCCTATAAATTCCCGGAAAGGAATTTATTTCCATTTCTTAGCATTATCTTCCAAATTGTAAGAACTATATGACTAATTACTTTATTTTAATATATTATGACTTCTAGATTTTAAAGAATTTGGAGGTTAAGAAGTTTAAAATTCTTTGACAGTACTTTATATAACTAATAATATGTTGTTGTTTTTTAGTTGCATTTCCATTTGCACTAACAAAGAGTAATTGTTTAGTATTGGGGGGCCAAAACTAGCAAAAAGTAGGGTGATTAATTATGGAATAAACGAATTGATAGTAGTGTTCAAGTAGTCAAGAAAGTATCGAACACATTTTTGGGGGGCAGTAGGGGATTTGTACAAACTGTAAAGATAAGTCGAAGTGATTTATGTAAGAAAAGAAAGTGAATTGTTGCTAACGAAGATAGAAAACAACGCTCGCTCGGCAATGCAGTCTAAATTTAAAGTTGGCAACGTAATTTAACGTATGAAACCATAAAACATCAGCATCGGAATAGAACATCACAAAAAAGTAGTTGCAAAATCTGACCCGCCAAAGCTAAACAATCGCCAAAACTAGCAAAGTAATAATTTACCAATGATGGAAGGGAACCATTTTGTAAAGTAATCTAGAATTATGTAGAAATAGAAATAAAGTACTATTAATAAACCTTGCATCACCGTTAGTAATAGACGTCAGTGTGTCTCCTCTCTCTGACTCGAATTTCTGAAGAAGTACTCGAACTTCTTTTACATGTGAATTAACGCATGGAATTTCGGGAAATTGGCAGGAAGATAAGTCGTGTGTGGCAATGTTACATGCAGAATTATAAAGACAAGAAAGTATCTTGCAAATATTGTGAACATACATATTAATGCACAAATGTTGACAAAATGGTGGGAAATGTGTGTTCTGGCAGTTACCCAAAATCATTTGTTTATAAAATTTAAAAATTTAATATGTTTATAATATCAGTAGTAAAGATTTAGGAAATCCAGTATCATGTAAATTTAAACTTTTTAGCAGTTTAAAATTATGTGGACTTACTATACCATTTTTGACACATATTTACTTTCATAGAACATATTGTAAATAAATATTCATTTTGCGTACACTCTAAAAATAATAAAATATTAATAACATAACATCGTTCAGGTATACATTCTAAAGACTCCCCTGGGGACAACAGTAATAATATACTGTGAGTTAATAACGAATTTAACTTTGAAATCTTATCGTAATATAGTAATAGAATGTAAATTTCTTTGTGATTGTATATAAATTCTCGGAAAATTCTCAATTTTGGGAATCTTCCCGGGGATATTCCCATGGAAACTTCCCGTAAAATATCTTGCCGGGAGTTTATCCATCGCTAGTTATATGTATACACTTGTAATGTTAACTCTAAATTAGAGATAATTCAAAATTGCAACATAATGAAATATGTCACAATAACTGACCTATTTAATAAGTATAACAAGTTTTCACAAATGTGGAGCAATGAGCCAGCGCTGTCCACTTCCAAATTATTCTAAAAAAAATATGCGACAGTACGATGTATCTACATCCAGTTATTAATACAGAAATAATAAATGTGTTAAAAAGATGGAAAATACCTAGTTGTTGTAGTTGGCATATCGCCAAGTATTGTAAATAAAAGCATTAAATATATTGCTGACCCCCTGTGTTTCCCCATAAATTTGTCATTCTTATATGGAGAATTCCCTAGGATATTAGAATTTAAAAAGCTAAAACCAATGTATAAAACATGTGAACAAATTAGTGCTTGAAAATTGTACACCTTTTCATTTCTCTCAATTTTCTCCTTAATTCGGGAAACCCCAACTTGTGTCCGAGCAGCATCCTTTTAATTTAAAGAGGATCTGCTAACACACGAGGATATGCTCCTTAAAAGAGAAATCGGAAACTGCGATATATATATATATATATATATATAATTTCTTAGAAATTGTCCATAAAACATAGATAGTACGGAGAGATGTATAGGTGTTATTTGCTTTATCTTTGCCACTCATTTGGGTTAGTTGCACATAGAAATCTTTCAAAGCAGCAATATTATGGAATAAGAGTCAAATTTTTTAAATATTATGCGGAAAGTAATAGACATTACACACATTTAACAAACCATACTACATACTGTACCACATATTGGGAAAACAAGCAATATCATGTGGAGTGCCACAAAGATTCGTATCAGGTCCATCATCTGTTATACATTAATCTCTTTCCAGATAATATTGCTCCAACGGCACTATGCTTTTATTTTGATGAAGCTAATATAATAGTAAACGGGAAAATAGACGACAAAAAAAAATTTCATCATCTGCGCAACAAACATGTACAGTCTGTAAATATTTTAATTGAAAGTAACTAATTAGACTGTAAAATCAACCAAGTTTTCAGGAATATAGGGAGATAAAAATCTCTCCTGAAACGTGGACATAACTAAACTTAGTAGCGAAAAATTAAATCAGATTTACTTCGCAAATAAAGTACCGTATTTAAAAACGTTTTAAAAGATTCTACTTTAAAAACAGTTTACTTTTGATTAATCCATTCCAATTTAACATGAAGGAAATTAGTTAGGAAGGTAGTTTAGGAAATTCATAAAGAACTAAGTATTTTTTACAATATAGAAGCGAATAATAAGAATAGTTGCAATATTACCAAAAGATCACTCTAAAGCAATATTTAGAAAACTTCGTATACTTCCAGTTCACTGTTTCTCTATCTTAAATTTCTTCATATTTGTAAAGGGGCATGTAGAGGGTGACCTCACGCAATTAGAGAAACAACATTGATGATACAAAAGACAAACGAAAGTTTTCTATTGTGGAACATAGAACTGCATTATATGAAAAGGTTTAAATACGCGGGTATCATGTACTGCAATAAAACTTCCCAAAATATACTGAGTCAGGAGTGAAATGAGTAAATTTAAAAAAGAACATTATTATCAGAACACTGCTTTTACTCGGTACAAGAACACATTAATTGCTAACTTCATATAAATTTTACACGATGTAGAGTAAATTAGCATCATCACTTGCTTTTAAGGTTTTATATATATATATAAGTTTTTCTACATACCCTCCCAGTAGTAACTGATTACATGCAAAATGTAAGGCATAATTAATAACCCAGTGTGTTTGATTTAAATCATTGTTGTGTTTGATTTGTGTTATATGACGTACGCACTTCAGGTGCATTGTAATACAGTACTGAATATATAAAATAGGAACGTACATAAATACAATACACCTGCGCATCATCTAGTATCTAAATTACGGTCTACAGAAACAAGTGACATTACATTTTCTAACCCAGTTCGTCGAGAAGTAGAAGTGACAAAATGTGAAATAGACAATGAAAAAAAAAAAAAAAAACGTAACAGTTGTAAAACAAACAGCAACCAACACCGAAACACTCTTTTGAAAGCATGTGTGTGTGGTAGACAGATGCCTTATGCAATTTATTCTAATAAATAACCGAACAAAAGTAGGTTACCTTTTATTTTTCTTGTAGGCAGTAAAACTATGTATTGTGGTTTATGAATGTACCAAGATCTTCTCATGTAGCCCACTACCAAATATTCAGTATCCGTACTGAATAAAACGAAGAGGATACCAGAAAATCATTACCATCCTATTTCTGTTTCCTTCATCTGTACACAACATCATGATTATATGGTTGTGCTCGCGAAAAAATAAGTCACATGTATAATCAAAAGCACCAGTTTTTTGAATATGGAATTGCTTAACTTTATCAAACAAAGGTATCCGTATCAATCTTTCTGGAATATCTAATGTAAACCTTACATCACATCCCGCCATATGTCCTGTTAACCCAGTTACTCCCTCCAGCTTACAGAATAATGGTTCGGTGACGTTTAGCTACATTAGGTTATTTTATATTATTTTGTTTGCTTTACCATGTTATAATTTTTTCCGGCGGGGCTTAACAGAACTTAACCCTCACATATCATTACGGTTGGCTAAGGAGGAGTGCTCAGTATAAAGTCGCTGTTTCGATTCCTGGAGGCATATTTGGTGCAGATTTATTTTGCGGATCCATGCATAAATACATTGCATATATACTTCTTTTTCGGTAAATCCACTTTGTGTATATTGTGTAACCATACGGTCCAGCTCATTGAATATTTATCAAGAAAATTTTAAGTTTTTGAGTGAATCTCGTATAAAAGTGCTCTCAAGAATTTTTCTCCAAGCTAAAAAACGAATATGCATATATGAATGTGCGTCTCGTCTGCGACGGAGATCGTGGTGATCCTCTCGCTTTCCCAAATAAGGTGCTATAATTCAGCACAGAACGAACGTCGTCTCTAAAAATTCCTGCCTATGGGTTGTCATAGCTATTTTTAACTGACATCACCAGACTGCGTCGTTGAGTCGATCTGTTGCGTAGCAACGCGAGGAGACGGAGAGAAAAAACTTAATAGTCTGACAAGTGCTTTGGGTGCAACAACAGCAAGATACAATGGAGCTGTGTTGGTGCGACTAAAAACATAACATTTTGTTATACAGCACATTAATACGTTAAAAGAATATCAATCACAACAAAATGTAGTCTAAAGAAGATAATTACAAATCTGAAAGTATTTATATGAGATAGTTAATTTTAAAGTCGTCTTAGCAATAAGAAGCAACGGAGCAGCGATAAGGAACCTGCCCATCGCAAAGAAGACGAAAAGGATGGAGAGAGAATGCAACCCGTAACCTTCAGGACAGTCCCCCTGGAATCACCAAAATGATTTACCTTCAGCGCCGAAGTGAGTGAACAGTAGCAGTGAAATTGCGTAAATCAACAATGTAACAGAATACAACCGGTGATTCGCGACAACCGCGTCATCCGTGTTTACAGCAATAATTAATGGGTCGAGTGTTAAAATTCTATTATCATATCTAATCATTCAGATCAAAGTGCCTAAATATATTGTAATATGTGTTCGTGAAGTTTTAGTGTTGTTAATTAAAATGAAAAGAGAAATCCTGAGTATCCTTCACCAAAATAATTATCATGATCTAAATTTGCATTTGTTAGTTTTAAGAAATAATCTAATTTACTTTTCTTTTCAGCACAAATAACCAGTGCCTACGCAACGTAATAATTTTCATGCTTTTGAATTCCATTAGCACCGAGAATACAATTAGAGTCAACTTTTATATCAATTTTCCAAAACGTTCTGATTCAAATTCTGAAGTGTGTTGTCTAGTGGCTATATGGTCGGCTTTGATGGAAGATCCAAATTGTCATTAAATTCTAAAGGAGACGTGTAAATCGTTGAGGATTGAATCCCGGACCATAGTAAACCCACACGCCCTCCTAGGGATACGTAAAACATGAACCTGGACACACTAATAAGAACGGCTTCCCGAACAGAAGCGGATAAGAACCGAACCCAGGCCTGTCATAAGAATGTCGCACCGAACGAAGACAGAATTCCTGCACCGTTAAATTGAAAGTAGTGATTTACGTTCTGGAACGTTTGGTAAACTTGCATAAGGCCGACGTTAATTGTATTTTTTTTTTATTAAGGTAAATCGTAGTGCCTTTTCAGTGTTATTTAATTTTGTTGTTCTGGCATTAGAAAATTAATCATCATGTACGTGAATGGAAAAATGATACCAGTTTTGCATGGAATGCGAAAAATTTGAAAAGAAACAGGAGTATTTAATAGTAGAAAGGCGATTTAGATATAGAAGAAAACCATTTACATTATCAGAAGTCGAAAATGCTTTAAAGGTTGATCAGGAAATATCTGAAATTCATAAAAGAGCTAAACAGGAAATTGCAAAATCTCGTTTTGAAATGAATATAGAATATAGGGCTGAAATTGAAGATGTTAATTGTTGCTAAAATGCATGAATTACGCAAATCTGATCTCTACTGAAAAGTTAAAGATGAATGTGTTTTTGAATTAAAATCTGTTTCTTTGTCAGACATTAAACATAAGTTGAAAGTCGACCACGCAAATTCAGATATAGTATGCTTTGCAAAAGAACGGTTAGCTGAAAGGATATACAAAAAGCATTTAAAGTATCATAATGTTAGTAGAAATAGGGATTCCTGTAATGACCGGCAGGCAAATTGTAAAACTGTGTCAGCAAAACGGGTTGGGTTTACTAATTCTCCTGAAGTTGTAACATTTGCGCATCCTTTTGTAAAAGTTAGTAATTTAGAAAATATTCAAAGTCGCGAGAATTACAAAAGCAAAACAGTACCATTGGAAATAAAATTTGCTAAAAGTAATTTAGAATTTGTTAGACCTGAGTTTGAAGGTATTTTGTGGGACGTTGCCCCCGTAGCTCAAAATTTATACGCACGAACAGTGAAAAACAAATGTGTTAAAAGTTGTACTATTTTGCCATGTTTTAGTTCTCAGCCACCAGCTGTTGTTTTAAATCAAGCCAACATTGAATTTCTTGACAATAAATTAGAACAGGTTGAAGAAATATCTGAATGTGAATTAAAGGTAGAAAAAGAAATAATCCCTGTTGTCAATCACATTAATGTTGAATTAGGTAAAGCCAAGGAATTTATTACGCCTCTTTCTGATAGCGTTATTGTAGAGAGGAGCAAAGCAAGAAAAAAAAGTAACGAACTCAGCTCAGCTATTGGAAAGGTCTCTCGACAGCGATCCTCAACCGACTTGGTCACGTCCATTGCAGCTGTGTGCGTGAGTCAGCAGCCAGCTGTCCCCGTCATTGTTTGTTTTGTAAAGGAACGAAAAGCATTTATGGGTGCAATGTGTGCTCCACTACGAAAAGGTTTACGAGAGTAGTAATAAATTGCGTTGAAAATTGAAGCGAGAGTAGCCCATTCACGCATCCTTGTAGTGTATTATGTTTTTTAAAGCAAAATTGCTTCTACGGCACCTTGCTAACCAGTAAATTAGAATGTGTTCCATTTCACAATACTTGTTTATTTTTTGTCTCTCTCAGGGCTGCTGAGATATATCAATATGTCATGAGAAGAGTAGTTCTTTAAGCTGTGAGTTGAAAGTTAAAGACATACAGATAAAACAAATGAATTGCGTTACTTTTTGCATAGTCACTTGCACTCAAATTGTGTATTTAGAAGATAGTACAAACGGCTTTATGCCAGGTAGGCCTAATGGTAATGACCATAACTTAGTAATGTGGGAAAAGAAATTAAAAACCTGTCAAGAAAATTTTAGTAAGCTACGAAATGTTGTTTGTCAAATGGTAAGGAAATATAATTTACAAGCTAGTAATGGCAAAAAGCACCGGCAACATAAAAAGAAAGTACGTCAAGTCAGACGGAAATTAAAAAGAGCTAAGTGTATGCTGTATTGTTTTTCTAAATTTTTCAAGTTTGTTCGTAAATGTTCTTTGAAAAATAAATGTCACAGTCACACCAATGTTCAGACAAGTAGTCATAAACGTAAATTTGTTTTGTCGCACCATGGTAAGCAATACTCTACATGTATTTTTATAAAAGGTGACAAAAATTTTGAATCGAACCATGCTAGCAACTTAGCAATTAATGATTTAGTAAAGGGGTCAGGTGCTTACCACGGATCACTTGCAGCAATCAAAAATCACGAAACTTTTCAGGAAGAATGTGGTATTTGGGTGAACAAACCTCTTACGTCTAATCGATTTGAAAATGGATATAATAGTAAGATTAAATGTCAATCACCAATTACTATCAGTGATGTGCTATCAGCTGATCATGACGTCATAACAAAGGTCAAACATACAGGTAAACGGAAAAACCTAGTGAAGCAAAAAGAGCAATCTAGTATCCGATCTGGACAAAGTAAAATTGGTGTGCATAGTAATAAATCAGTTGATTTCTTGTGTAATGGAGCGATCATACATGTTGAGAAACCTATTTTGTGTTTTGAGATATTGTTTTCTAAAGTAATTATTATTGGTGAAAATCTTGTAGTAGTTTATACTTTCAGATTAGTGGTTTATTGGCAAACGAAATCTTTCAAAATTGTTTTTGTGTTGAAAAAGCCTCGAGTAGGTGTAGGATAAACAAAAAAATCTCCTTGTGGCGGACCGCTTGTATTTTATGAAATCGACACTTGCAATGATTTTGATAATTCAAAAAAAAAAAAAAAAAAAGGTTTGTGTAGCAATATAATAACATTGCTATGATTTGTAGTACTTGTATAGTGCGTATTGATGTAAGCAGGCATCTGTGACCAGCGATGCGACTTCCAGATGACCGTTGATATTTTCTTTTCCAAAGTAATGGAAAAACCAGTAAAGACATACGCCAAGTTATTGGGACGAAGTTCCCTCCCATTTTGGGGTAACATTATATTTATGGAACGCCCGGCGTAGGCAATTTTCGTATTATACCCATCTATATTCTTTTTAATATTAACCTTTGTATTCTATAATTAACCCTCATCTCGGGGAGGAAAATAAATAACTTGAATGTGGGTGGTATCTTCCAAATTTAGGAGGGATGACACTTTAAAAAGTGTAATGGTCTATCAAACCATCCACTGCTCAGTCCATTCTTGGTCAAGTTTTAACCAGAATGTAATAAATCTAAGGTATCATGATTAATTAATTTTGTAGATTTAAGGAAAAATTTTGATATCGTAATTAATATTTTGAAAATACTTACATGTATTCTTACTTGAATTTAAATTGTGTGCTATGTATTCGTTCAAGGTAGTAATGATAATTGAAATAATACTACTACTAATGATGATAATAAAAAATGAAAACAAATACATTTGTTGTGTTGATTTTCAAATGTGTATGAAATTGCTATTAATGATAGTAAATATTGAAAATGAATGCTTTTTTAGGATAGAGAGATAATTAATTCATGTCAAATTTAAGAGTACAAGGCACTACAATAGTAAATATTTTATGTTATAGTAACTATTTAGTATACTTATAAATATAATATTTTTGTGTTTATTGGTAAACAATACCAGTCATTAGTTATTAAAATTATCAAGTATACTATGTTGAAGAAAATAATAATAACATTGTTTATATTTTGATGTGTTTGAAATTGTGGCATTTAAGTATTTTAAAACGACAAATATTAATATAATGAAATACATTAATAAACTTTATTCAAATTATGGCCCAATCGTAATCCGAAATTCGTCTTGTATGGCCCACGTGTTCGTTATCGTACTTCTGAATAGACTAACATTTTTTACCGTTTCATCCCAACAAGACTCGATTGATGTTAACCCTTTGGTGACCAGTGAAAGAAATTTGGTTATAATAGTGAAGTGATCAGTGTTGCAGGGTTCTGTTTGTTTTTCCTATTCTCTCAAAACAAACGTCCTGTAGAGCGCCTATGTAACAATATGGTCTAGCTCATTGAATATTTATCAAGAAAATTTTAACTTTTTGAGTGAATCTCGTATAAAAGTGGTCTCAAGAATTTTTCTCTCAGCCAACAAACGAATATGCGTATATGAATGTGCGTCTCGTCTGGACGGAGATCGTGGTGATCCTCTCGCTTCCCCAAATAGGGTGCTAAAATTCAGCACAGAGAACGAACGTCGTCCCTAAAAATTCCTGCCTATGGGTTGTCATAGCTATTTTTAACTGACATCACCAGACTGCATCGTTGAGTCGATCTGATGCGTAGCAACGCGAGGAGACGGAGAGGAAAAGTTAATAGTCTGACAAGTGCTTTGGGTGCAACAACAGCAAGATACAATGGAAGCTGTGTTGGTGCGACTAAAAACATAACATTTTGTTAAACAGCACATTAATACGTTAAAAGAATATCAATCAACAAAATGTAGTCTAAAGAAGATAATTACAAATCTGAAAGTATTTATATGTGATAGTTAATTTTAAAGTCGTCTTAGCAATAAGAAGCAACGGAGCAGCGATAAGGAACCTGCCCATCGCAAAGAAGACGAAAAGGAAAAAAATGAAATGAAATCTTTAAGTTTTACGTCCCACGGTTATGCCGGTTAGGCTAAAGGAGACGGTGATGATGAGAGATGAGTGAAATGGTAAAATGAAGAAAGTGGGAGGAAACGGAAGAAACCCGAGAAAACCCACGAGCGCGGTGTTTGTCCACCACAAAGTTCACTTGGCGGGGGCTGGGATCGAACCCGGGACCCCAAGCACCAGAGGTGAACGCTCTACCACTGAGCCACCGCGCCCCCCTAGAAGACGAAAAGGATGGAGAGAGAATGCAACCCATAACCTTCAGGACAGTGCCCCTGGAATCACCAAAATGATTTTCTTTCAGCGCCGAAGTGAGTGAACAGTAGCAGTGAAATTGCGTAAATCAACAATGTAACAAAATACAACCGGTGATTCGCGACAACCGCGTCATCCGTGTTTATAGCAATAATTAATGGGTCGAGTCCTTAAATTCTATTATCATATGTATAATCATTCAGATCAAAGTGCCTAAATATATTATAATATGTGTTCGTGAAGTTTTAGTGTTGTTAATTAAAATGAAAAGTGAAATCCTAAATATCCTTTACCAAAATAATTATCATGATCTAAATTTGCATTTGTAAGTTTTAAGAAATAATCTAATTTACTTTTCTTTTCAGCACAAATAACCAGTGTCTACGCAACGTAATAATTTCCATGTTATTGAATTGCATTAGCACCGAGAATACAATTAGAGTCAACTTTTATATCAATTTCCCAAAACGTTCTGATTCAAATTTTGAAGTGTGTTGTCCAGTGGCTATATAGTCTGCTTTGATGGAAGATCCAAATTGTCATTAAATTCTAAAGGAGACGTGTAAATCTTAGAGGATCGAATCCCGGACCATAGTAAATCCACAGGCCCTCCTAGGGATTCGTAGGACATGAACTTGGATACACTTTAAGAACGGCTTCCCGAACAGAAGCGGATGAAAACCGAACCCAGGCCGGTCATAATTGGACAATAATTTCTTGGATGTGGACTTACATTTGCCTGTACAGATTTACTTTATGAGGCTCAAGCGTACGTACATAATTGTGCAAAAACATTAACAAGCTTGTGCTAAGAACCCACTAAAAAGCACTTATGCTATCGAACCGAGTCATGGCAGAATGGCAGAATAGGGCCTGGCCGATAGCGAGGGTGTGCGTGAGTAAGGAGGAGCAGCGTCGGAAAAGATAGGTATAAATATAAACGATAGCGCTAAACACTGAATATGTCATAAATTATTTACTTTACCTGTTATGTATTGCACGTTACTGAAGATGATGTAGGTAATATCCCGATATGTTTTCATTGCTTGAATATTTGTGCTCCAAAGTAACATAGCATTGCTAATGTAAATTTCACAATCATGTTGATTCCTTACTCTCTAACAGTTCTATAGTTGCGCTTGATTACTGAGGAGTTAACAATTCGACATAAGATTCTTCGCGTTTATGGTGTGGTTACTAGGTACGTTATGGGCAACTCTGTGCATAACAGTTTCGATTACTGTTGATGTATGTTAATGTAAATGCGCAACTCAAATGTAAGGACAGACCATGTTTTGGTTATTTGTAACTAGCCAAATAAAATATTACAAATTTTGCACATCCGTAGATCCATATAGTAAATGCGCACCAAAGCCGTAATCGTGCACTGCCGTGGTTCGAATTCCACCTTAAACTCTATATTTTCATCCTATGTAGTCTCGGTGTTAGAAATAACGCTAAATTTACCAGTCTTTTCGCTAAAATACCATCTTGTATTTTCGCTGCTACTGCAGAGTAGGTATGGTTGTAAGGAACAACAAAATCTGTCGTGCTCAATGTGTATTCCCAATATTTTTGCAGTACTACTTTTCATCAATATATTGAAATTGCCGTCGGGAAAATCTGAAATCGTAATTGCTGCATAAATGAAGAATAAAGTTTTTTATCCTTGGAAACTAGTGGTGGTATTAGCTTCTTGTAATAATAATAGTAATAATAAAACGAAATTCGAAGTCCTTACAATCTTCAGAAAGTTAAGTTAAACGGTGACTTCATGCTTGAATTTTTTTTTTTTTTTTTTTGTCGTATAATAAAGTATTCTTTGATTTGCACTGTCAATTCTGATATTTCACCTTCCAAAAATATACATGACCCAAAAAATCATTTTCGCCTGCCTTGGTTTAGTGGCTAACGCATGTGTCCATGATGCACATGGTCCTGTATTCTATTCTCGCTGGGAGAACAAAAAATAGTATCAAAATCGTTCATTTTTATTCTTCTCCTTTAGCCGAGGTCAATAATTGTGGGACGTTAAGCCAAAAATTTGTGTTTTCAATTCACAGACCGGGCTATTTTCGGAGGCAACGACTAAACAATCCAAATTTTTACTTAAAATTGTTACGTTAAACTACATGTATTTAAGAATGAAGTGCTTTCTCAACTCAACTAAAGCAAAAATATGAAGTCAACGTACCGCCATATAGATGTATGGTGATCATATCTTAAGTGCATCATTTATTACATCGCTTCTGATGCTTGAGACGAGTATCTCAGTCAGTATAGATACGTATCAGTTTAATGGAAAATCATACTCAGAGATTAGAAAGGAATAATTGAAGCAATGTGCATATTTTAAATTGTTTCTTTTCCCGCTTCTCTCTCTCAGCAGTAATAGTATACTCATACAACATCACACTAAATGTTCATTTATTTTTATGTATTTCAGCAAAAATTGAACCGAAGTAATACGCACGAAAACAGGAACCTTATCAATTACCACATGATCGGGTCATTTGCTTCCAGTTGAAACCAAAGAACCAAACTTCACTAGGACAGAGAAGCTCATGAGGTAAAATATGTTACAGCATCTCTCTCTCTCTCTCTCTCTCTCTCCCTTTATAATTCAGAAACAATCTTGGCATATGTATATTATTTAGTAATTTATGAAATTTTAAACCGAACGTGTTCTGTGAGATTTTCTTACACCATCCACAGCAAACATCACATGGCATGGATTTTTTTAAATCCCACAATCATGTTCCTGGGCTAAGGGAAACTGTAAAGATTATAATGAATCAGAGAGTGCAAGAAAACAAAAGATCCACGCACACAATGTTTGTTCACATCAAGTTCCACTTGGCTATAGGTGAGATAGAACCAGGTACACAACACACTAGAGATGAGCGCTTTACCATTTGGCCATTGCGAACCAGGTATCACCTTCCTAATATGGAAGTGTCCTAAATTCCTAAGAAAGTGAAGAAGGTGTGTTGAAAATAATAGCTAACTGAAATAAAAGGTCGGCATTTTGAATTCCATATGGACACTGAAAACTTTCCAAAACCGTTGGTGCCGCGAAAACGATATTTGAGATATTAATGTGCATTATCATTCACCTTAAAGTACGGTCAACAAAAATTTAAAAAAGAACTATATAAAACCACTTTAGTAAAACTATTTGATTTCTAGTATCAATGTTGGACTAATAGGTATATACAAGATTATCGGCGCAAATCTGTCCTCAACAGTGAAAGGGGAACATTTGGAAAAGAATGCTGTTGAAATGAGGGGTCAGAGTTGTCTTCAACATGGGAGGCGGGCAGATTTGAGGTTCGTTCTGGGGAGAGAATAAGAAACATTACGATAGATGAATCTGATTTCTGAGGTGAACGTTTTGTGTGTTATATATCAGGCGATGTAGATCAAGTACACCCATTTCCTCAGGATTTCTGCACGTGTGTACAGCTGAGACAATTTTCCCTTATGTGGAGAGGGACATATCCTCCTCTTTCATTTATTGCAATTTTTGTCTAAGTAGCAGGAGCAAAATTAATACAGAGTGATTTGACCTAAATGCGCCAGGCACGAAGTTTAGACTGAAATATTAAAGAATACGATTTGTTCCTAAAAGTGAAACAAGCTAAGAGACGTCAATTTCATCTCACTTTCCTTTCTGGCAGTTGGACACAAGTCGTCACATTTCTCCCCAAAAAGCACTTTTCAAATAGGATTGTTGTGCTGGACACTCCTCCTTATTCCAAGATTTGGGGACATATCCCCCTCAACCTGGGATTTGCGCCAGTGTACTGGATGAAACTGTAATACTTGTTGCAAGTAGAGAGTAAAAAGTCTTAACATGTAAGTTATTACACGATTTTCAAATATGTGTTTAAGATCGTGTGTACATTGCTTTCAACATGTTTGTTTCCGTGTGTGTTTTAAAACATTCTGAACATTTTTAAAACATTCCGATCATCTTTCTAATGCTGTAAACACATGTTTTTAAAACATTTTTTTCAACCATTGCAGAAACAGGTTGGTTTAGGCCTTGACACGAGTTTTAGTATAGCTTTGTCATGTTTGCATACTAGTAATGCTCCAGTTCTAAAGATAAAATACAGCTTCAGTGCACTGTGCGGAAATACGTCGCCGTAGTGTCCGCCTAGCAGGGGAGGTTAGTTAGGTTATAATTCTATAAAATTTAAATATGCTTTGTTACAACCTTGACTACAGGCACCATTCTCACTCGCTGTCCCACAACTAAATCATAACGAGTGTATCTCTCCGTCCAATAGTCCCTTCCACCACCACATGCAGTGCCGCTTACATCATCAAAAATATGGAAAACAAACATCTTCTTTCACCTGACTTCACTCATTCTTCATCAGAAATCAAAATAAGTTATCCAATTAACGCGGTAAATTTCCTTTGGTCCGGGGATACAGCAGTTACCCCTTAATTAAATTTAAAGAGTTTACGGAATGGATGTTAGTGTGGAAATTCGATTCGTTAACTTCCTGCGTTTTATCGTTCACTCACCCACCTAGTGTTAGTCGAATACATGCTATGGAAATGTTACTAGTGTAAAATCATTACAAGTGCTTTACGACCGGTAAAATAATTGAATGCATGGAAGATGACTGTTATATATACTATTTTACACCGACGAGGTATTTCTGCAGTGTACAGAAGTTCTGCTTTATGTATACATGCTGAGGGTTACTAATATAAAACCATGAGAAGTGCTATTGAAACACGTATCATAGCCAAAACCCACTTATTTCTACGCATGTACCCACCGTCGCTGACACATTTGGTCGGCTTCTACTTGTGTACCCACTTACTTCGGCATGCAAAGGAAGTTACAATTATTTAAGTTATATAACAAAACTTAAGGATACGAACATATTAACAAAGTTGAGTAAACATATAATACATAGAACTGTTTCTTAAATGAAAATCATGGATTCTATAGATATGACTGGATACTATCTTGTCGTCCAGTGTAAATCCTGCATAAAAGGATAAAAATTATTAGTCAACTATTTTTTTTATTTTAAATGGTCATTTGTACAGATATCTTCACATTTAAATGGTTTACAAACCTTCAGTAATAAATGCAAATCCAAATTTACTTAAGAGCCTTTGTACCTACAATTTTCTTCAAAGTAAAAGTTAAATAATTTATCCATCTCATTTTTTCATTCGTACACAGCCTGATAAGATCACTAATGCTCTACGTGTATCTCTGTTCATTGCAAACATAAGTTTCAAAATCCCCAAGTTATTAAATAGACTACAATTCACTTGTATTGCGCTGACATAAAAAATTGACTTGTCCCACACTATGTGATCTTATATCGCCTTCTGCTTTTCAACTGTTTTACTTCTCTCAACTCTCATCTTTCTTCCCCCTCATGGCTATGATGTCATACTCGAACGTCACTTCCGCTTCTCGACAAACTAGGCTAGAAAATGTAATGTCATATGAAACCCAGAATATAATCCCAAATTGCTAACTTCATACGAGTATGAAGTAAAGCATATAATAAATGTTGATTTCAAACCGTCTATATATGTGATTGCAGTCTCTGTCTCGACCACGCAGTATATATACGTGATTACCTCAGAGTGTTAATATGTTATTTGAGTAATTAACTGTAGCTGTGATGAGTTCAGAAGATTTCAGTTTAGAGAGTGAAAGTAATACTCTGAAAGCAGTGGTTTCTTTGGATGAATCATATTAGAAAATTCTTCCGAGGAGGATTTCCCTGTCGGAAGGAGGCATCCACTGTCGAAGAAGAAACTCATTTGACAATTTAGGAGGAGATTGTTTGGCAACTATGTTATAAAAAACGTCAGCTCTGAATCAAACAAATATTTATAGAAGAGGAGGGAAGGTACACTACTATGTGTAAAGTAAAAAATGACTCTCTTCTACTTTCAAGTAAGAAAGATAAGATTAAATCATAAGAAAAAGACTACTAATATGAACAGGGATTAAATTGAAAATGGGTTATGTAGGAAAATGAAGTAGTTCTCTCACCCATTTATTTTACTTAAATGTTCAAAAGAAATGGAATTTGTCGTTAGCATTTATGCCGATAGACATGTTCGGTGTTAAGATTTGGAGATATTGATTTTGATGTTTCAAATATTGAAAATATCGGTATATCTCAAAACAAAAATACCATGAGAGAGAATATGTTTTTATGAAATGTTTGTTTAGTCAAATATAGCGTACATCCCTTGTACTACTTTTGTTCTTTGGTACATTTACGGTAGATTATATTACATCTACCTATATAAGAGCTCTATAGATGCTCTGTTGTTAGCATGTGTGCCTTCTACGCAAAAGAGCGATTCATTTTCAACATTAACCGATAGCTCGTTGTTCGATATGATATTGGTACTACTTAAAATGGATACCTAACATCAATACAACCCATCAAGTAAAAAGTAGTAGAAAAAAATACAGTAACAACGAAATACGGCAAAACCGAAAATACCAAGAAAATTACAGACCAGCAAATTAAAATACCCAACAGCAAGCACAAAATAAATTTAACTGGAAATTGCTAGCGCTACATGTATTTAAGTAAATACGAAAGACTGCACAGAACGAGTAAATCTTTCTTTAAAGTATTACAGTGCGCCTTAAAAGGGTTATACCATTTTAAGTGGAAAATTTGTATCAGATTGCTTTTCGTATTTTATTCAAAGAATATCAACTAGGAAGTTATCACAGAAAATTTTAGTTTTGGCGTTTTCTGTCCTCATGCAACACTGATCGTACGTTGTGAAATCGTAACTATTTACAAGGAAAAAGAAGTAACATTTGTACTTCGATAAAATATACTTATGTATAGCAAAAACAGAATATTCTAGTACCCTGCATTGTTGTATTTACAATATCGGAATTTCCATATTTGTTCTAGTTCTGGATTTTCGTTATTTAAGTATGTCGATATTTTGATATCAGTAGTAGCAAAATTTCGATATTTAAAACACTGGTTTCAGTATCTATTACATTCCTAGTATAATTAAAAATCATTTCACCCGCTAACTCAATTTCACGAAAAGTAGCAATAACCATTGTTTTTCTGCGGCCTGTTTATAAATTTTAAAACTAACGATACTTTTCTTGTTCCTTTCAGATTTGTTTGCTTGAATGCTGAAGGTTCCAGATCTATAACGTGAACACTTTTTGTGCTAGCAAAATGGCTTTTCATTATTTCAACTTTGCTTCTAACGAAGTTGAAATGAAAACAGAGAACGTTCGTATTAAAGCTGAAATGGAAACAAAAAGTGAGTCGTTTGAAGAATGTAATTATAAACTATATACTAATAACACTGTTGATCATAAAGATCCTCTTTCAATACATTTGGAATGTAAGGAAGAAGAAATTGCAACGGAAGGAGAGAATATTTGTTCTGAAAGTAAAGAGGATGAAACAGTATCAGATTGGAAAGTAACTTCGCAAGCAATATGTTTGCTCAAGCGTTTATCAACGGCTGATATACTTAAAAATTCCAAGCGTTTTCACAGTAAGATCAAGCCAAAATCCACCGATTTTATAGACAACACGGAACAGTCTGCCACTATCGGACCTAAAAATGATCACGAAGAGGACGTTCAAAAAAATGATAACCTCGAAGGAGATGACAATTTTCAGGCTCTCAGGTACGTTTAAATACGTTTGTTCCTTCAGAAATGTTCTGTATTAATATTTCATTTCAACAGTTTCAATACTGCATTAAATAAACTTCTTTTAGTGTATCTTAAACTTAGTTATTTGAACCGCAAACATTTGAACACACAGAAAACGCAGCCGAATCCATAGCCTTGAAATATTTGTTCAAACGTAACGGTATTTTTTTTAGAAATTTCCTCCTTATGGCCTTAAGAGTTATTATTGAATACTGACGGCCTCATGAGTAATGTTATGAGCGATTCTTGTTATAAACCTTTACCTTACAAGAGACACACATCATTCTAAGTAAAATAATAACTCAGCAATAATTTAAATAAGATTTCTCCGTGTTTTGGCCAGAATTTACTTCACAAATATACGAACCAATCCAGCGATGGAGTGCATAATAGTTGATCAGTAATTTGCATACTTTATCATCAATAAAGATAAAGTATGAGTGTATGTAGGAATTCAATCTAATAGATGTCTTGTAGATTTATCTTCCATTGCTGTTTCATTTGTACTCTCCATCTTGAATTCACCACACTTTCACTGAGAGTAATTACACAGCATCGCTCACACGAAAGGAAAAAAGTACATAACTTTAAATTACTACTAAAGAACACTAACATTTCACAAGCATTTGCACTTAGGTTTGTTTTGGAAGAAGTGAAAAATACTTTGCCGGTGTTTCTATGTTTAATATATGCATAAAATAAATGTGATAATATTAGTAAAACACGTTTGAACATATGTTACATATATGAGCCTGGAGACAAATGTAAACCATTGGAGAACATAAAATTTATTTATTTATTTATTTGTCATCAACACAATAGGCATAAGCCAAATTATAGTGTTCTTGTATTACGTAATAAATAGACTACAGTTTTTTTTAACATAGAGTTCATATTACATGTATCAGTTCTTTGTGTTTGATACATATTTAGTTATAAGAAGAGGATTGGTGGTTTCAATAGTGCGTTGGTCTTCGCTTTTTTGCAATAGAACAGGAAAGAGTTATAAGCACGAGATTTAAGGGTCGGGACATGAAAATTTACCGCTGATGCTGGTATGAGATGCGAATAAGGAAACTTGTTTTGTATTACTTTATGGAGAGAACTCAGATCTATCGCGTTTCGCTTTTCCTGAAATGTAGGGATACAGAGGTTGTCTATTAATGTTAGACAATTTTCATAATATGGATAGATTCCAGTTCTCTTGTACGCCAAGTATTTGATAAATTTAGACTGGACTTTTTTCAGTTTTTTTCGGTATGGTTTTTTCTAGTGGATTCCATATCACAGCAGCGTATTCGAGATTTGATCGGTCATAGGAAAAATTATACTTTTCTTAGTGTGGCGATATTGCTAAATTCCTTTCTAGTTCTTATTATAAACTTTACCATCTTGAGAGATTCATTAATTATGTTCTCAACATGGTTATTAGTTTCGTATGAAATGTAACCCAAGATCTTTGAATTTAATTTATTTAGTAAGATTTGATTCATTAAATACTTAAACTTTATTTGATATTATTCTGGTAAACGATAAAATGTTATATTTGTTTATTAACCAATTAAAAATATTTTCCATGTTACGGTGTAAATTTAAACAGTAATGGATGGTCTTTATTGTAGCGTATATTTTGAGGCCATCCCCAAACACAATTTCTCACTCAGTATTGTTAAATTAATGTTAATGAATAAGGCAGATTGTTAACAATTCATTCTCAGGCAGATTGTTAAAGAATAAAACGAACAATAACGGACCTAGGTTAGAGACCTGGGGAATTCCATAATATGCAATATAATCAGTTGATTTATACTCTTTGCAGATAACTGTTTGTTTACGCTTATTTAAATATGAAAAGAATTTGATCAAGAGAGAAGAGAAATTTTACTCACCTTGCTTATACATTAATATTTTGTGATTGATGCCGTGTACTGAGTTTTCAAAATCTATATACATTACATCAACCTGAGATCCTACATCTAACGAATTTGCTATAAAATCTGTGATAAGTTCATGGTTTGTTGTTGAAAAGCAGCTGAAGCACTGTTATTTTTTTCATGTAGATCAGATTCTGTAATAATTATTTTCGGTTTAATTATGTAAAACATATGTGGAAAAGCGCGATGACTCCAGATCCGATGCACCCCTATCTATATCGGAGTAGTGTTTCGAAGCGTAATGGGACATTGTACTAAAAATATGGTTAACTGAAGCTAACTATTCCCCTTTAAATGTGGTAGAAAGTTACGTTTTTCCTAGCTGTATACAATAGGTAGTGTATATATCTTGAGAAAACTTCTGTGTAGTATTTTCCATTCAATGTTGTAACAACTCTGTTAATAAATAAGTAACGTTAGTTTATTATCCTATGCCAATATTTATCTAATAATTTTCATACCTGAATAATAACTATTTTCTCTGCTATAATTGTTTATGAATGAATTTACTATTTCAAGTGTTTAAAATTAACGTGTTAGTTCAGCATTGCGCGCATAAACTAAAAGGTGTGTTTGAAGGATACACATATAACAATTATACTGTTTATTTTGTGCTAATTATACACCGAATTTCAAACGATATATATTTATAGTTTTAATGGAGTAGATCCGCGTTGTATGCTAATGCTAATTTTCGGAGTTGATCATTTTCGTTAATGGCCATAGAACACTTTTCCATTACTTTTTCTATAGTTTTAATTAGCAGAGTTCGATAAACTTTGTAGGAACATAAATCACATATGATATGAACAGACGGATTGCCCTAGGTAACGTCTTACTACTTTTCCAATTTCAGAGTCCTTCCTATTTCTGTGTTCTATTTGTGGTGTTTTATCACTAGAGACAATGCAACACATCGTCTTTGGGTTGGTACAATCTGGGTCGTCAATTTTGATGAAATGTGGTATAGGGGGACGCATCTGATTCAGATACGCGTCCGGGAATTTCGGAACACGTTTATGTAGTGATCAACCAGAAATTCCACCTCTAATTTCTTAGCAAGGTGAGAAATCAAAAGTCACCATGTTCTGTTTCCTGTCTGAGCATTAAAACAGTTTCCCCTTAGTTTAGTTTACCCTCTTACTGCTGGATACTCTTTTATATACAGTACTTATAACATGTAAAGTTTCGTGCTAACTTCCGCTTAATATATTGTCGATCAAAGCGTTGGGTCACTTCTGTTTTATGATTGACTATTTTTTGCTTATGTAACACCAAGCTATTCAATGATACGCTCTACTTTCCTCGCAGTCTCGGAACCACATTACAACTTACGCAATTGGTGAGCACAGTTGTGAAATTTTCATAACAAACTCGCATACTAGCTTTACGAACACTGCGCGTACCTCGCTTGCGTGACTACAGACTCACCCTTTGTCAACAGTACTACGAACTCAAAGATTACAGCTCCATTTTATGTAGACAAGTGGTGAATTTATACTGAGAAAATAGTAATAACACGTTGTGCAAGGTAAGAGATATGCAACGAGGTAAATTTTGTAGCTTCTGGAGAGAGACAGAATTTCGTCCCCAGAACAATTCGTGAAATTATTACTAGTTCACACATCTGCGAAACCAATACCGCAGTGTGACCTGGGGTATTGCTAACTTCTTTCCAAGGCTGTGTGCTTCACCAGGGATTGAATCAAGAATTAGGAGTACGTGTTAACCTATCTCCTTTAAAAAGAGAACTTGTTTCTTTCCACAAGGCTTTTGTAGGTTATATATTGTGGGTTTGTGTGTTTTATGAAACGAGAGAAACAATTAAAGTATTGCAACGTATACTCTTGTTACTATTGTAATATATATATTACCGCTGAAAAGTTCTCGAACACCTCCGTTTTTGTAAGCGTTTACTGTGATCCTATTAGTTTGGCACTATAACTTTATCGCTGTACATCAGAGGTACTACTGCCTAAGGAAAAAAAATTTCACAACAGTTGATTTGAGGTTTAAGAGGTACTGGTGATGTTATGTGAATTTATAATTCTTAAAATTGAAACCAAAAGTGACAATTTGTTATACGTAAATTGCACAGTATAAAGAAATGTGTGTGGTGTGGCAAGATGTTTGTTTTCTTTGGAAAGTGTAGACATTGAGGGTTAATGCAGTGCAAACAATTTGAAAGAGAAAGTAGTTTTCTAAATTTTGTAGTTATTTATACATTATAGATATGCTGATTTTATGAATGCTAAGAACGCCATTCTTTGAAATATGTGTGAGACGGTCGATATACATCCCTCTCTGCTCGATTGTCGCTCAGTGGAAGCGGGTATGTGATGCTCGTAGTTAGTATTTCAAAGAGCAACAATTGAGCACAAGAAACCATCGTAAATTATGGTATTTTTTTTTCGTTTTAACGTTAACATATCAACAAGTTATAAACAGCTGTATAATTTGGAAAGCTACGTTCTATTTAAATTTTTGTTACTACACTGACTATGTGTAAAGTTTCCCAACAAAACTAAATTATCTTCTCTCAGCTTCCACACTCTTCTCTATACTGTGCAATATCTATATCAAATTGTCTTTTTTTTTGTTTCATTTTTAAGACTGTATAGTGCATGTACGCTCTGTCTCTCTCCTGTGCTCATTGGACATCTTACTCTTAATAAAATGAATTCTCTTTTATTTATATTTGCAAAAACGAGACAATTGAACAGGAAAACCTCTATGACATGAACAGCATGTCCAAGTGGCGATCTCATATAATACTTTAATGTATTAAATCTTTCCTGATATATGGCGGCACCCTGTTTTAGAACGGAAGACGGCTTCAACAAAGGCTGAAGAGACAGCTCCATCTTCTTTTTTAAAACGAGACATCTCAACTTCAACACAATTATATGATAGACAAAACACTCTTTTCAAAAATTAATGTACTCTGCTTTTCTTTTTTCATTGAAAATTTGTTTTTCTTTAAATATTGCCTTGGCATTCGATAATTTTGATATGGTAAGCTTAGGCAAACGTTAATATAATTTTTCCGATTACTAAACAATGTACACTTTGCACGGCAGGCATGTCGTTCTGTATGCTCTTCCGAAAGGTCACTTCAACTCGCACAGCTTCGCTTGGCCGTCGTCATTGGTAAGGAACAAATTGGTTCTCCTAATCTTTCGCTAACAGTCTGTTGAATGTTGAGGCTTCGCTGTAATAAATAAATAAATAAAAAGGTTCCGTGGAATCTTTCTAAAGGAAAACTTTATCCCTGATAGCTGTTTATGGTGTTGCTTCGCATTTTTCCTTCTTCAGAGGAAGGTATCTGGAAACCAGAAAGAATTCCACAATCGTCAGTGATCCTTGCGTCCCGTTCAGTAAACATATATATACACTATGTGATCAAAAGTATTCGGACACTTGGCTAAAAATTACTTACAAGTCCGTGGCGTCTTCCTTTGGTTCTGCTGAAATTCAATATGGTGTTGCCCACTCTTAGATTGGATGACAGCTTCCAATTTTGCAACCATACTTTTAATCAGGTGCTGGAAGGTTTCTTGGGGAATGAGAGCCCATTCTTCACGGAGTGCTGAACTGAAGACAGGTATCGATCTAGGTCGGTGAGGCGTGGCACGATGTCGGCGTTCCCAAACTCCCAAAAGTGTTCTATAGGATACAAGTCAGGACTCTCTGCAGGCCAGTCCATTACAGGGATGTTATGGTCGTGTAACCACTTTGCCACAGACCGTGCAGTATGAACAGATGCTCGATCGTGTTGAAAGATGCAATTACAATCCCCGAATTGCTCTTCACCAGTGGGAAGCAAGAAGATGCATAAATCATCAATGTAGGCCTGCTCTGTGAGAGTGCCACGCCAAACAACAAGGAGTGCAAGCCCCCTCGAGTGGACACACGAACCACACCATAATTCCACCAACTCCGAATTTTACTGTTGGCACTACACACGCTGACAGATGACGTTCACCGGTCATTCGCCAATACCCACATCCTGCCATCCCAATCCCACACTGCGTACCGTGATTCGTCACTGCACACAACGTTTTTACACTGTTCAATCGTCCAATATTTACGCTCCTTTCACCAAGCGAGGCGTCGTTTGACGTTTATTTGCCTGATGTGTGGCTTATAAGCAGCCGCTCGACCATGAAATCCAAGTTTTCTCACGTCCCGTCTAACTGTCATAGTACTTGAAGTGGATCCTGATGCAATTTTCAATTCCTGTCTGATCGTCTGGATAGATGTCTGCCTATTACACTTTACGACCCTCTTCAACAGTCGGCGGTCTCTGTCAGTCAACATACGAGACTGGCCTCTACGCTTTTGTCATGTACGTGTCCCTTCACGTTTCCATTTCACTATCACATCAGACACAGTGGACTTAGGGATGTTTATGAGTGTGGAAATCTCGCGTACAGGCCACTGACACAAGTGACACCCAATCACGTGACCTTGTTCGAAGTCCGTGAGTTCCGCGGAACGCTCCATTCTGATTTCTCACGATGTCTAATGACTAATGAGGTCTCGGATAGTGAGTATTTGGCAGTACGTAGTAGCACAATGCACCTAATATGAAAAACGTATGTTTCGGGGTGTGTTCGGATACTTTTCATCACATTGTATATATATATATATATATATATGTATGTATAATACCAAAGTTTACTAGTTTGTAAAATTCTGAAGCTTAATACCAAAGATGTCACGTTGTAAAACAAATTTTCTTTAAATAAATCATAACGTTTGTGATAGTTGTTTCTGTAATTACGTATTACAATTACGTAATTAAGTATTGAAATAGACCTATAATGCAGCTATAGTGGCTTTTTTTAAGGCATGAGCTGCCAACACTACTTGGAATCGAATAGGAAGAAGAGCAGGCTCACAAGATATCTTCTTAACTGTAAAAAAATCACCCGCTGAGAAAAGCATGATTTTTCCACCTATCTTCATTTAAGTACACAACTTGACGTTGTCAGAAGTACACACTATCGTATTATATAGATAGCGCTCTAGATGTAGTTGATCTTTAAAATAGAATAGTATCGCAATATTTCAGAAGTAATGAAATGGAGATGTCTAAGGTAAGCCACGACGCGTGCGGGTATAAAGCCCATGGGAATCGTAAATTTTTGTTAAAGATAAACGTAATTTGCCGTTTGTTAAATGAAAATAATAAGAAAATATAGAATGGGATTCTATAAAAGTGGTTTATATGAATCCAGGGTGACTTGGTTGACACCATGGTAACATAAAATGGAATAGCTTTATTTCTGAGTCTATAAGCCTTCGGATCAGGTTAATCAGAGGGTCAATTAGTTTCGTATATTTCCAAATGTGTTAATGTTTAAGTATTAAGTTTATATTTTTTCAGTGTGTAACATTTGGTGTTAATATTACACGCTGTAATTACTATCAAAGGTTCAATTCAAAGTCAGCAGGGCTGTTGCAAATATTTAACTCTATTTGACCTGTTTTCATACTTTCGGAAACGTATGCACAATAAGTTCTTCACCTACTAATACCCAGCAAACCAGGCTGTCATCACTGAAAGAGAATATCCAGGAAATCAATGCATATCTTCAACTTTTTAATTTTCTCAGATGGTGCAGCAAATACAACGGGAGTAATTTAGTGCGTATTGTTTTCTGTTCATTACCTGTGCAGGTTCTCGATGTGACTAATTAGTGAAATGAAATATTCATCAGTTTCATTAGGAATTGTTCTTTTACAAAAAAAAAAAAAAAAAAAAAAAAAGAGAAAGAAAAAAAAACTTAAATCAAATAATAACGAAATGTCTCCTCTTTTCAGAATGCATTGGTAAAGGCAGAGAAAGAATAAATTCCCAAAAGTTTTATTTTAAATGTGAACTCCTTTTCTAGTTTCAGCGTTATAACGGTTTATAAATGTTGAATGTTCATCACAACATTAGACATATGTTATATAATTTTTAATCCTTAAAGGGTGTGTTTTAAAAAAAAATTATGTGTATATAGCCTTTAAAACTACTTAGTTATACTTAGTAAGGGGGTGTCAAGAAAGTCCTGTTCCCTGAAAATCGTAGTGTTGCAACTCGGAAATGAAATACGTAATATGAAGGTAAATAATGCGGGAAAAAAGTGTGATTATTTGACATATTTTTCTAAGTAGAATTTTCCGCATTAGCAAAGGGACACTGAAAGAACGGGAAAATGGCGTTATTTAGAAGAAGGATGAGAATACTTTGTTTGGCTGAAAAGACTTCAAAACTTCTATGCCACATTATCCGCTGTTTTAGACGTTCTTATTTTAAAATATCGAAACATGTCTATATGTTGTGTTTATATCTATGCGTTCACAGCTGAATAACGTTTCGTGATGTCCGTAAGAAAATCTAGATTTCATAAGATGTCTGGTCTGATAGAAAACTGTAATCTTTGCACTGCATCACTTGACGTGTTTTGGATACCTGTATATTAATATTATATCATAGGGTACTTTTGTATATTAAGAAAACTATGAAAATTACCCTCATGCCTTAAAGAGTAGATACTTGCCCACTGTTTATAGTAAATATTTTATGTAGCAATTATCATCTCCACTCGTCAGATACCTTTTCCAGGCATAAAAAATTCAATCCGTTCTGTTACTTATAGGTCCTGATTCTACTGATAATAACGTAAAAACAAGGTCGGTTGAAAGATTGCTAAGTGCAGTAGAAAATTTAATAGCAAATAACCCTTTCCTGAGCAACTAACAGATAAACTGGATGGCAAGTTTACATGCAGAAAACAATATGCAGATTTTTCTTCTTCTCCCTCTTTAATATTTTAGTTTCTGAAACTTTGGTGCTGGCCAGAGTTTGTTTTAAAGGATAACCTTATGTGCTAAGTTTTCTCTCTGTAACAAGGGGGACTTGTGAGAAGATAACTTTAGACATACATCTTTATTCATCCTCTTCTTTTTATGATACCCATGTCAGTGAAAGTAACATTATAAAATCCCAGTTGAAGTTTGGCACTAAACGTTTAGGAACATCTATTTTGAATTGTTCACAGTCTTAATTTTATAATTAAATGTATTTTTCATTTTTAATATACAGAGTAACAATCTCTTTTACGTTTTTGAAGTAATGATGAATACACACTAAAGATTTTCAAGATGCAAATAGCACCCGGGAGACAGTCTGACAGACACAACCTGCAATAGTAACGTTGCGAACCCAGTAAAAAAATTCCAATGCCATTACATTATGTTATTACAAATTTAATCCTACATACAAATCGAAAACCCACAACACAACCCTTATTTCTGAATATACCAGAATGACGTCAGAAAATGAGAACCTTAAAACTTCTGGATGCCTCTAACTGATATAATCCACGAGACGAATACGGCAATGACCTTAGTCTCGAATTCTGCAATCATAATATTAGATATTCCTTACATATAGTCTAAAAACTACATGGAATCGAAAACTCAGCGTCTCTAATAGGCTTTATTTCTTTAAAATGTTTAAATATGTATCACGTTTAACGACATAGATATATTTGAATAGACGCAAATGTCGTAACGCGGATTAAAATTTATTATCTCATAGCATTGCGAGGGTGCTAGAAACACTAGCAGAGATGGTATACTAATAGAAATGACGTACTTTGTGAAAAGTTGTAACAATTGGTATAGCCTTATTTTGTCATTATAGTAACAGTTCCTGGTAGTTATAATTGAAGAATATTTTCGCAATTCCTAATTCTCTTTTATAAAGTTAATGACAAAATGCATAAACATCTTCGTAGTTTTGTTTTTACCTGTATTACTTAGTATTCGTTGCATGGTGTTAATTTTTCCTTGTATGTAATGATTTAGAGTTAAGCCTCATGTCAAATATATAAATGTACATGTAATTTGACACTAAAAGAAAGGACATTCGTTTTGAACATTAAAAATATGAAAACTTCTCGATAATTCTCGGTTCCACATTTCTGAGAGATTTATTGTAGAACAATTAGACCAGTTTATCACGAAATGTAAGATATGATTTCATATGAATGTCTCAATATCCAGTAACGAATATAATAGAAAGCAGTTACCTCCCTCTTGTTGCTTTATTTTGCATCCAAGGCTTGGAATTTGATTCGTTTTCCATATTATCTCAATATCCACTGCTCTGTTGAGTTCGCGCCTATGGCGTGGGAGACTCGGTTTCGATTCCCGGCGTGAGCTCACGTGGTTCTTATTCAAGGTAATCAGTAGGCCCACATCTCATATAGCCTTGCTGCTGAACGGGACTTTAAACTCAAAATCAACTCAGGTCTGTTCATTGACTTTTTTACAGGCTTCGTAAAGGTACGTTTTCCAGAAAAGAGAATACTTTTACTAAATCAAAGGAAATAGTTTCTCATTCAGAAGTGAAAAGTGCTGCTTGTAAGGGATTATACAAAGGATATACTAGATCACATGTGTCAACACTCATGTTAAAATATAATCGGAAAAAGCATCTCACGTGCGAAGTGTGTGGAAAGGGATTTAATCATAGTTCATATTTGAGAACTCACATGTTAATACATAGTGGAAAAAAACCTTATACGTGCGAGCAGTGTGGAAAAGCATTTACTGAAAAATCAAAATTGGGAAAACACACCTTAATTCATACTGGTGTAAAGCCTCATTTGTGTCAAGTGTGTGGCAAGGGATTTACTCAAAAATCATCTTTGACAAGACACATGTTAATACACACTGGTGAAAGACCTTACGCATGCCAAGAATGCGCAAAAAGATTTAAACACAGTTCAAGTTTGACAATGCACATGTTAACACACACTGGTCAGACACAGCATATGTGTCAAGAATGTGGAAAGGTATTTAGTAGTCGTTCATATTTGGCAAAACACATGTTAATACATATTGGTGAGAAACTTCATATGTGTCATCAGTGTGGAAAGCGATTTATCGTACGTTCTGCTTTGACAAGGCACATCTTAACACACACAGGTGCGAAACCTCATACGTGCCAGGTGTGTGCGAAGGGATTTACTCAAAATGCACGCTTAGCAACACACATGTTAATCCATACTTGTATAAAGCCTCATCTGTGCCAAGTGTGTGGAAAGGGATTTACTCAAAAATCATCTTTTACAAGACACATGTTAATACACACTGGTGAAAGACCTTATGCATGCCAAGAATGCGCAAAAAGATTTAACCGACGTTCTTGTTTGGCAGAGCACATGTTAATACACACTGGTCAGAGGCGGCATATATGCCAAGAGTGTGGGAAGGCATTTAATCAAAATTCTTATTTAAGAACTCACATGTTAATACATACAGGTGCAAAATCATATACGTGCCAGCAGTGTGAAAGAGCATTTACTCATAGATCAAACTTGTCAAAACACATGTTAATCCATACTGGTATGAAGCCTCATACGTGCCAAGTGTGTGGAAAAGGATTTACTCAAAATGCGAGTTTGAAAAGACATCTGTTCACTCATACTGATGAAAAACCTCACGCAAGCCAAGCGTGAGGAGAAAGGTTTAATGATCGTTCAACTTCGGTAAGCCACGTGCTAATACACACTGGTGAGAGAAAACATACGTGCGAAAGGTTAGAAAAAGATTTATTAAACGTTTGACACTTCACATGTTATTACATACCGGTGGGAAACTTCAAATATAACAAAAGTCCGGAAATGGATTTAAATTCGTTCAAGTTCGACAAAACACATGTTAATCCATCCTGGTTAAAAATTTTGTATATGTTATGAGTGTGGAAATCGATACGTACGTTCTACTTTTGCAACGCACATGCTAAACAACAAATAAAAAACCTCATACTTGACTTGTGTGAGAAAAGATTTACTTAAATTCAAGTTAGGCAAAACACATGTTAAGGCAAACTGGTGCCATGCCACATTAATGCCTGGTTTGCAGAGAGCGATTTCATTAAAATTAGAGCTTGGCAACACAAACTGGTAGAAAGCTCACTCATGCCAAAATTATGGAAAAGCATTTGTTCAAATTTGAAAAGACGTGTATCCCTTGCCAAAAGGGTGAAAGAAGATTTAACCAACGTTCAAGTTAGGCAAACCAGATGTTAAGGCACAAATGTTAATAACTTCATACATGCAAGATTGGGGAAATCATCTTGTTTGAGTTACACTTTGGCAAGGCACATGATAATACATACTGCAAATAAACCCCACGCGTGAGTCAACAGAGATTTAGCCTATGTTCAGCTTTGGGATGGCACATGTCAACATACACAAAAAAAATCTCATGTGTGCTGAGAATTAATGTGGGAAAAGGAATTATAAAAAGTCAAATTTAATTCTGAAAAGACAAATTAGTACACAGAATGAGAAAGACCGTATGTGACATATCTGGGAAGGTATTTATTGAAACATCAAAGTATGGAAATGCAAAGTTCATGTTTTGCAATACATTTATCACACACGCAGAAACCGCGCATTTTCCAAAAGTGCGGGGAAGAATTTACTGGCAGTTGATCAAGAAGGCGTAAACACATACAGGTGAAAAATATCAGATGTGCCAAAACTGCAAAGTGATGTCTCCAAAGATAATTTTTACACAAGAAGAAACTGTTCACACGTGCCGAAGGGAACTATCAGACGTCCCAAGAATGTGTGTATAAAATGTAGTTGAAAAGCAAGGTTTACAACTGTCGGTAACATCAAACAAGATCAATTTAGTCAATGTGTAGCCTTTGCAACAATCATAACATGTGCAGGTGAAGTGTGGAGTGGAGTGGAGTATATGTGTGGAGTGAAATATACTCGAAGAACATATTTGCTAAGAAACATTAAGATATACAAAAGAAAATTTAGAGGTGAGTAATTTGGGAAAGGACTTATTAAAATGTCATGTTTCGCACACATACAATATTCAAACAGTATAACCGAGAGCCGAAATATATCTGATAAATGGGGGGAAAGGATATAGTAAAACATTATTTTGGTAATTTATATTAGTATATCATGTGGGAAGCATCATACCTGCCAATAACTAGAGAAACATGGTCAATTTGCTAAATAAAGCTAACACAAAGCTACGCATTATATCTCAAAAACATGATTCTATGTAAAAGGTATGAAATGAATTTAGCAGTTACCGATGTGTACTGATAGTTACAGCCTGTACAAATAATTTTCTGAGATATGGTCGCATTTTGTTCTTTGTATGTGTGAAAAATGTTGTAACAGTAGAACAATCATGAAAAATAAAACATGGTCATAAGGATATTTAATATTCTTAAATTTTCACATGCTTGATATTGTAAGACGGTGACGCAGCCAGAGAAAGAAAGGATAACCCAAGTCATAGTCCCTTTGTTAGAGCAGTCAAATTAAAAGTAAATTCTGCTTACATAGAATGTTTTCCTTTTGTGATCCATAGTTAGGCCATTTCATTGGATTCCGTGGGAAGTATAAGAGAAATTATAATTTCTTCTGATATACATATATATAATGTATGTCAGTATGTAGTACGATTATTTCCGGCCGGACCTGAACGAAATTTAATGAGCATGTAGCATCGTCTAAGGAATAAACGTTCCTTTTGATACCCGAGATCGACCAGGAATTAATCTAAGTTGTGTCTGTTCATATGCCAATGTTATTTCTCTGTATGTACTTGATAAATGTGAAGAAAGTTTATTGAACAAAGCCCGTTCTCTGAGAAATAAAAATCGGTATATTTGAAAGCTCTTTGGCCAAGGTAAGACTCTTCTCCTTGTACATAGTATTTTACCTCTGCGCAACTACTAGCTGAATCTTATCGAAATTCTCTGTCTAAAAAATGAAGGTCATTATATTTGGTGTGCGAACGAGGGAAAAGCTACTTTCAAAAACGTAGTCTGTGCACCACAGCTTTGTACGCTGAGAGCTTTTGAGTTAGATTCACAGGCTGTGTTTCCCTTGTTGTAATTTAGAATAAAGTCATGCAAAAGAAACAATGTACAGTCATGCTAGAAATACTTTTGACAAAGTCTGCATTTAACTAAATGCAGTATTAATTGTTTCTCAATTACTAAGCAAGAAAAAGGATAGTCAAATATATAATTCCAGTTCTTAATTAGCAGAATTGTTAATCCTAGAACTTGTAATATATGGCCTTTGGTGCGAGTGGTCCCGGTGAAGACGCTAGGTCGAAAATGTGTAATTGAATTTTCAGGCCACTCATCCTGCTTAAGACTTTACCTTAGTTTACCTCATCCACCAAGCAAATGCTGGGGAAGGACTTAACATAATGACTCTAGGCTGCTGACTTCCTTTTCACGCACTACGGTCCAGAAAGCCAGACATATTGGCGTCTGAGGCAATGAACTGATCACGCATCTCCAAGTTGAACAAGCAGCATTTTACCGACCATAGATGTGCATGAGCTGAGAAGTAGCCTATAGTACTTATTTATATCAATTAGCAAATTTCATAATTTCTCCATACCTAGTAAGCTGGAACAAGACCGTCTGGAGAGGGGTATAAGGATATTGCTTCTGGATTTTAGGAAGACAGTTTTATCAAATTGTTTTAATAATACTAACAAAAATATGGAACATACGTCACTGGACAATCTTCCTGCCTCTCGCGAAACCTGGAATGATGCTACTGTTCTATAGCAAGGGACACATATTTGATTTGGATATTTTGATATAACACAATATGTTAGTACTGAGTTAAAAATTACCATATGGGCGTTTCAATAATGCATATTACAATTTTCCTTTTACGGCTGACCCAGCTTATAGTATAACCGAAAAAGATGTTAGGATTTTCTTTTCATAAATAACATTAGTACACTAATTAAAAATCCTATCATGTTGAAGTGTATTATATGAAAACAAAACACAAATAAAGCATTTCACTTTCATTATGTTTTTTTATTATTGAATTTATAACTACTCTCTTCAGTATAAATCACTTCTTTATAACCAGACGTCCGCTTCGTCGATACTCTCCGAAGGTTGATTATTTGTTTTCCCCCACCATGCTTCTGTCTGTACGCTATAAAATAAATCAGCCATAATTGCATGTATGAGTTTGTGTTTACAAAATACTTTCATTTCCAATTTTAATCCTTCACCATCAATGTTCACATCACTTTTCCTGTCAAAAAGGATACTTGGAAAATTGATGTCCATTCCATTATTAATACTCTTTTCATCTACACATGTATGGATTCCAGCAATTCCTCTGCATGCAAGATACTGCGATTGTACATGGTTGCGCGTAGCATCTGTACACAAATCAAGATATTAATGTAGCACAACACTGCAAACTTTACCGTTTTTCACAGCATGTTCAATACACCGTAATAAACTTAAAGTTAAATACACAGTATTTCAAGGAGCATGAAGTGTTCCCTTCTTCTCTAACATCACTAATTTTCACCCAATAGTTTTCGCATCACCAGTTTGCTTTTTCTTCAAAGAGATTTTATAAAAGTAATTTTCACTTGAGAATTTAGTCAGAAACAAACGGAGTCAAAGGTACAAGCTTTTTCCACTCTGCCAAATTTAACTCCACTCCAAACACAAGTCCTTTACCAACGCGAATTCTCAAGACATTGATCTTAAATTGAAGCTTCTAAATGTAATTATTGCCTTCTGATCTTGTTGACATTTGATACGATGACGATCTTAATTATAAATAATGTTATTTGTATATGAATGTTATCGCTCGATGTAAAAATGAACAATTAACTTGTAACTCCGCGTAATCATCAATTAGCTATAATTTTGAATAGACCCATAAACAATATTTTTAATGAATCGACGTTTTTCTGATATGTGATTTGTAATAAAATAAAATGTTGTTATGAATGAATTAATATATATATGGAGAAAGAAGAGAAGAGAAGACTACTTATATTGATGTAATAATAATTAATACGAGGGCTATTCAAAAAGTGAATGTTTTGAAAATATCCTTGGTTCTTTCCTTCACTGTAATACTGTTAAGGAATTCCCGTTCTGGGCGACATTTATATAATGGGTGAATATATATAATGGTATTGTATATATTCTTGTTATAATGGTATTGTTAATCTGTACCTATTTTGTCAATACATGGTCAGAGGCGCAATAATTAAACATATATATATATATATATATATATATATATATATATATATATATAGTTAAAAGAAAAAAACATTATTATTGACATGTTGTCATGATAAATATATTATTGACATGATATACATGAAATGGATGGCTGTAGATGTAAATCAACGATAACTGGATACGAGTCAGGTGATTTCAAAGGATTAAATAAAATGGTTAGTAGCTATTAAGTGATATGTTTATTGTAATAACTTGATATATCTGCGAATTAGGGCTAAAGTGATTTTTATTCGCTTTACATCATATCGAGAAAATCAAAGAAAAATAATTTTTGCGTTTCGAACAAACTTGGGTTGCACGATAAATGTGGCTCCAACTTAGGAATTAAAAAAAAAAGATACGTGGCATCCAGAGCACAAAGATCCAAGTCCATTTTCAAAAAGGTTCATTTTTGCTTAGCAACTTTGTATTTTCGTAGCAAAGAGTCCGAAATAAATTAAACAAAAACCACGTGAAAGTTTAAGTGTGAGCTAGAGTTTCATAGGACAACCGCTAGGCAAGAGCGTTTATGGAACGCGAGATCACAAGGGCTAACGTCCATCTTCGTGCGCTTAAATTTAAGATAACATTATATTGTGTACTTTGCAGCGTGGGAAAAATTAACAAGTCAAGCTCCAAATGTAATAGTCCGTAATGCATAATTACGTTACATAAACTCAGGGGCTGTAAAAAAGAATGCACTGGCGGAAAACGTCATATCTTCACAACTACGAATCCGAAACGAGAGAAAGACAAACTACGTGACAAGCTACAATCTAGAGCTTTATATGATTGCCGCTAGAGAGGGGCGTCGTTTAAATGTCATCCGCCCTCCAACCCTGAAATTCAGATTTAGAGCAGTAATAGAGACTTAGAAACCAGAATAGAGACTGAGAAAAGTCGTACAGAACAAATTTGAAGACCTTACACCGATTAAATACTGATTTTAGCAGTTAAAATTCATTTCCATTCTCGAAATTGGGCCTAAGCAGCTTTTCAGTTTCGGTCATATGTATTTTCAGTGAGAGGACCTTATATTTGTTCTGTTGGACTTTGTTTATGAAAAGGTTTCTAAATCTGCCTTACTTCGCCCAAAATCTGAAAATCAGAGTTAGGTGGGGAAAGCTTCCCTTCTGCCGCCACTAAATCCCTTTAAGTGTGCCCCCTCGAACGGCGCGGAGCTTCCCTGTTGAGCAGTTGCCACCTGCCCTCCGCAAATTACGGACCTGACAACTTGAAGTGTGCTTCAAATATTACTTTTCGGAAATTAGTTATTTTAAAATGATTATATTACAGGGTGTCTGCTGATACTGGAAATACTTGAATTATACTGGAATTTAATTTTAATAGTGGAAATTATTGGAATTTTGACCCACATACTGGAAAATCGTTAAATTGGTAATATGTCGACAATACATTTTTGTAATTGTTGTAATAGACTTAAAAACAATTTTGTATCCATTCAGATTGTAAATTTTTCCAAAGGAAGAGTTGTACACATTTTGTAATTAAACATTTAAAGCAGAGGGTGGAGGGCTGTGAAGGAAGTTGGTAGGCCCTTTAAAAAATGTTTAAAAAATCATTGCATTAGCATTAGTGTCCTGAAATAGCAATCAAATTTTGCAACTAAAATTTCACCCACCTCCAGGTGACCAATCCAATAAAAATTATGTACACATGCGTACAATTCCGATAACCCAATATAATTATTTGAGACAAATGCTGCAGGAAATGCCATACTAAATCCAATAGCCATTCGAAAGTCAGTCTTCAAACTACTGGTGTTACACAAATTAAATTAGATAAAATAAGAGAAAAAGGTGCCTTATCAGTAATAGCTAACAATAATAGAATGTCGGCATTTTGAATCGATACGGACACCGAAAAGTCATTTCCAATATCGTTTTTGTCACGAGAACGATATTTGATATATTCAGGTGCATTAGTGGACTACAAAAATATTTATCATTCTTTTTTAGAAAATTATCTGAAATCCAATATGGCCAACAAAAATTCAAGAATGAACTATATAAAAGCCATTATAGTAAAACGATTTGATTTCTGGTATCAATGTTGGACTAATTGGTATATACAATTTCATCGGCGCAAATCTATCCTCAGCATTGACAGGGGGAAATTTAAAAGCAATGTCGTGGAAGATGAGGGGTGCAGAGTTGTCTTCAACATTGGGAGGCGGACAGATTTGAGGTTCATTCTGGGGGGAGGATAAGAAACAATACGATAGATGAATCTGATTTCTGAGGTGAACGTGTTGCGTGTTATATATTAGGCGATGTAGATGAAGTACACCCATTTCCTCAGAATTTCTGCACGTATGTATAGCTGAGACTATTTTCCAGTATGTGGACAGGAACATATCGTTCTCTTTCATTTATTGCAATCTTTGTCTAGGTAGCAGGAGCAAAATTAATACGGACTGATGTGACCTAAATACGCCAGACGTGAAGTTTAGATTGAAATTTTAAAGAATACGATTTCTTTCTAAAAATGAAACAAGCTAAGAGACGTCAATTTCATCTCACTTTCCTTTGTGGCAGTTGGACACAAGTTGTCACATTTCTCCCCAAAAATCACATTTCAAATGGGATTATTGGGCTGCACACTCCCCCGATTCCAAGATTTGGAAACATATCCACCTCAACCCGGGATTTCCGCCAGTGTACTCGATGAAACTGTAATACTTGTTGCAAGTAGAGAGTAAAAACTATTAACAAGTAAGTTTTTACACGATTTTCAAATATATGTTTGCAAGATCATGTCTCAAACTGTTCATCCTGTTTTCAACATATTTGTTTCCGTATGTGTTTTAAAACTTGTTTTCAAACATGATAAAAACAGATTGGTTTAGGCCATGACATGAGTTTTAGTATAGCTTTGTCATGTTTGCATACTAATAATGCTCCAGTTCTAAACATAAAATACAGCTTCAGTGCACTGTGCGAAAATACATCGCCGTAGCGTCCACCTAGCAGGAGAGGTTAGTTAGGTTATAATTCTATAAAATTTAAATATGCTTTGTTACAAACTTGACTACAGGCACCATTCTCACTCGCTGTCCCACAACTAAATCATAACGAGTTTATCTCTCCGTCCAATAGTCCCTTCCACCACCACATGCAGTGCCGCTTACATCATCAAAAATATGGAAAATAAACATCTTTCATCTGACTTCACTCATTCTTCATCAGAAATCAAAATAAATTATCCAATTAACGCGGTAAATTTCCTTTCGTCTGTCGATACAGCAGTTATTTAATTAAATTCAAAGAGTTTACGGAATGGATGTCAGTGTGACAATTCCATTCGTTAACAACCTGTGTTTTATTGTTCACTCTCCCACCTAGTTTTAGTCGAATACATGCTATGGAAGTGTTACTAGTGTAAAATCATTACAAGTGCTTTACAACAGAAAAAATAAGTGAATGCATGGAAGATAAGTGTTGTATATAATAAAATCCACCGAAGAGGTATTTCTACACAGTGAACAGAAGTTGAATTTTATGTATACATGCTAAGGGTTACTAATATAAAACCATGACAAGTGCTATTGTAACTCGTATCATAGCCAAAACCGACTTATTTTCATTCCCTTGTTTACGCGTGTACCCACCATCGGTGACACATTTGGTTGCTTCGGATGCACTCCCACTAGCTTTGGCCTGCTAAGGAAGTTACAATTATTTCAAGTGATATAACAAAACTTAGGAATACGAACATATAGTAACAAAGTTGAGTAAACTTGTAATACTTAGACTTGTTTCTTAAATGAAAATCATGGATACTATAGACATGACTTGATACTGTGTTGTCGTCCAGTGTAAATCCTCCATAAAAGGATAAAAATTATTAGTCAACTAATTTTTGATTTTAAATGGTCATTTGTAGAGATGTCTTCACATTTAAATGGTTTAAAAACGTTCAGTAATAAATGCGAATCCAAATTTACTTAAAAGCCCTTGTACCTATGACCGGCCAGGTTCGATTTCCCATGTTCGTGCTGTTAATTTTTTTTATCCAAAACGGATTGAGTGGTTAGTAAGAACAAGTACATAACTCTGCAGGTGGCAGTGGTTAGAACAGTAGTTAACTATAGCTCTTAATCAAATCATAAACCAAGATGAACTCATACAGAGGTCGCTTTCGTACCTACCCACCACCTCTGACGCGTCAATCGGTGAGGCAGACAGAGTACGTATGAATACCATCACAAAATACTAAGAATTCCTGTAATGATTATTGTAAGAAACGTGGAAAACATAACTGAAAACAAAAAAAAAATGCATAGGATAAGTTTTACTTGATCAATAGGTAATTTACATTTCACACTTACTTACGTGTATCCTTTACTAGTATACTTTTATTCATACATCTATTTCAATATATATTCAGAACCTACCAACCCATTTAATATATAATAAAAAAAATCAAAAAGGACGAAGAATTGATTTAAATGGTATTATATCTTATTGCCGGCTTATATTAAGATTGGTGGTGCACGACCACTTCGCAGACGTTGGTTCACTGAACACTTCACAACTTTTGACATTGATTGTGGGGGATTTTGTGATGGATTTAGTGTAATTCCGTAGAAGAGAAATTCCTTTTAGTTTTGTCTTCCTATTCCAACGATGAATTTAAGACACACTTCAATTTGCACCACCTCATTGTAGAATTTACGGTGAAGTTACTTGATATACAATAAATTGATAGTACGACGAATGAATTTGTCTTTTCACATAACTTTCATTAATGTTGATGTAATTAAATGCGAAGATTCATTTTGTTCATTGACCAGACATGTACGCAATAGGTTTTCACGATGTGTGTTCACTTGGTTTTTAAACTAATTTATATCATTTTTACATATATTCACTAACTTTCACTATAATATTTACGTCGTGAAACTGCGTTAACAATAGAGGATATTTATATTGTTAATTTTACAACACCGTGGAAGATTGCTTAATTAATCACTGATTTTTTCTTTCACTGCAATTACACGTTTACATGTTTTGTCCTTGTTCTTGTGATGGTGTCGCAATGCCAATCTTTGGTGCCTTCGACACAAAGCGTCTGGCTTCCTACGCCTATTAATGGTAGTGAGTAATATTAAAATATTATTAGAAAGCAATCTTTTGTAGATAATATGTGTACCATTAAGTTTTGTACCTATTTGCCATTTAAATAAAGCAATGAACTTACCAAAAACAATAGAAATAAATGTCGATCAAGTTTTACGAAACTACTTTTTGAAAACATCATAGCCACTTCACATCCCTTTTGTTTCCTGAACACTTATGGGAAGTCATCACGACAAAGTATTACTAAACGTTAAAAAACAACACCATTATACAAGGTTTGCGTCAACGTTTTGTGCATAGAGCCTTATTCCACTTCAGATGGGGCTGACTAGGGAATTTAAACAAATGGAATGGGAGTGAGGGTGGACACACGCTCACATATCTACAATTTTCTTCAATGTAATAGTTAAAGTTAATTTATCCATCTCATTTTTTCATTCGTACACAGCTTGATAAGATGAATAACGCTTTGCGTATATCTCTGTTTATTGCAAACATAAGTTTCAAAATCCCCAAGTTATTAAATAGACTAAAATTCACTTGTATTGCGCTGATATCAAAACTTCACTTGTGATCTTATGTCGCCTCTTGCTTTTCCTCCTCATGGCTATGATGTCATACTCCAACGTCTCTTCCGCTTCTCGACAAACTAGTCTAGAAAATGTAATGACATATGAAACCCATAATATAATCCAAGATTGCTAACTTCATACGAATATGAAGTAAAGCATAAAATAAATGTTGATTTGAAACACTTCTATATATATGAAGGCAGACTCTGTAAGTTGGCCATGCAGTATATATACGTGATTACCACTCAGTGTGTTAATATGTTGTTTGAGCAATTAACTGTAGCAGCGATTATAACGGTTCTTTTAAATAATTTATTGATGAGCCATTAATAATGCAAAGCTCTTTTGTAATTTTTCCATTTATTTATACTTAGTTGTCCTGACAACCAGACACCAAAATCCTATTATTTAAAAATTATATAACATATGAATATCTTAAAATCAATATTATTTCTAACTACTATTTTCTTCTTCTTCAAAAATAATCTAGTTTATTACATATATAAAATACTTTACGCCCAACTTTACAAGTTTACTAGTAATAAAAATATAAAAATACACAACGTATCGTGTTACGATGAGTTCAGAAGATTTCAGTTTATTGAGTTGAGTTGATTTTGAGTTTAACGTCCCGTTCAGCAGCGAGGCTATATGAGACGTGAAGATTTCAGTTCAGAGAGTGAAACTAATACTCCGAAAGCAGTGATTTCTTTGCTTGAATCTTATCAGAAATTTCTTCCGGGGAGGATTTCGCAGTCGGGAGGAGGCATTCACTGTCGAAGAAGAAACTCATTTGACAATTTAGAAGGAGATTGTTTGGCAACTATGTTATAAAGTACGTCAAATCTAAATCAAACAAATATTTATAGAACAGGAGGGAAAAATACACTACTGTATGTAAAGTAAAAAATGACCCTTTTCTACTTTCAAGTAAGAAATATAACAGTAAATCATAAGAAAAAGACTACTATGTGAACAGGCATTAAATTGAAAATATATTAAGTAGGAAAATGAAATAGTTCTCTTACCCATTTATTTTATTTTAATGTTCAAAAGAAATGGAATTTGTGGTTAGCATATATGCCGAAAGACATGTTTGATGTTAAGATATGCTGATATTGATTTTGATGTTTTAAATATCGAAAATATTATATCTTAAAAAAAATATCATGAGAAATAATATGTTCTTATGAAGTGTTTAGTGTACATTCGTTGTACTACTTATGTTCTTTCGTACATTTACGATAGATTACATTACATCTACCTATATAAGAGCTCTCTAGATGCTCTGTTGTTAGTCTTTGCCCTTCTGCGCAAAAGACCGATTCATTTTCAACATTAACCAATAGCTCCTTGTTTGATATGATACTACTTAAAAAGGGTACTTAACGTCAATACAACCCGTCAACTAAAAAAAGAGTAGAAACACATACAGTAAGAATGAAATAGGCATAACTGAAAATACCGAGAAAATTACATACCAGCAAATTAAAATACCCAACCGCGACTACAAAATAAATTTAACTGGAAACTGCTAGCGCTACATGTATTTAGGTAAAAACGAAAGGCTGCAGAGAACGAGTAAATCTTTCCTTAAATTATTACAGTGCGCCTTAAAAGTGTTATCCCATTTTAAGAGGAAAATTTGTGTAACATTGCTTTTCATATTTTATTTAAGAAATATAAACTAGTAAGTTAGCAAAGGAAATTTTAGTTTTGGCGTTTTCTGGCCTCGTACAACATTTATCTACGTTGTGAATTCGTAACTATTTACAAAGAAAAATAACTAACATTTGTACTTCGATAACATGTACTGTGTATACCAAAAACATATTATTCTAGTAACCTGCATTGTTGTGTTCACAGTATCAGAATTTCCATATTTATTCTGGTTCTGGATTTTCGTTATTTAGGTATATCGATATTTTGATATCAGTACTAGCAAAATTTCGATATTTAAGACACTGGTTTCAGTATATATTACATTCCTAGTATAATTAAAAATCATTTCACCCACTAACCCAATTTCAAGAAAAGTAGCAATAACCAATGTCTTTCACTGGCCTTTTTGTAAATTTTAAAACTAACGCTACTTTTCTTGTTGCTTTCAGATTTGTTTGCTTGAGTGCTGAAGGTTTCAGATCATTAACATATATCTTTTTGTGTTAGCAAAATGCCTTTTCATGGTTTCAACGTTGCTTCTAACGAGGTTGAAATGAAAACAGAGAACGTTCCCATTAAAGCTGAAATGGAAACAGAAAGTGAGTCGTTTGAAGAATGTAATTACAAACTATATACTAATAACGCTGTTGATCATAAAGATCCTCTTACAATGCATTTGGAATGTAAGGAAGAAGAAAGTTCAACGAAACGAGAAAATATTTGTTCAGAATGTAATGAGGATGAAACAGTATCAGATTGGAAAGTAACTTCGAAAGCAATATGTTTGCTCAAGCGTTTATCAACGGCTGATGTACTTGTAAATTACAAGCGTTTTCACAGTAAGATCAAGCCAAAATCCAACGATTTTAAACACAACACGGAAGAGTCTGCCACTATCGGACGTAAGAACGATCACGAAGATGACGTTCAACAAAATGATAACCTTGATGGAGGTGGCAATTCTCAGGCTCTCAGGTACGTTTAAGTACGTTTGTTCCTTCAGAAATGTTCTCTATTGATATTTATTTTCAACAGTTGCACTACGTTAAATATACTTTTTCGCGTAGCTTAAACTTAGTTATTTGAACCGCAAACTTTTGAACACTTAAAAAAATACAGCCGAGTCCTTAGCCTTGAAAAATGTGTTCAAACGTAACGGTAAATTTTTAGTAATCTCCTCCTTATGGCCTTAAGTGTTAGGGTTGAATACTCACATGATTATGAGTAATGTTATGAGCTATTCTTGTTACAAACCTTTACCTTACAAGAGATACATATCTTTCTAAGTAAAATGATAACTCAGCAATAATTTAAATAAGATTCCACCGTATTTTGAGCAGAATTAATTCACAAATACACGAACCAAACCAACGATGAAGTGCATAATAGTTGATCAGTTATTTGCATACTTTATCATCAATAAAGTATCAGTGTATGTTGGAATTCAATCTAATAGACGTCTTGGAAATGTATCATCTATTGCTGTTTCATTTGTACTGTTTATCTTGATTTCACACTTTCACTGAGAGTAATTACACAGCATCGTTCACACGAAAGGAAAAAAGTACACACTTTTAAATTACTACTAAATTACAGTAATATTTCACAAGCATTTGCACTTTCGTTTGTTTCGGAAGAAATGAAAAATAGTTTGCCGGTATTTCTATGCTTAATATATGCACAAAATAAATGTAATAATATTAGTAAAATACGTATGAACATATGCTACATATATGCGCCTGGAAATAAATGTAAACCATGTAAAAATTCACCCGCTGACAAAAGGATGTTTTTTCCAACTATCTTCATTTTAGTGCACAATATAACATTGTCAGAAGTGCACGCTATCGTATTATATAGTTCTGTTATTGACAAACATTAACGAAGACTGAGGAATTCCGAAAATAAAATATAGAGTAAGCTACTTAGCAAAATGAGGAACTAAGAGAATATTTTTAGTGCTCTAGATGTAGTTGGTCTTTAGAATAGAATAGTATCACAATATTTCAGAAGTTATGAAATTCAGATGTGTAAGATGGGCCACGTCGCTTGCGAGAATAATGAGCATGGGAATCGAAAATTTTTGTTGAAGATAAAGGTAATTTGCGGTTTGGTAGGTGAAAATAATAAGAAAATATAGAACGGGATTCTATGAAAGTGGTTGATAGGAATCCAGGGTAACTTGGTTCCCTCCATTGTAACATAGAATGGAAAAGTTTTATTTCCGATTCTAGAAGCCTTTGTGTCAGGTTAATCATAGGGTCAGTTAGTTTCGTATATTTCCAAGTGTTTACTAATGTTTAAGTATTAAGTTTGTATTATATTTTTTCAGTGCTTAACCTTTGGTGTTAATATTACACGCTGTAAATTACTCTCAAAGCTTCAAATCAAAGTCAGGGCTGTTGCAAATATTTCACTCTATTTGACCTTTTTTCATAGTTTCGGGAACGTATCCAAAATAAGTTCTTCATCTACTGGTAGCCAGCAAACCCACATCAGCTCACCAGGCTGTGATCACTGAAAGAGAATATCCAGAAAATCAATACATAACTTCAGTTTTTGAATTTTCTCAGATGGTACAGTAAATACAACGGGAGTAATTTAGTGCGTATTGTTTTCGGTTCATCATCTGTGCAGGTTTTCGTTGTGTCTGATTAGTGAAATGAAATATTCATCAGTTTCATTATGATTTTTTTTTTACAAACAAACTTTAATTGGAATAATATTAATAAAATGTCTCGTCTTTGCAGAATGCGTTGGTAAAGGAGGACAAAGAATGAATTCCCAAAAGTTTTATTTTAAATATGAAGTCCTTTTCTAGTTTCAGCGTTATACCGGTTTATAAGTGTGGAGTGTTCATCACAACATTAGGCATATAATATCATAAAATTTTTACCCCTTAAAAAGTGCTTTGTTTCTAAAAAAATAATAAAATAAAATTGTGTATGTTGCCCTTAAAACTGCTTAGGTATACTTAATAAGGAGTGTCAAGAAAGTCCTGTCCCGTGAAAATTTTAGTGTTATAAGTCGAAAATGAAATACATCATATGAGGGTGAATGACGCATTAAGAAAGTGTGATTCTTTGACATATTTTCTAAGTAGAATACTCCACATTAGTAAAGGGACACTTAATGATCCGAAAAATAGCGTTTGTTTGGCTGAAAACATTTCAAAAGTCCTATGCCACAAGACCAACTGTTTTAGGCGTTCGTATACTAAAATATTTAAACATGTCTATATGTTGTGTTTATATCTATGCGTTCACAGCTGAATAACCTTTCATCACGTCCGTAAGAAAATCTAGATTTCGTAATATTTCTGGTCTGATAGCAAAACTGTAATGACCGTACTGCATCACTTGATGTGTCGTGGAAGCCTGTATATTATATATTAGTGTTATATCATATGGTACTTCTATATTATTAAGAAAACTATGGAAATAACCTTCATCCCTTAAAGCGTAGATACTTGCCCACTGTTCATAGTAAATATTTTATGTAGCAATTTTCATCTCCACTAGTCAGATACCTTTTTCCTGGCGTAAAATTTCAATCCGTTGTGTTACTTATACGGTTTTCATTCTACTGATAATAACGTAAAAATAAGGCCGGTTGAGAGCTAATGCTAACTGCAGTATAAAATTTAATAGCAAGTAACCCTTTCCTGAGCTACTAACAGACAAACTGGAAGGCAAGTTTACATGCAGAGAAATATAATGCAGATTTTTCTTCTTCTCCCTCTTTAATACTTTATTTCCCAAAACGTGGGTGCAGGCAAGAGTTTGTTTTAAAGGATAAGCTTATGTGCTAAGTTTTCTCTCTGTAACAAGAGAGACTTGTGAGGAGATAACTTTAGACATGCCCTCTTCTTTTTATAATACCCATTTCTGTGAAAGTAACATAATAAAATCCCAGTTGAAGTTTGGCACTAGGCCTTTAAGAGCATCGATTTTGAACTATTCACTGTCTTAATTTTATAATTTTATGTATATTTCTTTCATTTTTAATATACAGAGTAACATTATCTTAACAATACCTTTACGTTTTGAAGTAATGATGAATACACACTGATGATTTTCAATATGCAAATAACACCCGGGAGACATTCTGGCAGAGACAGCCTGCAATAGTAATATTGCGAACCCAGTAAAAAAAGTTTTTCTTCGAATGTCATTGCATCATGTTATTACAAATTTAATCCTACTTACAATGCGAAAACCCACAACAGAAGGCTTATTTCTGAATATTCCAGAATGATGTTAGATAATGAGACCCTTGAACTCCTGGATGCCTCCAACTGTTATAATCCACGGGACGAATAGGGGAATCACTTTAGCCTTGAATTCTACAATCATAATATTAGTTACTTCTTACATATAGGCTAAAAACTACATGGAATTGAAAACTCAGTGTTTCTAATAGGCTTTATTTCTTTAAAGTGTTTTAAATACTGTATGTATCACGTTTAGCGACATAGATATATTTGAATAGACGTAAAGATCGTAACGCGGATTAAAATTTATTATCTCATAGCATTGCCAGGGTACTAGAAACACTAGGAGAGATGCTATACTGATAGAAATGACGTGCTTTGTGCAAAGTTTTAAGAATTGTTATAGCCTTCCTTTGTCATTATAGTAACAGTGTCTGATAGCTATAATTGCAGCATATTGTAAAATTTCTTGGGTGGAGCAATGAATATGTGCACGAGATTTCCCTTCACCTTTTTATTATAAAACGTTTATGTACAGAAATAAGAATTTTCCATAATATTTAGGTAAGTTTAGATAGGAGTTCGGTGACCAAGCGTCGTGGGCTTTGAGGTGAGGTACTCTCGGTGACCAAGCTTCGTGAGAGGGGTGTAGATTAGGTATCTCTCTCTCGGGGACCGTGCGTCGTGAGAAAGAGGAAAGGAACCCGGTGACCAAGCGTCGTGGGTATAAGGATGGGTACCTCTCGGTGACGAAGCGTCGTGAGAAGGGTTTTAGGTGTTGCCATCAATCCGGGAAGATTGATGATGGTCGAGGTGTGCAGGTCCTTTTATTCTATCTTGTCGGCTTCCTCTGTTGATTCTCGTCCTTCCGATTGTTGGCGATGGTGATCGACTCCTCTTCGAGACCGTCGTCTGTTTGTTTGTGTTTATAATCAACACGTGTAGTACACATGTCTATGCTTGGTACGGCGACGTGGGGATCCTTATAATATTCTCGCAATTCCTAATTCTCTTTTATAAAGTCAATGACAAAATACATAAATATCTTCGTACTTTTGTTTTTACCAGTATTACTCAGTATTCGTTGCGTGGTGTTAGATTTTTCTTTGTACGTAACCAACTAGAGTCAAGCCTCATTTAGAATATATAAATGTAAATATAATTTGACTGTAAAAGAAGGGACTTACTTTTGAAGATTAGAAATATGAAAACTTCTCGATAATTCTCTGTTCCACTTTTCTCAGAGATTTATTGTAATACAACAATTATGCTACACTTCAGTTTATCACGAAATGTAAGATATGATTCGATAAGAATATCTCAATATCCAGTAACGAATATAATAGAAAACAATTACCATCCTCTTGTTTCTTTATTTTGCATGCAAACCTTGGAATTTGATTCGTTTTTCACATTGACTCAATATCCACTGCTCTGTTTGTTGAGTACGCGCATATGGCGTGGAAGACTCGGGTTTGATTCCCGGCGGGAGCTCATGTGGTTCGGATTCAACGCTAATCAGTAGGGCCACATCTCATATAGCCTCGCTACTTAACGTGACGTTAAACTGAAAATCAACTCACCTCTATTCATTGATTTTTTACAACCCCATAAAAGTACGTTTTCCAGAAAAGAGAATACCTTTACTAAATCAAAGGAAATAGTTCCTCATTCAGAAGTGAAAAGTGCTACTTCTAAGGGGTTATACAAAGGATACACACGATCACATGTGTCAACACTCATGTTGAAACATAAAGATGAAAAATATCTCACATGCCTAGTGTGTGGAGAAAGTTTTAATCATACTTCATATTTGAGAAGTCACATCTTAATACATAGCAGTGAAAAACCTTATACGTGTCAGCAGTGTGGTAAAGCATTTACTCAAAAATCAAAATTGGGAAAAGACATGTTAATTCACTCTGGAATAGAGCCTCATCCCTGCCAAGTGTGTGGAAAGGGTTTTACTCAAAAATCATCTTTAACAAGACACATGTTAATCCATGCTGGTATAAAGCCTCATACGTGCCAAGTGTGTGGAAAGGGATTTACAAAAAATGCAAGTTTGGCAACACATATCTTAATACATACTGCTGAAAGACGTTATGAATGCCAAGAATGCCCTAAAAGATTTAATCATCCTTCAAGTTTGGCACAACATATATTAATACACACAGGTCGGAGAGAGCATACATGCCAAGAGTGTGGAAAGGGCTTTAATAAACGTTCATATTCGAAAACACACATGTTAAAACATATTGGAGAAAAAATTCAGATGTGTAACCAGTGTGGAAAGCGATTTAGCTTACGTTATATGTTGGCTAGGCACATTTTAACACACTCAGGCGAAAAACCTCATACATGCCAGGTGTGTGAGAAGAGATTAACTTTGAATTCAACTTTGGCAAGACACATGTTAATTCATAAAGCTGAAAGGCCTCATAAATGCCAGGTCTGTGGAAAAGGATTTACTCAACATGCGAGTTTGAGAAGACACCTGTTAACTCATACTGGTGAAAATCTCACGCATGCCCAGCGTGTGGAAAGAGATTTAACGAACGTTCAGAGTTGGTAAGCCATCTCCTAATACACACTGGTGAGACAAAATATACGTGCGAAAAGTGTGAAAAAGGATTTATTAAACGTTCAAATTTGAGAACTCATATGTTATTACATACTGGTGAGAAACTTCATGTGACAAAAGTCTGCAAAGGGATTTGGAATACGGTGAAGTTCGACAAATCACATATTAATATACACTGATGAAAAACTTATGAGTGTGGAGGTCGATTTATCGTACGTTCTACTGTGCAACGCACATGTTAAAACACAAAGGTGAGAAACTTCATACGTGAGGTGTGTGCGAAGGGGTTCACACAAAATTCAAGCTCGGCAACAGATATGTTAATACACACTGGTGAAAACTTCACGCGTGCCAAGATATAGAAAAGCATTTATTCAAAATTCAAACTTCAAAACACGTGTGTCTCTTCAAATATATACTGGAGATAAAACAGTCAAACTTAACAAAAATCTGAAAAAAGATTTAACCAACGTTCAAGTTCAAGGCAGATTCTAACGTACACATGCTAGTAACTTCATACATACGAAGATTGGGTAAATCGTCTAGTTTAAGTTGCACTTTGCAAGGCATATGATAATACATGCTGTAGATAATCCCCGCGCGTGAGTGAACAGAGATTTAGCGAAAGTTCATCTTTGGGATTTCACACCTCAATATCCACAGGTAAGAAAAAAAACTCGTGTTCTGAGAATGTATGTGGGAAAAGGAATTACTAAAAATTCAAATTTAATTCAGAAAAGACACATTAGTGCGCAGAGGTGAGATGATCGCAAGTGCCAGAATCTGAAAGAGTTGTATTGAAATTTCAAACGAAGTATGGAAATGTAAAGTTCATATTTCGCAATACATTTATCACACACGCAGAACGTCGCCCTTGCCAATAATGCATGGAATAATTTACTGGAAGTTGATTAAGGCGTAAACACATACAGGTGAAAAATATCAGATGTGCCAAAACTGCAAATAGATGTTTCGAAAGTTCATTAAAAAAAAAAAAGCATGGCAATCGAACCATCAGAGGTGCCAAGAATGTGGGCATAGAAATTAGTTGAAAAGCAAAATTTACAAATGTTATTATATATTCAGTAACATCATAAAAGATCAATTTAGTCAATGTGCAACGATCATAACATTTGCAGGTAAAGTATGTCATACATATATATAGAAGATATAGAGTTGAATGTATTCGAAGTACATATTTCCTAAGACACATTAAGATATGCAGAAGAAAACTTAGAGGTGAGTAATATGGGAAAAGATTTATTAAAATGTCATGTTTCGCATACACACGATATTCAAACAGTATAACCGAGACGCGAAATATATCTGGTAAATGAGGAAAAAGGATATAGTAAAACATTATTTTTGTAATTTATATTAGTGTGTCATGTGGGAAGCATCGTACCTGCCAATAACTTAAGAAATATGGTCAATTTGCTAAATAAAGCTAACTCAAAGCTACGGAATATGTCTCAAAACCTTGATTATATGTAAAAGATATGAAATGCATATAGCGGAGTTAGCGAGGTGTAGTGATAGTGTTACAGCCTGTACAAACAGTTTTTTTCTGGGATATGGTAGCATTTCGTTTTTTTTTTAATGTTGTAACAGTAGAACAGTCATGAGAACTAAAACATGGACATAAGGATATCTTATTTATTCTTAAATTTTCACATGCTTGATTTTGCAAGACGGGGACGTAGCCAGGAAAACAAAGGCTAACCCAAGCCATGGCCCCCTTGTTAGAGCAGTCGAATTAAAAATAGATTCTGCTTACATGGAATGTTTTCCATTTGTGGTCCATAGTTAGTCCATTTCTTTAAACTCCGTAGAAAGTATGAGTTAAATAATTTCTTCATACATATATATCGAAATTTAATGAGCAAGTAACATCGTCTACGGAATAAACGTTGTTTTGATGTCCGAGATCGACCAGGAACACAATTTAAGTCGTCTCTGTTCATATGCCAATGTTATTTCTCGGTAAGTACTTGTTAGATGTGAAGAAACTTTATGGAACAAACGCCCACTCTCTGAGAAATAAAAATCGTTATACTTGAAACTCTTTGGCCAAGGTAAGACTGTTCTCCTTGTACTTAGTATTTTCTCTGCGAAACTACTGGCCGAATTTTATCCAAATTCTGTGTCTAAAGCATAAGGTCATTATATTTGGTGGACGAGTGAGGGAGAACCTACCTTGAAAAACATAGTCTGTGTACCACACCTTTGTACGCCGAGAGCTTTTGAGTTCGTTTCACAGCCTGCGTTTCCCTTGAAATTCATAACTAACTGATGCACAAGAAACAATGTATAGTCATGCTTGAAATACTTTTCACAAAGTCTGTATTTAACTATACGCAGTATTATTTTTTTTCGATATCTTTCCGTAACTGTCTAAATGTACTAGCTGTATTTGCAAATAAAAATTACTTAGAAAGGAAAAGGATATTCAGATATATAATACTAGTTCTTAATAAGCTGAATTGTTAATGCATGCAACTTGGCATATATGGCCTCTGGTGCGAGTGGACACTAGGTCGAAAAAGTGAAACTGAATTTTTAGGGCACTCATTCTGCGTAAGACTTGTACCGAGTCTCCCTTATGCACACCAGGAAATTGCTGGGGTAGTACTTAACATAATGACTCCAGGCAGCTGCCTTCCTTTTTACGCACTACTGTCCAGAAAGCCAGACATATTGGCTCCTGAGGCAATAAACTGACCACGGATCCCCAAGTTGAACAAGCAGAATTTTACCCACCATAGACGTGCATGAACTGAGAAAGAGCCTATAGTACTTCCCTGTATCTATTAGCAAATTTTATAATTTCTCCGTACCGAGTAGGCAGGAACAAGACCGTCTGGAGAGGAGTATATGGCAATTGCTTCTGGATTTTAGGAACATAATTTTATCAAATTTTTTGAATATTACTAACAAAAATATGGAACAAACGTCGGTGGACAATCTTGCTGCTTCTGGCAAAACCTGGAATGATTCTGCTGTTTGTAGCCAGTGTCATATATTTGATTTGGATATTTAAATATTACAGAATATATTAGCACTGAGTGCTGAAACTTTCCTAATGGCGTTCCAATAGTGCATATTACATTTTTTTTTCTTTACGGCTGATCCAGCTTATAAATGTGCGTTCGACAATAAGATGATGTATAGCCAAATTGAATATTGAATCCAATATCGATGGCAAATTGATAATTGTAATTTACAGTTTCGTTGAGAGAGTAAAGTGATTAATCTTAGCCTTGGGCCTCTCAGTATGTTGATTAGGATTTATTCACGGTCAGCTTTTGGCTTCAAGCGTTATACATCTGACTCTCTCAGGCTATATGTGTAAAGGTCTCTTTATAATGCCACCAAGCTTCAAAAGCGTTTGAAAGGTCCAAGCGATCACGGAAACAACCTGTAGCATGTGGAGCCCCAAACGAGAGCACCACTTTCTATAGATACTGACGTATACTGGGCCTTATCTAGAAACAAAGAATAGATGCAGTCATACTTTGCTGATTGGATATACTTCGAAAAAAATTGTGTTACTTGGTCTGTTCCAATTTCTCTTGGTGGTATACTAAAATATGATCAGGGGGCGCGGTGGCTCAGTGGTAGAGCGTTCACCTCCGGTGCTTGGAGTCCCTGGTTCGATCCCAGCTCGCGCCGTGTGGACTTTGTGGTGGACAAACATCGTGCTCGTGGGTTTTCTCGGGGTTCTCCCGTTTCCTCCCACTTTCTTCATTCCACCATTTCATTCATCTTTAATCATCACCGTCTCCTTTAGCCTAACCGGCATAACCGTGGGACGTAAAACTTAAATATTTCATTTCTAAAACATGATCAGCCAAGATGTGTTTATATAAAAAATGGGATTGATGAGAGCGAACTTAGTTTGGAATCTGATCATAAAGAAGCAGATGAGAGGATCGTAGCTCATATTTTGCACATGACATTCCCTTCGAAATTAAGGAACGTGGTTATTTGTTCTACTTATACCGATGCTTTACATGATGCCCTCTATCACTACCTGCAGAAATGGAGAAGCTCAGGACTACAAGTACTAAGGGTTTCCTTTGGAGTAAGGAAATCATCGCGGTACATTCCACTTTACTCATTTAAAAGCAGACTACCGCTTGCTGTTTTTACAGCTTTACCAGCTATTTATTCTTTAAAAACCTGCAAAACTAAAAGCAGCAACTTTGAAAGCAGCATAATCATGTGCGGAGGACATCTTGTTAAATTTTGGCAAAGGGTCATTAAATGACAACACGAAAGAAAAGCATAAGAAATTTTGCTTCGTGCACTCGGTTCAAGTTTAGGTACAATGGATCAATTACATTTCCATCAAAAAGAATCGAAACCTTCAAGTTTTGGCCCCTACTTTAAGATCTATCAGTCTTCACATAAAAATAAGCTATTGCAATGCTATAAATGGATTCATGTTTTGGAACCATCTGAGAAACTCAATTCGATGGATGGAAGGAAAATTGTACTTTAATTCCACAGGTGACAGATGACCCATCGGAGCCTGATTTTCCTAAGCAATTTAATTGCCAGATATGCTTCAGAGAATCTGTATGTCCCTATAGAAAATTGGAAATATTATGATATGAGTTTTATAAATATTAAAGTACTAGTTTGAGCCGACGCAGAACCTCTTATGTATAAGTTGTAAGTCTTTATCTCGACACTGAAAGATATGCAATATTTATTTTAATTATTTGCGCTATGTTAATAATTTGTAGCAGTATTATCCGCTACCACACATTTGTTCAAAATTATGTATTACTTCTATTTGTAACAATATGTTTCGCTTTTTTAATCCACTTTTTTATTAACTTCTACCGAAAATACGCCATTGTTTTATTTTCTTAAATTACACTATAATTTGGAACTATGAGATTTACTATACAAAGGAGTAAAATCAGCAACAAGACTGTAAATTCGGATCAATAAGTACGAAGATAGGCAAAAAATCTAGTAATTTGGCATCGTTTTAAATATGACAACGAAACAACTATGATCTGGATCATGTGACCGTTTTCATACTTGTGTAGATGTTTAACAAACCCCACAACAACACTTAGGGAAACATAAAACTTCGCACGTGAGATGGGCTAGCGCCTGTAGTACAGAAATATTGCGACAATGTAAAAACAGCAGATAAAATTTTTTTCGTATCAATTAAAATTATACATACTCTTAGTTTTCGCTTAATATATAGCCTACATTTAAACTAAATACAACACGTTGTATACCGTTTGAAAGCTTATAAAATTCTGCTTTTTTGTGCGCCTTATTAAAAAGTTGAATCATTACCAATTTTCGAGATAATTACGAAAATAAAATTTTATCTTCAATTCTAATTTTTCCAATTTTTCGGGAAACCGGCGTAAATTTTGCGAAAAGTGCAAGAATACAAAATTGTTGAGCATAATTTTCTCTTTTCTAAGGGAAAGAGATGATCAACAACGGTCCATAAATGGTCGAAATAAGGGAGTTTAAGTGTCATGATCCGCCATCTTGAATCCAACAGGGCGACTAAACGAGCATCAATCAGATCACGTGACCAAAAGAAATTAACTCAGTTTCAAGTAGGTAATAACATCCAGCAGTCAAAATGAGGTCACGTAATTCACACTTGACATGGTCTAGCGTCTAAAAAGTTTTGATTTAATGAAATTTATTGGATTTTTTGGATATTGGATTTTATATTTGATTATAAGGTCTACAAATATATAGCAAGGCATTGATTTTGAATATAGTGTTGTAAAAATGTCCCCGATGCGCACGCAAAGTTCCTCAGAGGTATCCTATTGACTTTAAAGTATTACTATTATTCTGGTCAACAAATCCAATATTCAACATTTCATAACTATCAACACATAAAGTGTAATAGTTTCACCATACTACCACACACGAAAGACATTTTTACATAGACGGCCACTAGTAACGTATTCAATATATTATTATTATTTACGCACATAAGTACCCCGAAGAGGCAATTACAATTGAATAGTGGATTGCACTTTCAAATTATAGCTATGAAGTTTTTCTTTTGTATAATTTCCTGGAAAACTAATAACATAAAAACAATATAAAATATTAACAACTTCAAGTGTACAGTGAAACTCTTTATACAATGGCTTTTATCCTTTTGAATGAGAAGCTATACTTGTCACAAACAGCTGTTAAAATATGTGTTTCACAAAAGCAACCACATGTTAAATTTGCAGGAGTTTCTCAAAACTCTATACCGTTCCAGTTCACACAAACAATAATTTTCTCGCTCAATGGTTTTAGCGTAGTATATAATTTATGAAGAAAATTATTATTAATTTTACCTAACATTAGAAACAAATTTGTCACAGACTGACTCCAGTGCTTGGCATTCACGGCCGAGAAATGTTACCGTGATTTACTTATTTTCTTCCTTCCCAATAGCCAAATATGAATACTTACAATCAGAATTAATATCAAGAAAACTAGGCACACATTATTATGTTTGTATGGTTTACCATTATTTTACATTTTACTTTGATCCAGACTAGAAGATAGAAAGAGCACCATTCGTTGAAATTCATAGCTACGCAATGAATTGTCCGCTCGTACATTGGCATAGCAATGATTTTAGTTCAGCCACTCGCCAATCCTGATCCTTAGATGAGGATTGTAGCTTCTGGTGAGTACTGAACACAGAATAGGTTACTAATGTTTCTCACGGCGATTACGTTAACCTCCGACTCAGCATATATAACAAATTCACTTCATCACAACTGACTCTCCACCTTTTTCTCACTCCTTATTCACTTTTAGACTTTCGGTTAGGATCCGCAGAATACAAAGTAGAAAACCAAACAATATCTAATAATACAATAATTTACAAATATATATGCATGCATATTTAGATAAGAATAATGGTATGGCTTAACGTGATTTATATTTCTGTTAATTATTATTTAGGGGTTTCAAATATCCTGCAACCACAGTGTGTTCAAATTAGCCTTACCTAAAACCTTAAACAGCCCGTAAAAAAGTGGATTTATTTTGGGGTTATAGTGCTTAAGAATCGATGCCTTTTGAAAAATGTTTACTAATAACATCTCTAGTTCCTATAGGAGACAGAGGACGACTTTTCTTAAAATGTCCGACTTGATGGCAGGAAAAGCACTGCGGTTCTTTCACAATACTTTGTTTTTAAAGTTTCACGTCCAAAGTAGTAGGTATACTTTCACACGGATAGTTTAAAACACGATGTTGAATCATCTTATTACCACGTCCCTAATAGCACAAGTAGTCCACGGGACGTCCCATTATGATCCCGTACGACCCACAACGATCCTAAAAAATCCAGGATATAAATAGGTAATCCCAGAAAAGTCCCGCTTGGGACAGGCATGGGTCTATATGCATGGGAATCCCACGGTTGTCCCGCAAGATGACCACTAGCAACGGGAAATAGAAATTCACAAAATTATACGTATTTCTCTCATAATAAAAGAATATGTTTAAAAATCTGCAGAAAAGAAAATATAAACCATAAAATTTCGCCTGGTCCTTAGTGCTGTGGTGCGCGTTCGGAACCATTATTTGTTTGTCACAATTGCATTGTGGTTTGTAGTATTGGAGGGGTGAGGTTCAGCGGTGACGCAGTGGTAGATGTTAGTGAAATATTTTGTGTTCCAACAGATTTTAGTCTGCAGCATAATTGATTTCGGTAAGTGTGTGAAATGAAAATTTTAGTGATTTTTTAAAAAAAGGGTTTGTTATTCTAGTTGTAAAAAAAATGATGAAATGGTGATCGTACAGCCGTAGTACTCAATGTTTAAAGTTCAGCAGAGCAGGAATGCTATGAACAACGGATTAATATGGACAGATTTACAATAGGTCGGAATCTTTTAAAATATTTTTCACTTTTTAGGTTTCAAATAATTATCTAAAAACTTCTTACTCTTATTTGACACTGTTATTTCATGCTAAAATTATGGCGTATACTTTAAGAATAAGCACGCACTCTGATTTACCATAAAACCTGCATTGTACCTGATGTACCAAACTGATAAGCAGCCATTCAGTATCCAGCACCAGCCTCTGGGATTTTGTTAAGATATGTGTGGTAAAGCGAAGATGAGCAAATATTGTCTAGTTATTTTTTACTAGATTTGGGGCACTAGTATTACAAAACGCTCCTCAAAACTTATAGCTGATCGACTGAAGGGGCTTAGAAGCCCCGCAGGGCTAGTTGATTTCTACCTTTGAAGTGACACACGATTTGCACTGCAACCATTGTTTCTAACCATTTCCCAAATCTTCAGATACAACTCTTACCATCTCTTCCTAACTTGTATTCAGCCGCCTTTTGCCTTAGCAAATAGTTCCACCATAACATATACTTTCCTATGTTACTTACTCCCACATATGGTTTATGAAATTGAATGAAATGAAATATTTAGTTTAACGTCTCACGATTGTGCACCGAGACTATGGGAAACGGTGATGATGAGAAATGAATGAAATAGTGGAATGAAGAAAGTGGGAGGAAACGGGAGAACCCGAGAAAACCCACGCACACGGTGTTTGTCCACCACAGAGTTCATTTGGCGCGAGCTGGGTCGAACCTGGGACCCCAAGCACCAGAGATGAACGCTCTACCTCTGAGCCACTGCGGCCCCATATGGTTTATGAGCTTAAACAATTATATTACCGTTTCACTATTTTACTACTAATATTTTTCGACCTATAAATTTTACTTTTGGTAGAGCCGTCTGCTAAAGTTAACCCGCCAAGGTGTTAGTTAGCGAAATTGATGAACATGGATTATTTCCATTAAAACTGCTTTCATCATATGTTTTGTGTTTCTTTTCTGTTGTGAAGTGACTTAAGCAAACACAACAGTGTTGCACTCAAAAGCAGCGCACCAGAATCTGCCTTTTTACAAATTTTAACCGGACGTATCTCATGCAAATTTCATCATAATGTTGAAATTTGCAAAGACGATGCAATGAAACCGTTTAAAGGGTACTGTGGAGGCTTTTATTATTATTATTTTTACGTAGCTTGAGTTACATCTCTCCACTATATTAATGTTTAAATTAAAAGTGGTTTATTTACTTTACGAAATGCAGGTCTACCTGAGCGAGCGAACGGGGCTAGAAGGCCCCCGAACATATTTGCGAATTACAACTACAAATAATAGCCGAACCCCTTCAAAACGCAACGGAGGTTGAAAGGTTAGAATTTCCAAATATCGAGACTGTGAAGCGTGATTCGGGTTATCAGGCACCAGTGACGAAAGATTTTATGCGAGGAACTAAAGTCTTAATGAAATTCAATTAGGGGGTTGCTTTTTGTTTCTCCTCCAGTCTTTTACGGTAGCGATTTTGATTTTTAAAAAAAGCAGGGTTGGCTGGTTTAAACCAAGGTTTAAGCCAGCTGTTTGTTAAAAAAAAAAAAAAAAACAACTGGTTTAAACCAAGAAACGAAAACGTTCGTAAAAGTGTAAGTGTTTGTAAAATCTTGATGAACACACATTTGTGGGTTATCACGTTTCACTCCCGTATATTATTTGTATTATATTCAGACCTAAATTCCCCATTCATTACTCAAAAAGATTATACTACAAAAGCAACTCTTTTTATGTAAGTTTATAAATGTTTTTTTTTTTTTTTTTTTGTAGTTGTTATTGTTATGTAATTGCAATCAAAGAAACATTCTAAATTTTGTTTTGTTTCAATGTTTACTATTAATAAAATACAACGAAATTCCGTACTTTGTGTGTGTGGGGGGGAAGGGTCATACAGACCCCACGAGAGGCATTTAGTGAAATGAGAAGTATCTTCGATATCTATTTATGTATAAATGAGTCTGAGCCAAAGTGGACCCAAATAATTCGTATCTTTGTGATATGCAAATTAAGTCGTTGTATTTCTTTAATTTGGACCAATATAAGTCGTTGTTAACTAACTTGAATTAAATTAGTTCTTCTGTACTCCGTAGTACTTTGAAATTGTCCATATGTAATTCAGTATAAAGGTTTCACTTGTGTAACTGTTTATCTTTTTGTCCTTCTGAAATGACTCTTGAGAGCTATATTAAGAAGCATGTAAAGATCAGTACAACGTATTTTTATCAGGATTCCTTAGTGAGTGAGTCGGCAGACGTATCGCATTTGTGGCCAATTAGTCCTGGTTCCGAGTTCAAATGGAGGACAATTTCTATCGGATGTAACTCGAGAAGCAGTTTTTATTCCGCTTTAAGCTTATGTGACCCCTTCCAGCATAACCCGGCTGTTGCATAATAACATCAAGGCGAAACAAACTTATTTCTGTCCATATATGATATGAATATATAGAGCAAATTATTTAAACCAAAACAACCGTTTTTTTTGTTTTTTCAATAAAAACCATGGCTTTTGCCAACCCTGAAAAAAAGTGACTTAGTTGCGTTACGAAATATAGCTGAGCGAGCGAAAGGGGTGAGAAACCCCGCAGTTTTTTTTTCTTTCTTTCATTAGCACAATGGTTCACTGAGCTGCAGTACCAGTTCCGGAGTCATGGATCGAGTTGGGGGAAATACTAAATGCCATCCCAGTTAGGCAACTGCATTCTTCACGCACTTTATTGTATTTTATTCGCAAAATACGCAAACCTAATTTAATGCTAATATATTAAAATATACTAGTTTAGATTTTTTTATGACAACGATTTGTAATATAAGAAAAGATAAAAGTATTGCAGTAACTCAAATTGTAAAAGTTGAGCGAGGGTTGTATTCTGAAAACAGGAGGAAAAGAGAAAAACAATATCTGTGAAGGGTAATATTGGATGGAACAGGTTACCTTATTCTTTATCTGCACGGTGTGATTTACGTAAAAGTGGTAATTCGCAAATATAATCGATAAATATGGATGACTATCCCAGTCATGTGTTTCTTTTATTTATATATTTAGTCAGCTTAGACAATAGGTCTAGTGAGCATTTGTCCTACACCCGCCAGTGAGTGATGGAAGGCGGTGTTGGATGTAAAAGTAATGGAGAGCTACAACGTATTGTGCTTACTGCTCATAAATCCTTGTTATTGCCAGGGTTGGCAGAAACCATGTTTTGTCGAAAGAAAAGAATTTGATTAAACCATATTGTTTTCACATTGTTACTTTTTGTTCAAATTGATTTCTTTATTTATTTAGGTTACCTATAACTAAGTTTGTGTAGCCTTAACATCCTTATGCAACAGAAGGTTGATGAGCCCTTTCACAACATAAAAGGCTGTTCCGAAAGTAGACATCAATAAAAATGACGTAATAAAGTTAAGTCGCGCTTAAAATACAAGTTTTCGTAAAAGGCACCTTGTTCGGTTTGGTGCAATCAGTACATTAGCATAATTACAATCTGAGTTTTTACTAGGGAACAACAGAATTTGGGCTTCGCCCACTTCACTTTATTCTAATACGGATAGTATTCTGTGAATCGGGATTGTCCAGTTTCAGTACAGAGCTGGGCGGTATATATATATTTTACATCGAAAAGCTCCCGCTTTGATCGTGCCGGTGTGATTTTTCATAAGCAGATATTTTGCATATTAATTTTCCTAGGGTTATGCCCTAGGCTAAAGGAGACCGATGATAATAATAAGTGAAATGAAAGAAATGTAAGGAAATGGGGAAAACCCCGAGGAAATCAACACATATGGTGTTAAAATTTATTTTATTGTCACTGTATAATAGCCAGTTCGCTAAAACCGACGTTTATTTCTTAAAAAAGGCTGGAACTTTAAAATTAAAACTGAAAAGTCCAATTGATAAGATGTGGATGTAGCCAATGAGGTTTCGCAACTTCTAGTTCTGAAACTTAGTCGACTATGATCCTGCCAAATTCGGTCACCAAATACCTGGGACAAGTTTTTTTTTAAAAAAAAAAAAAGCTCGCTCACCTCAATAATCTGTAGAGTGATTTCACTTGTGCAGTTGTCTTTCTAAAATAATTTAAAATATTCACAAGTACGCAAGATTAATATAACACATTTCTATCAGGTCTCCTCTGTACATGAGTCTACAGCAGGGGCGGATCCAGGACCGACTTCTGGGGGGGGCGGTGGGATGTCATACTGCTACTTTTAAGGGCTCCAAACTTTGGGATGGGTTTTATTTATATATATAAATTAAGAAAGTTTCCTCTTTTGGGGGGGGCGATCGCCCCTCCCTGGATCCGCCCCTGGTGTACAGAGGGTCGAGCTAGGTCTTGGGTTCGGGGCCAGGCGGAAGACAGTTTTTCTTGGGTGCAAACTGGGTAAGTGATTTGATCCCACTTTAAGCTTTAGGTTCCATCCTTCATAAGGTCTCCGCTGTTACATAAAGATGTTATGGACAATCTGGGCTTGGAGTGTAGGGTCTCTCAGTAGCATGGCTATATGAGACGTGCAACTACAGCTTAACGTGGAATCTGAGTCACATGAGCACCCATCGCGAATTCGAGTCTCCCGCATCAAAGGCGCGTACGCTAACCATACAGCCATGAGGGAGCTTGCTAAGGTCAAACGAAATTAGTTCTATTCACATGTAATCTAAATAATTAAAGCAAATCAATTTAAACCAACAAACCTGGTTTAAACACTAACAAAAAAAGTCTGGTTTTAAACTCAAAGCTGTTTCTGTTTTCAAACATGGCTTTTGCGAGCCCTGCGGAAATTTCAAGCATTGATTTTTTTCACTAAATCTAGGAAATGGAAAGAAAGAGAAAATCCGCAGATTGCATATCTTCGAGGCATTTACGAAGACGGATAAAAGAAGTGACAGATGAATTAATGTTAACTATCTGTGAGAAGACTGTATCATCAGATAAGGAAGTTAATATTGAATCAAACAATGGAACGTCCCCGATCACTGGTTACGTGTCAGCAAATGTTCGAGGTAATACTTTAGTTGTGGAGGAACCCCTATATTCTTCACAGAGGCTAACATATGATGAAAGCATATCGGGAAGTGGATTGTCTTCAGAAGAAAAGTTAGACACTATTGGAACGTTCAAGACGAATGATAACCAACCAGTAGAGGAATATAACGGAAGATCACCGCTGGAGAATTTCCCTCTTCAAACACTGGACGACCTCTATGAGTGTGAGAGGAGGATTGCAAATGATCCAGCATTTAGGAGACGTTTGGTATGTTTAGCTCCGTATTTGTTGAATATATTTAGTTACGAGAAGAAAATGTATGTTTTCTTAAAAACGACAAATATAGGGTTGCCACCTACCGCGAAAAGCCAGTGAGTTTGAAGATTCTGGAAAAGTCAGGGATTTCTTTTTTAAAAAACGGGAAATTTGAGCTTAACTGAGAACATAAGAATCACTGCCAAACCAGTTTGTTTCTGTATGTCTTATTGTAAAGGAACCCATACTGTTCTTATGGGTGAGACAGATAGTATCCCCATTTCTGTTGGCTGAGCACTAAAAGAAGTAAACTATTACGTGATTAAAAGAAGAGCGGTAGTTCGGTTCTCCTATGTTATGCATATAAATTATAGGTAACAGGACATGTGCGAGTCATGTACATTTGTCAAATCGAAGAATTTTAACTTACAATTGTGCAGTTTTTTACTACTCATTTTTGTTATGCTGGTGGTCACTTTTAAATGTATAACGAACGTTTGTGGCGTAACTTGCTTGCAGTTTTAGGTCCCATGCTGTGAAATTTTAAATTTAAATTAGAGTAGTAACAATCAGTTTTTCAGTTCTTGTTGTTGATCATCATCTTGAAATTTACGTTTTCCTTTTAGTTTAGGTTTCTTGTAATTTAAACGTGCATACAGAGGTAGACTACTGTATTTTTGTGGTGCACTAATGGTAATGTAAATTGTGCTAAGCTTCAGACTGAAAGTTGCCAAATAGAGATACATATTTATGACTTCTGTAATCTTTAAAATATTCTTATGCTTCTACAATTCCTTACTTAGCTCTTCTTATCCACTATAGTATAGCTGAAGTGTATTATTTATTTTCAAAATTCGAAAGTACCCATTTGAGTAACTTAGTGTAAAATTTTGTGAGAAAACTTGGAGTAAGGGAGTTTTGAAATCCCAAAAGAGTAGCCAGCCTCAAATATGTTTCTAATTCAGTTTTATTAACGATATGTGTATGTTTAAGATGTAGCAGGCCCGTTGCCACAGGAGACTACGAAGAGCTAAGACCCTTCTAGAACATTTTTTAAAAACGTTGATCATGGTTACATATGTGCTCAGCCAATATGTTCTAAAAGAAACCTACATACGGAAAAAAATCATCAATAAAAGAGGCATTTACCATACCTACAACAGACAAATCAATCAACATTTTTCAAAAAACAAACCACAAGAGACACCAAATGAAACTAATAAATCTACACAACCAGACAACCGGCTTGAATGTGTCAGATACACCTTGAGTGCCTAAAAAATTTGCTTTATTTCTTTCTTTTTTATCTTGATTTAATTTCTTTTTTTTTCTTGTCCACAACGTCGGAGACAAACATTTAGCCGAAGCGCAGTCTTCGAAAATTTTTTGTTGTGCGATAAAGCTTAGTATGTATCGTGAATATAATGGTATATGTTCTCGCTATGTGTACAATATATTGAGTATTTTTTGGTGTTTCTTAATGTCCGAGAAATATTTATAACTGAAACATTGAAAACAACCAACTTCGATAAGAATGAAGTATACTTTAATGTGTTAGTATCGCTATTGTAATTTAAATACTTTTTTCAAAAATAATTACAAAGAATACCTCTAAAAAAATTTTATGAAGTTCATAACGTTTAAAGTGCTAAGACCTGATAATTCCTGAAATTACCAAGTTTGCAATCAATAGAATTTTATATTTGTACTGTGATAAATTTGGTGCGTAATTTAATGTTAAATGTTATATTTCAGATTGCAGAGCTCCGTAAGATAGGGGGTACTAATATTGACAGTATTGTTACGAATATAATGAAGCGAATTCTAACCAACATGTTAGCAGCGGAAATAAGTTGGACAGGCGGAAAGACGAAGACATCATTCTCAGCCCTTGCACTTTGTGATGTTCTTACAGGTAATATGTTATGATTTATTATATATTTTCTTTTATTATTATTTAATACGATTAACTAGAATTTGTATGTGTTTCCACTCGATTCGACCATCCACCACAAAAATTATCCAGAGGTTAGTATTGTAAGACAATTCTCCGAAGTAATTTGTTCACAGAGCTCAGTTTTTCCAAAGAATTTGTATGAGAAAATAAATGTCGATATGTTTCGAGAATTTAAATTGAGGATTGTGAATTTAGTATTTTATACCAGCTTACATAAAATTATTCTCTTAGTTTCTTGATACTCACTACTTGTTTAATATCATAATTGACTTTTCTTAAAATTTAATGATCGTGAACTGTTGTTTCATTCTATTTTAAAATTTATTTTTGAGAAAGAAGAATGGATGGTAGATTTTTTTTATAATGTTGAGCAGATTGCGTTATCCAGGAGATTTTTTTTTAAATCATGGTATAGTACACAAATATTTCTCATGTTTTGAAAAACCTCTAAACTTAGTTATAAGGTAGAATTACAAGCTACCACGTGTGTGAAATGCTTCGTGATTTTAAATAAAATTAGGATATTGTTTTTGAAATACACTAAAGTCCTACAAGTTATGGGTTAGCGGTATAGAACCACTTCATGTGTTGCGGAAAACAAATATAAATGCACATAGCACTCGACTTGTGTTACTTGAACTTCTGTAAAAGGTCATTGACCGTGATGTTGCTTCTACGACGAAAACTATCAATGTGTGTTGCTCTTGATAACTGCCAATATGCCGGATAGCCATACTGATCATGATCCCAGTTGATACGAACTGATGGTAGAGTGCGTATGTGGCGGAGACTCTAGACGCCGTAGACTCAAGTTATCAACAAGGCAGTTACAAGCTTGTGGCCTGTAATTATGTGGTGCGTGTTTTTATGGCATTCTTGGATCCTCGAGTCCGATTGACCTAGACAATATCAGCAAGCCAAAATTATTCGCGATTGGTTTGCTGAGCATTCTAAACGATGAATCGGCCAACTATACTGCTAGACATAAAGTTAATAGAAACATGTACGATATCATCGTACGAACCATTTGTGCACACGTTTTACTTGCAACAATCACGTCATAATAGCCAACAACCAAGACTTTATGAAGGATTTCCACCGACTTGTCGAGTCCATGCCATTCCAAGTTGCTGCACTCGCCATGCTCGAGAAGGCATAGCACGATATACCTATTATCTTTGTATCCCATAACTTTTGGAACCTCATTTCACCTATTGAAATGCATGTCAAATATTTCATATTCCTTCTTGTTATAACACATATCTATTGCAGAAATTTGCCAGTTTTTCTCATTCAGAAATATTATGTTTCCAGAGACAGTGAGGCAAAACGCGTCCAGCAAATTTGCTACAGATGCTGAGATCAAAAGACCAGTTCAAAGCTGGCTTCGTCACGCAACGGAAAGAATGAAAAGAGAGAAACGTAAGTAACATATTGACACTTTTAGGTTTGTAAATTGCTTGCTCTTGCTTAGTCGACGTGGTGAACGGAAGCTTCAAGCAATCAATTATAATACAGAAAATTATTCTGTATTATAATGTATTGTTGATGTCGCACCAAAGACACCATTGTGCGACCCTACTTAATAGTTCAGAAAAGTCGTTGTAAAATTAATAATACAGTCTCTTTGCATGTGTAACGCACCCGCGATAGGCATGGAAACCCATTTACGAAGTGGGATGTGTCTACTAAATACGTTTTATGACTTTTAACGCCAGTGTAGATGGCTATTGTAATTATTATAGTTCTGTATTTTTATCTTCATACAGGTCAGGCAGTCTTCGTTTTTAATGTTGTTTTGCCATGTCCCAAGAAATCCTACATGATATACTTTCACATAAACTATAAACATGCCAAAAGGCTGCTTGGGGGCGATCGTCCTTCGGGATTCTTCAGGGTGTTTACTGGAGTTGACTTCTTGACTTACAAATTTTCAAAACACCACCCTGGATTTAAAAAAAAGGTCATTACTATGATATTCAAGAAGCTGTAAAATGTGTTGATAAAGCTAGTTCTTCAATATTCTGATGGAAAGAATGCATAGAAACTAGTGGGTTAAACAAACAAAAAAAAGAAACACTATTGATTTTCTTTCTCAAATTACCAAGTTCTTTCAATGTTTGACCAATTAATTTTATCATCACCTACTCCCAGATAATGGGACTGCCATCTTGAAGGGTCTCAAAGGAAATCTTTACATTTCTCCAGTATTAGACAATAATTTCCAGTACATTCCAATATTTCCAGTATTTCAAGTACCAGTAGACACCCTGTTCTACACCACAGTTGATTCACATTATCTTCATTGTGTGTGTGTGTGTGTGTCCAGCGGAAATCTTGTTCTTTTTTGTACGGTTCGGGTAATTTTTGATCATCCCATTGCAAATACTTGTATCAATATTGTATTTTGTTTATTACTTAGTTGCTCCTTTCTAACTTCTATCTCAAGGTTTGTAACAAAGTAATGCTAGTAATTTGGCTTCATATGTTCCGTTTTCCACTTTTTACATGACATCTGATACAAAAGAAAGTAAATGAATTCACTGGATAGAGTTTTTTTTCTTTCATTGAAACAATTTTTTACTTACGTCAAGGGATAGTAATGTTCAACAATGAATAAAAGAGACAAACGTCATTATCCAAATCTCGAACTGGAATGTGTGTGTGCCTCGATTGCCCTGGACAGTTATTGTGCTGCCAAAATGTCTTAAGCCGTGGCAAAAATGCGAACTAAAGCTCACACCCTCACACACCCACGCGTTGAGCCAATAAGGGTTCAGCTGTTGCTAAGCGGGAGAAAGCGAGTGGAATTCCTTCAGCCGATAGCAGCGCTTGCAACGAAAGACTGGGGATCAAGTCAATGTGGTATATTTTTAGCTATGTTGCTTGTCTTTGCCTTTTGGCTTGATTACTGATTTAAAGGCTAACTTTATATATTCATCGCTATGCGAACTAAATCCAAACTTTGTGTGCTTTCTCTGCTTTTTAAAGTTCGTTGTTGGTTTATAATTAATACTTAGTATTATATTCACTTCTTGTCAGAAGCGCGACTGATTCGAAGCATCACATGTACTTACATATTTCTAGCGAAAAGATTTTTCAATTCAAGCAAAACAGGTCTCATTGTCTTATGACTGGATCATAATAATAAAGCGAGTAATTCCAACAAGTGTCATCTCCCTACTACTTTCCATACATCCATACGTATTTAACGTAATTATTAGATTTTTCTGTGGCTAATTTTTTTTATGAATATTTGCACTCACTTCGACTTTTAACAGAATTTTTCTCCTTTTCTATTTTGTAGGGAAAGGGGATGAACAAAGCGCGATGTTGACTGGCAAATGAACACACATAAAGTGCGATGTGACTGAAGCCGGGATGAACATGAAAATGCTCACATTATAAAACCCTAGATGTATATTTTGAAAGGGTTATTTTGAAAAAATCCCTTCATGTATGATAGCTTTTGAATAAAAGATTGTACGTGTGTAACCCATTTGTTTTATTAAGCATATCTTTCTTTGCTACACAGATGCTAGATAACTACGATCCAAACGTGACCTTCGGTTATTAATGATTAATTAGGTTCATGTTTCAGAAAAGGCAGTTTTTTTTTTCTAGTTGAATCATGTTCCATTCTTATTTTCTTTCTATCCCTTGAGGAGAAATTTACAGCTGAACAACACTAAGTTAGTTATTATTACAAGTAATGTGGAAAAATACTATATGCAGATAACTTATATATTGTAAATAGCTACATCTTCGCTCTTATCATTTCGCATAGTCCCATATATGACTATGTTGAATCGTACAGATCACTTTGTCACAAGGAAGACGTCTGAAGGATTTGATGATGATACAATGTGGCGTCAAGCATCCACTGGCTACATTTTGCAGTTTATCCCGCCAACAAGGAGATTGTCCAAAGGCACCGATTGATATATTTTCTCACGAAATTAAAATTTACCTAACCATAGCTAATATCATTGGAAACGTTACTTTGGTAATAGAGAGTGCAAGTCAACGAGTCAAACATTTGCTTTTGAAATGTTTACCTATAGCCTTAAAACATGTACCTGACGGGACCCACTGGGACTTTGAAGCGGAAGTTCATGTACAGGCCACCCTGTGGTACTGCACGATAGCTCTATCGGTAATTACAGAGTGAAGCTATTGGTTATTTTTAGGCTCTGGCTTTTCAAAGGCTCCTCTCAAGTAGCTACACTTGAAATGACACATATTCCGTTTGATTTGCACTGTACATTGTGTTTGCAAATCTGAAACCAGAGCCTGAAAACAGTCAATAGATTCACATCGTCATTTCTGGTGCAATGCTACACGGTTACACATGAGCTTCCATTTGAAGTCCCGTAGGATTCTCATCAGGATTTCACGGATGTCTCAGGAGTCCCACGGGATCGTCCCGGGATTATCCCATTCGCGTACGTGGTTCTGCCTGAGGATATCCTCTGGTTTCTTACGGGATTCTTCCTGCATGACTCCCGCTGGAGTCCCACGGGTCGTCCCGTTTCCGGGACAAACGCGGACATCTGGAACTCCCGTGTCAGTCCCATGGATGTCGCAGGAGTCCTATGGGAGCGTCCCGGGATAGTCCCGTTTTCCCGGGCGGGAGGGCCATGGGACATCCTAGGGAAGATTTTGTGCTATTAGGGCAAGTTGATTCGAAAAGCACCAGTTACCAATATGATCTAGACCTTGCTGCAGCTTTATGTTGTCGTCCACAGAATTGATTTTAGCATATATTTTTAGATTATCGGTATATAGTAATTTTTCATAGTCAGTAATACAGCCAGGTGAATCATTAATAAACAAGATAAATAATAATGGTCCTAAATTTGAACCCTGAGGGACTCCTGAGGATGCAATATATTCTTTAGATTTGTATGCATTAAAAAGAACGGATTGTTTACGATTAGATAGGTATGATGAGAAGAATTTAATCAGGGACGGAGAAAAGTGGAAAAGCTTTAATTTTTATAGTAATATGTTATGATTAACTTTATCAAAACCTTTTTCAAAGTCAATATAAATCACATTTACTTGGCTGCCTACATCTAATGAATTCGCTATAAAATCAGTAATAATTGCAAGATTTGTTATTGTGGATCTTTGTGAAATAAAGCCATGTTGTTTAATTGAGATAACCGGTTTGACGTGATTAAGGATTCGTCGATACAAGATGTGCTCAAATACTTTGCCAAAAGTAGGTAATATTGCTATGGGTAGAAAGTTTGTAATATCTTGACTATTGTTGGACTTCGGAATTGGACAAATTAATGCTGTTTTCCATTCGTCTGTGAAAGTACTTGTTCTTAGTGATAAATTGAATGCAATTAATAGGGGATATTTAAATATATCAGCGCAACCCTTCACATTGTAGGAGGGAAGTCCGTTAAAACCAACTGCCGTTTTGGACTTAAAGTTCTTAATAGCCATTTCTATTTCATTCAAATCTATCTGGCAAATATTTAGCGTTCCTATGCTACCATATATGTTATCTCCCAGATCTATGTTGGGATCAATTATCGTTTCTGAAGAGGAAACATACATTGATGTAAAATACTTCGCAAAAGTATTGGCTATTTCCTCGTTACTACACAGATTATGACCCTGAAACTTTAATGATTTGGATGGTAGCTCTTTATTTAAAATACTACTACTATTAATAATATATTTCGATTATGCTGCATAGTTTTGCTTCAGTTGAAGATTAAAGGAAACAATTTCAAAAACTTTTTCGAGTTCAGTCATTGTACTTGTGTTATGTTCTAAAAGACACTGGTGATGAAATTATCGTGACAAAATTTTCGGTGTGAAATTACCTATGTGGTAATATTTTGGTGACAAAATTACCGGTTACGAAATTACCGTGACGAATTTTCCGGTGACAAAATTACCGCCGCCCTCGCGTATCATGGATTCATAGTAATATTAAACAACAACTCTCGATTCTTAGGGTAAGAGGTCAATCTGTCTCCTTTTTCTACAGTCCTGCACATCTCGACATACCTGGCAACACTGTCTCAGATACCTTGGCTAAGCAGCGTTGCCAGATCTAGCATAATGATGCTAGATCTAGCATAATTTGCATGTCTCTAGCATCTAGCATCTTGCTTTTAGCATCCTGCCCAAATCTAGCACAATTTCAGCAAGTTATCAAAAAGCCGTAAAACCTGGAGATGAGAAAGAAGTTGGTCGTGGGAAGAAAAAGAACGGCAGAAATGTATCCTTTTCCATTGATTCATACACTCGGTAAACCATACAGGCAGTCTTATTTTCCGAAGTAAGTTCGGAACGGCTTTGGGCTTTTTTTTTTTGTGGCTCCACCCAGGGTTTTCTAATCCTTTAACTCCGAGGCATGGGCGGAGCTATGGTGGCCATTCTCCCCCCAACTTTTTGGCAACTTTACCATCTTTATTTCTGACTTCATGATCATATTTATTCCTGAAATGACAGCTCCGAGACCGACCAAAAATCTGCCCCCCCCCCCCAGCAGACGATTCCCAACTCCGCTTATGCTGCGAAGTAATTTTCTTTCAAAATATGTAAACAAAAACATTGCATTCATTTATACGATATATACGCCATTGAGTCTGACAACGACTGCAGTAATTTAGTTGAGTTAAAATTTTGGTGCGTGAAGTATTGAGTTCTATCCATGCATTCTTGCTCTCTGTGTATTTTAAGTTACGTTATCGTATCTCAACTTCCTTTTTTAAAACTCCTGAATTAGTAATTATGAGGATCTAGCATAATTTGACCGAATCTAGCATAAGTTCGATCAGGTTTTGGAATAATTCCGAGCTGTGAGTCTGGCAACGCTGTGGCTAAGGCTGAAACACGGGAAAATCATAACATCAACATACCTCTTCCAACGCAGAGTCTACACGCTTTCCTACATCATCAAAGACAAGAAAAATGGAGATGCTATCGAGTGCAAACAAGACACGGCGAAGGTAAACACTTCTGGAATATATTTCCAAATCCTACGACCAGAAAGTGGATTTCACCCGAAGGTTGGACGAGGAGACACGACTGTTTACTCTTTAGGTTATATCAAGGCATAGCTCAACCGCCGTATCTATTATATCAGCAAGGATACCGCAATACACCTTTTTTGTTACTGTGGTGAATCAGAAGGAAGACTACCCCATCTCATCTTTCGTTCAGTTAACAGCAGCTTATCGTGATATCCTTTATATGGTTCTGTGCCGGTACCATAACACAACACCAGTGAATGTGTCGTTTGCCTTAACGAATAATATACGCACAGTAGTTTATCATTTTCTACAATACATAATAGTGAACAACATTTCGCTCTAACAATACTTTTTTACAATTCAGTGAACATAATTAACATGAAAGGTTTTTCTTAGTGAACCGTTTAAAGTATACCTATACCGCCAAACTCATCAGTTCTTAAACTGTCCAAACGTGGAAGCAGGGGCAAGAAAGCAACAAGAACAAGAATGGCATCGGGCAGTGGCTGTTGTAGTGTGTGCCTCGTGGAGTTCCGTGAGGTAGAAGGCTAAGTGGGACTTGCTATACACCTACATTACACTTGCACTTTCTGTTACATTTATACATACATACACTCCCTTCTTTTTTATACGCATTCCTTTTTCATTTTACACTTCCCACTTACCCTAATTTTTTTGCCCTGTTCGTCTTTAGTGGTCAAGTCAAGCGAATAAAAATTTCTTATATTCGGAGAGCAGGAAATATAATGGGTTTTCTAGCAATAATATTTTAAAGAATCACACTCCTCACGGGTTAAGGGGAAATAGTTTTATTACCCTCTGTACAATATGTTGAAAATGTCTCCTTTTGTTGCAAAAATTTAAGCCAATATAACCCTATTACAGTATTACATTCACCTCAGAATATTTATAGCACATTGTTGGGTTCTGATAAGTAAACGTCAATCAAAGAAAGAACCGCATCAAGCGTTGCGATTTCACAACAATTACAGTAAAAGGTTTTTCAACTTTTTTAATAGTTGAAAAAAAGCATGTCAACACTCAAGAGTTATACAATTCACGCATTGCCGTTTTCTTCTTCCACAATATATATAAACAAATCTGTCAACACTCGAGAAAATTCAACTCACAGACATCTAATTTAAGGAGTAGACCTCCAGTCCCTATATCGAAAGCATTATGTAGGAGGAAGCCAAAACTGGAGTAGGGTAGGCGGAGCTTAATCTTCACTATATTCACCCACTGCTTTCCAATTCAATTACCGTTTTGTATGATTATTGTTATGTGTAAATGTTAAGTAACGTACTGCACATAATATTTTCTTTCGTTAGATTATTTGTATTATTGCGGTGAGGGTAGGATGTGGCATTCCGTCCACACGTATTAAAAATATTTGTGCGTCTTGTTTGAAACTGAGCGTCATATAAAATATCGTGATTTGGATTTCATTAGGCACCAGGCTTAAGGCGTAATAGGATTCTTGTAGCGCTTTGTCTGGATTACGAACATTTTCGATTGTGTGCAGTGTGTGCTGGCGTAGCGCTGTTTTCAGTAAAATGAGTAAAATACTAGGAACGCCAAAAGAGAAAAGGAAGATTCGCGGAGAACTTTCATCTGAAGAAAAAGGGGAACAAAGCAGAAAGAAAAAAATTCAAGAGGACTGGCTAAATGATCCAGATTTTAAAGGCTGGTTAAAACGAGTGCCGGGTAATAACTGTAAGTGCAGATGTGTTGTATGCAATGTTGAACTACAATGTGGGAAAAGTGATCTTCAAAAACATAGCAAAGGTCTAAAACACAAAAACGCAGTGAAATCATTTTCGGCAACACCATCAATCAGTGGATATGCGCAGAAAAATAGGACAGACACTAAAGATACTCCTACGTCCTCAACGAAAGTGAAAGAAGCTGATATAAAACTAGCCGCTTTCTTCGCTGAGCACAACGTAGCATTCCAAATATTGAGCACCTAGTTCCCGTTGTTCAAGATATTTTCAAAGATTCTACAATTGCTCAGGAACTAAAATTAAAACGAACGATATCAAAGATTCGCTTTCTCCATTTTAGTTGACGAAAGTACAGATATTGGATTTAAGAAGTTTCTTTGTGTTCTTGTGCGCTATATTTCACCGATAACAGGGAGAGTGAAAACTCAGCTCTTGGAGCTGGTAAATCTAGATTCACGAGACTGTTCGGCAGAAAACATATATACCGCCTTTAACCCTTAAGTACTATGGACGAAAACAATCACGTAACTACTATGGAACGGTCTGTCAGACCGCATTGTTGCTTCGCACTTTCTGAATAGTAGTTTTATTGCATATTTTCTAAAATGCTCTCCTACATATCTTAGTTGCTTGTAGAAAAATAGAACATAGTAATTTCACGATGTAAAAAAAGTTTTATATTTTTAAAGGAATGAGAAAAAGAACATAGTCAAAATTTGCAACAATCCTCTCATTGTTATTCTAAAATTGTAATTGTTGAAATATTCAATTTTTTCTCCGTTTCTATGTAGTCAAAATAACACTAATTTGAAATACACTCTTCTTATAGATGCACTGAGAATAAAAAGATCAGTAGAAACGGAGAAAATAACATGGAATTTCAGCTTTTTTAAACTTTCAAGAAGGTACTGTTATAATTGTACTGTTACATTTTTTGTAGTAAAAAGGTAATGAATAAAACTTATTTTTAGTTCTTATATGATCGCGACAGTAAAAAGAATACGTGTTGCCGGTAAAGAAATTACCACACTAAGTTTTCTGACAGCATGCACTTTCTTCAGGTAGGCACTTATATATTTTTTATTCTGCACTGCAAGGAAATCGGTACCCCACATCGCTGACACGAATATCTTTGCTTTCCGTTTACAACTCAGTGGAGAGTGGACTGTTTTCCTCTTCAACTCCTTGTGTGCGATGGTGGGAAACTCACTTTCAAGCTGTAGTATGCTCTTGAATGAAAAAGTCAGCTCTCATGGGAGATGTCCAATGAACAATCTACGCTCTATGTAAGTCCAACAGGTCCTTTTGGCAACGTTTTCACGAAATTAAGTCTTGTCATCAGTGCGGAATTAGCATAGACTTGATGCAAGTCATACGCATTGACACCACACGCAACATCCACCAGCAAAAAGAACATGGCTATCGTCTTGTTCAACGACTTGATGTGTAATCTGTACATTTTTGTCTACAGTATCCACTCCGCCTTTACTCATGTTATAAAATATGATTATTTAAGGTTTTCCAGTCTCTGGGTCATTATTTGATGTATGGTGTAAGACGTGCCACACTGTAAGACACCAAACAGCTACTAATCGGTAGATAACGAAAGACAACTGAACAACAAAGTACTCACGTAACTACTATAGTACGTCTGTGAGATCGCTCGACCCCTCCAGCGCCGCACACGGGGGATCAATTATAACGCGAACTTCACAATACGTAACCATTTACTAGACAGGAAGGTAGACGAAAAGATACACTTGTAGTAGTGAGACTGTGGAAAATATAATGATACGGAAAGTAGCAGCGGTCCATAGTACTTACGGGTTAAAGAGCTCCTTATTTCCAAGGATATACCCTTAAATAATATAGTCGGAGTTGCTTGTGATGGAACCAGTGTTACGGTGGGAGGCCAGAGACTCTTTTGTTTCGCGCCTTAAAAAGGATTCGAGTGACCTAATTTCCATGGGATGCATCTGTCACTCTGCAGCTTTAATCGCTAGCAAAGCCTGTGAGAAACTCCTGTGGGCACCGGAAGAACACGTAAAAAATATATTTCCTCCTATTTGTCATGCAGTTCAAAACGAAATGTACAATTTCACGAAATTCACGAAATTTTGAACACGGAAAGGAAACAAATTCTCAAGCCTGCCCTTATGAGATGGTTAGCAATGCATGCGTGCGTGTGTCGTATTCTTGAAAATTGGGAGGCGCTCAAAAATTTTTTTCAATTAGCAGTCTTCGAAGATAAATTGAAAAGTGCAGAAATGATATTGACAGAACTTAATAATCTATTCACAAAGACATACATGTTCTTCCTCAAATATGTGTTGAGGTACCTTAATACTTTTAATGTACTTTTTCAAGGTCGGAAGATACTTTTTCATACCTTAACCGAATCTCCTGTGCGTCTTCTGAAGGAGATAGGGCAGAACTTTTTAGTGTCAAGTGCTTTACAAGATATAGAGACAGTGAATGCTTCATGTCCCAGAAACTTTCTTCCCTTGTCCGAAGTGTACCTTGGCCCGGATGCTGAGAATTTGTTAAGTGAGTTACAAACTTCCGGGGCAGAAGAAGTGCGAAAGAGATGTTTGGAATTTTATGTTACAGTGGTGACTGAAATTCAACGACGCTTACCAGTGAATCAACCTCTGCTTCGTGAACTAAGGTTTCTGTCTCCCCCTGTAGCCTTAGAAGTAAATTTTAGAAATGACCTAAAAGAGCTTACACATTTGGCCAAACACTTCAGTCAGCGTATTGACGAAAACGATTTGTTTATTGAATGGAGGGTTCTGCCACACTTCTTTAATGCCAACAACAAAAAAAAGTAATTTAATGGCTATGGAATTGGATATCATGTGGGATTTCATGTCAAAAACGAAAGATTTTAATGATGAACTTAAGTTCCCCAACTTAGGCAAGCTTGCAAGACTTGTACTCACATTGCCCCAATCAAATGCTGAATCGGAAAGAATTTTCTCCATTGTGAATAATGTGAAAACAAAAAAGAGGAACAGAATTGGAGATGATGCTCTTAATGCAGTGGCAGTAATGAGATCAGCTTTTCAGGCGAAGAACATAGATTGCTCTTCCTTCAAAGTCAGCAGCGCTAATCTTTCTCTCCACAACTCCGATGATTTGTACGACTAATGATGCTGAAGGCTCTTCTGCACCACCTGTTCTGATGTCCCTGTGATGAGTTAATATTATTAATTTTTGTCAGATTTCTTCAGTATGTGAAACTTTGATTTGTTGTTATTGTTTATGATTTCATTAATTTAATGGCTCATATACTGAATTAGAAATATGATGATGTGCATCAACCAATGAAGACGCTGTTTGTTGCAAATCCAGGTTTATCAGCACATGATAGTTTTAAACTTCGATTTGCGCAGAACAATGGTTTAATTAGTTAATGAAAACCATCCTCGTATTAATTGCTAATATTTAGTCTGTAAGCTTTTCTTCCTGTTAGTGAAGAGGGCTTTGTAGAAACCCATGTTAACTCGGTAATTGAAAGTTATAAAATTGATAAAATAAATATTGTGGGAAAAATCAGGCAGAAGTGGGAAATTTTCATAATTGATGTGGGAAATTCAACTCCAGGCATCTGGCAACACTGGTATCCAGTCATAGGAACAATTACAACGTGGGTAGTAGTATACATGAGAACGCCGTGATCTGCGTTTCTTCTGTGTTCTATTACCACTTCTACATGAAATACCATAAATTTTTTACGTAGTGCAATAGTAAGAAGTATCCATGTGCACAAGACATGCGATATGCGTTACATTCCCTCCCCCCCACACACATAGTCATAGATAAAGTGCAAGGGCACTACAAATGCAGATATAAAGTACAGGTACGTTCCTTTTTATTTTCGTATCAGTTGATAAGTAAATCAAAGTCGCTTTGTTACCCTCTTGGTAAGTTCGTAGATACTCAATGAATAATCCCTAAAAGTATGAGCGTCCAGCTCCTTCGGGAACTCACGCGGCTTTACGTATACTATAACCCAAACGTCCTTGTCAAAGAGGGTGATCGATGCTCCTTGTAGATACCCGTAAACAGTTTTATATTTATCACCTATATGATGTTTGTTTGAGACAGTTTTCTTTAACCGTTGTTGTTTATGGAGCAGAAGAAAAGAAGAATAGCACGTTAATGTTCACGGTGAGTTAATATAAAGTACATATTTACAATGTGGAGACATCAATTTTTATATATTCATAAATCAGTTTGTGATTCACGCTGCTGCTTCTTTTTTTTTTTTTTTTAACCCTAAAAGTCCTCGTCCCCTACATTACTGTTCCCTGCGCCACATGACAGTATCCTACTTAGCACAGATAAAGTTTATGGTGTCCTCCAGAAATGTATTTTTAAACATATTTTTGTTCGTTTTGCGTGTAAATATTGAGTCCAATCAAAGTAAGAAAAAGCTGTAATGCAGAACACACAGATGAAGTTGAGCTAAATACCCACGAAGTAGCGCGAAAGCTATGTTACTCAGTCACGGAGGTGCCGCTTGAGAGTCTGTCCATGAGAGAAGGGCAGCAGTAACTCTGCATTTGCTCATAAGCTATAATAAATCGTGGAAAAAGGAGACAGCCATCCGAGGATACTAGCCTTTTTGCCTAGCCTGATGTTTAGTTGATGAAGCTCAGGCTGTTTGCAGAATTGCAAAAATATAGAATAGTCATTAATATTGGAACCTTCATCTAAACGAAATCTTTCTTATGTTAACGGATTAGATCTGAAAATCTAGTAATGCAAAACTTATAGATCATACAGCGATGGAATATTTCATCTTTTCTCTTTATTTTGGTTTATTAGATACATTTTGGAAGAACACGTGTGCAGATTGAGTATACGTGTCCATACAGAAATTCATATAATTTCTCTGAGTATTTATTTTCTGTATCTTCAGCAATCAAATCTAAGGTGTGCAACTTGCGCTCCATAGTGCAGTTCCACTTTTAGTTTTCTTGTACAATAATGCCGAGCATCCTGTCCTAGGAGGATAGGGGGAAGTACGAATACTCTCTAACCGAGTTCAGGCAGGGACGCATGAGGTTTACGTACGCTAACACGGGGTATGTCTGTAGGTAGCGAGCACATCAGCGATGTTAGTTATATGCGTAATCGTGAGAAACCCCGTTTTTTCACGAATAAATCTTTTCTTTAAAACTCCTTGTACTGAGCTGTGCATTTGCTATCACCGGATCCCCGGTGCAGATTCGTTTTAATAGGTCTTATGCAGGACACAAATAGTCCTGTGCTAGGTAGACAGTAAGAAGCACGAATGCTATCTAATCGCGTCAGCGCAGTATCGGGGGGTTCCACGGGGAAGCGCGAGGTTTTATCAGTAGCGAGCGGTTGCGTCAGCGATGGTTGGTATAAACGTAAACTAGGATTGTAGAAAACCACTGCTTTCACGATACAAAGATATCATTTTGTTAAAATCTTTCCTTGTTACTTTCATCACACGTCATATAGTTCTTTATAAATCTAACAGTACTTACCTTATAGTTCAGCACGTGCACACCAGGTTCGACTTTTATTAATATACTTTCACGTAAATCCGCACCTCACAGGTAAGAGCACAAAAAAATTTCTTACTTACATACTACCATACTAAAGTAATATTATTAATTTCTTCTGTAAATTTTTCAATTATATGCATCCGTATAATCAATCTGCTCATAAATACGGATGGCAATATTGGAATTTCATTCAGTATTGGATAAAACTAACAATAGGTAAAATGTAAAAAGACATATATGGAGAAAACAAGCAGGTGCATCGTATTTTACTTGCTACATTCATTTCTAGTAGTTTTAAATTTCATTTTTAGCATTTTTAATCCACTACGTTGTATGAACTTATGAGTTTACTGCGTTGTTGTTGTGAAGTCTTTCCGTAAATATAAAAAGTAAATCGAACCATGTTTCTTTATAAAGTGCTACTTTTGTAATGGGATTTTGTGCATAAACGTGTTTTCTTGCGGTCAGCCTACTAATTGCATATCTTCCAAAATTTTCGCGCATGGGTCCTTTTTGTACAATCCGTCGCTCGCCAATATTTTTCATTTTAGATTCAAAAGAAGTAGTTTTCTGCTGGTAGTTTTGTTGTACAATCTGCAAAAACTCTCCAAAATCACTGAATCTTGTGATATGTGTCTGCATCAAAAACATCACTGGCACTCTCGCTAAATTGTTCCAGATTTAGGAGTATGACATCTTCAGACATATTTTCTCGCCATTTTTTGCCGTAAGACAACATGCATATCGCTATTGGATAAGAATACCAACAAAACATTAATGAGCACTTTGTAATACAAGAGGAAGTACGCCAACTTACAAAAGATATTTTAAAAATAAAAATTGACAATATTTTAGTAACCTTTCGAGGAAGAAATTTGTCACGTCGTCTACGTGTATAACTAGGTTAATTAAGCTTTCAGTTGCTTCATTGATACCGTAACATTTTATTTGAATCTAGCATTCCTTGTTGTAAAGTGTGTAACACAACCAGGGCAATCTAAACCCTAAATAACACAGGATATATATAAAGAAGATCTGAAAGCAGCAAAATAATGTACAATGATACAATAATTAAAAAATCAATATATCAAAGGGGTTGCGCAGAGCGCGTTATATGTAGTGATGGGCAGTGGGACTATTCCCGGTGGGAAGAAACTTAAAAAAATTGGAATATTTTCAGGTTTTTTCCCCTGGCCTATAAATTCCCGGAAAGGAATTTATTTCCATTTCTTAGCATTATCTTCCAAATTGTAAGAACTATATGACTAATTACTTTATTTTAATATATTATGACTTACTTCTAGGTTTTAAAGAATTTGGAGGTTAAAAAATTTAAAATTCTTTGACAGTACTTTTTATAACTAATAATATGTTGTTTTTTTTTTTTTTTTTTTTAGTTGCATTTCCATTTGCACTAACAAAGAGTAATTGCTTAGTATTGGGGTGCCAAAACTAGCAAAAAGTAGGATGATTAATTATGGAATAAATGAGTTGATAGTAGTGTTCAAGTAGTCAAGAATGTATCGAACACATTTTTGGGGGACAGTAGGGGATTTGTACAAACCGTAAAGATAGGTCGAAGTGATTTATGTGAGAAAAGAAAGTGAATTGTTGGTACGAAGATAGGAAACAACGCTCGCTCGGCAATGCAGTCTAAATTTAATGTTGGCAACGTAATTTAACGTATGAAACCATAAAACATCAGCATCGGAATAGAACATCACAAAAAAAGTAGTTGCAAAATCTGACCCGCCAATGCTAAACAATCGCCAAAACTAGCAAAGTACTAATTTACCAATGATGGAAAGAAACCATTTTGTAAAGTAATGTAGTATTATGTAGAACTAGAAATGAAGTACTATTAATAAACCCTGCACCACCGTTAGTAATAGGCGTCAGTGTGTCTCTTTTCTCTGACTCGAATTTCTGAAGAAGTACTCGAACTTCTTTTACATGTGAATTAACGCATGGAATTTCGGGAAATGGGCAGGAAGATAAGTCGTGTGTGGCAATGTTACATGCAGAATTATAAAGACAAGAAAGTATCTTGCAAATATTGTAAACATACATATTAATGCACAAATGTTGACAAAATGGTGGGAAATGTGTGTTCTGACAGTTACCCAAATTCATTTGTTTAACATTTAAAAATGTAATATGTTTATAATATCAGTAGTAAAGACTTAGGAAATCCAGTATCATGTAAATTTAAACTGTTTAGCAGTTTAAAATTATGTGGACTTACTATACCATTTTTGACATATTTACTTTCATAGAACATATTGTAAATAAATATTCATTTTGCGTACACTCTAAATATAATAAAATATTAATAAAATACCACAACATCGGTCAGGTATACATTCTAAAGACTCCCCTGGGGACAACAGTAATAATATACTGTGATATAATAACAAATTTAACTTTGAAATCTTATCGTAATATAGTAATAGAATGTAAATTTCTTTGTGATTGTATATAAATTCTCGGAAAATTCTCATTTTTGGGAATCTTCCCGGAGATATTCCCATGGAAACTTTCCGTAAAATATCCTGCCGGGACTTTACCCATCACTAGTTATATGTATACACTTGTAATGTTGACTCTAATTTAGAGATAATTCAAAATTGCAACATAATGAAATGTCTCATAACTGACCTATTTAATAAATATAAGAAATTTTCACAAATGTGGAGCAATGAGCCAGCGCTGTCCACTTCCAAATAATTCTAAAAAATATGCAACAGTACGATGTATCTACACCAGTTATTAATACAGAAATAATAAATGTGTTGAAAAGATGGAAAATACCTAGTTGTTGTAGTTGGCATATCGCCAAGTATTGTAAATAAAAGCATTAAATATATTGCTGACCCCCTGTGTTTCCCCATAAATTTGTCATTCTTATATGGTGATTTCCCTAGGATATTAGCATTTAAAAAACTAAAACCAATGTATAAAACATGTGAACAAATTAGTGCTTGAAAATTGTACACCTTTTCATTTCTCTCAATTTTCTCCTTAATTCGGGAAACCCCAACTTGTGTCCGAGCAGCATCCTTTTAATTTAAAGAGGATCTGCTAACACACGAGGATATGCTCCTTAAAAGAGAAATCGGAAACTGCGATATATATATATATATATATATATAATTTCTTAGAAATTGTCCATAAAACATAGATAGTACGGAGAGATGTATAGGTGTTATTTGCTTTATCTTTGCCACTCATTTGAGTTAGTTGCACATAGAAATCTTTCAAAGCAGCAATATTATGGAATAAGAGTCAAATTGTTTAAATATTATGCGGAAAGTAATAGAAATTACACGCATTTAACAAACCCTACTACATACTGTACCACATATTGGGAAAACATGCAATATCATGTGGAGTGCCACAAAGATTCGTATCAGGTCCATTATCTGTTATACATGAATCTCCTTCCAGATAATATTGCTCCAACGGAACTATGCCTTTATTTTGATGACGCTAATATAATAGTAAACGGGAAAATAGACGAGAAAAATATTTTCATCATCTGCGCAACAAACATGTACAGCCTGTAAATATTTTAATTGAAAGTAACTAATTAGACTGGGTAAAATCAACCAAGTTTTCAGGAATATAGGGAGATAAAAATCTCTCCTGAAACGTGGCCATAACTAAACTTAGTAACAAAAAATTAAATCAGATTTACTTCGCAACTAAAGTACCGTATTTAAAAACTTTTTAAAAGATTCTACTTGAAAAACAGTTTACTTTTGATTAATCCATTCCAATTTAACATGAAGGAAATTAGTTAGGAAGGTAGTTTAGGAAATTCATAAAGAACTAAGTATTTCTTACAATATAGAAGCGAATAATAAGAATAGTTGCAATATTACCAAAAGATCACTGTAAATCAATATTTAGAAAACTTCGTATACGTCCCGTTCACTGTTTCTCTATCTTAAATTTCTTCATATTTGTAAAGGGGCATGTAGAGGGTGACCTCACACAATTAGAAAAACAGCATTCATGATACAAAAGACAAACGAAAGTTTTTTATTGTGGAACATAGAACTGCATTATAAGAAAAGGTGTAAATACGCGGGTATCATGTATTGCAATAAAACTTCCCAAAATATACTGAGTCAGGACTGAAGTGAGTAAATTTAAAAAAAGATCTCAATTTATTACAACACTGCTTTTACTCGGTACAGGAACACATTAATTGCTAACTTCATATAAATTTTACACGATGTAGAGTAAATTACTATCATCACTTGCTTTTAAGGTTATATATATATATATATATATATATATATATATATATATATATATATATATATATATATATATATATATATATATGTGTGTGTGTGTGTGTGTGTGTAGGTTTATCTACATACCCTTCCAGTAGTAACTGATTACATTCAAAATGTAATGTTTGATTTAAATCATTATTGTGTTAGATTTGTGTTATATATATATATGACGTGTGCACTTCAGATGCATTGGAATACAGTACTGAATATATAAAATAGGACCGAACATAAATACAATACACCTGCTCATCATTTAGTGTCTAAATTACGGTCTACAGGAACAAGTGGCATTACATTTTCTAACCCAGTTCGTCGAGTAGAAGTGACAAAATGTGAAATAGGCAATGAAGAAAGAAACAGTTGTAAAACAAACAGCAACCAACACCGAAACACTCTTTTGAAAGCATGTGTGTGTGATAGAGAGATGCCTTATGCAATTTATTCTAATAAATAACCGAACAAAAGTAGGTTACCTTTTATTTTTCTGTAGGCAGTAAAACTACCTATTGTGGTTTATGAATGTACCAAGATCTTCTCATGTAGCCCACTACCAAATATTCATTATCTGTACTGAATAAAACGAAGAGGATACCAGCAACTCATTACCATCCTATTTCTGTTTGTTTCATCTGTACACAACATCTCGATTATATGGTTGTGCTCGCGAAAAAATAAGCCACATGTATAATCAAAAGCACCAGTTTTTTGAATATGGAATTGTTTAACTTTAACAAACAAAGGTCTCCGTATCAATCTTTCTGGAATATCTAATGTAAACCTTACATCACATCCCGCCATATGTCCCGTTAACTCCCTCCAGCTTACAGAATGCTCGTTCGGTGACGTTTAGCTACATTAGGTTATTTTATATTATTTTGTTTGCTTTACATGTTATAATTATTTCCGGCGGGGCGTAACAGAACTTAACCCTCACATATCATTACGGTTGGCTAAGGATGAGTGCTCAGTATAAAGTCGCTGTTTCGATTTCTGGAGGCATATTTGGTGCAGATTTATTTTGCGGATCCATGCATACATACATTGCATATATACTTCTTTTTCAGTAAATCGACTTTCTGTATATTGGACAATAATTTCTTGGTTGTGGACTTACATTTGCCTGTACAGATTTACTTTATGAGGCTCAAGTTTACGTACGCAATTGTGCAAAAACATTAACAAGCTTGTCCTAGGAGTTCACTAAAAAGCACTTATGCTACCTAACTGAGTCATGGCAGAAGCGCAGAATAGGGCCTGGCCGGTAGCGAGGGTGTGCGTGAGTAAGGAGGAGGAGCGTCGGAAAAGATAGGTATAAATATAAACGATAGCGCTAAACACTGAATATGTCATAAATTATTTACTTTACCTGTTATGTATTGCACGTTACTGAAGATGATGTAGGTGATATCCCGATATGTTTTCATTGCTTGAATATTTGTGCTCCAAAGTAACATAGCATTGCTAATGTAAATTCCACAATCTTGTTGATTCCTTACTCCCTAACAGTTCTATAGTTGCGCTTGATTACTGAGGAGTAACACATCGACATCAGATCCCTCGCGTTTATGGTGTGGTTACTAGGTACGTTATGGGCAACTCTGTGCATAACCGTTTCGATTTCTGTTGATGTATCTTAATGTAAACACGCATCTCAAATGTAAGGACACACCATGTTTTGGTTATTTATATTTAGTCAAATAAAATATTACAAATTTGTTCTGTAAATTTTGTACATCCGTAGATCCGTCTAGTAAATGTGCACCAAAGCCGGAATCGTGCACTGCCGTGGTTCGAATTCCACCTTAAACTCTATATCTTCATCCTATGTAGCCTCGGTGTTAGAAATAACGCTAAACCGACCAGTCATTTCGCTAAACTACCATCTTGTATTTTCGCTGCTACTGCAGAGTAGGTATGGTTGTAAGGAACAACAAAATCTGTCGTGCTCAATGTGTATTCCCAATATTTTTGCAGTACTACTTTTCATCATCAATATATTGAAATTGCCGCCGGGAAAATCTGAAATCGTAATTGCTGCATAAATGAAGAATAAAGTTTTTTATCCTTGGAAACTAGTGGTGGTATTAGCTTCTTGTAATAATAATAGTAATAATAAAACGAAATTCGAAGTCCTTACAATCTTCAGAAAGTTAAGTTAAACGGTGACTTCATGCTTGAATTTTTTTTTTTTTTTTTTTTTTTTTTGTCGTATAATAAAGTATTCTTTGATTTGCACTGTCAATTCTGATATTTCACCTTCCAAAAATATACATGACCCACAAAATCATTTTCGCCTGCCTTGGTTTAGTGGCTAACGCATGTGTCAATGATGCACATGGTCCTGTATTCTATTCTCGCTGGGAGAACAAAAAATAGTATCAAAATCGTTCATTTTTATTCTTCTCCTTTAGCCGAGGTCAATAATTGTGGGACGTTAAGCCAAAAATTTGTGTTTTCAATTCACAGACCGGGCTATTTTCGGAGGCAACGACTAAACAATCCAAACTTTTACTTAAAATTGTTACGTTAAACTACATGTATTTAAGAATGAAGTGCTTTCTCAACTCAACTAAAGCAAAAATGTGAAGTCAACGTACCGCCATATAGATGTATGGTGATCATATCTTAAGTGCATCATTTATTACATCGCTTCTGATGCTTGAGACAAGTATTTCAGTCAGTATAGATACGTATCAGTTTAATGGAAAATCATACTCAGAGATTAGAAAGGAATAATTGAAGCAATGTGCATATTTTAAATTGTTTCTTTTCCCGCTTCTCTCTCTCAGCAGTAATAATATACTCATACAACATCAAACTAAATGTTCATTTATTTTTATGTATTTCATTAAAAATTGAACCGAAGTAATCCGCACGAAAACAGGAACCTTATCAATTTCCACATGATCGGGTCATTTGCTTCCAGTTGAAACCAAAAGAACCAAACTTCACTAGAACAGAGAAGCTCATGAGGTAAAATATGTTACAGCATCTCTCTCTCTCTCCCTTTATAATTCAGAAACAATCTTGGCATATGTATATTATTTTGTAATTTATGAAATTTTCAAACCGAACGTCTTCTGTGTGATTTTCTTACACCATCCATAGCAAACATCACATTGCATGGCTTTTTTAAATCCCACAATCATGTTGCTGGGCTAAAGGAAACTGTAAAGATTATAATGAATTCAGAGAGTGCAAGAAAACAAAAGATCCACGCACACAATGTTTGTTTACAACAAGTTCCACTTGGCTATAGGTGAGATAGAACCAGGTACACCACGCACTAGAGATGAGCGCTTTACCATTTGGCCATTGCGAACCAGGTATCACCTTCCTAATATAGAAGTGTCCTAAATTCCTAAGAAAGTGAAGAAAATGTATTGAAAATAATAGCTAACTGAAATAGAAGGTCGGCATTTTGAATTCGATATGGACACTGAAAACTATTTCCAAAACCGTTGGTGCCGCGAAAACGATATTTGATATATTAGGGTGCATTATCATTAGTGAACTACGAAAATTATTAATATTATCTTTAGAAAATCATCTAAGATCCAATATGTTCAACAAAAATTTAAAAAAGAACTATATAAAAGCCACATTAGTAAAAATATTTGATTTCTAGTATCAATGTTGGACTAATAGGTATATACATGATTATCGGCGCAAATCTGTTCTCAGCATTGAGAGGGGGACATTTGGAAAAGAATGCTGTGGAAATGAAGAGTCAGAGTTGTCTTCAACATGGAAGGCGGGCAGACTTGAGGTTCGTTCTGGGGAGAGAATAAGGAATATTACGATAGATGTATCTGATTTCTGAGGTGAACGTTTTGTGTGTTATATATCAGGCGATGTAGATCAAGTACACCCATTTCCTCTGGATTTCTGTACGTATCTACAGCTGAGATAATTTTCCAGTATGTGGAAAGGGACATATCCTCTTCTTTCATTTATTGCAATTTTAGTCTAAGTAGCAGGATCAAAATTAATACAGATTGATTTGACCTAAATGCGCCAGACACGAAGTTTAGACTGTAATATTAAAGAATACGATTTCTTCCTAAAAGTTAAACAAGCTAAGAGACGTCAATTTCATCTCACTTTCCTTTCTGGCAGTTAAACACAAGTCGTCACACTTCTCCCCACAAAGCACTTTTCAAATAGGATTATTGGGCTGGACACTCCTCCCGATTTCAAGATTTGGGGACATATTTCCCTCAACCCGGGATTTGCGCCAGTGTACTGGATGAAACTGTAATACTTGTTGCAAGTAGAGAGTAAAAAGTCTTAACATGTAAGTTATTACACGATTTTCAAATATGAGTTTAAGATCGTGTGTCAAAATGTTCAAAGTGTTTTCAACATTTTTGTTTCCGTGTGTGTTTTAAAACATTCTGAACATTTTTAAAACATTCCGAACATCTTTCTAATTTTGTAAGCACATGTTTTTAAAACATTTTTTTAACCATGGCAGAAACAGGTTGGTTTAGGCCTTGACAGGAGTTTTAGTATAGCTTTGTCATGTTTGCATACTAGTAATGCTCCAGTTTTAAAGATAAAATACAGCTTCAGTGCACTGTGCGGAAATACATCGCCGTAGTGTCCACCTAGCAGGGGAGGTTAGTTAGGTTATAATTCTATAAAACTCAAACATGATATGTTACAGCCTTGACCATACGCGCCATTCTCACACTGCGTGTCCCGCTACTAAATCATAACGAGTGTATCTCTTCGTCCAATAGTCCCTTCCACCTTCATATGCAGTGCCGCTTACATCATCAGAAATAGCGAAAACAAACATCTTGTTTCACCTGACTTCACTCATTCTTCATCAGAAATCAAAATAAATTATCCAATTAAGGCTCTAAATTTCCTTTGGTCCGGGGATACAGCAGATACCCCTTAATTAAATTTAAAGAGTTTACGGAATGGGTGTTAGTGTGGCAATTTCATTCGTTAACTTCCTGTGTTTATCGTTCACTCATCCACCTAGTGTTAGTCGAATACATGCTATGGAAATGTTTCTAGTGTAAAATCATTACAAGTGCATTACGACGGGTAAAATAAGTGAATGCATGGAAGATGACTGTTATATATACTATTTTACACCGACGAGGTATTTCTGCACAGTGTACAGAAGTTCTGCTTTATATATACATGCTGAGGGTTACTAATATTAAACCATAACAAGTGCTATTGAAACACGTAACATAGCCATAACCCACTTATTTTCACTCCCTCGTCTACGCGTGTACCCACTGTCGCTGACACATTTGGACGCTTCGCATGCACTGCCACTAGCTTCGGCCTGAGGAAGTTACAATTATTTCAAGTTATATAACAGAACTTAAGGATACGAACATATAGTAACAAAATTGAGTAAACTTATAATACTTAGAACTGTTTCTTAAATGAAAATCATGGATTCTATAGATATGACTGGATACTATCTTGTCGTCCAGTGTAAATCCTGCATAAAAGGATAAAAATTATTAGTCAACTATTTTTATTTTTATTTTAAATGGTCATTTGTAGAGATGTCTTCACATTTAAATAGTTTACAAATCTTCAGTAATAAATGCAAATCCAAATTTACTTAAGAGCCTTTGTACCTACAATTTCCTTCAAAGTAATAGTTAAATAAATTATCCATCTCATTTTTTCATTCGTACACAGCTTGATAAGATCACTAATGCTCTACGTGTATCTCTGTTCATTGCAAACATAAGTTTCAAAATCCCCAAGTTATTAAATAGACTACAATTCACTTGTATTGCGCTGACATAGAAAATTGACTTGCCCCACACTATGTGATCTTATATCGCCTCCTGCTTTTCAACTGTTTTACTTCTCTCATCTTTCTTCCCCCTCATGGCTATGATATCATACTCTAACGTCACTTCCGCTTCTCGACAAACTAGGCTAAAAAATGTAATGTCATATAAAACCCAAAATATAATCTCAAATTGCTAACTTCATACGAGTATAAAGTAAAGCATAAAATAAACGTTGATTTGAAACCGTCTATTAATGTGATTGCAGTCTCTGTCTCGACCACGCAGTATATACACGTGATTACCTCAGAGTATTAATATGTTGTTTGAGTAATTAACTGTAGCTGTGATGAGTTCAGAAGATTTCAGTTGAGAGAGTGAAAATAATACTCCGGAAGCAGTGTTTCTTTGGATGAATCCTATTAGAAAATTCTTCCGAGGAGGATTTCACTGTCGAAGAAGAAACTCATTTGACAATTTAGGAGGAGATTGTTTGGCAGCTATGTTATAAAAAACGTCAACTCTGAATCAAAAAAATATTTATAGAAGAAGAGGGAAAGTTACACTACTGTGTGTAAAGTAAAAACTGACTCTCTTCTACTTTCAAGTAAGAAAGATAAGAATAAGTCATAAGAAAAAGACTACTAATATGAACAGGGATTAAATTGAAAATGGGTTAAGTGGGAAAATGAAGTAGTTTTCTCACCCATTTATTTTACTTTGATGTTCAAAAAAAAAAAAATGGAATTTGTCGTTAGCATTTATGTCGATAGACATGTTCGGTGTTAAGATTTGGTGATATATTTTGATGTTTTAAATATTAAAAATATCGGTATATCTCAAAAAAAAAAAAAAAAAAATACCATGAGAAAGAACATGTTTTTATAAAATGTTTGTTTAGTCAAATATAGCGTACATCCCTTGTACTACTTTTGTTCTTTCGCACATTTACGGTAGATTACAAACTGCAAACTACTGTGATCAATGCCGACGTCCGTTTTGCGCCGAGCATCGAGGTATGGTGTGTGTCGCATGCATGGAAGAAAGTTAAATTTCAAATGTAGACTTTGGGTACTCTCTTTCCAAGTTATATCACATAATTATGTCTAAGACTTAGTATTATTACTCTACTTACCAATTTTGAGCAAATTACGCATAATTTGTCAAGTTAAACATATATTTAGTTTACATATATTTTCATTTACATTTTTCTTTATCAGTATGTAATAGTTTTTTTTATATTGAAATATTTGTATAATGTATTCTTTTACTTAGATCATATAGCAACGATATCTTATTGATTCAGAATATGTATAAAATATTTAGTTTTTTTCATAACCTTACCCAAATTTGACTTTATAATTTAGTCGTAATATTTACTAATGCTTACCAATAGTGCTTCTCTTAACATGCTTGCCACTCTAGGGTTAATATACATTTTATCATTGTATGAAGTAAGATATGCAAAAAAGATATAGGCTATTATTTTTTCTAATAAATACTGTAATTAAGATGTTATTTTATGAAAGCAACGTATTTTTACAGGTAAAAATATGATGTAAAAGAAAAAGTTTAAAATGTAAATATAGACAATAAACATTCGTAGTGTTTCTGTTAACAATGGCTGTTCATTTGTTTTCTTGAAGTGATTGTTGCTTAGAGTTTCGGAAAATGTACGAGAGAGGAGATAAAGTATTGCCATCTTTTGCATTGTTTTCCTTCCTCAATAATTTTGACATTTTATGATTGCGATTACCTTGCTACATAATATTCAGGTGTGAACATACTTTTTTTTAAAAAAATGGATCAAGAAAATTATGATTATTATGCATATTGCTTTCTATTACTCTTGTGTTCATCTGAATTAAAAATATGTGTTTCATTACTAACATTTAGTTTAAGAAGTTTTAAATCAGCAACGGTTAGATACATTTGTTACCGGTTCTAAGTAAAACGTTCAGTTGTTGAGTTTAATTTATCATTGTAGGGTTGAATTATCTCATCCTGAAAATTTGTTTGTGAATGTATTCACTTTGTTTACAATCATTTCTGAATTCAACGTAAAATTTCAAACAGATCAAGTTATCATGAACCCACATGAACTAATGATGGGTGACAGACTGAATCTATTTAGTTTGGGTGCCTATTTGAGTGTTAATTGGGACAGGCATCAAAGAGAAGAAGCGCATGTACAAGGCCTTCGTTTATTTTACACCTATCATGTTTTGCCTGACAGAAATACAGTTATTTCATGTCCTCAGTGCAACCTTAATATGCACAGTTACAAATCGTAATAGAGGTGTTGGTTGGCGTTTTCGGTGTGCTAATAACCACAGGATTCAGCCCACGAAGAATACTTTTGTCGAAAGGATTCATTTGAATAGGGTTGGAGCAGATACTGTGGTGAAGGCTGCGTATTGTTGGTTGACAAACGTACCCGTCACACAAGCCGCAAATCAGATACATGTGTAGCATGGTATAGCTACTTTAGAAGCGTTGCTACAAAAATAGCATGGCATGATTACATTCCTATTGGAGGTAATAGAGATATAGTTGAAGTTGATGAGACACACCTATTTCGAAGAAAATCTAACATTGGGAGAATGGGAATGTGGCACGATGTGTAGTTATTTGGTGGAATTAGTAGGGTGACAAAGCTGCGGTTTGGAGTCATCGTTCCAAATAGATCATCTGACACAATACTTCCACTTTGCAAAAATACATAGATTCCGACAGCTTTATGTGCTCTGATAAATGGCGAGCGTATACCAGATGTAATCAGGCGTTCAGTGGGCATGTAAACGTAAACCACACAATAGGATTTGTCCATCCTCCAAGAGACGAAGATCCAATATGGGTACCGGTAGGAAGGTTTGATCTCACGTGCTTGGATAAGCAATGGGCTGGCCCACCACCCGCACCAAATTTGGTTCCATTAAGGTATCATACACAAAATGGGGTACGATCTTGGGAAAATCTTAAAGTTACACTTAGGACTTGTAATAGCCTTGAACTGATAGATGGATATGTTGGAGAATGGATGTACAGGAGAAATATACTAGATCGAATTCTTCAAAATGGGCCTAAATTTGAAAGATTTTTAAACGACACGAGGAGAGCATACCCAGGAATAGGGAAAGAGAGAATGGCGGAAAATATAGAAGATTGTATGTGTCACGAATGCGATCCATAAAATATATCAAATTTTAATATGTACCTGATCCAATGTGAGAAGCAGGAAGGCCACTGGAGACGACGTCATACCAGCAAATTTGCTCAAGCGACTAGGAGACAATGCAAAGAATGTACTAATTTCACTTATTAACAAGATGAGTGGAAAATGGCCGAATGATTTTCTTGATCTAAATTATTGCCTGACCCAAGGAAAAACAAACAGAGAAGTGCAGGGGTCACGGAACCATTAGCCTTATTTCCCACATTGGAAAGATTATTGCGCGCATACTGAACAGGTGGCTTGAAAGTAAGATAGAAGAGATGATACAGAAAGATCAATTTTAACTCCGGAAAGGAAAAGGCACCAAAGATGCTATTGGGCTGATCAGAATTGTATCAGAACGAACTCTTGACACAAAGGAAGATTTGTGTTTGCGCTTCGTTGGCTGGCAAAAAAGCTTTCGACAGGATCAATTGGATGAAACTTCTGAAAATACTTAAAAACTGTGGTCGATTGGAGAGACCGACTATTCATTCGTAACCAGTATATAGGACAACGAGTGAAGTGGCGCTTGAATAAAGGAGAAACCAATAATGTGGAAATTGTAAGAGGAATCAGACAAAGATGTAGTATGTCGCCCCAATTATTCAACATTTACAGTGAATGTTTAATGAAGGAAGCATTAATGGGAATTAAAGGTTTCAAGATTGGATGGCAGATCATGAACAAAATCAGGTATGCACATGATACGGTTGTTATAGCTAGAACCGAAGAAGGACTGCAGGATATGATTTACAAAATAGTTGACATTGGAAAACTATACAGAGTGAAAATCAACATCGAAAAATCGAAAGTCATGAGAATACTCCGGCGAAATGCGTCCTTACCGGTCAGAGTAGAACAAAGAGAACTTGAAGAGGTCGATCATTTCAAAAATCTGAGAAGTATTTTATGAAAGACGCGTTCTGTACCAAAGAGATCAGGACAAGAGTTGCCATATTCGAAGAAGCATTCAACAAGAAAAAATCAGTCTGAACTCCAGGACTAAGGAAGAAGTTGGTGAAGTGCTGTATATGGAGCATTGGATTGTATGGTTCAGATACTTGGACATTACGGAAGTTAAAGAATAAATATTTAGAGAGGTTCGAAATGTGCTGTTGAAGAAAGATGGAAAAGATGAAAGGGACAGAAAGAATAACAAATGAATAGTTTTAAAAAGGAGAGAAGAGGGCGCTTCTAGCAACCATCCTTCGTAAGAAGGCCAATTGGATTGGACATATGTTGTGAAGAAATTGTCTTCTTTATACTGCCATAGACAGAAAGATGGAAGGAAAACGAGGAATAGGAAGAAGAAGAACACAACTGATTGATGACTTGAAAAATAGAAGAAAATAAGGGAAGTTAAAAGAGGAAGCTGAAAATCGAGAAATGTGGAAGAAACATTTTCATTCCCAAAATTAATGTCATGGGAAAAAAACCATTACAAAAGGCTGAATACAAACAATAGTTATAATAATAATAGTAATAATAATAATAATAATAATAATAATAATAATAATAACTGACCCGAAACGTTCGTCGTATTTTATATAGTTCTGGTTTAGATTTTAGACTAAACACATATGTTTCAAATCTAAAGTAAGTAACTCATTTAAAAATCATTGGCCTCAGGAATGCGTATAAAAAGAAAACGAGCAGATTTAAACAGATTATGTTACATTACACATTTCGGTGCGAGCCGTTCTCACACTAGGTTTGTGTTTCACATAGAAAAAGAAGATCTGTGTTACCATTTTTTTCTTACTTCCTGTACGACTTTGACCTTGAAGGAAACTTTGTTGACTCAGTGCTTTGCGTTGGCTTTAAAACGTATAAACATAACCTTATTGTTTAGTTGGAAGGATGAATCAGTCCTTTAGGATTGTTGGTTCGAATATAGCTGTGTTCGCTGTAACAACAATGAATCGGTAACAATGGTCGCGTGATTTTCCAGTGTTGCCACCACTATCAGAATGAATCAATTCATTTAGTCGGAGCAGTTTTGTGACGAAAACTGATTTTTTGTTTCGTACACAAAAAATTTTCTGAAACAGATTATTGTTTCCTACACAAAAGTTTTCTGAAACAGAATTTTGTTTCGTACACAAAAAATTTTCTGAAACCAATTTTGTTTCGTACACAACAAATTTTCTGAAACAGAATTTTATTTTGTATACAAAAAATTTTCGGAATCAGTTTTTGTTTCGTGCACAAACAATTTCTGAAACAGAATTTTATTTTGTACATATTTTTTTTATTTCGTACACGAAAAAAAGTTCTGAACAAAATTTAGTTTTTTTTTTTCGCAAAACATTGATTACAGAAAATTTATTTTACTGGTAAACTGATTCAGAAAATAGAAATTGAAATCCCAGTACAGAAAAATAATTTGATATAGGATGTGAAATAAAACACAATTACTTTTTTTCATGTTTCTGTACATATATTTTTAGCATGTTAAATAGAATACAGTATTTCTTTTTCTCCATCTTTGTGTGCATTTAATTTTCTTCAAAGAAAGACTTGTCCGTAACGGGTACAAATTCTGTAAAGAGAAAATAAAACATATGAATATACATGGTAATATTTATTTTGTTTCTTATGAAAGAAGAAAAACAGATTATTAACATCGAACAAGAACATAAACTAACTGATCAAGAGAGAGTGAGGTGAGAAAAAGAAAAGCAAATTTGACGTACCTGAATTCCTTTTTTTTCTCCACTGGTTTCTGCAAGGTGATGTCATCTGAGTTTGTCTCCGTTCGTGCATCGTTGAAGCATGTCCCGTGTTGCGTTTGATTCTTTGCCCATCTTTGGGAGGTGATGTTGGTGAGATTGGGGAAAATATGGCTGTTATTCTGTTCTGGCTTTTTTATACCCATAGGGCAATGTCTCGTATGTGTCTGGTATTAATCGGCGTTTTTTATAGTTAAAACTGTATTTCTTTTCTTCAGGTTTTGTGACAAGCCGATGATCGTGGGTTCTGTAAATTTTGTGTGGCGTGCTAATGGAGATTTTTTCACTGGGTTGATTAACGATCATTTGCTCCAGACTATTGAAATTTAACTTTTGACTTGCAGTATAATTGAGTGTGAATCCACGAATTTTCCATACATAACTGGTTGATTTCGGGTCGGTAGATTTCTAAAGCGTATTCTTTTGGGCCACCAGACATGAATTTTTTAATGTATGCTTTTGGTCCAATTGATTCCAGTTCATTTGACATTGAACCAAGAAATACTTCTGGTTCTATTGTGGGCTCTGATGGTCGCTGCGTGAATATCACGGAATCTGTATCGAAATATAGTACTCCCTCTTGCAGCAATTCTAAATATTTGTAGAGTTCCAGACAAGCTTGACACGTTGTAAATGCTCCAAGGACAACATTAGCATTGTGATTTTGTACTGGAACATCATCTTCATACTGCCCATAAAGGTATAACAACGATCATTAACAGGTAAAATTTGGTTGACTTTTATATCTGGAGCAGTTAATTTTTGATACAGTTCTTTGGGGTCGTTAATGATGGTCGTTTGGCTGAAATTGTCTCTTATAGCGAGTCGTACCCAGAAGGCATTTAAACAGAGTTTTGCAAGACTACGACGTGTTGAATTTGTCATTATATTTGCTGCATCCAAAGTTAAGCCTTCACGTTGTTGTACCATTTGAATATACTGCTGCTTTTCTTTTTCGGTGACGCAATTGGCGGGCCATCCAGAAGCTTCTAGCTTAGATTTCAAAAATGTGTTAATGTATTCGCTGAATAATCCGCCAGTCTTGTTTTCTGGATCGTATACGGTGATGTCGTAATCCGAAATTTCGTAAATTTCAATGACTTGATACCCAAGTTCAATGGCTGTTTGAATTTCATAGGACACCCACGTTCCTGTTAGACTTCGTTCACTGTCGGAATGTGTTCACTGTCGGAATGTTAAAAGACACGCTGAAGGGGAACAAATTCGTGCGTAGTTTTTTCGAAAAACTAAAATTTTGTATACGTTAATGGTAACTTTCAAAAACTTAGCTTCCTCATAGCTAAGTGGCTAGCATTACGCTCCTCTGGCCCGGGTTCAACACCCAGTATGAGCTCAGATTCAACATTTAGCTGTATTCCTAGTCCCACTACTGAAGGGACGCTAAACAAAATCAACAAATCACATCAGTTCTCGTGCTTACTTCTAATGTGTGGGATTCCTAATTCGATCCCCTGTCAAGTAACTGAGGGTACTCCCACTTATTCTTCCATTTCCTCTCCCATAGACTAAATATTTCATGATAAAATAAACAGTGATAACAATGTTATCGTCATGCGTAATATATTTCAAATGTACTCCACGGATATTAAGTAACGCTGTTGATAAACCCTTAATAACTTACCTCAAATTCAAGGAAAGGAGTAAAGTCACGCTGTCACAAAAGGTACACCTTCATTTATTCACGATCTTCATAAAAGTAGGACTTCAAAAATGAAAATGGATTTTTATTTAGGCCAGACACATGTTCAACTATAAAGTGACATCACTATCAACCAATCAGAAACAAAGAAACTAATAAATGACATCACGAAGAACAAATGAAAACACAGAATTCATCATGTATCATGAGCCGAAACGTGATGTAACAATCGATCGTAACGTCCTTTCTCCTTACTCATCAATCATTACGACATCTAGTACCGCGATTCTGATCATGACATCGTACCGTTGACTCGTTAGTTTCTTACGACATTCAAATTAACACATCTAAAATGTGATTCATTTTCCTTAAACTTGATTGAAAAATGTAACACTCATCGATATGTTACGAAACTGCCTTTGACATAAATGTAAAGTTCAGCTTTAAAAGCATCGTATGCCATAAAAGTGAACGAAAAATAAAAAAGCATTCATAAGCCTGTACTAATTCATAACGTAATAAATCATCAAGAATACGTTTTTAATAATTTTAAAGAATCATCATAACCTCTAATCCAAAAATCCCAATTCAATTACGCCATAGCCGGGCCAAGGTACCTCTAACTCATTTGCACCAGCGTGTATGGCCCCTGAATAAGCATTAGCAAAATTTCAGTAGGTGACGCAATCCCGGGCCAAAGCATCCCTGATTCATTCACTATGGTCCATGGTGGCCCCAAATTGGATAATCAAGAGTGCGATAGAGTCACCTCCTTACTACTCAAATAGCTTCTTCCACCATGCTTGACGAAGTTCGGACATGTCATATTCATCCTCTGCTTTGTATCGAGTATCATTTTATTTTAATTTTTGTTAATTTCATTTTCCAGTGTATTCTTTGTTAGCACATGGTCCTTATTCTCTAGTAGTTTGTGCGTATGCAACTCAAAAGTTGCATTTAATTTGTGATAATTAGCGTATTAATCATTGCCTTTTAGTGTTTACGGCAGCCTCGTAGGTGGGGTCCGTGACATGAAATACTGTGGTCATCACAACAGGGGCTCGATCATTCTAAATTATTTTACTGAAAAATATATTGGTTCGTTCAGCCAATATTTTGTAACGGGGAGGGGGGGGAGACATGAAATTCTTAATGCACAGAAGCTTGATAATCAAAAAAAAAAAAAGTGCTGAAAAAGATTTTACAATATTTACATCCTTCCTCTGTTCATTCAAATATAACAATTTTCCTTTCATTATGACCCTAACTATTATAAAAAGTACATATTCACTATTATAAAAAGTACATACTCATACTAAATATTTTACAATATCTGCGTTCCTTTCTCTGTTGAATCAAATGTTAACAGAACTTTCTTTTCATATAAATTTCTGTTTTTATTATTCCGTCAACTACTGTCTGTTAAAATGGCAGGTTAAAGGGGCAGTAGAAAATTGTTTTTGAAATAACATATTTGATACTGCAAGGATGTGATGACGAAAATTTATGATAAAAAATGTCCACGTTGTTACACAGTGATATTATACATTCCGAAGCTTGGAATCTCCCTTGAAATCCCCCTGACTAGTAGCAGAAATTCTGAGAATTCCGTAACTCTTCTAGAAATTCTGAGAGTTCAGTAACTTTTCTAGAAATTTCAAATTCCCTGACTCTTCCAGGATATCTCGCTCACCTCGCCACCATGTATTTCAAGTAATACAAATTTCATCATAAGAAAGAGTAACCAAAAGCTTCCCGTAGTTTATTTTTAACGCTGGTCCTTCTTTTTCTCATTTCATTTTCTTCATCCTTCCTTAATTTTTTCATTTCTGGTCACCCCCTTGGCTACGTGCCTGGTTTACGGAAATGAACTTTTGAAACTATATTCAAAATCTGGGATATTTTTATAGGTATCCTCTCGTATGTAACGTACACGCTGGGGATGCGCCCCTAGTGAACAGACATGTTAATGAAAAAAAAAGCGCTTAGGCATAATTGAAAATTTGTTTCAGCATTTGCAGCATTTGTTAATAGGACTGGTTCTCCGTGTCAGCAAACACTTCAACTTTTTAAAGTTAACCCTTCATTTTTACATCTTTCCTTTATCTGTACACTTTGCTATCGACGCCAATAATGTCTGAAAACCTTCAATGTAATGTTTTCCTTTATTTGAATAACGTAGCACATAGTAAATTAACTCATCTCTAACGTAACACTAAAGTAATTGTAAGTGTTGACTTCCTGAGCTCCATCACGAAATCGATATTTGGAGAAAAAAAGCGTGAAGAGCGTAGCTTTAGTGGGGAGTAGGAGCTCAATATCGAAATTTGAATTGAGATATTTTAAATATTTTGCCTTCGATTTGACCTTGATACCAGAAATCGGGGGCAGCAACAATCTATTTCTCGTATGATAGGCTAACACCTATATATATATATATATATATATATATATATATATATATATATATATATATATATATATATATATATATATATAAGTATGTCCGGTTTAACCGGTAATTTTAGTGGTTTTCATAATACTGAAGTAGGTTTTGTTTTGCAAGCTGTGTGTAATAACGCAAAGTGGAAGATTTCAATATGAGTGGAAAAATTAACATATGCTAGTGATCATGGCTATCGCTCGGACTGAATTATTAACCAAATAAACCTTAGAGAGCTACGGGGATAAGAGTGAGTACAACATTTAAACACGTTCAGAAAGGTTAGATGGGGGGTGTGCATGTCAGACAATCCATACATACATAGTATTGTCGGTAAATTTATTGAATTAATAAATGTCTTATTTATTACAGATGTCATATATATATATATATATATATATATATATATATATATATATATATATAGATGGTGCTCAGAAAAATTGAAACACCTGAACGAAATTGCAACTTACCAGATTAATATGGTGTCGGGCCACCTTTCGCCTTCAGAACAGCCTGGATGCGACGTGGGATGGAGGCATATAGAGGTCGTGAATGGGAGCACGTGGAATTTTACACCATTCCTCGTGCATTGCATCGGTCAGTTCTGTGAGAGAGGATGGAGGTGGAAATCGTCGCCGGAGTCGTGTTTCCAAGACGGACCACAAATGTTCAATTATGTTGAGATCTGGGGATTGGGCGGGCCAGGGGAGGTGTTGAACTTCATCCCGATGTTCCTCAAACCACGCTGCAACAACGCCAGATGTGTGGATGGGTGCATTATCATCCTGGAAGATGGCGTCATTGTCCGGGAGCAACATCCAGACCATAGGATGCAAGTGGTCTCCTAAAATTGCGATATAATCGTTGGCAGTGATTCGTCCGCTAAGTGTGACCACAGGACCCAATGAAATCCATGATATTGCCGCCGCATCACCGAGCCGCCGCCATGTTTCACAGTTGGGCGGAGACACTGCAGATCATAAGTTTCTTTGGGCGTTCTCCCCACATAAACACGGCCCTTGTTTGGGAATTGAGTGAAGGATGACTCATCCGACCATATCACACGTTTCCAGTCTTCAACGATCCAATTTGCATGGGCGTGGCACCATTTGCGGCGTGCGAAAGCGTTATGGTCCCTGATGAGCGGTTTGGTCCGTGCAACACGACCCCGTAAGTTCATGTCATGTAATTCGCAGCGGACTGTGATTGTCGAAACAGGGTGGGGGAGGTGCTGATTGAGTTCCTCCGTCACTTGCTTCGCAGTGGCACGACGGTTCTGCGTGACAATGCGCTTTAATGCCCGGCGTGACCTGTCACTCATGATTTTCTTCCGCCCACTGTTCCGCTTCCCCTATATGATTTTTGTAGGCCGTCATCATCTTCGACACTGTCCCACGCGACACACCTAACAGAGTAGCCACTGCCGTCACACTCACTCTACATAACCGCGCACCAACAATTTGCCCTCTTTGAAAATCTGAGAGGTCTCCCATTTTACACTACCTCCGTCTGCTGCAGCCACTGGACACTGCTGTTCCACTGCGCCTTTCGTAGTATGGAGACCGACCTAACACACCACCACCAGCGGTCAGGCGCTGCGGGCGCCATGACACTACTGCCAACCCATACATCTGACGTGTTGCCAACTACAGGTGTTTCCATTTTTCTGATAACCATCTATATATATATATGCGGGGTAAGGCATTATTGTCTCATTTTGAATCATTGCACCTTCAGACTTTACGTTCTGTTGGCCTCATTTTATCCTCCCCTAATATAGATTATCTAATTCGACACTTCCTATATGGCTAATTAATGTTATATGAGACCTGTAGCCTAAGTATCTTGTTATTCGCACTTCAAAACACCTCAGCTTAGCCTTACTTTAAAAAGTATTTCACCAAATCAGTGCTTTGACTAGTTTAGTGGTTCTCAACGTATTCCTATTCAGAGTTGGCGTGGGTCAATGAAAAATTGACCCACGACCCACTGACTAGCGATGCGCACTAGTCGAGACATGTCTCGAATTTCGACTCGAGACACACTTTGTAAAATTCGAGACTAGTCGAGACAAACGTATTTCTCGACGCGAATTTTCGAATCGAGACAGGTCGTAAAAATCTCGACTTGACTCGAATGTCTCGAAAATCTTTCTATAATTCTCAATATTATTTTGAAGAAAGTACTTATTCAGAAACACTCGCCACGAGAATTTCGGAAACTGCAGGACTTGTCAGATGTTCGAGGAGTGCTGTGGTGAGTGTCTTCAACAAGTGGTGAAACCAAGGGGAAACGACTCCAAACGTCGAGGTGTTTGGGTCCCTCCACCTCATTACATATGTCGGACGTTGCAGGCTGAGGAGACTGTAAAACAGGACAGGCAGCGAACTGCGTCCGAACTAACATCAGAGTTTAATGCTGGGCTAAGTACAAGTGTGTCTGAACTAGTGTTGTAAAATTTCCGGAAATTTTGAACCTGTTGATAAAAAACATTTTTTTTCGATATCTTTCCGGAAAAATTAGGAACATTGAAAAAATTTTAAAATGTTTGTATTTGGTTAATTTTACTAGTAATGATATCTTTTTTTTTTCAAACACGTGAAAAATATAAGTTCAAAAATTTCAATATTGCGAGTATTAAAATATAGCACTCGAAAATTAAACTATTTCAATTATTTTCTGTATTAAAATACTAGATTTACGCGTACATGTTTGTCCCACAGAAAAGTTTAATCGAAAATTGCGGTCGAATCTATACTTTTCGGGGTTCCTGAGATGAACAGAAGATGCCGTTTAAATCCACAAATTCAGCCCCATTAGTACTCCTAAGGGGAGACGGGAACATGTAAAGGTAATTGAAAATTACCGACATTAGTATCGAATTAATAGTTTTGGGGCTCGATAAGTTCATTGGTAACAGTTTTGGTGCCCTTTATGTCCAAAATAAAACGTATCCTCCCCGTGCAAGCTATTCGGCTAGTCTGTATAATAACGAACGGAAGTTTCACATATTCAACCCTTTAATATATTTCTCGCTGCTCAAATTTACCCACTTGTGCGGTAGATGTGTGTATGTGTAAATAAGATCATATCTCTTTTTGAGTTATTCGAAAAACATACAAATAATAAAGAGGGAGGATTTTTACCAGAAATCGGAAAACTAAAAAGGTAAAATTAAAACCTGTTGCTTTAAGTATTTTTCCTGTTAGCAAAATACATTATATAATGCTGCAAACATGTTACAGCAAGTAAGATTACTAGCATCAGACGAAGAAATAGTTTTTAAATTATATATTCCGGTTTTTTGCTAATATTTCCGAACAAATTATTTTTTATTAATGGCTTCAAATTTTTTGGAAATTTTTCCGATCTCGATAAAATTTTGAACATAGATGTGTTTCTGGATGGTTTGAAGGTGCAACTTGAGAGAAGGGGAGAGGGAAAAATTATAGATATTAGTGTCGAATCGATAGTTTTCGGGGTCGCTGAGATGAACAGTGACACTTCCGGCCGTTTAAATCCAAATTCAGTCCCATTAGTACTCTAAGGGGGAATGGTGACATGTAAAGATAATTTTAAATTACGGATATTAATGTCAAATTCACAGTTTTGGGACTCCATAAGTTTATTGGTGACAGTTTTAGTGCCCATTGTGCCCAAAATGACGCGTATTCTCCCCGTACGAAAAACGGCTATTCTGCTAGTCTGTAATAATAACGAACGGAAGTTTCACATACTCAACCCTTTCATATATTTCTCGCTGCTCAAATTTATTCACTTGTGCGGTATATGTGTGTATGTGTAAATAAGATCATCTCTCTGTTGGAGTTATTCGAAAAATATACAAAGAATAAAGAGGGGTTTTACCAGAAATCAGAAAAGTAAGAAGTAGAATTATATCTTGTTGCTTTAAGTATTTTTCCGTTAGCTAAGTACATTGTATATATAGTATACATACTTCGATAACCCGAACGACAAAAATTCGAACGCGGTCCCTAGAAGCTTTTTACATTTTGTCTTGATATAATGCTAGCGATAAACAAACAATAGTGTGTCCGTCGACGTAGTGTGAAGTCAGTGTTTTTACAGCCCCAAGTTCTTATACACAATAGCCAACTGAACAAAGCCTCAGTGTTTCGACACCCCTTCTGAGGATTACCTCCTCGTTCCTGCGTGCTAGGCGGGGCAGCCAGCACCTACTTGAGAGCAGCGTCCATGCTGTAAGAAATTGTATATTGCGCGTATCTTGCTACTAAGTGTGCGAGCTAACCGTCCATGAGACGAACATAAGCACTTAATTAGTTGAGTATGTGACAAACAGTTTATTCGTAAAGTGATTTTTGAATGTGAGCGCATAACAGTTTCATCTGCGAAAAGTTTTATTGGCTGGACACTCCCCCCGATTCCAAGGTTTGGAAACATATCCCCCTCAACCCGGGATTAACGCCAATGTACTGGATGAAACTGTAATACTTGTTGCAAGTAGAGAGTAAAAAGTCTTAACAAGTAAGTTATTACACGATTTTCAAATATATGTTTAAGGTCATGTCTCAAATTGTTCATACTGCTATCAACATGTTTGTTTCCGTGTGTGTTTTAAAACATTCTGAACATGTTTAAAACATACCAAACACATGTTTTTAAAACATTTTTTTTTCAACCATGGTAAAAGCAGATCGGTTTAGGCCATGACACAAGTTTTAGTATAGCTTTGTCATGTTTGCATACTAGTAATGCTATAGTTCTGAACATAAAATACAGCTTCAGTGCACTGTGCTGAAATACATCGCCGTAGTGTCCACCAAGCAGGGGAGGTTAGTTAGGTTATAACTCTATAAAACTCAAACATGTTATGCGCGATGGAACAGTGGTAGAGCGTTCACCTCTGGTGCTTGGGATCCGGGTTCGATACCAGCTCCCAAGTGAACTTTGTGGTGGACAAACACCGTGTGCGTGGGTTTCCTCGGGGTTCTCCCGTTTCCTCCAACTTTCTTCATTCCACCATTTCATTCATTACTCATCATCACCGTCTCCTTTAGCCTAACCGGCATAATCGTGGGACGTAAAACTCAAATATTTCATTTTCAAACATGTTATGTTACAACTTGACTATACGCGCCATTCTCACTGCCTGTCCCACTACTAAATCATGAGGAGTGTATCTCTCAGTACAATAGTCCCTTCCACCTCCACATGCAGTGCCGCTTACATCATCAAAAATAACGAAAACAAAAGTCTACCTTTCACCTGACTTCACTCACTCTTCATCAGAAATCAAAATAAATTATCCAATTAACGCGGGAAATTTCCTTTGGTCCGGCGATACACCAGTTACCTCTTAATTAAATTTAAAGAGTTTACGGGATGAATGTCAGTATGGCAATTCCATTCGTTACTGCCTGTGTTCAATTGTTCACTCACCCACCTAGTGTTAATCAAATACATACTATAGAAGTGTTAGTAGGGATGCGCTCGAGTCGAGACATGTCTCGAATCTCGATTCGACTCGACTCGAATTCGAGTCGAGATTCGAGTCGACACACACTTTGTAAAATTCGAGACGAGTCGAGACAAACGTATTTCTCGACTCGAATTTTCGAGTCGAGACACGAGTCGAGTCGAGACGGCTCTTAAAAATCTCGACTCGACTCGAATGTCTCGAATATCTTTCTGTAATTTTTAATATTATTTTGAAGAAAGTATTCACTCAGAAACAGCCTTGAAACCAATTCCAGCTTTTATTCCTTCAGAAAGGTACAGAACGCATAAAATTAATAGTTAATCTTTAAAGATCAAGATTTAATTTTCAGCTCAATTCAGTTAATTAGAACTAATAGTTAATGCCGTTGTATTTGGTTGTACTGCAAATATAATGATAATAATAATAATAATTGATTATCTAGTTTGTATAAAACTATTATCCGTAGTCTAAATCTAGTTTGTATAAAACTATTGCGATAAAGTGAACTTCATAAATTCTCTGAATGGGCAGTTGGTAGTCTATAGTAATTTATCATAGTTATAATTATTGTGTTTTCGTTCCCATGAACGCAATAGGGTTACGTAACTTCTGGATTATTCGCTTGCCCAACTATTTTGAGGCTTTAATATGTTGCAGCATATCACGAGCTACGGATAATATATAACGTAACATTTGTTGTAAATCACATATTATGATACGAGACTATTTTACATAGTATTTCTTATCTAATATAAATAAAATAAAGAATTTGTTTGTGTGTTTGTCTGTCTGTCTGTGTACGACCTGGGGACCAGACGAGTGGACCGAGAGATCCCAAAATTTGGTCACGGGTACCTTAGTCCAGTCCCCAGATCAAGACGAAGCGTTTTTTTTTTAATTTCGAACCAGGGGGGTCTCGGGGGGGACGTTTACTGGGACCGACCTGGGGACCAGACAAGTTGACCGAGAGTTACCAAATTTTGGTCACGGATACCTTGGTCCAAGTCCCAGTCTAAGGCGAAGCGTTTTTGTCAAAATTGGAACCAGGGGGTCTCAGGGGGGCGTTTAGCGAGACATGTAGTAAAAGTAATCCAAATTGATCGACATTAGTGTCAAATCCATAGTTTTCACGGTCGCTGAGATCAATGGTGACACTTCCATCAGCGATGACTTGCAAATTCAGCTACTACTGTATGCGGGCCGGGTGTCAGCGGGTGAGGAATACCGAGACATGTATAAATAGCCCATATTAATTGATACTAGTGTCAAATCCATAGTTTTCCCGGTCACTGAAATGAATGGTGATACTTCCACAGGTGTTGACTTCCAAATACAGCCCCCATGCGAAGAATGGGTATATTAAGCTAGTATTACAATAAATGGACTGCTTGGATGCCAAGAACTAGTACAGATAAGTATCATTCACTTCTATGAATAGGTATTTTTTAAAAGGATTTTTGTAAACACTAAGTTATAAAACAATGAACTACATACAGTAGTTATGGTTTTGGTTCCCAATATAAAAGAAATATGGATTGTTCATGAGATATTGAACTTCAACTTTCACTCCTGGAAAATTTCAATTTAGGCCACTTGGCATCAAAGCAGTTCACTGTAAGATAAATACATTCCGCACATTAGTAACATAGTTGTTCAGGGGCCTTCGATTCCCATCCTCTCAAATGAAAGCTGAACGATTGCTTGATACATGCTGACTATATAGGAGAAATAGTGTATTAAGTTTTCGAGCTTTGGTGCGTATCCGTATTTACACTCTGATATAACTTTAAGTTCACACTCAAATCGAGCTAATTGTTTAATGCATTTCGAAAGCTTTTGTTTTTGTGCAGCTCATTAAGGAAAATCTATTTCATAATCGTAACATTTATGTACTAAGAAACTATGAACGTAAAGTGGACTCGACCTAGCCCCGTGGCCGCTGTGACTCAGTGGCACAGCTCGCACCCTTGGTGTGTGAGGACTCTGATTCTGTGTGTGTGTGTGAACTCTGCGGCTAGTGTACGCGTCTTTGCCGTGGAAGACTCGCGCTCAATTCCCGGCGCGAGCTCATGTAGTTCGGATTCCACGTTAATCAGTAGGTCTACATTTCATATATCCTCGCTGCTGAAAGAGACGGTAAAGTCAAAATCAACTCAAAAATATATATGTGTGTGTGCTTATGTGAATTTCCTTGTGGCTGTATGGTTAACACATACGCCTTGATCGCGGGAGACTCTGGTTCGATTTACCGTGGAAGCTCATGAAGTTGTTACCGGTATCCCACTTTAAACTGTAGATCCATGCCTCATATAACCATAGATATAATATGGCACAGAGTAAAACAGGCATAGAAATTTAAGCTTTTTAGCCTAACTTAATCTTACATATAATGCAACTAGCTTGGCCAAGTTATAATGGAGGAAATGCTATCATTGCAACACTCTGAGAATAGAAAATGTTCGTCAGGTATTACTATCCCCCCTCTCCTGCAGAATGAAAACCCTGACTAAAACTCAATATATATATATATAACTATTTTGTGTAATGTAATAAATAGTGGCGGATAGTATTCATGTTTCCTTGCAGAGGTCCTTACGAGGGTTCGCTTCCATCTTCCTCTCCCCAAGAACTAAAATAAATTAAAAAATTGATATTACTTGTTAATCTTGTACAAAGGACGCAATTAAAGTCCCAGTGTAACACCCCTTCACATTTAGATTTTTCCCCTGGAAGAAAACCAGTTATTATTGTTTCTTGATTTCTCAGTCTCACCTACATAAACATACGAATAGAATTACAGGATAGGACATGTTTAGAGTGCTTGCACGTGACATCTAACTATATTTCTCATCAAATGTGTCACAGATAAAAATTTCCGTTTGTACTGCGTCTATTTTCTGGTACATATGTTTCATTTATGTTATGTTGCTAAAATTCGTTAGGAAACAAGTACAGACTGCGCCTGTGTGCCTGACAAAACGTAAATGTACTGGATAATTATTTCTTCACTTTCTTCCAGAAAAAAAAGTAACCCATCTCATGTCGGCTAACAAACGGAGGTAGCGGACCAAAGATAGCCGTTGTTTACCTAAGGTCGTTACACAGCAGGGGTTTCATTCAGTCAGAGGGAAAATAAAAAATAATTTAAGGTTTCTACATTTGTTTTGAACTGCAATATACTTCTTCCTTTTATTTTAAGAACCATTTCCTTCTCATTTGTCTGCATCAGAAAAAAATGCAAAAAAATCACTCGAATGTGCCTATTTACCCAAAGTACGTACTAGATCACTAGCTCAATAGTAAGATCACTAAATCTAGTACGAAATCATAAATGTGGCATCCCTGGGTTGGAGCGAAAGTAATGGTTGGAGTAAAAACTAGTCCGTATTTCTACTGCGTTCTGTTGTTGAATTCACAGGAATGTTCAAAAATAAATTCAAGAAGTAAAACACGATCCTACAAAAGACTGTTTACTTGCTCACTGGTTTTCGTATTGTGAACTGAAACTCAAGTGCGCAGTCATGTTGAATACTTCTGTCCCTTTCTACTTTACAACTTGAGGTGGGATGAGGGTCAGAATAGATCTAGTGATATACCGCTAAAGGAAGTGCTTCAGTACAGAGTCGGAAGCGGTATGTATTGTTTATACTACTTACAACGTTATCCCCACATAAAATATAAATTCACCCTTTCTCCCTTCCCTTTTTCGAATACAATGAACCGACTCTTTTGCTGAAGAAAGATGCTAAAAGAAAATTGAAACATCTGTGTCTAAACTTTCTTTGAAGCGCAGTCTTTTGTATTTGTAAGGTTTTGCGAGTGTTTTCGAGATAGCCAAATCTTTTATATGGACTCCTGCTGCGAACTGACCGTAAGTAAACACCCGATCTCGCTGTGCTCAATTTCTCTCGCACACGTGAAATGGGTTTGTTGTTTCCAAAACAAATAGGAAGTTACCTTGTGCTTTTGCATTTCTGCACGCACACAGGTACCATTGTTGTTTTAATGATCAGAAGAAATATCAAAACCATCCGATATATATGATACGAAACAGCTAACAGAGGGAGGCAAAGATAAAAGTAGGCCTATACCAAGTTTTCCGCGTGGTACCATTATGGAGAATAAATATTTGATAAAGTCACGTAGATGCGCTTAAACCTATTCCATCTGTCCTTATAACTTTTCTGGTCTCATCAATTTCTCAGGAGAATACGTACAACATATGTCCAAATTCCATATATACTCTTTCTAAACTAATGAGTAAACTCATTAAGAACACCAACTGATATCAATAAACAGTAAAGAAAACAATACTTTATACTTCTATCATTTGGTACACATCTCTATGAAGCATAGCTTGTTTCTTTTCGAAATAGCTCCTTCGTGTCACAGCTGTGGTTAGTTTTGTTTTGTGTTAGGATGAAAGAGAGAAATGCAATATTTGCTTCGCGGTGAAGTTATATATATTATTAAGATGAGCGGTGATAAGCGAGGTTTAACAAAGAGTGCCTTTCCGGTGCACAATTTAACGGGTAGTTGCAGTCCGTGTTGAGAATCGAACCAAAGCTATGTAAGACATGTTATGATAAATCCAAAAGGTGTGTTGTATCGGTGCAGTACCAGTTTTTCACGTTTTTCAAAATGTTCCAAAACCCAAAGAATAATCTTTAATTTCTGATATTTTAGTCGTCACAAATTACAATTTTATAATGTAGTCAATGTTTATAATTACTGGGCAGTTGGGCGTTTAAACTAATGACATCATAATAAAGTCAAAACCATAATTTTGAGTTGAATTGATTCTGAGTTTAACGTCCCGTTCAGCAGCGAGGCTATGTGAGACGTGGACCTACTGATTAACGTGGAATCCGAACCACATGAACTTCCACCGGGAATCAAGCCCAGGTTTCCCACGCCAAAGGCAAGTATGCTAACCGTTAGCCACGAAGGAGCTCCACCATATTTTCAGTGGGCGATAAGAAATATCTCGCCAGTGCTTTTACAATAAATAAAATTTTATAAGTATTAAAGAATAGTGGTAAGAGATTTTATAATAGCTCTTTTATTTATGAGATATGAGTATTTTGAAAAAAAAAACAACTAAAGAATAGGTTGGCGGAACCACAAAAGACTCGTAAAATAAACTTTCTTATAAATACATACGCACCTTACTCACCTTTTATAATTGCCATGCTTACGTTCTCCATAAAAACAGAAATTCTCTTTTAGTGATACTTTACACAAGATCATGAAGTGGGCTCAAATTTAATTAAAGGCAAAATACAATACAATAATCCACAAATATTGCCTCAAGTGAGTTTAAAGATTTCTAAACACTAGTGCGAAACCGGGCTCTGCCGTTGCGATCGATTTACAGGTCTTGAGACGAAAGTAAGAAGGGACTTACGCACACAGTAAGTAAAAACAATTAATATACCTGTAACTTTCCCCCAAATGGGTGTATCTTAAAACTAACCTCACCATTATTTTTCTAATTAAATTCTAGCCCGAAATTATGTATCATATTACCCTATTCCCATTTTGAAAACTTGACCTTAATTCAAAATGGCGGATTACAAGATGGCTGCTATCAAGGTCATATCTACCATACGACTTCCCCCCAGGACTTATATGTATCCACATGTTTTTCTTCACTTTTCTTCATTAACGCTCCGTTTACAAAGGGTAGTAAGGGACTTCTGTAGTAATCTCTAATAACCACATCACAATTCTTAAAAGTTATTAAAAAAAATAGAAAACATGCACCATGGCAAAAAGTTGTCATCACAAGTAATGATGCATACATGCCTTCTATCAGCAAAAAACGTTTCATTGAAATTGGAGCCGGACATTTGAGTGATGTCCCTTGTGGGATGTGATTGAAGGTGACGTCAGAACACATCGCCCCCCTTCCCGGAATTTACGGGAATTAGGTGACCTGAGTGAGCACATGTGGTGCCAGCTCTCTCCAGCGACCTATCAAGGATCATTGCGTGTATGCCAAGACGTGTCGCCGTTTTTATCCATGCCAAAAGTCGACATACTGACAATTAGGTAGGTAGTCATGGTGGTCTGGCTGATGTGTGCGTATATTTTAACTCGTATATTTTGTCTCGACTCGAATTTCGAGTCGAGACACGAGTCGAGACAACATTTTCTCGAGACGAGTCGAGACAGGCTTAAATCTAGACTCGACTCGACTCGAATGCATCCCTAAGTGTTACTAGTGTAAAATCATTACAAGTGCTTTACAACGGATAAAATAAGTGAAAGCATTGAAGATCACTGTTATATATACTAATTTCCACAGACGAGGTATTTCTGGACAGTGTACAAAAGTTGTATTTTATGTATATATGCTGAGGGTTACGAACATAAAACAATGACAAGTGCTATTGTAACTCGTATCATAGCCAAAACTCACTTATTTTCGCTCCTTCGGCTACGCGTGTACCCACCATCGCTGACACATTTGGCCGCTTCGGATGCACTCCCACTAGCTTCAGCCTGATAAGGAAGTTACAATGATTTCAAATGATATAACAACATTTAGGAATACGAACATATAGTAACAAAGTTGAGTAAACTTATAATGTTTAGAACTGTTTCTTAAATGAAAATCAAGGATACTATAGACATGACTGGATACTGTCTTGCCGTCCAGTGTAAATCGTGCAAAAAGGATAAAAATTATTTGTCAACTAATTTTTGAGTTTAAATGGTCATTTGTAGAGATGTCTTCACATTTAAATGGTTTACAAACCTTCAGAAATAAATGCGAATCCAAATTTACTTAAATCACCCCCGGTGCTTGGGGTCCCTGGTTCGATTCCAGTTCGCGCCGTGTGGATTTTGTGGTGAACAAACACCGTGCTCGTGGGTTTTCTCGGGGTTCTCTCGTTTCCTCCCACTTTCTTCATTCCACCATTTCACTCATTTCTCATTATCACCGTCTCCTTTAGTCTAACCGGCATAACAGTCGGACGTTAAACTTAAATATATTTTTTTATATATAATAAATATATTTTTTCCAAATTTACTTACGAGCATTTGTACTAGAATTTTCTTCAAAGTAACAGTTAAAGTTAATTTATCCATCTCATTTTTTCATTCGCACACAGCTTTCTGAGATCAATAACGCTCTACGTATATCTCTGTTTATTGCAAACATAAGTTCCAAATCCGCAAGTTTTTAAATAAACTAGAAATCACTTGTATTACGCTGACATCGAAACTTCACTTGTCCCACAATATGTGATCTTATATCGCCTCTTGCTTTTCAACTGTTTTATTTTTCTCACCTCATTTTTTTCCCCTCATGGCTATGATGTCATACTCTGTCACTTACGCTTCTCGACAAACTAGTCTAGAAAATGTAATGTCATATGAAACCCGGAATATAACCCAAGATTGCTAACTGCATACGAGTATGAAGTAAAGCATAAAATAAATGTTGATTTGAAACACGTCTATATATCTGATAGCAGTCTCTGTAAGATGGCAACGCAGTATATATACGTGATTGCCACTCAAAGGGTTAATATGTTGTTTGAGTAATTAACTGTAACAGTGATGAGTTTAAAAGATTTCAGTTCAGAGAGTGAAAATAATACTCCGGAAGCAGTGGTTTCTTTGGTTGAATCCTATTAGAAAATTCTTCCGAGAAGGATTTCGCAACTCCGGGAAGAGGCATTCACTGTCGAAGAAGAAATTCATATGACAATTTAGGAGGAGATTGTTTGGCAACTATGTTATGAAGTACGTCACCTCTGAATCAAACAAATATTTATAGAAGAGGAAGAAAACTACACTACTGTATGTAAATGAGTTGAGTTGATTTTGAGTTTAACGTCCCGTTCAGCAGCGAGGCTATATGAGACGTGGACCTACTGATTAACGTGGAATCCGAACCACATGAGCTCCCGCTGGGAATCGAACCCGGGTCTTCCACGCCAAAGGCGCGTATGCTAACCGCTTAGCCACAAATGAGCTCTACTGTGTGTAAAGTAAAAAATAACTCTTCTACTTTCAAGTAAGAAAAATAACAGTAAATCATAAGAAAAAGACTACTAATATGAACAGGCATTTAAGTTGAAAATAGTTTAAGTAGGAAAATGAGTTAGTTCTCTCACTCATTTATTTTACTTTAATGTTCAAAACAGATGGAATTTGTCGTTAGCATACATGCTGAAAAACATGTTCGGTGTTAAGATTTGCTGATATTGATTTTGATATTTTAAATATCGTGTGTGTGTGTGTGTGTGATCTAGCATAATTTGCATGACTTTAGCATCTAGCATCTTGCTTTTAGCATCCTGCCCAAATCTAGCATAATTTCAGCAAGTTTATCAAAAAGCCGTAAAACCTGGAGATGAGAAAGAAGTTGGTCGCGGGAAGGAAAAGAACGGCAGAAATGTATTCTCGCCCATTGATTCATACAGTCGGTAAACCATACAGGCAGTCTTATTTTCCGAAGTAGGTTAGAAACGGCTTTGGGCTTTTTTGTGTGGCTCCACCCAGGGTTTTCTAATCCTTTAACTGCGAGGCATGGGCGGAGCTATGGGGGCCATTCTCCCCCCAAGTTTTTGATAACTTCCCTATCTTTATTTCTGACTTCATGACCATCTTTATTCCTGAAATGAAAGGTCCGAGACCGACCAAAAATTTTCCCCCCAGCAGACAATTCCTAACTCCGCTTAGGCTGCGAGGTAACTTTCTTTCAAAATATGTAAACAAACACTTTGCATTCATTTATACGATATATACACCATTGAGTCTGGCAACGACTGCACTAGTTTAGTTAAGTTAAAGCTTTGGTGCGTGAAGTATTGAGTTCTATCCACGCATTTTTGCGCTCTGCGTATTTTAAGTTACGTTATCGTATCTCAGCTTCGGTTTTTTTCTTTTAAAATTCCTGAATTAGTAAGTATGAGGATCTAGCATAATTTTACCGAATCTAGCATAATTTCGATCAGGTTTTGGAATAATTCCGAGCTGTGAGTCTGGCAAAGCTGACGCAGACCAATATTAACGAGAGATTTGATAAAAATCGGACACAATAACTTAGCACAACAATGACTTGTGATTGAGAAAGAAAAAAATATGTATATAACACTGTTGACAAAAATATTGTAACAAAGTGTGAATATTAATAATACATTATAAATATTCATTATTTTTAGTAGCAGTATTAATTTCGGCATGTAGCGTGTTATACATGTCAATATTTCGTGAAAGCAGAGGAGGGAACTTGATTTTTATTTGTCTTTGTAAATATTGTTGTGCTGAGAGTTCTTTCTGTTATTTGAGGAGTGGATTTAGCTACCAATTCTGATTACCGTCTCTCTGCTCAACTAAATGACAAACCGCCGCACAAAAATATTATTCTTTCCCCTTCATATTGCCTACAATAAAAAAAGGAAAAAGACAAAAAGTATTCGGTAAAGAAAGTTTGAACCTTTGCAGGGAGAGGCAGAGGAAGGGAGAGGGACCCTCGGATCTGATTACAGATTCCGTTTGGTGGTACCGTAAGTTATTTGCAAGGCGGTCCAAACAATAAACTACATGTGTTCAATTGCTGTCTACTCTAATTCTCTAAGAACGTTTGCCTACAATGAAGAAGATAAAAGAGGATTTCCAGCCATAGAAATATTTTTATTTCTCCAAGCGGCAAACCATCCATCAACATCTTTTCCAAGGTCAGGATTTTAGTATATGAGAGGAACGAGCGAGAATAATGGCAAACGTTACTTCCGGAGAAAAGGAAAAAAGTTAGGTGAAATGGGTTCGCAATAGAACTTTGAATAGTGTGTGTCATTGTATCGAAGTGTAAGCGAATTTTGACACTTGTTTACATGTTTGTTAGAAAATTAGAAAATAAGGCATACCATTACGTCTCCTTAAACTGCTCATGTAGAAAAAATAATAGATTGTAACCCGCGATGAAATCATTGATGTTCTCAGCCAGTTTCAGAGCCAAGTAAATAATAATAATAATAAGGGCAACCATGTTGCGTGTGATGAGATCACATTAAAAAAAAAAAGTTATAATGTCAATGATATCCTAGAAGGTTATGCTTTCAGTACCTACACTTCAGGGTACTAGAGCGCCTCTAGCGGAAATCTCTGAAAACACATACGTTCGAATGAGCTGTAGGAAGTTTGAACAGCCATTCGAAACGATATGTCGAACTGGGCAAGGTTTATCTCTGCTTAATGTGAATCTTTAACGGTTTTCAAGAAAGTGGTATAGTTGAATAATTATCGTGACATAAATTTCAAGAATTTTGTGAATTTGTTAAAAGCTACCAAAAAATCAACCTATTATATTTGTGAAATTTCTATTTTCTATACCGAAATATCTATAATTGGTGTGATAATATGAAAAGCGTGTTAACAGAGGTTATTCGAAATAGTCCGCCTGAAGGTATTAGATGGTTGTTCAAAGCATATTTAATTGGGTGAGTGTTAAATCTTGTTTATTTAATATTATATATATATATATATATATATATATATATATATATATTGTTAAATTTTTCCTGCAGATCAATTATTGAATTCATATTGGAATTATAAGGATTACGAGGTAGTATATTTATTATATTTATTGGATTCATTATCAAAGTTGTATTCTTGTTCAAAAGAAAGCATAGTACCAGTCAACTCAGATATATATTTTTGGATTTTCAATTTTGCTTAAAAATTGTTATTATTTCATTAAAGATTTTATTGTATTTCATATTTAATTTTTCATGAATTTTGTTATAAAATTTATCAAGGTAGAAAATCAGTTACTTTTACTTATCCAAATTACCTTAGTATTTCACTATATTTTTTTTAAATTATGAAGATAATAGCAGTATTCTGGTAATATTTAAGCTAGTTCTAGTCTAAAATTCACTCTAATTATAGAATAACTCCCGATAATTCTGCATGGAAATTTTAAAAATGCTTACTTGCAAAATATAGCCATTATATATAGAAATTACGAATCCCGCATACTAATAATTGTCCTGGTTATTACAACCAGCGGCCCAGGACGGAGCACTTAGTGGCACGTTACAACCATAAAGCATAAATGCAGTAAAAGCATAATGGAATTTTTCACCTAAGGTTGGTACCATGCCTGAGATTGTGACCACTTTACGTATCCACATTTGCTCATCTTATAAGCATAATAAAGCATATAAGCATAATGCTTAATGCTTTTGATTCTAGAATCCTGTGTATGTTTACAACAAAGAAATATATCTTAATATATTTTGTGCTGGAGATAACAATGGTCAACAAAGACTGTTGTCAATGCCGCAATCAATGGAAATCAACTGTCAATTGCCTTTAAAGTTGCTCTCCCCCTACCATCCGCTCAGAGGGAATTTTTGTTTTCTCACAATGTCTTAAAAGGCAAGCAAGACTGATTGTGCTTATTCCAAGATGACAAAATCAAAAGTATCTGCATCTTAGAGAGTACGAGATTCCCCAACTGCCGTCCCTTTCAGAGCAGAAGGTGGTAAAGTATTTTCTACTCTTTCTTCTCAATTAATCAAATGTGAGAAGTCTACTGTGCAGATGCGTATTTCTTCTTCGAAACACCGCTTAAGGAAAACTGCACAAAATGATTTGTTATGTTGTATTGATGTAATTTTTAGTGGGAAACACGAGTGGTTTCATATTAACTTTCAATGCTTATGTTATAAAAACCAGCAAAATAAAACAAATATGTAATACAAATGGGTAAAAATGAAGTACAATTCAAAGAACAGCACATTAAGGCATAATTTAGGGAAAAGCACAATAAAGCATAATATAAGGAAAAATAAAGGATAATATACAGCTGTATAAAGCATAAATGTGGTTGCCGTGTTATTATTATTATTATAATTAATAATAATAATAATAATAATAATAATAATAATAATAATAATAATAATAATATGGTAGCCTTAAACTAACCAGAAATATGGCAAAATATGTAAAATTTTGACTTTTCGTTTTATTTGATTAATTAATTAGTGATAAACTGAAAGCCGCTTCAACAAGTCGATAATATAAATATGATGGTATATACCTGTAGATTCCATGATATCAAGATGATTATGTTTCGAGGGAAGTAACTCGTGATATATGAGCTGATATGGGAAAATATGTAAAATTTAGACTATTCGTCTTAATTGATTAATTAATTAGTGATAAACTGAAAGCCGCTTCAACAAGATGATAATATAGATATGAAGGTATATATCTGTAGATTACATGATACCAAGATCATTATGTTCTGAGGGGGGTAACTCGTGATATATTAGCTGATATGGGAAAATATGTAAAATTTTGATTTTTCGTTTTAATTTATTAACAGTAATTAATCATTGATAACGTGGAGGACGCTTCAGCACAACTATAATATAAATATGGTGGTGTATATCAGAGTCTAAATTACTACTGCGTTCTATATGATTTGAGAGAGTTACAGGGGGTTGTTTATTTGTCTTTGTATACACTGGCAACCCTGATATTTTTCTGTTACGGAGGTAGCAGATATCTGCTAGGATCACCGCGGTCAAATAAAATGAATTGAGAGTTACGAGAAAAAGGCTTAGTCATTACCATAGTCGAAAGACTGATATCCGAATTGAAAGAAATTGTAATTATTGTATGTAATTGAGCTCATTGTATGTAACTTGTGACATTATATTACTAAGCAAAATCAAAGTTCAAATATAAGAATACGTCATAAAATTGTCGACTGTCTTTTCCAAACTAAAAACAAAATCTGTTGTACAACTAGGACCACACTACCTAGGTAGCCTATATGTAAATAAAAATTATCAAATAAAATAAATTTTAAAAAATCATATTTGCAAACTAAGCTAATAAAAATAAAATAGAGGCTTAGTGGTTATTCTCCAAAGTGGTGATTCCGCGAATGTGAATTTCGTGGACTTTCCTCGAAAGAAGAATACTGTCATAGCTTTTACTCTAAAGTCGGCCATACATTGACGTATTTTTCGGTCGCAACCATAAAATTTTATACGCTAGTCTTGTTAGCAACTGTCAATACGTTAGTGTATGGGACCTGGTGTAAGTTTACGTACCGAATTTTTATACGCTAGAAAAGTCTGGCTGCTTTTAATTTCGAGCGTAAATACTGCGCGTAAAAACGGATCTCATGAAAGAGTTTTCGAGCAGCGTGTGGTTTCTTGCCCTTTCCAGGCCTTCTGCCCTGTCTGGTTTTATTGTTTTCAGAAGAGAAAACCTGTTCTTGTGTTGTCCTCGCGAATCGTTGGTGAAATTTGCTGGTAGACTCACCAGAAATCATCATCTAGTTTCAGTCTTTCTATACAATGCATGATTTCTGCTAAATTAATATTTTCTATTGCACAAAACGAGATATTATTTCCGAATTAAAATTAATAATTAATTTTCAGTACATAGAGAAAAAGGTATTTAAATCCAATACTTCCTAATCAGAATTCGCAAATGATGAGAGCTCCTCCGTGGCTGTATGGTCAGCGTACGCTTCTCTGGCGCAGGACATTCTGTTCGATTCTCGGCAGGAGCTCATGCAGTTTGGATCACACTTCTCATATAGCTTAGCTGTTTAAGAGGTCGCTAAATTCCAACCCAATCCAATCGAACATGATGTCTTTCGACTACGAATTTAACATTAAATTTAATATTTGCATATTATTCACCCCCCCCCCCCAGTGGTCGGGATGGTTATAAAGATGAAGTCACACCTTTAGAATTGTTCATGTTCTGATATTAAAAAGAGAAGTATAACATGACTTTTAATAGGGTGTGACCAATTCCCGCCAAACTGAAAGTGTCACGCTATTTATAAAAGAGACAGAAAGCAAGAGAAGGGAAACAAGGAAGGTTAGGGCAATGTTACTTCCAGACATACTTTCGGGCACTTGGTTCTCCTTCACCAAATAATGTCCAAGTGCAGCTTTCTGATATTTTGTTTTGTCCCACACTACCCATACAATATTTTTAGAAGAAATCGTCAACAGCATAGAGGCTAGATGTATCTACTAGGTATATTTAAGATAAAAAGTAATAATCCCGACCTTCCACAAGATACTATCTCGATATCTGGCTGATAAAACTGAGCAAAAAATTGCGTTTGAGTATCGAAATTCGCGGAAAAGTTTTTGCTATTTCGAGCACCTGCTGCTTGTTATTTTAAGTACCTTCTAAATGTTATAAGAACTTGTAGCAAAATGGGTTCAGAAAGTCACTATTTTTTTCACGTGTATTTGGCGTGGAAGACCCGGGTTCGTCTCATATAGCCTCGCTGTTGAAAGGGACGTTAAACTCAAAATCAACTCAAGTTATATCGTTTTACTATGTTTATAAGTAGCATGTCCATCACTGTCAGGATAATTTATATAATAATTGACGCAACTTCCTATTTAATAGTGTGTTATTTTAGTGGTATTTTAACCAATAGAGCGTCGAAATTAAATGATATTTAATAGTTTTCAGTTTCGTATAACATACAAGTTTGTTTACATTTTTCTTTTTACTTTCTGCTTAATTCCTTATAACTACGCTTTCTTACAGTGAAATATGCCTTATGTAATGAATATAAGAACTATGAGTATTAAAAACATACAATTCGACGGGATCTTTACACCGAGAGAAATGAAAATTTAAAATAAAACAAACCTCTTTATTTTCTGAACCAGTATGGAAACTCTTCCGACTTAGATTGCTTCAAATCATTGGTTCATAAGTTGTGAAACAAATTTAGTAAAAAAGTAAATTTAAAAGAACGAACGGATTTGGTTCAAAGTGTCTTTAATGGGATAACAGTTTAATCATTTGAACAACAAAATATGAACCAAGATTGAGTAGTTCTCAATTCATTTTAATAAGCAGTTTGATGTTTGTACCAACATGTAGTAAAATTTAAACAAATTAGTAATTCAGGATAGTTTAACTTCGTTTGAAAATAACCTAATCTGAGTTGAATTGGATAATAGAGAGTTGTGAACAGGTAATGTTTGGACCAAATTTGACTACTATAAGTTCGAAATAAAATAAATTAAGATCTATATTATGGTAAAGCTTCGTGATAATATGCCAAATATCAGAGCTATGCCAAATTCATGAAACAGCTCCAATCATTTGTAACTAAGGATGCGTACGAGACAAGATTTAAGACTGTCTCGTCTCGGAAATGTGCTGGAAAAGTGATGTCTTGACTCGAAAAACTTATATTTTTCTATTGGAAGAGCTGTGTCTTGGCTCGAATTTTCTCAGGAAACTTGTGTCTCGACTCGGCTCGTGCGCATTTCTATTTGTACAACACTACATTTTATAAATATGTTGTTCCCATATAACATACACGGGTAAACATATCTTTTTAGAGAAATTCAATATTTAATATACTAAATAACTGTAACAATTTTAATAAAGCGTTAAATTTATATTACTTTCCGTGATCAATTGTAGTTGCGCAAAAACACAGATCCATTCGCTTGTAATGGAAAGTACGGAAATTGGGTATGAACGGTAAAAAGTGGGACAAAACAATACTAATGTAAAGGGGGCATGTAATTAGGTTATAGTGTGAAGCCAAAAAAGTGGGGGAAGCAATTACTTCCACGCCCCTAATCGCCGATGGACAGCACACTTGTCGTATTCCCAATTTAACTGAATTTTAAGACATTTTTCAGGAATAATTTTAGTAGTATTTAATTATATCTATACGCTTTTATTTGAATCACTTCACTTCAGATATACAATTAGTTTCATTATATTTTTATTAACTGTTAGTGATCCAACGATGCGTTCAAACATAGAATAGTCACTAACAGTCATTACATTGGCAAACAGCTTAAATTAATTTGTTTATAATTAACTAAATTAATTTTTTTTAACACCAAATTTGTTGTATTTAATTTGAACATGTGGTTTGGTCCAGTCATTAGAATCAATCATTTTTTAATTTAAAAGTTGGTTTACATCAATCCAAAGTGTCTGCTTACTGTGTCAAAAGGTTTTCAGTAGACCTTACATTGAATGCTGTAAATTTCTTATATCTTATACACTAACATGAGAGGTGGACATAGGGCGTATTGCGAAATTATACACTGAGAAAAAAATGTGTGTGGCGTACATAAAAACGTAGGTTACATGTATAAATCGTGTAGTTTTTGGACTTAAGGTACAACTAAAAAAAAGTATAACTAAAACATACTTTATGTATAAATGTTTCGAATAAACGTACTTTCTGTACGAACGAAAGAACTGTATATAAGTGGTCAGGATCTCACATGCAGATATACGGATGTAAAATACAGCCGGCGTATGTAACATACCTATACGTATGTGATATATGGAAGACGTTAGATGTCATACACCATGAAACGGCATGATGTAACATCTAAGTGAGGAAAGTCTGTAGCATATGGATAACGTGTGCTACTTGCAGATTTATGTAGTAAACATAATGATTCCGTATATTTGTACAATATACCGCTGTCCGAACAACGGACTTTTCTCAGTGTATTAATTAATAAGAATTTGCGTCCGGTAAAGGGGAATGTTAAAAGTTCGAAAAATTTTCTATATATATATATATTTTTTTACAACAATTAGGAATATCACAATCTAATTATAAACTAGACAAATGTTTAGAAGGAGGATGAAAAACAGAGCCGTCGCTAGAGATTTCCTCGCCCTTACATTCACCTTATCAAGCTTTTTTCTTTTTCTTTTCTTTCTTTCTTTCTTTTTTTTCTTTTTGGCAAATAAGAGAAACAGCTGTTGTTATGCTACATTGAATTTTTATCAAGCTGCTTACACAGACTATTGCAACAACCAAAAGTGCTCATTCTCTATTCTTTTACAAGTAAAAGCTGTTTTCAAGAGGCTTATTTTGGACTTTTTGTTTAACTTACAAAACTGCCTTTGGCTGTACACAAATCCACTTTGAGAACAGTTCTGTAAATTTACAATATTTACGTTCCATACTATCTGTAAGAAATCAAATTTTAATATGTTTGAAACTGTGTGTTTAAAGAAATGTTCGAAATGGGTAAGAGCATCAATTTCCAGTAATAACTGTAAATTTTTGTAATTTTATTCTGTATGTGACCACATAAAGAAGAGTTTAATTTTGATTGTTTTACAGTAAAAAAAAATTGTGAAATGTAACGGAAAATTTTGAATTTAAGTTTACTTATTATTAATAAACATACAAAATACACAGACACATTATATATATATATATATATATATATATATATATATATATAGGGGCGGATCCAGGATATGATCAAGGGGGAGCTAAACCATATTTTGCCGTTTTATCTAGTGTAAAGCAGGATTGAAGCCCATTTTATCCAGTGTATACCTCACCGTCAAGGGGCGGGGGCTATAGCCCCTATAGCCCCCCTTAGATTCGCCACTGTATATATATATATATATATATATATATATATATATATATATATATATATATATATATATATATAACGTGTGTGTGTATTTTGTATGTATGTAGATAGATAAAAACATCACACAACTAGATACGTAAGTACAAAAAAAAAATCCAGGCGATACAAGTAGTTGATGAAATGATCCCAATCGTGTCTTCACTGTTCGCCTTTTCCCGTTTTGCTTTATTATTCTTATCACAGGAAACGTCAACCAAAAATTGGTACTTAATGACTTGTTATCGTAAGGCAAAACGGGAATTCCCCTTTCGCCTTACAATAATTTTCATATATTGGTAGCTTTGCTTTAGCAAATATAAATGTAATTAAAATGTTCCACAGAAGGATAATAAAAAAACTGGAAAGAAATATGTTTCATTGAAAAAGAAGGTAATGTAATGGATTCGAAAGCAGAACTTGGAATTAATGATCACAGAGCAGGGGTGGAATGGCGAACTTTGGCCCACCATCAAAATATTGATCCATGAATCTGACCATTATGGCTCATGAATACGGATTTTCGACACCATACTGCAATTTACGGAAACAAAGTTATACCTAATCACAAAACAAAAGAAAAGAAAAGAAAAAAAGAATAAAAGAAAAACGGCATAAACATAGGGCTGTTCCGATAATCGAGTAATCGATAACAACTCGATAAAATTTAAAAACCGTTTCGTCGATAAAGAATTTTAATTTTATCGAACTTTCGAGACTCTCGAATTGATCAAAACAAAATTATTAACTCTATAGCAATTAAATTGTAGGACATAAAGAAAAATTTATATTCGTATTTCACATTACTATGAACCTCTAATATGACTCTACAATTTTAAGTTTCATACCGTGTTACTTTTCTGTACATTTTTAATATTGAAAAAGGTATTTGTTATCATTGTTATGACGTTATGACCATTATTGCTTCTTTATTGTTGCAGACTATTTCGTAATTCAAATTTTAAAATATTCAATCCTTTCGACAAAACAAACATGCATACGAGTTGCCTACATTTGTGTCCTAAAAGTAAAAGAGATTTGTTCGTTCGTTCGTTATTTAGTGATCTTCCTCGTTAGTGAAAGTTTGGATGCAGTTTTTGAAAACGAAAGCGTATTTTTAAAAACCTAAGTCCAATATTTCATTGCAATTGTTTTCTATTTATAAATTAGAATGAAACATAAGCATAATGATTTACCATGGTGGAAAACCAGTGATGGAGCTTTCTTCTCTGTAAGGATATCAGTAATCACAGAAAAAGATACCATGGTATTTTATATTTAAAAATAATAAAATTTATGAGTGTGCCGCGAGATTTCAAGTTACACCCATAGTGTGCCGCAAGTTGAAAAAGGTTGGGAAACGCTGAGTTAGACTTTCTTTTAACTTCTCAATAAACACACGCCATTCTTTAAAAAAATGTCTGGGATTGGTGTCCAGAAATTATGGTAATCATACCTCGGGAGATTTTGAATACATAGAGGGTGAAAGTAGCAAAAATATTGGTAACCCACGATGAACACAATCAGAGATATGTTTGTGGGGGAATATTTATTTGTGGGGGAATATCACTCCTAAACAACCCCCTGATATCGCCACTGATTTGATTAACATTTATTTTACAGATAGGCGAAATGAGGAGTTTGCGCCCAAAGCATCATCATATCTGATTGCGGCAATGCGTGAACTAGAGGCCATTGAGAGAGAGAAAACATGATGGAAGATAAAACATTTGACTTAAAAATATAATTTTCCCACAAAATTTTAGCAACACTGCACATGATTAATATGGTTGAGGTGTTGGACCGTGTACTATATCGTACGAAGAGCAAATTATCGTATTTTACGTTTAAGACCATATGTCTGGCAACACTGACATGATAGATGGTCAGCAAATAACAAACAAGAGTTAGAATTCAAGAAGAAATTAAATTTCCTGTGTGTGTGTGTCGAAAAAGCAGTCCCTTTCTGCATGCTTTCTTTTCTCTTCACAAATACAACTTTGCAATAACTAATCAGATGATAAAAGTTGTCTGACTAGTTTGGCTGCAAGAAGGATTCATTGGCTGCAAGATACTTTTGATAATACTCGAACCTTCGAAAATACCCGAAACTTCGATAATACTCGAAATTTCGATAATACCCGAAACTTCGATAATACTCGAAATGTCGATAATACCCTAAACTTCGATAATGCTCGAAACTTCGATAATCGTTCCAATGTAAAATTTCAAAATGGTGCCTTTTTTTAAACAGCTGTGAGTAGAAAGTTGTTTCAAGTTATAACAATGACAATCTTTAAATACAAACCACAACTATAAATCACATTTTAACATTTTTACCCCAATGATTGAAATATTTCGAAAAAAAAAAGATTAAACCCGAAAAAAAACCACATGGGCCCAGGTGGGTTGAGCTTTTTCACACTGATTCACAGAGACCACAAACAAAAGTGAAATTTTGGATTCATTTCTACACCATGAATGGTCATAGAGGGGTCTAGTAAAGAACCTAACGGAGTTAACGCAGCATGAGCATTTGTTTTTGCTAGAATCTTATTTGCTCTCCCAGAGCCGTTGTTAACAAGAGCAATTCCGCACTGCGATTTATAAGATAAACAAAAGCCGGAAAGTGTTAAACTAAAGGAACAGAACCACGTTGCAGGTTAATTTTCTTTTTTCCAACTGAAATGAATATAAGGACTATACATAGACCACTGATCATAAACAATAACATATCTGTTGGGATATAAAGTTCATCTACTGAATTATGTATGTGACTTAAGACAGATATGAGAAATGATGCAGCAAATGCTTTCCTAGGATTCATTCCGTCATTGTCTGGTGAGACTGAGGAATTGTCATTAAAGAATAACCGCGAGAGTAGCATCTCCGGGATTTGTACTCGCCTATCCGAATGATATTGACATTACCGATTCAACAAAAACACTGACATCCTTTATTTTTTAAGTACTGGTATACAAATAATACTAAATGATGAAACACGCAGTCAATGTGAATAAACGTGGCAACATTGTAGCCCTCTCATTCGCTAGCAGCATTTAAAGGAAACTTGGAGCACTGCCTTCAAATTCCATCAAGTTTTGTCATACGTTTCAGTATTCACCTTCCTAGCAAAACAATTAAGTCACGCGTCTATCTTTAAACACTACCTGCTTAACTTTCGCCACTACTACGCTTGAGTCTCTAGACGTTGACTGACAATTTTGTTTAAAGTCATTCTGTAGTTTTCTGCGATCACAATTTAATTCCCTTGCAGTGTTAGTGCTTTTCTCCTAATACATAGCTGCTATTGTATCATACTCGTTTATTACCAATTTTCCTTGAAAGGGAGGGATCTAATCAGAGCTCGGTATTCGACTTGGTCCAACATAGTGACAACGCCTAGTTTTCTGGCTGTAACATCAATTCTACGAAACATGTTGACACCCAAAATATCAAAATTTATGACTGCTTTGGACTACTTCTAGTAGTGGGATCTGGCGTTTCATCATTACTATGGATTAAACATGGTTTCATCATTTTACACACAAAGAAGGGTCTCCATGGAGGCAGACATACATCCTCGTGTGTGCGGAAGTCATGCCATCAATAGGGAAGGTAATACAGTTCACACAACCGTTTGAAGAAACGGTTCATTCATATACAGTCTACGCTAGGGCAGAACTATTAAGACAAACTCAAACTGCTACCACAGGACTCATACAAAAATATTGAAGTCAATGTCCCTGAATTATTTCCAGTAAATGTTTTTGTAGTTTCCAGATCTAAGGTTAGAAAATTATATAAATAGAAAGATAATATAAATTTTAATAACAATATATGCTATTTACGTATTTAAGAATGGCCACCGTTCTACTCAATGAACAACTGTAATTAAATTAAATTTGCAATCACAAAATGCAGTGCGTAATAAGTATCGGCCCCAATTCTCATATTGTAAACTGCATAACGAACTGATGTAGATTTAAATTGCATATACTGAAATATTTAAGCAAATAAGGACGTGAGTGAATATGCTTAAGCATCACCAAAGTAGTAAAGCATTGAATATACATGTTAAGAATTAAATTTTAGTTATATCGTGAAATAATTCGTATTTGTAAACAATACTATTATTGTTGATGCATTTCTTTCAGATTTTAGTAAAAATACATTTCAAGAAAACGTAGTTATTCAACGATGAAAATCAAGAATTTATAAAAAAAGCAATTATATATATATATATAAAGGTTGAAATCCTGGACTCTGTTCAGTTATCACGCATTCTTAAGTAAAAGACATTATCAATTTAGAAATACAGTCGAAACCCGTAACCCGTAATAACGACTCCGAAGGAACCACAAAGTTACGGTCGTTATAGCAAATAGTCGCACAAACCGGGTTCTCCTTTTCTTGCTCAAAATTTCGTATCTAAGTTTTAGGCTATACACTTACATGGTAATAAACAAATTAAAGCTAAACTTCACAACAACAACAACAAAAATCTTGATTGAAACTTTCTTATTATATATATATATATATATATATATATATATATATATATATATATATATATATATATATATATAACCCATCTCAAAGTTTGGAGCCCTTAAAAGTAGCAGTATGACAACCCATCGCCTCTCCCAGAAGTCGGTCCTGGATCCGCCCCTGCCTAACACCCATAAAAAATAATCCAAAATTTTATTTCAATGCAAATTTAAGCATTTAATTCTTAAATAAAGCACTATGCTTTAAAATCATAAGCAGCTACAAAGACATTTAGCTACTGACGTTGCCGTTAAACTAAAAACAATTTATACAAGCATTTACCTCAGAGCCATAGATATCGTACTCTTCTACCTCAGGCGGTAAGTTGTCCCTACATCGTCACTCTGCAAATCCTGTGACAAATCTCCTAAAACTGGCTGGCAGTTTGTCACAGCCTCAAAATCGAAGCTCTGGGAATGAGGCTTTAAATTTGAAATGCTCCTCCTGGGAACAATGTGGTCCCGAAGAAAATGTAAATAATCGTAGTACCACAGATTCGGTTGCGGAACCTTAAATAATAAAAGAAATGCATTATAATAGTACTTACTTAAGAAATAGTTACAATGAATCCAGAGACTAATTAAGTTTCATAGTGTGTTTCGAAAGTGGAACTTATTAACATGCCTTTGCACACAATCCGTATTTTAGCCTCAATTCTGCTTCAAACAATATTGATAGATATTGAAAGTTAGATGTAGACACGGAGAAACTGCTTTTGTATTAAAAGAGATTTAACATTAATATTACCAGTTGGTATCCTTCAGCAGACGCTAAGGTCAAGGGAAACCTTACGCGCACAGCAACGCTCAAGTGACTCTTTCTTATAGATAACCAATCCCACCCCGAGCGGACCTAAGGGTCGAATAACTTCGCCATACTCTTATGAAGGAAAAGATGCAAAGTTAGTTTGTAGTGAGCAGCTAGCACACATTTGAGCAAAGGCTTTTCGTACTTAACATAAAAGTTTGAGGCACTATATAAATCAGAACGCAGTTAGTCGGTATACATTAAGAAAATGAACACTGTAGAACAAATGAGAGTATTACTTTTATTTACACTATCACACCTTATCTATCTATCTATCTATCTATCTATATCTATCTATCTATATATATATATATATATATATATATATATATATATATATATATATATAGGGTTGGCAAAAACCACGTTTTTTATTGAAAAAACAAAAAACGAGTTTTTTGGTTTAAACAAGGTTTTTTTGCTTAAACCAGGTTCTTTTGGCTTAAATAATTTGCTCTACATATTCATATCATATATGGACAGAAATAAGTTTTTTCGTCTTGATGTTATTATGCAACAACCCGGTCATGCTGGAAGGGGTCACATAAGCTTAAAGCGGAATAAAAACTGCTTTTCGAGTTACATTCGGGAGAAATTGTCCTCCATTTGAACTCGAAACCAGGACTAATTGGCCACTAATTCGTGTCGTAATCAAATATGGCGGCTGCCAGGGAGTAAATAAATTTGTTTTCACTTTCTCTCATCTGGTGTCGCTTAAATCGAAATCTTACGAATTTTCTTGCCGAAATAGAGCGTGCTCTAAACACGAGAAATCTCATAGGATCGTTCAGAACATGGGAAATGACATGCGATCTGACGCCATACACGTTGAGATTTTGACTCTAGGACAAATCGTAAGAGATTTCCTAGGATCTATCGTATAGTGTATAGCACGCCTTACTGGACAATCTCATCGAAGAAAAAAGGGGTACAGACATATCACTTCGAATTGTTTGAACAAGATACTTCAGATATACGAGTACATTTCATATCGGTGTCCGTAAAATTTGTGTTTTGCAACGCAATTACAAATACCATGCCATTTATTTTAAATTAAATGCAATTTTTGAGTTGCGTTGACGGAAACATTTAGGGAATGAAGATCAGGCGATCACAAAGAATACAGTGGAAAGTGAACTAAAACAAGATGATAATCGATAAAAGTGAAAATGGTGAATATGATATATCTGACCTTCACCAAGTATGGTGAAAAAAATTATTTGTTTGTTTATTCGCTAACAGCTGAGAGCATTTATAGATCCATATGTGACTTTGTAAAACGCAATCATTACATTTGAATTCACGAACGACGACGTTCTAAACGGTACGAGGATAAGGTTGCCAGTAACAACTGTAGAAATGATAATATAGTTAAACTAAACAACAGTGAAAATAGTGTGGACATTAGAAATAGTCAAAACTAAACATTTTACGTCACTCACTTCTAAATACAGATTTCAAGTTAACCTTAAAAGGAATTACTGATATTTGTCGTTATACTAATCATAGTTTGGGGGAAAGCAAGCACCCTCGATGGGGATACTTAATTTTTTTAGGGGAACAAAGTGATTGGGTAGGATAATCCCCCTTATCATCCGGTAATTCGCACCATGGGCACAAAATAACTGGTATATTTCCTAATCTTTATCATTAGGGCACAATGACAATGTCTTTATATCTATCGTAATAAATAGAAGTGTGTTTTTAATATTTATAGATAACGATTCGAACGAGATATGATCCCATACTCACTCCATTGTTTCTCAATGAGAATGCTCTCCTATATTGTTTCACCTTTATTTTACGGCTGTCACTACACTGCCAGAATAGTAAATCCGTTCTTTCCCGCGTGTCACTGTACTGACAGAGGCGAAAGGTTTACTTTGACCCGCGAGCACACATATTTTTTTTAAATGATGTGCCTTATTGTATGAAGAGATAGTCCATAGTGAAAGGAACCAAAAACGTTGGTTCTCAACCGGTGTGCTCGCTGGTCAAAGTAGACCTTTCGCCTGTGTCAGTACAGTGACACGCGGGAAAGAACGGATTTACTATTCTGGCAGTGTACTGACAAGCCGTAAATGAAAGGTTTATGAAAAAGAGTTTCGGACAGCTAATGATATGATAAGTGTTTTATATAGTGTCAATCTTAATTGACACAAACAGTTTACGTGTTTCATTTCTGGTGATCAATAATGAATACTAGTTGTATAATGAACTTTACGAATTTATTTCACCTTATTAAAAAATGTGATTTTTTTGAGTTAATTCTACATTATGTCTAATTCACTATAACATGTAGCATATGTCACAGGAAAGTACAAATGTGTCGTAAATTTTGACTATTTCACTCGCTTTTGGTCAAAGAACATGATTATTTGGTAATGGCAACCATAATTTCGAATACATACAGACGTAGTGATTTTGGAAAGGCTCTGAGACTCTTAAAACAGCACAAATGCATAAGAATGCACCGAAAAATGCAAAAAGAAAAAAGTATCTGAGAACAATTCTGCGGAAAGATAATCAAACTTATTTGATAAGAACAATATAATTGACATTTAGACTTAATTTTACAAACTACAAATCAAGCAAAATATAAAATGTTTCTTTTAAATTGGTTTAATGTTGATGAATACATTATTAATATTAGTAAAATGAATTCTACTTAAATCATAGGGATAGTTCGAAATGTCGTTTTCATTGATATGTTAACAGAATTGCGATTTGTCCATTAAAAGTGATATTACTCAATTTTAGTGGATATTAACATTGAAAAATCAATATACGATTTACCCTTAAGCCTTTCAGAGTCGTAACTTTTGTTACTATAGCGTAGTATGGTCTTTGACCGCTTATGTAAGTTCTGTAACAGATATTTAAGGCTATTTTATTTCACAACTCAATGATGGGCTAAAGAACAGGTCGATGCGTTTTGAAATCGGATGGTCAACTTGCCGACGCAAGTGGGGGCGGAGGGCCGTGACTTTTTTATTACTGAGAATTGAAAAATTTTTCAGATATCAGATTGAAGCTATTCATATGGTTGTGTGTTCCTTTGGATATTTCGCAATTTTTATGAGATCCGTAATCGAAAACAGGACCGGGCTCAAGGGGCCTTCGAATTCCGAGGGAGTTACTTTTTAAATACGGTGTTTCCCGACTTTTCCGTTTCAAATTTATGATACGAACATGTGAGTGGTACCGTTGGAAGAGGCTAGTTATATTGAAGAAAGTGACGTTCGCAGCATGACTAGGCAAGTTAGTAATAATGCAATAAATTTTTATAGGTATATTATATGTTTATATACATGTATAGAAGGCCTAAATTCACAATTTCAACAATTTATTCGCAATTTGCTTTCAAGATACAAGGATGAAATTTTGCGCACATATTATGTACATAACAAAGTATTCTTTTCTTAAAAAAATCAAATCCCTACGTGAAACCAGGAACCAGCCAGAGGAGCAAAATGATCTGAAGAAATTTTCTAAAAGTATTCCAGGTTTTCCCCGAATTTTCCGGTTCAAGTGTATGTTACGCAAATGTAAATGTCATCGTTGGAATAGGCTCGTTATACTGAGAAAACGGAATTTGAACCACGACTCTAGGTCAAATAGTAAAGATACAGTATATTCCTGAAATATTTTTATATATTCAAAAAATGGGACAATTTTAGATTTTCAAAAAATTTTCAAAATTTTAATTTTCAAGAGAAAAGATCAAAATTCTGGACACCTATTATGCACACAGCAACGTATTATTATTAAAAAAAGGTCCCTACATGAAAACAGGCTTGGGCAAGAGGGGAAAAAACAAGGCTGGGGGAAAATTTCGGAAAAACGTTTTTTTAAGACATCTCCCAGTTTTATGCAATTTTCCCGTTTCTAGTGCATAATATGTATATGCGAGTGGTGAAGTTGGAATGTATGTTCAATTCTCAAAAATGAAGATGAATCATGATCCTAAGGAGGCCATAGCTGTTTGAGTGAAAGTCTAAAATTTACCTCAAAAAGTTGAAAGCGTAAAAGGGTTAAATCAATTTTATTCTTTATTTGCCACTTTCACCAGATTATTCAAAAATTTTCATTATTCCAGATAAATTCTTCACAGCTTGTCACGAGAAAAGATGTTGAATAACTAAGAATTAATATTTTAATAGTTGCTCCAAGATCCAACTGAAATATTCTTGTATTCATTGTCCTATCTCCATTAGCGATAATATATCATCAAAGTATAAGAAAATTTCCCAAATATCTTATTCCAGTAACCCTCCTTCCACGTAACTAAAGGACAACCTTTACCCTTAAACGCTAATTTAATTTGGAAGTAAGCTTTCCCTAGGTCGAGCTTTGTGTAGATCAAATCTTTTGTACTTTCTATTAATCGTTAATCATTACATATTAACAAACCTAATTATCATCTCCCAAATCATTATATATTTAGAAGTCAAATGCATGCTGTTTCTAGTATTCATTTCTTACTTAATTATTTTCCCTCTTTTCAAGGTACATATCTAACAACACGCCTAATATTACTGCCACAGAAAGTTATCGACTACGAGAAATTCAAGTACTTAGGTACGTTTCTCATTTTAAGGTTTAAGGCTATGCAATATTAAGTAATGTAACCTTACGAAGTGCAAGGAGGGGCTTATTGAACCCAGTTGTTCGTATTTCTTGAAAGAATACCTGTCGTAAGTCTTCATTAAAACATCGGGAATTTTATTTATTGACTATTATTACTATGAAAAATCAACATCATTAATGTGCATTATTATTAATGCAAGTTCGAAATTATTTAAAAAGAGTGGCCTCAACGTACCCCTTCTTGGACTTCCATGTGATATATTTCCTACAAGTATATATCCTGATGTTAGATTTGCTTCGTTTGTATTTAACAAGGATTGGGTTCTTATCTTGGGTAAAAGCAAAGTAAGTTCTGAATGCTTATTTTATATTTATTTCTTTTTAGATGCCTTTATGTGAGTATGATATACTGTGGGTTCGAGATGTCCACCATGGACTAGTAGCGACAAAAAAATTCTTGGATTTTCTATTGAAAATAGAGAAAAAAGAGGTACACTAAAATACAACCACTAACCTAACAAAATATAACATTACGATATAAATAGAAAAGAACAATCTCTTATAAACCACCAGATATTACATTGTAGTGGCAATAATCGAACAATTACCAGGGTAGTTTAAAAATAGTAAAAAATAAAAAATCTAACCTAACCTAACCTAACCCTAACCTAACCCAACCTAACCATAACCTAACCTAACCTAGTCTAACAAAACCTGACCTAACGCTAACCTAAACCTAACCCTAACCTAACCTTAACCTTAACCTAACCTAACCTAACCTAATCTAGAGAGGCTATTACTTCACGTATTCTGCAATTTCTATTCCCTGTAAATGTGCCTCCTTCATTTACAGTCCTAGCTAGTTTAAATTATGTGTAACCATCGGTTGATAATACGTTGTACCATTCACCTGTGCAGGTACTACTTGCACGAATCTTTGCGGGTTCTGTTCTTGTGAGTTCTGACTTTAATGACAGCACGTATGGTGACAATGATTATCTCTCTGCCAGTTTCCTTGCTGACCTCGACCTCTGTTACCTCGCCAATATCCATTCCGATTTCCTCGCCTATTAGAAAATCCATTGCTGCCTCTATTGCCTCGAAAATTATTTTGGCCTCTTCCGTTGCCATTGTTGTTCCAAAACCTATTGTTATTATTTCGGTAATTGTTCTCTCTATATTGTCTTGTTATTTCTAAAATTTTGATTTTTTGTTTGCTTACTGTTCCTATTTTCACGTTTTTCCATTATCCTGGGTTTTCGCTGATAATGCAATTTGGAGTTGATCGATTTTCTTCTGTAATTCGGCAAGCTGCGTCAAACTCTGCGGTTCTTGCTTTATTTTGTTTTCGACTTTACTCTTTCGAACAACTACACGGTCTAATTCTGAATCGCTCTCATCGTCTTCAACTTGCTCACGAATTTTCTTTACTAAGTCTTTTATCGTGACTTTACCCGTTTCACGTTTCACCCCTTTCTCAATTTTACACTTATTACGTTCTATCTTCTGTAAATCGTCAACAAACTTATGTAAGCTTGAGTAGGCCACAGTCCCTAAATTTTCCATATAGTAAGGCTAAAGACCACTCACTATTATACCAATTTTTTTTTGTCCGACATATTCGAGTCTAACCTCTCTCATAAGACTAGCATATCATTTATGATTGCTTCGTCTTCTTGTTGCAACCATTCTCGTATTCTATCTTCTATATCAAGCGTTACATTTGATCTTGTAAATTCTTCTACTATTTCAGCCTGTAAATCTTCGTACGAAATTTCGGCTACATTTTTACGCTTAAGAAACAGTTTTATCCACTGTCTCCCAACTCCTTTGAATATATTCGGAAGTAATTCTTTTTTCTTGTTTTCGGCGACGCCTGCCATCTGACATGCGTCGTCGAATTCATCGAAAAAAGAAACAATATCCCCGTCATTTTTTAAATCAAATTTCGGCAGCTTATTGACATTGGCATAGAATGTAACATTCGAAGCCATGTTTACGTTCTCGGTATTCTTGTCTTTATTAATCAAGTTTTCGTCTATATTTAAAAGTGATGGATAGTCCTCCGAAAAAGACTTCACCACCGGGCTATTCAGGAAATTAAATACTGAGTCTTTACCTATTACTATTTTTGGACTTGCGGGCTCGACGGCTGTTTCCTGACTACTTATCTGTCCTCGTCTTTCAGGTGTCCTCACACTAAACAAATCGTTAAATTCTATTCGAATGCCTTAAATTGCTTTCTGTGCCCTCGTTAACACTGTGCTTTAAGTCATCTAACAATATATTTAACACTTATAATAATTTAAACTTAACTTAATAACGTAGTGAGGGAGGGTGGGTGAGGGTTAATCTGTTAACTAAAACACTATGTGAGTCGTTTTTAAGCCTGTCGGGATTCGAACCAAAAATTCGCATCGTACCAATGGTGAACATAGGATTGAACTTGACAGTTCTTTACCATACTACTATTTACTTAAATTTATTTATCCGCGCTGGGACTCGAACCAAGAGTATCGCTACCATAACAAGAATGGGTTATTGTACTTAAATGCCTTAGAAACGCACCGGGGATTGAACCAAGAAGTATCTCCACCATAACAACCTCCTAACGTCTTACCCTAAAAGCAATGGGATGAACAAAGTGTGACGTTCAGAAGTTGCTACTACTCATTATCCAAAATGAGTAGGTTAACGTTAAGTGAGAGGAAATGATACTAAACTATATGATTCGTTTAATAAATGTATTGGTCTAAATAATGTCATGATGTCTGTGTGTATTTTTGGTGTGAATGTAGCATAACAAATCAGATCACAAATCGTAAACGGCTAGACATTGTATCACGATCAACACGCACATAGCTGAGGCACACATACCTGCTTTATATGATGAGGGTCTGGACGGATGGTTTGTACTCCTCAGCTCTGGATCTCCTGGACAGTATTGTTGGATGTATGTAGTCTCCAACTTAATGCCAACTAAAAGCCAACCATTACTAGTGGACTATAGTTCGACGTTGGAAGAAATTAGATCACCCTTGATCTACTTGTGGTCGTAGTGGATCACAGACCACTGCTCGGCTGCTAATTCTCTTCTAATCTCCTTCTGATTCGTCTCTTCCAATTCTGCTCCAGATCCTCTCCAACAAGAGGGTTTTGTTCTCAATTCCAGACACTGGAATTCGCTACGTCGATCATTTGTGTTTACCTCAGCTATTGCTGAAACATTGGTTTCAACCCGTATTACATCGTAACCAAATTCCCAACAATTCCTAACAATCGCTGCAGATCTTAAAGTTCTGCCACATTCAAATTGTGTCAATGTTAACAGACTAGGTTGCACATTGACGACATTACAGATTTCATTTACATCTTTACAAAACAAAACAAAACAAACAAACTGACGATCTAGCGTCTCGAAATTATTTCAGTGACAACACAACATAAATACAACCATTTACGTAAACAAACAAATGCACGTGTTCATATGATATAACATTACATTATCACTTCAATTTAATCTCTTTAACTTTAATTCCAATAAATCATAGTTTCCGTCACCAAAATAAAAATCTTAAAACCATACACCGCTACACTATTAAACAAAAATACATAAAAAATCTTCATAAGTAAAATTGCTATTTTCTTATCTCTCATATTCTCGTGATATATCTCCACATAATAAAGTCAGGTCTCATGGTTTTAGTTTCTTTTACCAATTACTTGCAAATATTCCTTATGATTCTTTAAACTTCATGTATGTGAAAAAAACTTCTGTTCAATAAGGATACAGTGTTCTTCAGTACAAGAAAATTAGTCCATATTGGTAGGAAGTTATCCTTAATGTTATGCTTACTAATATACAAATATAAAATACACAGTGTGTTTGTTCAACTCTTCATCATCAACTCATAAATCAAACCAATACTTATTCAATATGTAAGGTATAAATATATAATTTCAATTTAACTTTGTTTATGCAATTATATTTATCTTATCAAATTTCTCTAACAAAAGAAATGTCTACAATAACAAGTTAATATAAACAGCAAAATAAATGAAATATAAAGTTATGTAAAAGAAAATATAATGCGTATCCATTAGTAGTTATTGTTTGAATAAATATTCAAAATAATTAGTCTTTTAGTAATACAGCAAAACGTTCTGGTCTGTCATTCAAAAAATCTAGTAATTTAAATACGATGTAGTACATGGTAATGTCGTATACTGAGTCGTATTTAACGTCAATATACCTTGTTACTATGCAGTCATTTTAAAGATATTTATGAATTAATAAAGACATATTTGAAGTAAAACAATACAATCTGCCATTAATGCAATTAATAATTCAAATAAGTCAATATATGTCGCTAGTTGTGCTATCTCCTATCTAACATGAGTAATCTTGGTATTATGCTAATCATATATCAATCCTTAAATGTAAACCCAATATATCTTATAATGAAAAGGAAACAAATCAGACATTCACACATTTTAATAATTCAAATAAGTTAGTAGATGTCACTAGTTGAATTGCCTTCTATCTAACATATATAGATTTCAGTATTGTAGTAATCAAAATATCCAACTTTAATGTAAAGCATATATATAACAAAATACTTTGGATTGTGTAATAATTACCTGTACCGTGGGCAGAATGTACTCATACATGTGCACTATACTTAGTAGAATGCTAATTTCATATTAACAAAAGAAGAATGTTTTTAAGATATGTAAGTTATTATTATGGGATAGTGGTTGCTATGTACATGTATTATGAATACCTAGTCAGCAAGTTTGTGTGCTTGATAGTTTTAAGAAAAGGATATTATAAGGTATATCAAATAATAAACCATTTTAGCACCGTTCATAATCGTTGTCATTCTTATTGAAAAGGTGAGATTAATAGTATATAATTATTGAGGCTAATCTTTACATGCAAAAGAAATACTACCACTCCGGATTTTTATATCATCAAACGAACCAGGTTTACGACTATCTTTTTGATAAGTCGTTATAAAAATTTTGGTTTACCTCACCCGGGACTTACTGTAAATTCTTATCCCGAAGAAGAGTAAGGTTGAATTTACTTCTGTACTATAGTTAATGAATACTAATTTGACCATATTGCGAAGTGGTAAAGTAATTATAAGAAAAATGGACAACGAAACAATGCAGCATGAATCAAATAATAGTCACAACGATGAAACTAGTGTAACACCAGGATTGACATCGGAGGACCGAATCTTGTTAGCTTTACAGCGACAATTGATACAGATGTCTACCGAGATAAAGCAGACCATGGAGCAGAAGTTCAACGAATCTAACAAGCAAAATGAAGAATTAAAGCAGACCATAGAACAGAAGTCTGAGAAATCTAACAAGCAATATGAAGAATTAAGTAGACGGATAGAACGGATAGAACAGAAATCAGATGAAACGAAACAGACAATTGTCCAGGTGGTGAATGACATATCCTCACAGTTCGAGGAAAAGTTAAAAAGAATATCCGATGATTGTCAGGAAAAGCACAATCACCAAAACCAAGAAATCAGTGCTGTAAAAAAAGATTTAGAAGTAATAGAATCTTCCGTTAAACAGCAAAAGATCCAGGTCATCAACAATTCTAACAACATACGTGTAAATACGCAATTGTTAGCTACTATACAGGAAGAGATTAGAACGCTAAAGGCTAAGGACAACACATACCGTAATGACTTGGGTAGTGATCACTTGGAGTTTCCCCACTCACCAGAGATGAACTCGTCTGCGCCGGGATCTGATGATGATATTATATTGGAAGAAAGTTATCCGAAGAGTACAGATGGGCGAAACATAGATGGTGTGACGACACAGCACGTCATGGATAGGAACTATCACTCAACAAGAACAAGGAATGACAAAAGGAAGGTAAAATTAAGTGTTAAGATGAGTGAAATTCGAGCTATGAGCAAATTCAGTGGTAAGTGTAACGAGAATGCTACTTCTTTCTTAGAGAAATTCCAAGACGAATGCAACATAATGTGTATAGATAGATCACAATATATGAAATTAATACCCCATGTATTACTCCCACCTTGTTCCTTATGGTTTAAAGCAGTACGTGATCACATTAGTACATATGATGAATTCAAAGCGGCACTGATCGCTAATTATGAAAATGACCTTTTGCTTGCGAATAGAGATGCTATCATTAGAAATCAACACTTCAATCCTCGATTACATAAATCTGTGTAGAGTTTGTTGTAAATACCTACAACGAATTGAAGGTCGTTAATCCATTGCAATCGGAATCGAGAATAATAGCATCGATTCGAAATTTGCTTCCATTTAAGTTACAACAGATCTTATTTTCCACCCAGTGTATGAGTTTCAGCCATTTATTAATGCTTGTCCAATGCTATGAAACTCAATACCATGCTATGAATCAACAAGCCGGAATGGGTAAAATTAAGAATAATTCAGATCATTTGGTGCCTGTTCGGAATTTAAATATCCGAAGTGTGAATAATACGGAACATAACCTAAACCGAGTATACTCTAGCAATCAAAATGAGCAAAATAGGCAAAGTTATGTAGGGAATCCACCTAACCTAACTAATCATGGTAATTATGATGTCAGATCACCCAACAGCAGTAGATATAAAAACAATCGAAGTACTGAGCGAAATTACAGGAATACAGCGAACTATGTGGATAGACGTAATTGGAGATCAAGAGATGGCATTTCATATCAAAATCAGAATCACGATGAAATACATGTACAACATATTGTAGAACCTAATCATGATTGCGCAGTACAATGTACTTTATTAGAATCGTATGCAAGTACGAATGTAACCGGATTACCGTTAACGAAATTTGGTTAAACCCATATCAGCTATAGTTTTTCACGAACATTTATTTTATTTTCATTCAATTTAATTTTCTTTAATTCTCATTAATCAATGATAATTCTCAAATGTTTTTAATATATGTAAGAATTATAATTTAATTCATAAATGATTAAAAGCAAAGATTATTTATATTAGATTGATTTGTGTTGAAAACTTAATTGCCAAAGATTATGTTAAGAAGAAGATCTATTCTATAAAACTAATTATTCAATGACTATCTTGAATGAGATTCTTCTCTATTATAACATCTTAGTGCTACGATGTATACCTTTAAATGCAACATCTAATTTATTTATTATATAATGCGCTCTGATTATTTGAAACTAACGTTTGTCCTTTACGATTTTTGAATTCGCACTTCTCAATGATTAATTAAATGAGCGACGATATTTTTAATAAGTAAATATAATAATAATGAAATAAATATAATTAATGTAATTAAAGATAAATATTGATGAAGTGTAAGATTTGTTAAAATATATATGTGAAATGTAATGAAGAGATATACGAGGTGCGATCAAAACATGATGGACATATGCAATGTAAGAACACTAATGTAAACGGACCAGTGGTTCTTGAAGATAAAAGCCAAGCTTACTCATGACTTTTATATTCAGTCCATTTGTCGAGCGACATTTTCATATAACAAAATACTTTGGATTGTGTAATAATTACCTGTACCGTGGGCAGAAAGTACTCATACATGTGCACTATACTTAGTAGAATGCTAATTTCATATTAACAAAAGAAGAATGTTTTTAAGATATGTAAGTTATTATTATGGGATAGTGGTTGCTATATACATGTATTATGAATACCTAGTCAGCAAGTTTGTGTGCTTGATAGTTTTAAGAAAAGGATATTATAAGGTATATCAAATAATAAACCATTTTAGCACCGTTCATAATCGTTGTCATTCTTATTAAAAAGGTGAGATTAATAGTATATAATTATTGAGGCTAATCTTTACATGCAAAAGAAATACTACCACTCCGGATTTTTATATCATCAAACGAACCAGGTTTACGACTATCTTTTTGATAAGTCGTTATATATACATCTTATGACTAAAACAACAAATCATTCTAACATTCACGTATTTAGTACTTTAAATGAAGCAATAGCTGTCGTTTGTTGCGCTGCCTCATATCTAAAATAAGTGCCTAATGCCGTAAACAAAAAGTGTCTCCATAAATGTAAACCAAATATATATTATAAAAGCAAAACATAGCCAACTGGCAATCGTGTTTAAAAAGCCTTAAACAAAAACAATAGTCGTCACCATTTGTGGTGGCTTGGTTATCTATTAATTAAATGTCGATAGTGTACTCTTCAGTTAGCATTACATATAATTACAATGCATTTATGTTATAAAATAATATGTAGCAATCTGTCAATTATGTGTTTAGTAGTTCAAGAAGACAATACTTATTACTAACTGTGGTGCTTTATATCTAAAATAAATAAATAAATAAATAAATAACAATATTCCAGGAATCATCTGTCAATGCTAATATTCTAAATCAATTAGTTGTTATTATTAAAGCAATACATATCAATATATCTCTCAAAATCATAATAATACATAATCATAGCATTTCTTAGTAAAGACTATTATTCCAAGAATATAATAAGTCTCTACCGTACATTTTCACTAATATCAACTCAAAACATTCTCCAATGGATTATAATATTGATCATAGTTAAGACTGTTACCTAAGTTGATTCCAGTTAATCAAATCTAAATGACAATAATAAACATATCATTTATTGATAATTAAAAGAGTCGGTATAATCAATATTTATAAATAATGTACTTATATCTGCTAATTGCAATACTAATAAATTAAAGTTATATAAATAGAATGTCTCCAATCCAATATAATAGCTGTCACTATTGTACAAACCAATTGTCCTTGTTCTTAAAACATAGTAACCATCTACTTCTTAAAAGACTAGTACTTTCAAATCTGCAAAGTATAGTCTGAACTTGTGTTCCTAGTAAACCGTAGTTAGTATTAGTTATAAATAGCTCATACTTAATATTGTGTCATATTTCAAATACAAATAAATTCTAATCCTACTGTAATATTTACAAATAGTCGTAGAAAACTAATTTATCCTAAAATGTATGCAATATGTAATACACTAAAGTATTAAATCAATGGAGGTACAATAACACATAATTCATGTTCTAATCATTATAATAGGTAAATATTATTCATCGCTAAATTCAAGCATAGTTCTTTGTCTTCAATTTTATTTCAAATATAGTTACCAATTCTGATAAATAGTTTCTAATATGGCCTAATGTGATATAACAAACTGATTTGTAGTTATTTCTGGTAATGTACATGAATATAATACATTAAACAGGATTCAAGTTTGAATAGTGTAATTATAATGCAACAAATTTAAATCAACATCCATAAATAAACCAAATAAAATCAAACAAAGTTCTATCTTGCAATCTGAAATTCCAAAATCTTAATGCACATAAGTTTCCGTGAATTCTTTTCTTGAAACCATTAACCCATATATTTAATATCCAAACAATAAAGTATTAATCATTTTCACCATCATACAGTAATAGCGTGTAGTTAATCTGTATCTCTATACAAAACTAATTTCATAAAAAAAGGAATTCCGCAAATACAAAGTATAATCAAGCAAACCTTCATATGATGGTTCTGCAGGGTAATCTTTTACCACAATACAACTTATGTGAAATTCTAATATTATCGTGCATTGTAAATTTAAATATATCTACACTATACTAAATATCAATGTGCCGTATATGCTTGACATGTCAATTCGTGAATCTCTGATTCCCAACTCCAATTAAACCTATGTCAAATACTCTGTGATTAACAATATATTCTATTCTTAGATATAATCAAATTCACATATAATCCATAAAAATATTTACAATAAACAACCAAAACACTTAACATAAAATTTTGAAACAAAAACATTTTTTACCTATAATGATTCTGTCAGTAATTTAAATGTATATAAATTGAGTCAAATAAAGCATATACATTAAAATAGTGCTGTGCATCATAGAAAATAAATTATCCGCTAGCACATCCAAGTGTTAACCAAAACGCTTGTAGATCAAGGTCACTTGTGAGTACAAGATTAAATATCCGTAGTATATTTACTTCAAAGTATAATAATACACTCCTCAACAAGGCTAAATTTAAAAAACTCCCTATAAAAGGGATCAACTATAATCTTCGCCTAAATCAATAGTCTCGGTACTGTATTCATTGTAAGTCTTAAGTCCACATAATATATAAATAATTCTGCAACACTATCTATCACATAAATTAAATAACTTTTACCCCTACAATTATCAACAATTTCCAATTAAATTCGCTTCAAACAATAAAATATTCTCTATTCTTACTTATAGTGAACACACGTCATAGTTAGTATCGTCAATACTCTTGGTTCAATTCTGAAACATGTATGTTTGTAATGGACAAACATGGTACATATGAAATTTTCTCGGGATTTCCAGTTTCCTCCTAATTCTCATTTTATCGTTTCATTCATCTTAAAAGGAAAAGTCACCACGAAGTGTTCTGATACAAGTTACCTTAACATGCATAATCGTAGGAAGATAAAATTATTTAGTGTTCAATTGTAACCTCTGGAGCATAAAATTTTTAGTTCAATTCCTGATAAGACTATCAAAATCAAATATTTCTGTAATCATATCTTCATTCAATAAACAGATATTCATTTCACCTACGAAACAATAATCGTATATACCAATCAATACACATGCAATAATCGTATATACCATTCAAAGAGAATTTCTAAGTAAATTCAACAATAAAGTTTCCCGTTATAAAAAAATCTAATTTCAAAGCATAATTCAAATAACTCCAATGTAAATCAAACCTCTAATGTTAATTTCATGCAAGCCAAACAGCTTAAAACCATTGCAAGTTCTAGTAAAATTAGTGCTATACGCAGTAAATATAGTTTAATTAGTATAATTCACGCTTGACTTGGCAATCCATAATGTCACTATTATTTTGAATACAAGCTGTATTAAATTAGTAATAAATTTATTAAATTCGGATCTTATATCTTTAATGTATATGCATTTATATTGTAAATAAAAATGCGGCACCCTAAATAAGAGTATAAGTATCTAACAAAACAAAAATGGGTATTCCTTAAAATCCACCCTCCAAAATATCTAAAATACAATTTCAATTTCAAATATATTCATCCTATGTATGGAATGTCTATTCTTATGCATATATAATATGAAAATCTAAACAGCACAAAATTTGGTTGGTAAACAAGACTTCTACGCATTTTCAAATTGTTTGTTCGATCTTACCGATTACATAAATGGTAGGATACACACACTAAACATAAAATCTGAATATCACAATCCAAAGTAAACTAAAATCATATGGTCTCCGCTGTTAGTAACAAAATAATAAGTGTATTATACATATCAAATAATTGTAACGTGCAATTTCACATTTAAATAATAGGAGCATGCAATAAAAACGATCGCATCTACATGTTATGTACTGTTATTTCTGTATCCAGTTTCATATACAGAAAACACAATCACATACTTATAATAATTTCCTGCAACATACAAAAACTAAGTCTCATCCAGTCATATATATCCTGACATAACGGAGTAATAATTCAAAGAGCCTAAGTTCCAATTCTATTTACGTAAGATAATACTTATTTTCATAATTCAAATAATAATAATAATAATAATAATAATAATAATAATAATAATAATAATAATAATATAATAAATGGAAATTCCAATTCAAACTGTATTAACAATGCATGCAACGTAAGCTTGTAAACATAGTTTCAGATAACATCCATATGTCTGATAATATCCATATCATAAAAATATACGGCTACATATTGCAATAATATAGTTTTTTCGTACTTTTTAAAAATTTCTTCAATACATACGTAAACAATAATTATGTTTTTCATAAAATTACAAGATAAAATTTATATATTCACCCAATTAATTATTATTTTATTAAATTCAATAATAACCTGAATCAAATATTCAACCGTGGTTATAAATATATCCTAAAACCGAAACTATAACTGCAGTATCGCAATATTTGTTTGCTTTCGGTTCGCGCAACAAGTTCTTCTACGTCATATAGAAACTTGTCAACATCAATGAACCATCAACCGCAACTACGAAATAAGCAGCAGTGGAGGTGTTATCAAAGGTAAGTAAACTTTCTCTTCTTACTTAAGTTAAAGTATTGGATAAACATACAGGGCGGTATTCAGAGAGTTCGTTAATCGAAGGTTAGTCACAGACTAATTAGTTAGCATACTAACTCTTTACTAAGGAAGGTACACTTTTTGGTATTCAGAGTCTACTTTTAGTACAACTAAAATGATGATTTGGGAATGATTAACTTATAGAACCCCAATGCATCGGTGAGTAAAATAAATGTGGCAACTACGGAAAAGTAGATCAGCGCATGCCTAGTCTGTAAAAATGAAAATACATGAATTACGAAACACGAGTAGTTTTGTCGCACGCTGAATCGTGGGTAAAAGATTAGTCTTTGCTCTAGATTAATTAGTCACATGTGATTAACTTCGTCTTATACTACGTCCTAATCAGAGACTCTGAATACAATTTTGATAACCATCCTTTGGTCATCCCCGTAGAAAGGTTTTAATCAGACTTCAAAACGACTCTGCATAAGGCCCACAAAGTGTGCCGGTATCTATAAAGAAAAACACCATTTGCGTTCGCGGCTGCCAAGCGGCAAATATACAAAGCGGGCGGGCGAAAAACTCGCGACAATAATGGCGCCTGCGCAAAGGTTACACAAACGTAATAAAATATACAAAATAAACGGTAAAAGTATAAAGCAAAGTCGCAGCATAACCAAACAGTAAGGGCGCCAGCGGCACCATCTAACACGCGTTATCAATCCAAAATAATTGCAAAGTCATTACTTCAATAATACGTTAAACTCGTTCGTAATTAAATACCACTATAAGGTAATGACGTGAAGTGCATCATCATACGTGATTAAATTATTTCTACAAGATCATCTGTGATTGAATAAATTAAAAGGTGTTGGATTAAAGTTGTAATCACATTTGATAGGAGTTTGATATCAAATTAATTAGAGTTTGATATCAAAATTTAATTAATTATATCTTACAATGTTGCCTGATTCACACTATAAATATGCAAAATATAGGAAATTTCAACCCTTTTAGGGCTTAATTTGGCAACATTGCAGCGCTAGAAGCCCGTAATATATCGTGATATCAGTTTGATATCAAATTAATTCCAGTTTGATTGTGACGATGTGGAACCTTTCTACTTCGGGACCGTAATCAGGAGCGTCATTTCAGATTTTGCTTGGGTCTTGATTTTGCAAGACCCCTTGATTTAAGTAAAATTTCTCGTTTTTCACTGATTTACCATTATTCTTTTGATAAAGTCTATTTAAACCTCAGACTCAGGGGGGAGCAATTACCCCTCCCTGCCCCCCTAAATGACGCCCCTGACCGTAATACGGCAAATTGTGGATGCGTTAAAATATTAAATAATACTTTTGATAAAGTGGATACTTTCAAATATTTAGGTTCGATATTAACAGACGAAAATCATATTCACGAAGAAATTAAATGTCAACTAAAAGCAGGGAATTCGTGTTACTATTTGGGTCAATATCTCTTGTCGTCGCAAATTCTGTTGAAGAATTTGAAGCTTAAAATACATAAAACGATAATGATGCCTGTTGTTCTGTATGGTTGCGAAACAGGGTCGCTTACTCTGAGGGAAGAACATAGACTGAAAGTATTTGAGAACAAGATCCTGAGAAGAATATTCGGACCCAAGGGGAACGGGAATGTGGAATGGCGGAAACTTCATAAGGAGGAACTACATAATTTATACAGTTTACCCAACTTTGTTAGGGTCATCAAGTCTAGGAGGCTTAGACGGGCAGGCCATGTAGCTAGAATGGAAGAAAGTAGAAACGCTTTCAAAGACTTGACTGGAAGACCCATAGGAAAACGACCATTAGGAAGACCTAGAAGCAGATGGGAGGACAATATTAAGATAGATCTCGCAGAGATAGGAATACAAAGTAGAAAGTGGATCCAATTGGCTAAGGAAAGAAGTCAGTGGAGAGCTTTCGTGAACGCGGCATTGAATCTCCGGGTTTCATAGGCCATAGGGTGAGTTAGTTAGTTATCGGTTCTGAAGGTAAAAATAACCAGAACAGGAAGAGAGGCTTATAAACCGAACCAAATGGAACTAATTGTTAATCACGCCAATATCCTTTTTCTGCGAAAAGAAAGAAGGGAAAGAGGATTTTTTTTGCCCCTTGCTTACTTTATTTGTTATGACCAGTCATTCACGGATTTTTAGGGTGAAGTGAGGGAAGGACATAATACTTAGAAGCACATTCACACACACACATTAAAATTTATATTTAGGCCCTAAGAGAGGGAAGGATATACCGGTAATACTTGGAAGTACCTAGCACACTCATACACACACATTCAAATATATATTTAAGTGAGGAAAGGATATAATACTTGAAAATACCTAGCACACTCACATACATGAAATGAAATGAAATACACACTCAAATGTATATTTATCTCTATAGGATACCAAATAAATTACAGATAGAAAACAGGGGTGTTCCTATAATAGATTTCTGCTCCACAGGAAAGGATGTTCTTCTGATTAATTGTTCAGAGCTATTTGATTTTAATTTGAAGTTATTGATATAATGATTAATTAATTAATTAATGGCTGATATTCTTTCTTGGCGGAAAAGTTTGCAAGTGATAGGGAAATTCCAGGGCTTTGAGTGGGAAATCTCTTATTCTGAATCTGACAACACTGTGTAAGCGACGCTCTATGTGAAGGCGGATGGACTATTTGGCGAAGAGGTACACTTGTTTTGCTGTACGGAACGGATCCGTAGGTTGTAAAATGTACAGAAAAAATTGTGTAAGTCTTTAATTTGCCCATATTATATCGAGAACAGAACCCAAACAACCCCTGCGGTGCTTCTAACACCTTCCTACTAGTACTAGTATTACCTAGTGGTGTGCAATGGAAATATTTCCGGGAGTTTACCCTGATGTATAAATTCACGGGAAGGAATTTATTTGCATTTCTTTATTTGATTTTCCATATTATCAGAAAATAATTAGTTTTACGTTTTAAATAATTTGGAGGTTGAAAGAATAAAATTCGTTGGCTGTACTTTATGTAACTAATTATTATGATTTTTTAAATTCCCATTTCAATTTGTACTACAAAGTAGCAAAATACTAAGGTTAATGTTCCGTTAAGGGCGTCTAGTAATTTCTTCCATACGAAATTTGAAATTTCTTCACTTCTTTCCACTGATTTTCGTTTGATTACATAACATAACGTTAGGTTAGCTTAGTTTTGGGCCCCTTAACTGGACATGGACCAATACTAATTTATAAACGATGAAAACGAACCAGTTTGTAGAGTTACCTAGAAATGCTGTAGACATAGAGTTGAAGTACTATCAATCCACACCGAACAACCCTTAGTAATACATGTTGTCGTCTTTGAATTGAATTTCGCTCTCTGAGGAAGGATGAGATATGGAATAAGGAAATCTCTGTAGCTGTAATTACATACACATTTAAAATATAATGTTATCAAAATTAGGATTGCATCTCAGGATGTTTCGTTAGTTCTGGCGTTTCCGGACCTGTGTTAATTAGGTCTCTTCTTAATTAGGTCTAATTAGGTTTTTTTCTTCATTACCTGTGTATATATGTGCCAAGCGTTGTTACAGAATTTTTGTAACAGTAAATATTGTAAATAATCTTAGGTAATAGTATACATGAGAACCCCCTGATCTGCGTTTCTTCTGTGTTCTATCACCACTTCTACATGAAATACCATAAATTTTCTACGTAGTGCAATAGTAAGAAATATCCAGGTGCACAAGACATTCGATATGCGTTAAATTCTTCCCCCCCCCCCCCACACACACACACATAGTCATAGATAAAGTACAAGAGCGCTACACATGCAGTATCTTATCAGTCGATAAGTAAATAAAAGTCGCTTTGTTACCCCCTTTGTAAGTTCGTACATACTCAATGAATAATCCCTAAAAGTATGAGCGTCCTGCTCCTTCGGGAACTGATGCAGCTTCATGTATACTATATCCTAATCTTAAATTAGTGATTTCATAGTACACAGTAACAAAGGACAGTGTACTTCAATCAATATTCTGTATATATGCTATTATTTACACTGGGCAACCTTAGGAATTTTTCGACAGACTAAGTATCTTGTGGCAGTTACATAATCTAATTTCTTTATAACATAAGTAATTAATGTGTTTAAAATATCAGTAGTAGGGTCAAGTTTAGAAAATTCACTAAAATGTAAATTTAAACTGTTCAGCGGTGTAAAAGTTTGTGGACTTTCTATACCAAATCTTTTTAACATATTTACTGGCATAAGACATATTTCTAATAAATATACATTTATGCATACTCCCTAAATATAATAAAACAACATAATACCATTTAGAATATACGTTTTAAAGAATCTTCTGGAGACCGTTCAGAATATACGTTTTAAAGAATCTTCTGGAGATAACAGTGACAAATATACACTGATTTAAAAAAACGAATTTTATTTAGTAATCATAATATAGCAATAGAATGCAATTTTCTTTTTGTTTGTACATAAATTCCCGGAATACTCCAATTTTTGAAAATTTTCCTGGGAAGATTCCCAGGGAATATTCCCGGGAATTTGCGGATCACTACTATACCCCTACTCGTACTACTAATACTACTACTTAAACTGTTTATCCGTATAGTAAAACTGCATGGCTAATAACGTAATGTAACGTAACTTAATGCATTCCAACCAAATGTAACTGAATGCAGTACAATTTGGTCCATTTTTACGATTTTGAAGTTGGTCCGGCGATACAGCAATAATGTCCAATGTGTCATCTCTGAGCCATTATTTTTTTAACCGTTAGTGTGTTTGTAGAAGTAAATATACCAACGTGAGGGTATAAAATTCACAATGTAGCAACGTGAATTTATTCCATGTTTACAAATCAAGTTAGAGTTTAACTTTACAATGCATGCACCAGCTTGTATAGTCACTCAGAAAAAATAAGCAAACTGAAAATGGGTCAAAACTACCCTAAGGTTAAGCTAACCCGTTCATACCTCTATGCTACTGATCTCTATCTTACACTACTATACTGAAGCGGTTCTGCTTGTTGATGCGTAGGTGGCTCGAGTATACAAGTGAATTTTTTTAGTGTTTCACGTAAAAATTTCGTACTTCATAATCCACCAGAATTTTTTCCTCTCATCAAAAAATTTTACTTAGCATAGATGGAATTCACGGGATCCACCAGAAATAATTTTGGTGCAATTTTACTATATCAATCTAGAGATTTTAAATGTACGGAAACATTTGGCCAATTTTTAAATTTGCTCATTTTATGTCGAGAACAGAAAGTTCCCTGTAGGGCTTCTAGCCCGATCCTACTACTATAACTACTTATACTATGGATTTGTATAGTAAAACTGCACGAATAATTGTTTAAAACATAACCTTTTTCATGATTTGTGTGCAAATACTTGGTACGACAAAATACCTACAATAAAAAACAAAACCAATTTGTGCTAAGGTGCCAACAAACAACACGAATGCCTTGTAACTGATTTAGACACTGCGAATCTCGTGCTATGGTGTGGGTTCTAGTAATTGCCTGTCTTGGGAAAGATTCCTCCTAAGGTTCCCTCATTCCTACAATCAATCACTCGCAAATAATTTTCGTAAGTCCAAAGGAAATAATTTACTGCTGCTAGTTCTGTCATACAGTGTGCATAATTTGATCAAATCCATTGACACGTGTGAAATGCCTCTGTAGCAAAAAGATTACCGGCCCGCACGTTCACTAAATTCCTTTTCCAAATTTGTGGGAATGACATTGTCAGATATATTTTCTCGCCGTTTTTGTGCTAAGACGAGATACAATCGCTTTCAGACAAGAAATCCAACAGAATAGTACGGACGATTTCCGCTTCATCTAGTAACTAAATTAAGATCTATGAAATCCAGGGTATAGTTTAAGATTACTAACTTTGTACAATTACGAAGGGAAACAAAATAAATCTGAATTGCAAACATGTCGTTATGTGAGCACAGTCTCAGTATGTTCGGCCACTCCGCACGCATACGTCTTTAATACTTAGTGGTAATATGTCATTGGAAAATAAATTGTAGTAGTGATGAGTAGAGAAAATTTCTGCCTAAGATTGAAAGAAATACTGCGAAAGCACCTGTAACCATACTTCATTCCGATTGGAGAAACCTCCGGGGGGAGTTTTGTATCTCCGGGAGGAAACATTCACTGGCGTAGAAAAAGAAACTTGAAATGAAGCTTATCAGGCAATTGTGATGTATAGTACTAACAGTCATATCTGAGTGAAACCAATATTTGTAAGAGGAGGAAATAATATACGATTGTTTGCCTGTAAGGTAGAGAAAATCGTGCAGATTTACTTTAAGCCCTCTACTGGAAATAATTGGGGAAACAATATATCAGTTTTACTAATTTCCTTCTTATTGTCCCCTGAAGGATTTGCGATTGTCAACATGAAAATATGTCGCTGGAACTAGATAAAGTTCTATAGGACCATCAGAAGTAATTGTTGAAAAATTACAATTCTTTTACGATTTGCGTAGAAATACAGCTTCTGAATGTATAATGTAATAACTACAGTGCAAAAGATCACCGACCTGTGCTAGGCAGCCACTAAAAAGCACAAATGCACTTTACCCGAGTCGTAGCAGGACGTGTGCGGGGCTGTGTGAAATGGGAGCAGGCGTGTCAGAGTAGATGGTTATAAGAGTGAACGAACTCGGAGACAAGTGGTTTGATACATGTTTCAATAGCACTTGCAGTTGTTTCATATTAGTAACGCTACACTTGCAAAGATACAATACAGCGTCTGTACACTATATAGAAATACACCGCTCGTGGAAAGTAGCATCTAATAAAGCTGTTTAGCATATGCATTTACTTATTTAATGCGTCGTATAGCAGTTGTGATGTTTACGGTACTACCGGAACATTTGTAAACCTAAAATACAACTCTATTGTTTTGTATTACATTTTGTTGCTTGCAATTATTTGTTCCTTAAAGATATCTGTTTTCATGTCTTTCTATGCAAAGTGTTCTATTTTACCTGTAAATCTTCGAAACTGTGCGCCAAAACTACACCAGCTCCGAGGTAATTATTTTTTATTCGTCATACGAAGAAAGAAACTTTTAAGTTGTAAAAAGGCTATTAATATGAACAGGGATTTATTTTATTAAAGTAAGTTTATTTGAAAAATTTGTTAAAAAGAAAGGTAACATATTTCTGTTTCCTTTTTGTTTTACTTAAGTTTTAAATGTTATCAAATTAGTTGTTGATATATATGTCCATTGGGTAGTTCCGTATTAAGATTTGATTGGGATTGATTTTGGTGTTTGAAATATGAAAAAACATCATTACTTAGCCAAAAAAAAAAAAAAAAATGCGAGCGGGAGTCTATTTTTTAAATGTTTCAGTTCAGTAAAATATACCATTTACGCATGCTCATAATACGTTTGTTCTTTCGTTAATGTAATTTAGGTAGCGCTGGATTGTAAAAGGATTAGGAGGGAGCCCCATTGTATATCTTACAAGATCTCTATAGATAGTCTAAGGTTATTCTTTGCGTCATGTTCATTTCTGGTAAGAAGTCATGTTAGGATCCAACCTTAACCAGTATGTCTATGTGTCATATATCATTGCTACAAAATTTGACGCTAAACGCAAATAGAACCAATAAACCAAAAAATACAATAAGTTATTAGAAGAAATGTAAAGAATTAAATATTGGAGAAGCAAATTAAAACAGGCGACAACGATAAATTTAAGTAGAAATTGCTCATGCTGCATGCATGTGAAGCTGGATAGAACAAGCAAATCTCCATAACATATTACGACACATCTTGAAAATGTTATCTATTTTAAGTGGAAAATTTGTATAGCATTGCTGTCACGTTTTATTTAAATAATATGAGCTAGTAATATAGTAGAAGATATTTTAGTTTTGGCGTTTCCTGTGCTCACTCAACACTGATCGTACGTTGAGTATTGGTAAATTTATTTTAAAAAGAAAAAGGAAGAATTGTACCTCGATAAAATGTAATAATGTATAAGAAAATTATAATGATAATGAAGAAAAAACATATAGGCCTATGATATTTCATATGTAAGTAGAAGAAAGTAATAGGTTTTCCTTTCACAAGGGATAAAATTTTAAAAAATCGTATATTGGAGAGTATTTCGATATTTCTGTTAAGTTCTGTATTTTTAGCATTTAGGCATATCGTTATAAGTAGTAGCAAATTTTCGGATATTTTAAAGTACTGCTTCCAGTACTTTTTATATCCCTAGTTTGATCACAAACAATTCCAAGCACTTACTCAATTTCACCTGAAGTGGTAACTACCGTTGTCTTCTTCCTTCATTGTCCACTGCCCTCACCTGTTCTTGTTACGCCACTGTCATAAGGACCACAGTTTCTAAAGTTTAACATGCAATAAAATAAATAAATATGATACTAATCTCGTGAAGTAAACTGCAAGGAGATTGTTTATGATGCAGTTTCTTCTAAGACGGAAATCGATATTCTTCGATCGAAAAATCAGCAAGCAGACGCCACCGGCTACACGCACATTCTTTTCGAACAGCAGGCAGACCGACGTCTATGACTAAACTTGGTTCGTGGTACTTCATTTCTATTTCTACAGAGTTTCTACGTTACTTTACAAACTGGTTCCTTTCAACCATCTGTTCATGGTCAGTACTTTGCTTCTTTCTAGTGCAAATGGAAACGGAACTTGAAGAATCATATTATTAATTTGTTATATAAAGTACAGTTAACGAAGTTTAATTTTTAACCCCCAAATAATTTATAATCTAGAAGTAAATAATAATAAATCAAAGTAATTAGTTATATGGTTCTTATAATTTAGAAAACAAAGCATAGAAAGGGAAATAAATTTCCTCCCAGGTCCCAGCAATGCACCTGGGTATATGCTAGGGGAAAAAAGCTGGAATATCCTCATTTTTTTATTTTCCGTCCCACGAAATAGTCCTACTGGCCACCGGTGCTAGTGCCGCTTCGCATAACCTAAGCTAACCATATTCAGTCTAACCAAATATCTCAAGGGCATTCCGTACTTTTCTTAAAGAAAATTGTGTGCATAGTTTCTTAACGGAACGCAGTTATGCGAAGTGACGTAATAACTACTACAGCGGACTCTTTGTAATTCGAACTTGGATAATTCGAATTATTGGATAACTCGAACAAAAGCTTATTCCCCTTGAAAACTGTATTAAAAACAATGGTAAAAAATCGTGGGTAAATCGAACATTTGAACCTCCTGTTTGGATAATTCGAAGTATTTACAGTGCAAAAATTTGCAGTGTTCGCCAAATTGCAAATACAACAATTTAATTTCATCTGGTTTTTATTTATCTGTTATCTTATCCAGAAGCGACTATGGGAAAGAGAAATTTTGTTGATACCACCTCAGCTGGACTCCTTCCCGTTATAGTGAATCCGGCAGAAGATGGTTCGTACGCATCTTTCCACCTCATCAATAACCTGGAAGTGTCCATCCCTTCTGTAGAAATGTCAATGACCTTGAACCCTGTCCTCCACTAGCAAATGACTAGCAAGAACAAGATATTTGTGCAATTATTTTTAACTGAACTAAAACAGTGACAAAAAGGTGAGTAGATTCGTCTGTTATCTATTGGCGTGCATTATGCACAATGTCGAATCGCGGCGCCTATTCTAATTCCTTACGAAAATGTGGTGCTTTATAGGTAAGGTGCATTGCAAGTTAGTTAGTTTTTCATATACAATACAGTTATTTTGTTCTCTTGATTTTACTTTAAAATGAGAGTTTTTGGATAATTCGAATTTTTTCTTGTCCCCTTGGACTTCGAATTAAAGAGAGTTCACTGTATTTCGATTATCTCTGTTTTCCAGATAGGGCCGCGGTGGCTCCGTGGTAGAGTGTTCACCTCTGGAGCATGTTGTTGCGGGTTCAAACCCTGCTCCCGCCAAGTGAAATTTGTCGTGGACAAACACCGTGTGCGTGGGTTTCCTCGGGGTTCTCCCGTTTCCTCCCACTTTCTTCATTTCATTCATTTCTGATCATCTCCGTCTCCTTTAGTCTAGCCGGCATAATCGTGGGACGTAAAACTCAAAATTTTAATTTCATTTCATTTTCAATTTTCCAGATACGCTAAAATTTGTATAGCATTGCTGTCATGTTTTATTAAAAAAAATATAAGGTAGTAATATAGTAGAAAATATTTTAGTTTGGCGTTTTCTGTGTTCATGCAACAGTGATCTACGTTGAGTATTGGTAAGTGTATTTAAAGAAAAGAGAAAAAAGCAAGAAGCGTATCTCGATAAAATGTAATAATGTATAAGAAAATTATAATGATATGGAAAAAACAAGATATAGGCCTATGATATCTCGTATGTAAGTAGAAGAAATTAATAGATTTGGTTTTTCTTTGACATGGGGTAAAATTTAAAAAATCGTGTATTGATGAGTATTTCCATATTTCTGTATAGTTCTGTATTTTCGGCTTTTAGGTTGGGGAGAGTATTCCACAGTGAGACAAAATTTCTTTTCTGGCGTGTATTTATTATAATATTAAAAGAGTGAAAAAAAGTGAAGTAGCCATTTTTTGAGGGTATATCTCAGCTAGAATTTTAGATACATTTTATCAAAAAATGGTTTCATAGTATATGTGGGAGGAAGTGAAAAATAACCTAGGCCCTAATGTTTCACTGTGTACCAATAGTAGTGCACAGTGAGACCCAAATTAGTAAATACATTTGTGCTTCTAAATATTGTTTTTAGACTAATTATAACAACAAATAGAAGTTTATGTACACAAGCGAACACTTCCACTTTCAGGCATTTGAAATTTTCTCCGTGTTTTCCTGCTTTTTACAAACGCGTAACAATGCATTCATTAATTTCCTTTGAAAAAGGTTTACGTTTTCAAAGCAAACTAATGCATGCATTGATATTCTCTTGTGAAAGAGCCTGAAAACATGAAAGATTTTAATTAAGCAGCCTAACAGTGGAAATGTTTCCTTGTGCACAAAGCGTATACTACTCAAGTAAAAGAAAAATGTGACATCGATATTGTAAACAATACAAACAAACATGTGCAAAATGTCTTAACGGAAATCTATGCTTCCGAAAGCTAAAAGGAAACTATGAAATCTTTCAGTCTCTTAGTTTGTATTTAAATCTATTAAGGCACAACAAGGAAAACTGATCTACTCTACTGAAAAAACTATAGCATAGGCTTAAGAATAATATGATATCGACAACGTCAACAATTCGCAAACATGTGCAAAAAATGTCTTAACGCAAATTTATGCTTCCAAAACTAAAAGGGAACTTGATGAAACCTTCGAATCTCTTAGTTTGCATTGGAAGCGGTTTAGGCAGACCCGTAGCAATATCAGATGGACCAACGACTGCTATACCTTGTACGATAGGCTTCACAAACGCACCACTTTAGCACTTTTCCTTAAATAGGAAACTACATTCACCTTCTTTTCTTGAGGGATTGAATATTTCAGCGACATAGAACACATCCTTTGGGAAACTCACGAGAGCAAAATCACCTGCAACTGGCACACGATCTAAATCTGCGAATTCACTTAGGTAGTCTTCTGAAAGAAGATTGACGCATCACTATCATCATCCGAACCACTCAGGATGGTGTCAATGTTGTCATTAATCGAAGGTTCGTCACTTTCGGTGTCGTCAAATAAGTTACAAGCAATGTGCTTTTTTTTTTTTGTTCCCGTTGATTTTGTTTTGTGAATTTGGCTTGCGAGTAGAGCTCACTCCGAAGTGTCTGTCTTTTTCCAGTTCGGCGTTTTCCAGTATTGTTTCTCTTACTTTCTGCTATTGGAAAACCACGAAACTCAGCTGGCGAAAGAAATGTTTTTCCAGAGGTACCCTCCTTTGAAGTTTGGGAGATATTGCACTGCTCGTAATCCTTATCACATTGAGTCGTTGTTGAACGGTTGGGAGGTGTTGATTTTGCTTATGTGTCACTTAGAGTGCTGAATATGGAGGATGTTGATGCTTCCGGTGTCGTCGTTACTGTTCAAGGTAAAAAAATCTGAGGGGTCAAAGATGTCCTGATCAAAGGGATAAATTTTATTGGCTTTGAAGCCTGCAACGATGTTAGTTGGTGTAAGTGCTTCGCCAACTCATGCTGCAATTTGGTAAATAGGCAAGGGAACACCTGGATTTCTCAACAACCAAGTATCAACTGCAGTGTTGTAGTACACTTTTAAAGGTCCAAACACGGAGACATCTAGAGGCTATAACTTGTTACTGCACTGTGGAGGTATCGTAAGTATGGTAACACCAGCGCTCTTTGCCATATCGTTTACGCGGAGAGAAACGTGGCTTTTGTGATTATCGAAAATTAACAAATACGGATTTTCCTTTGAATTGTGTGAATATTGAATAAAGTGTTAAAGAACTTCTGGAAATATGTCTGCTGTCATCCATCCTAAGGGATTTGCTAATCCTAAGGTTCCTGGAGGAGCTCCACTTAGCATGTGCGGTTTAAAGTTTTTCCTCGGAAAGAGCGTTACAGGAGGAAAAAACGTTCCCATTGTTGAGACTATTGCTGTCAGTGTCACTAATTCTCCCTTCTCTCCACTAGTACATTTGTTGACTTGTTTTGTCCCTTCCTGTGCTATGACTTTTTTTCTTTTTGGACTGTTGTTACGCCTGTTTCATCCAAATTGAAAACACGCGAACCATTAGCAAACCGAGGAAAACGACTATACACCCCATTTAAGTTTTCAAAAAACGCATTGACATTTCCCTCACTGAAAGCTGTTAATCTAAATACACTACAGCGCTCTGTTTGTCTTACGCTAAGGTTTGGGTTTCGGTACAAAAGCCCTCGCATCCACTCTACACCTACCCATTTGTGTTCTTTCCATGTTTCCGGTATTTTGACTTCATTTCTAACTGCCATTTCGTATGCCAACTCACGTAGTGCTCTTGTTGTCAATCCATAGCTTAACTTGCTGCACGAAACGGCGTACTCTGCTAGACTCTTTTCTTCCAATTCAGATAATGTCTTGCAAACACTATAGTTCGGTTGCATCTTGATTGGGACGTCAGGATTATTTCTCTTCTTCTTGACGTAGTGAAATAGTGTTTGAAAGGACAGCTTCTTCTCCTTTGCTGCTTTTCGTAATGAGTACTTCTGTTCCAGTACCAATTTCGCTGCTTCTTCCATTTGTTGCAAATCAATATTTCCTATCTTTCTTGGAATACCTCGCCGCCTCACCATAATGAACCTAAAAATAAAGAAAGCATGTTAAAGACGAGGAAGTAAGTTCCCTACATTAGTATACTAAGCATACAAAAAAGGCTACACAGGATGGGAAAAGTTAGGCCTATATGTAAGATTTGTTTTCATATCACAGAGGAACTCGAGTAGTTCTTTAACGCACCTGCGCTGTTCCTAGTAGGTAGGCCTCTCGTGGAAAGGAAAAACTATTCAACACTAAGTAGTTGCTAGTGCAATGTAGATACAGATAGGGATTCAGCTATGCTGTGAAATAAATGTTTTGTCGAAGATATTTTATTGCAATTTTCGGAATGGCCTATGTGCTTGTACGGCTTTGATTTTGTTTTCTTCTCCAAAGTTAAGAAACCACGAGAACAGTTAAGAAACTACGAGAAGCATTTTATCACCAGACCACCAAACCTAGGGAAAATTATAGTTGCATGTGACGGTGGCGCCTTGTTGGGAGGGCTTCAAATAAATAGTTTTCAAACGTTACATCTAATGTTTTTGACTCAATCCATATTAATGGTGGCCTGGAAACAATGCTTGCTCCGAGCGCCACGTATCCTGATTACGGCCTTGCACCCACTATCCCGTAAAGTAACACAGAGCTTGTGCGTAAACGTTTGAAACAGACGTGACAATGACGCCGTGAGCGAAAATATTGCTTTGGATTACATTCGAACAAGTATAAAACACTTGGTTGTCCAGCCACTTGTTTGCATACGTTGCCATTTTTTAAAATTCTCTTGTTTTAATAAATTGATCAAGATTATGTAGACAAACTTCATGAACCTGAACGACTGGTAGTAGCGCATCTAGAAAATAGAGAGAAAAGGGGATGGACTCAAGAATAGGAAAGAAAGATAGGTCCAAAGTCCAATAATCTACTAAAAAACGCTTCTTTTTTAACGCATTTACTAGAATTTCGATCACAATATTAGTAATGTGTTGTAGCCAGTGTGAGAATTATTGAGGATGAGGCGAAACCACCTGTAAAACTAGACATGGATTGCATATCCATAATAAATTTGTTTTTCCTTATATTAATTTCTGAAATATATGTACACTTCATTCCCCTATAAAGTTCCCGTTAATTCGCATACTGCTTGTACCTATAGGCTAGGCTTTATTCCTTTAATAGGCACACTTCTGGAGGCCTGCTCTCAAATATATTTAGTGACATGTTTCGTACTTATGCATGGTACTCACTGAGACGCCATCTGACTGTGTACTACATGTCTGTGTCTCAGTGTGTACTTTTCAGAAGTTTCACAAAACAAGTCGACTCAATTAACAAGAGCGAGTGACTACTTTCACCCGCTGTGAACCGAAACAAACCATGCCTCTTTTGAATTGTGCCATCACAATAATATAATAGGACGTGACGGCATTTTGTAACAATTGCTTTAACAATAGCTGTAACTTTAGAAGTGGAAAAATAAAAACCTGTATTTCCTCACTCGTCCACACCATGCACAAACCGACTAAGCAACTGACTGCGAACTGATAGGGTTCCAACTGAGGGAGACACCTGGCGTCAAACTCGAAAAGCTACAGGGAAAACTTAATTTTCTCAATGTATACAATGTCACACTGTGGACTACCGTCCCCTATATCATTATTTTGGTATAAGTAGTAGCAAAATTTCGGATACGAGGCCAATCTAAAAAGTATCAGACCTTAATTTTTTCCACGCAATGTAGTGATTCTCAGGCGGCGCCACCGTGCACGGTGGAAGGAGGAACCTTAATGCGCATGCTTGAATTTTTTCACGCGTTCGCGTGTGCCAGTCGTGAGCTGGTGGTCGCGAAGTGAGGTGCTGTTGGTAGTGTTCGTCGGATTTAGTATTTCTCGCAAGATAACTGAACGAATTGAGCAAAGATACTGCATCAAATTCTGTCAAAGGCTGGGTGATTCTCAAAGCCAAACAATTCGTAAGATTCAGCAGGTGTTTGGAGAAGATGCGATGGGTGTAACACAAATTAAACAATGGTTCAACCGATTCAAAGATGGCCGCACATCAGTCGAGAGTGAGCAGCGTAGCGGCAGGCCCCAATCTGCTCGGAATGCAGCTATTGTTGAGCGGGTGCGAAATTTGGTGATGGCAGATCGCCGTTTGACAGTGTGGGAGATTGCAGATGATGTTGGAGTGAGTAAAGATTTTGCACATGGAATTTTGCGTGACGATTTGAACATGAAACGAGTGGCTGCTAAATTTGTACCCAAGTTGTTCTCTGGAACAAAAAGACACCCGTTTTGACGTTGCACAGGACATTCTGGACACTACCAACACTGATCCTGGGTATCTGAATTCCGTGATAACTGGAGATGATTCATGGGTGTACGGGTACGACCCAGAAACAAAACAACAATCGTCTCAATGGAAGCATCCCGATTCTCCAAGGCCGAAGAAAGCGCGGCAGGTGCGAAGCAAAATCAAGGTGTTGCTGACTATTTTCTTCGATGCCCGTGGAATTGTGCATCACGAGTACGCACCGGAAGGACAAACAGTGACAAAGGAGTACTATCAAGATGTTCTCAGGCGACTCCGTGACGCAGTCCGGCGCAAAAGACCAGACATGTGGACAGCGAAGAACTGGCACGTCCATCATGGCAACGCCCCAGCACATTCATCCCAATTGATCCACACGTTCTTAGCCAAACATGGAATTACAACCGTTCGCCAACCTCCCTACTCTCCAGACCTGGCTCCTTGTGACTTCTGGTTGTTTCCAAAATTGAAGACGCCTCTGAAGGGATCCCGTTTTGAGAGTAGAGAAGACATAATGCGGAACACCAGGACGGAGCTGAACAACATTCCAAAAGAAGACTTCCAGCGGTGTTTCCAGCAGTGGAAGGATCGGTGGGCTAAGTGTGTGGAAGCACAAGGGGCCTACTTTGAAGGGGATTAATGTCCCATATCTGTCAGGTATTTGCAACTATTTTTCTGGCCAAAGGTCGGATACTTTTTAGACAGCCCTCGTAACACAGAGCTTGTGCGTAAACGTTTGAAACAGACGTGACAATGACGCCGTGAGCGAAAATATTGCTTTGGATTACATTCGAACAAATATAAAACACTTGGTTGTTCAGCTACTTGTTTGCATACGTTGCCATTTTTTTAATTCTCTTGTTTTAATAAATTGATCAAGATTATGTAGACAAACTTCATGAACCTGAACGACTGGAAGTAGCGCATCTAGAAAATTGAGAGAAAAGGGGATGGACTCAAGAATAGGAAAGAAAGATAGGTCCAAAGTCCAATAATCTACTAAAAAACGCATCTTTCTTAACGCACTTGCTAGAATTTCGATCACAATATTAGTAATGTGTTGTAGCCAGTGTGCGAATTATTGAAAATGAGGCGAAACCACCTGTAAAACTAGACATGGATTGGATATTCATAATAATTTTTTTTTCCTTATATTAATTTCTGAAATATATGTACACTTCATCCCCCTATAAAGTTCCCGTTAATTCGCATACTGCTTGTAGCTATAGGCTAGGCTTTATTCCTTTAATAGGCACACTTCTGGAGGCCTGCTCTCAAATATATTTAGTGACATGTTTCGTATTTATGCATGGTACTCACTGAGACGCCATCTGACTGTGTACTACATGTCTGTGTCTCAGTGTGTACTTTTCAGAAGGTTAACAAAACAAGTCGACTCAATTAACAAGAGCGAGTGACTACTTTCACCCGCTGTGAACCGAAACAAATCATGCCTCTTTTGAATTGTGCCATCACAATAATATAATATGACGTGACGGCATTTTGTAACAATTGCCTTAAATCAACAATAGTCGTAACTTTAGAAGTGAAAAAATAAAAACCTGTATTTCCTCACTCGTCCACACCATGCACAAACCGACTAAGCAACTGACTGCGAACTGATAAGGTTGCAACTGAGGGAGACACCTGGCGTCAAACTCGAAAAGCTACAGAGGAAACTTGTCTCAATGTATACAATGTCACACTGTGGACTACCCTCCCCTATATCGTTATTTTGGTATAGGTAGTAGCAAAATTTCGGATATTTTAAAGTACTGCTTTCAGTACTTTTTACATCCCTAGTGTGATTACAAACAGTTCCACCCACTACTAAATTTCACCTGATGCGGCAATTACCGTTGTTTTCTTCTGTCCCGCTCATAAATTTTGTTAAAGCGAATAATATTTTTCTTATTGGTTTCAGATCTATTGGTTTTTCTCGAACATTGACTTCTGAAGGTTTCAAATCTCTGACGTGAACAGTTTTATATGACCGAAATGGCTTCACGTTATTTCAACTTTGACTGTAATAAAATTGAAATAAAAACAGAAAACAATCGTATTAAAGGTGAAATAAAAACAGAAAATGAGTCATTTAAAGAATGTAATTATAAGCTATGTACTAGTAACACTAATGACCATAAAGACCCTCTTGCAGTACATAAGCAACGAGAAACTGCAACGGAAGGAGAGAATATCGCTTTAGGAAGGAGTGAAGGTGAAACTATATCAGATTGGAAACTAACTTCGAAAGCAATATGTTTGGTGAAGCGTTTACCAACGGCTGATGTATTTGGAAGTGGCGAATGTTTTCGCAGTAATATCATGCCAACATCTTCCGATCTTACAAACATCACAGAAAGATCAAGCAGTCACATGTATGCCACTATTGGAAACAAGAACGATGACGAAGAGGATGTTCAAGAAAACAATAATCGAGAAGCTGGTAGCAATGCACAGGCCCTAAGGTACGTTTAAATGCGTTTATTTCACCTCAGATATGTTTTGTATAAATATTTCTTTTCAACATTTGCAATACTTCGCTAAGTATTCATTTCTCCTTTACCTTAAACTGTGTTATTGGAATCGCAAACATTTGAACACATAAATAATTCAACCTAATGCATTCCGTTGTAAAAGGTAAGACAGTTCGGCACTGAGATAATTATGCAAAGGTAATGGTAAATTGCTATAAACCACCTTGCACCAGGGCTTAAATATCAGGATTGAATACTTACACGCTTCTGAGTAATGTCAGTATTCGGTAATTCTTTTCCTATTACAGGGAACAGTACCTCGCCGAATTATTTATATCTTTCCCCTCTACACAAAAAGTGTTCATGATATAAAAAGCATATTTTAATATTCATTTATATATCGGTTTTGAAACTGTAAGATTAGTTTATATACAAAACACCTGGGTAATTAAAACAACCAAATGTGGATCACACGACGGATTTATCAAGTTTTTTTTCTTTTTATAAGAATGTTAACGCTACAGAATCCTTTCACTTATTGTGATATCATTAATATTGATGTATCACAAACGAACTCTTACTAGACAAACCATAAATTCACCTTTTCCTCTTTTACAAGTAGTCTATTTTATTATATGGCTCATTAACTTAACTGGTAAAAGTTCTTTTCTCAGAAGGCTATATCTTTAGATGGAGTGTCTCATAACATGCACTTGTACCGTTTGTAAAGCTTTTTTTCTTGTTGATAAAAGGTTTTTTCTTGTTACTTTTGTATGACATTAGCAGGCAAAATAATGTGATCTGCTAAAAAAACGCTTTCATTTGTTCTTTAAAAACTGACCATGTTATTGGGTCAAGTTTGCTCACTGGAAGTGTGATCACTTCCGGCATTGAGACTACGGTTTCTGTCCCAAATCGCGATAGATTCCTTCGATTTCTTGGAGTTCTGATTTGGTTCTCACTTTCCTTATTGCACTATTGTTATGCGTTTCATCTTTTTCTTTAGCCTGGGTTCATAAACATAGGATGTTTAAACTTAAAATAACCATTCTACAAATAAATGTTGACAGTTAAGAAGCCCAAGGTAAGAGAATCTAAGAGGATTAAAATTCAATTGATATCGATAGGATTTGATAACATTACAAAGAGAAGGAAGTTATGAAAACTTAACTAGTCTCTTTCGACTTTTTCAAGCGAATAGATTACTTCCATACTTCATTTTGCTTAGGTATAGACAGCAATACCTATTCTATAACGAAATGTTTTCAAGTTATAACTTTAGGGTTTTTTCTTTGTGTTTTAATAATAATTAATCACATAACCGTTTAATGAGAAATATCGAAACTGGTACTTTGTAATTGTTTAATGAAATTGGGGCAAACACTATTAATATAATGTGTGCTGTTGTACGTTTATTTAATAAGTAAGCATTAAATTATTTCAATGATTGACTTTAAGAAATTTATTAACGCAAAATTTTAAGATTTTCAAGTAGAATACTTTTAATAGAAAGTGCGAGACAAAAGAGAGAATGAAGAACGAAAATAGTTAAGACTTTCAGCTACAGTAACTGACTTGTGTAGGAAATGACTTCATTTTACCCTCACTGAAACTTTGTCTTATGCAGTTTTGACTCTTGCCTTTAGGCAAGCTATAACCAGTATTCAACCTGCATATATCATTATGGCGTGATGTGCTGTTACTGTAGAGGAAATATAGGTTTTGGAATTAGCCATATAGATTCACACTCAGATTAGAAACGAAATGTGAAAGTTCTTTGTGTTTTCTTCCGTCTCAACAACGTAAAATTTAATTCAATCATGCATTACATTTAAATAAATACACATAAGAAATGTAAATATATAATGGTCATTTTCATCAAGTGTTTCTTAGACGTCGAACATAATAGGTGACGGTTGACCACAGTGGTGGCTAAGAGTGGAAGATCAGAGTAATTTACTAAGGCTAAGGTACATAGTGGGCTTAGTGGATCGTGGTGTGAAGTAGTGAGTGTTTAATGGATGAAGTTTTTATTGATTCAAGCTTTTCGGATAGACACATCACCTTTTTAAATCTGAAATATGTTTGACAATTTTCTAAAATTTTCTTTGTCTTTATTAAAATTTTCAATAGAGGTATAATATTAATATTACACGTTACAGTAGTGATGAGTAATGTTTAATGTTTCGGGTGGAATTCTCGAACTCATTACATTGGGATGTTTTAAGCTGTGTGTTGGTTATTAGCATTGTATTGATGTCATTTTGGTGGATTCAGTAATAACTAATTGAACGTGTAATCTACCTATATTTAACACAATATTACCCTATGCGTTCCAGCCCTGATGATTCATAACTACTAAGAATAGATAGAAAACTTGTCGACTGGAACGCTTACGATTAGATATTAAGTATTCCATCTAACAGTCCTACGGGAAATGAAATGTTTTTCTTTATTTTTCTTTTATGTTTCTCGCTTTTCAGCTTCCTCTTTTAACTCCCAATATTATAATTTTAATTTCATCGACTCGTGTTCTTCCTGTTTCTACTTCTTTCTTCCCTTCCGTTTCGACTTATATGATGATATGAAGAGGAAAATTTTTTGTTCATGTCCAAATCAGTTCTTCCTACGTGGGATGCCGGCTAATTGTGCCAAATTTAGAATATGTCTTATACGTTCAAGTGGTTATTATTTTATTCACAGCAGAAATTGATTAGAATTTGAAATTTTACTTTTTTGCAATTTTGCATTCAAGACACACATTACGCAGAAATGCAATAAATTATAGAGATGTTCTAGGGATATCAACCAGGTGAAGTGCGACGATAGAGTCGACGTTTCAAGAACTGACACCGTTCTCGTCTTCAGGGTGATTATACTGACACCAGTTCGTGTGTATTATATATAGGAGAGGTAAGGGGGTTGGACTTAAGAATCAGTGTCTCTGATTGCATGGCCTATAGCTTGACGCTGATTGGTCGTATTCATATATGCTTTCTTTATGAATGGTGCCGATGTCTGGGTAAGGTTAAATCCTGTACCCCTGTTGATATTGTTGGGTTCTTGTATTATAGTAAGAGATTGTTTAATTATCCTATCCCAGTGGTTTGAGCTCTTTAAAATAATTTTCGTGTCTGAAAATAAAATTTTGTCCCGTTGTACTTTGTTCCTCCAGGGCTGATTTCTCCGGATGAAACAGCTTGATGTGTCTCTCACGCTCCTTGCATCGATATTCTGTTGTTCGTCCTGTTTGTACTATGTAAGTTTTCCCGCATTCGCAGGGAATGCAGTATACTCCTGGTGTTTTAAGACCCAAATCGTCTTTAACTGGACGGAGTAGGTTATGTTAGGTTAGGCGGTCTGTGTATGATTTTGATGTGTCTCTTCATGTTCCTAGGAATTTTTCCAGATAGTTTCCCAGTGTATTGCAGGACTGCAATGTTGACTGGATCCTCAGATTCTGTAGTGGTCTCTTTACTGAAAAAGGTCCTTTTAAGGACCAATCGAATGTCATCTTCATTGTATCCATTCTCCAGTATGGTCTTCGTGAGATGTGCAAGTTAACTGCAGAAGCTTTCTTGGTCCCAGATGATTTTGCTCTAAGCGCAAGCGTGCTAGTGACTGTATTGCCTTTTGGTGTATTGTGAAAGCTGCTTCCATTAAGATAATGTTCAGTGTTGGTATTATTTTTTTTTTTTTTTTTTTTTTTGTAAACACTGTGGCCCAGACTTCCATCAGGTTTGCGACGAATGAGGATGTTTAGAAATTGTATGCAGCCTTTGATGTTGCTGCGTTGATTCTTGAGAAATTCAAGGAACGATCGCAGTGCATTTCTCCCACGAGGCCAGATAACAAAGGTATCTTTAACATATCTATAGAAACACGATGTCTTTAATGGTGCTGATTCTCGCACTTTCTATTCGAAGCTTTCCAGGAAAAGGTTGACACTGGTGATCCCATGGCAACGTCGTCCGTTTGTTCATAGTACTGTCCGTCGAAGAGGAAATATGTGGAAGTTATTGTGATCTTGAATAAATCAACAGTCCCCGGCGAAAGTGCTCACTGATTAAATGTTACGTGTCTTATACTGGGACTCCGGTAAACAGAGAGACCACATTAAAAATGACTAGGATGTCGTCTGGAGAAATGCGTATCGTGTTCAATATTTCCAGGAATTCACATGAGTTCTTGACGTGCTTTGCAGACTGTCCTATTAGCGGTTAAAGAAGGGTAGTCAGGTACTTAGCCGCACAGTAAGTTGGGTTTCCAATCGCCCAAAGAATATGTCTAATTGGAATGTCAATCTTGCGTACTTTCGGAAGCCCATACAGTCTCGGCGGTTGGCAATTATGTGGCGTAATTTTCGTGCGTGTTTCTTCTAGTATGTTGGTTTTCTTCAGAAGGTTGATAATACTACGTTCATTAATGGAGGTGGGCTCTTTCTTGAGTTGTCTATAATTCGAGTCGTTGAGTAAATCCGAGATCTTCTTGTAGACTTCAGTGAGTATGAGTAATGTCGCGTTGCCTTTGTCCGCTGGCAGTACAGTATTGCTAGCGTCTTGACGAAGTTTCTTAATTAATTTTGTTCTCTTTTTGATGACTGGTCTTTGCGATATATTTTTCTGTACTGTGTGCCTCTAGTACTGACTCTGAATTCTAAAAATATATTTATAACTCAAGAAATATGGATTTTCAAATGTTTAGTTTCTTCAATATTAATTCTAATGATACAAAGTTCCTCCCCCCATTAATCTAGCTCTTTTCTCCTTCATTTGATTATTTTCACTCCTGTGTCATACATTTTAACTTAGTCAACTTCTCTGTATTATTATTAATATTAAAAGTAGTAGTACTATTACTTAAATCAATATTTATGATGATGGTGATCTCAAGTTGTTACGGTGTACTTATTTTACACGTCTGTTATGAAATCGGTTTCTTTACTTAACTCCAGAAAAATGTTTGACGTTTGTTGTGGTCACACTCTTATCCCCGGATTTAGCACCACGTCGTAAGTACTTACTTGTTCACTAATAAGATAAAAGTCTAAATAACACAAATATTATATCACTTCTAATAGAATTCAGTAGTACTGACAGTCAATAAAGAATATAAAGGTAAGATCATTACAGCATATTGTGTTCATCTTATTAAATGCATAATTAGTTATTTGTTCACGGATATAATCTTTACTTCAGTAGTACATACATTGTCTTATAAACAATTGGTCACATATAGATATATAAATAAAGGTTATGAGGCGCATACTGTAAATAACTCATGAACACAAGATGTGGTATTTAAAGTAGCAGGATACCAAGTACGGAAGTACATTCGAGAAAATATTTGAAAATGCTTACAGATAATAGCGAGTGTAGGAGTACGAGTGGAGAACGAGGTGTCTTGGTTACAACATGCTGTATTTTAAGTGCATCGGGAAATACATTGCCATAAGCAATGATCTCCCCTCGAAAAACCTTCAAGCCACACATGATTCGCAGTGCCCCTCCCTGAACCCTGGGGTTAGTTACTAGCTCTGGATGGATGACAGGTGAAGTTTTTCCTGAAGTGATGAGATATTTCATTAAACACAGTGGCTCTTCAAAGGACAATCCAACCATTTTTATATATGATAATCATGAGAGTCATTTGAGTATTGAGGCGTTGAATGTTGCTAAAGAAAAAGGCATGATTGTAGTCACTTTACCACCACACTGTAACAGTAAACTACAGGCGTTGGATGTGTGTGTTTTATTCATTTAAAGATCATTATAATGCAGCTGTCGATTCGTGGTTGCTGCATCATCCTGGAACGCCAATGGCAATTTACGATATTGCTGCCTGTGTTGGGGTAGCTCACGAACGCTCTATGACACCATCAAACAACAAATCTGGCTTTAAGACAACGGGAATTCTTCCATTCGATAGTGAAATATTCACTGCTGATGACTTTCTAACCAGTTATGTTACTGATCGTGATCCTTGTGATAACTCAAATGATACAACAGCTCCAGCAATCAGTGATAGTCCCCCAATGGTAGTTTGTGCTGAAAGTGTTGAAGACTCTTCAGGTCCTAGTGTATTCGGAGCAAGTATAGAAATAGGCATATAAACCAATAGCCCTATTGAAAGTAACACTTCCAAATTTATCAGTCCAGTCCTTTTCAAAGGATTCCCTAAAGCTGGTAAAAGCAAACGAGCTGCGACTGGTCGCACGAAAGCGTCAAGCATAATCCCAACTGATACGCCTGAGAAACAGAAAATTGAAAAGAACCTAGAAGAAAGACAATTGCGCAAACGGAAATCATCAGGTGTGTGTAAAGGTTTATTTCCTTGCAACAAGAAAAGAAACGAATATGATTTCATTTCCTCTGATAGCGACGATGAATGTGACCATAACATTTCATCAAGCAGTGGTGACATAGAATTTCCTGATACAAGCCCTACATTTCCGCACGTTGATCCTAGTGGTTTTCAAGAGCTTGAACGTGATCCAGAAGTTGATGATTTTGTGTTGGTTGACTTCACGTGATCTAGAAACATTTTTTACATCGCAAAGGTTATTATGTCAAAAGACAATAATAATGATTTACAAGTTAGTTTTTTAGAAAGTGCGTAAAATATGAACCATTAGTTCATCTGTCCGATGTGAAAATGATATTCCCAAATCCGAAACGTTTAGAATCCACAAAGAGATTGCAATCTTTTGTGACATTCGACAATAACTTCGATTTGCTTAACATCCGTTAACTATGTAAGCGCATATCGAGCCGTAACAGTTTAAAATTATATTGTTTCGCAAGAGAAACCATAAGTTGCTTTGTTTTTATTAGTAAGACCATGTTACTTTTGGTTTTGGTTTTTATTCCTTACTATGTCTCACTGTGGTCCATGGCATGTCTCATTGCGGCCCTATGATGGGCCACAATGAGATAAACGGAGACTATTTTTCGATTTATCGTCACTTCCTTACTGTAACCGATATTTGTTTGGAAATACATGCTTTATGTGCACAATGAACCAAATTCTCATTATAACTTAGGTTCTTAATTTTATAGACACGATTAAACAAAATATTACTGATTTACTACTTTTTGTCTCATTCTGGCCCACCCTCCCCTATATATATTTTATTTGATGGGCTCTTTCTTAACCTACAATCGATATTCTTGTATATTAAGTTCTCAAATTAATATTTTTATACTTATCACTTAATAAAAATTTAACAATAGTTATAAGCATGCAAGCACTGTAACTACCCACATTAAATCATTTATATTATCACAATAATACTAACAATATCTTTCAGTGCGGATTTTTGCTTTTTATTATTATTATAATGCATACCTTCAATATCAGATAATTGTGAAAAAGAGTAATAATAATATATTTATTGAACTGCTGCTCTGTCTCACGACGCCATCATAGTTGTTTTGTATTTTCCTGCAATCAACTCGGGTGCTGATTGGCTCCTGAATGCTCTTGAATTGCATTGTTTCGAACAGGACCGAAACGAAATTTCTTGAATGAAACTATTGAATTCAAGACAAAAATGACGTCAGTGCTGGCCTCTTTTTCATCAAATACTCTTGAATGGTCTTGAACAAGAGTGTTGTTCAAGCTTTCTTGGATCGTCTACAAGGAGTATTAGACATATACAAATTCTCTATATAATGCAACCATACTAATATAATAGCCACAAAAACCTACCTTCTTCCTCATTGGTCGGAACAAATAGCCAGTCAACGACGTCTGTTGAAGACAGCCTAAGCCAATCATAGAAACCCAAAAATATGACTACTCAACCAATAAGAGAACATTTCAAAATAACGGGAGAAACATCATGAATGAGCATTAACATATAATTCTCTTTATTTGTCAGGGGTGGTGGTATAATGACAAGGTTAAGGAATTAATAGATGGTCAGTATGAATTAGTGAATAAGAAGAAAGAAGAGATCATACAAGAAATAAAGAAAAAGGGATCAAAAAGTGTGTAAATGAAAAACGGAGAATTTCAGTGTTAAAAGGTTTTCCAAAGTTTCACAAGAAAAAAGTGAAATTAAGAACAGTGATGGATTGTAAGAATAATTAATTTAAACCATTGGAGAGTGAATTGATACCAGTTTTAAAGTGGATAAGAGACAGGACTCATTGGTAGTTAAGGAATATAGTGAGGTAATAGACTACATAACTAATGCTGTAATTGAAAACAATTGTATTTTGTTTAGTCTGGATGTCAAAGCTGTGCTCCTGAGTTTAGGTTCCATATTGCATGATATTAAGGGGCCATGGGGGAAGAAAGTATGAAAAATTTTAAACGGGAGAACGTAAGAAAAGCTCTCAACCTGTGGGATCTTATTTTTTGTACACTGAAAAGTGACATATATAGAATTAAGGTAGGTTTGATTATAGGGTCTAAGATAAGCCCTATGTTATCAGATATCATTATGAATGTATGCTAGAAGAAGGTAATGAAGAAGGAATGATTAGGTATTAGTGTAGGTGTGTTGATGACTGTTTTCGAATTTGGGAAGAGTCTAAGTAAGGGTTATTGGATTTTGTAAAAATCATTTAGCATAAGGAAAAAGGCATAGAGTTAGAGCTCGAGTTAGAGAAGGAATGTATTTTTTGTTATTTGGATATTTTGATGAGTAAAGAAGGGAGGAGAATTAGAAAATAAGGGTACCAGAAAGAATGCAATGCGGGTATTTATTGTAATTAGAAAAGTAGTGTGGACATAGCACAGAATCTAATTTTATAAGAAATATGATGACACGAATTACCAACATTAGTAACAAAAATGTAGAGGACAACATTGAAGAGTTTGAAAAGCAGTTATATGAGAATGGGTATAGCAGAAGAGATATTTTTAAAGCTTCTGTGGGTTTCGGGAATGATGAAAATGGAGAGGAAGGTAAAGAGGTAATTTGGAAAGGTATTATTGGGTTAGGGGAGGAGATAGAAGTTCTTAAAAAGATGTTAAGAAAGCAGGATATGAGAGCGTAAAGAAAAGGCAGTAGGTAGTTTTTAGTGGTAGTAAGAAGTAAAAAAGAAGAAAGAAAGAAAAAGGAGAAGAAAGGTGTTATATATCAAAATGTCTAGATTGTGATATGAAATATATTGGAGAAACAGATAAATTTTTGATTGAATGAATTAAACAACATAAGAGTGATGTAAATATAGTACAGAAATTAATGCTACATACGAACATGTCAAGGAAAAAGGACAGAAGGTAGACTGGGAAAAAGTTATGATGTTAGAATATGAAGAAAGTATGTTTCCGAGGAAGTGGAAGGAGGCACGGCGGGTAGAAAAAGAAGATAAGTACTTAATGAACTGGAGTAAAGGCTTGAGTATAAAGAATAGAGAACGCTTATTGACAAATACAGGGGTTATATGTTAATATTGATTCATGATGTTCGTGTTAGTTTGATAGGTTCTCTTATTGGACGCCATATTTGGGCGTTTATGATTGGCTCAAGCTATCTTCACATGGTGTCGTTATTGGCTATTTATCCTGAACAATGAGGGAGCAGGAAGGCTTTTCTGGCTTGTATAGTAATTTAGTTACATTGTATACAGATTTAGTGTATGTGTGATGAGGATCTTGGTTAGAAGACCTAACATGTAAATTATTTATTTTTATGAATAATACAGTGTTGTTTAGGAGTGCTGTGTTTTATTTCTGTTCTTATTTGCAAAATGTAGCACTATGGTGTGCTGTCAAATGGCTGTAGATTAAGTCTGAAACATTAGCAGTTACTCTACGAATTCTTCACGTACATACGTCGATTATCGCCAGATAGAGTTATAGGTGACAGGTGCAGAGTAATAGAAATTACGTGATTTATTTCATAGCAGTAATATTGAGAGTATCTGGGAATTATGCTAAATGGCTGATCGTCCGTTTCAGCGTTCTTCATCGGTAAGCCCGTTCTCGATGGCAGAATAGGTTGTAATTGCTTGTACTTTTCTTTAGTCCAATGTACGTTGATACTAACTCCATCTCTTAGTATCGGTGGCATTAAATCATGGTCTAAGGAAACGCATATCTGGAGTAATTTATGTGTGTGTGCGTGTGTGTTACAAAACTTACGCAGCGGATTGATACAAAAGGAGGTCTCATCTTGATAACTTGTTTAACATCATAACAGTGAAATGTATTTTTAAATATTTGTACTAGTGAAATACTTGTCTTGTTAAATATAATTGTAGAAATTGAAGAAAACATTTTTTAAAATAATTTCTACAAGTATTCCAAGGATAGTACTTTCTGTGAAACAGAACCGAAAAATGACAATCCTCAGAAACATATCCATACAGAGGCGGCGGTTTTGCAAATCAGTAGAGGTCCTTTAATTTAACATTCAGGACCAAAAATCTCGGCTTGGGGTACAGATAACACTCAGGCTTATAGGAGAATCCTTTCCCGGATAATTCTGGAAATTGGTCCTCCTAAAAGTACAATTTTAAGTAGTTTTGAATGAATAGATTTTTTTCGTGTTTCTTCTTTTTTGTCATAGTGGCAAATATGTATTCTTGGATGAGAGTATAGCGGGTTAACTAATGATGTTCTAAGATTCTAACCCCCGACCTTAGGAGAAACAGACATCAATGTGTCATCCGGACATTCGAATGAAACGTAGTCCATTTGATAAACAACAAACATATGTTCATGCACAAAAAAGTAGGTGCCATGGACAGCGGAGTAAGTACCTGAGGCCCATTCACCCTGTTAGTTATAAAGAAAATCGTAGGCAAGCAGTGAAATAGTTATTGCATTAATACTCTTCGTTCAAAAGTCATGGTTTATAGTTTATCTCTTCAGCACGAAACAAGCTTTCCAGAAGTGCTCTGTAACGTACTTGAACAGATAAAATTGAGAGAAGGTCGAAAAATTCCCTCCACAAATCTTTATCAATTTTGGACTCCTGTGGATTTCCCTGGGTAACACACAAACCAAATGTATCTCGAAAAATTATATAGGGGATAAGAAATGTGTGTAGCAAGTTTTGTTTTGATAGATGGAATACATATGAGGAAAAAGCTTTGTATATCAATACACGATTTCCTTTTATATCTATTCTTTCTATCAATACAAAATTTTTATGACAAGTTTTACTTAGGAAAGCGGGGTGATGCAACGAAAACTATAAATAAACTCTATAAAGGGATTGAATGATCATAGCTTCAATACACATTCGTTTACACACTTCAGTTAATAAGGCAATCATTTTGTAAAGCATATATATACTTCATATAAGCGGTGATATAGTAACAAGCATTAAAGTAAGTTATAGTAAATTTCCTTCTAACGAAGAACGTGCATAGGAAAAAAAAGCCCCTTTTTCCTGTCGTTTCAAATTTTTTATACTGTAGCAAAGTTTTATAGGTTTAACTTCAGTATATGTCCAATTGTCTCCAGATGCTGGGTTAATGCCAAAAATTTTGTGATTCATACAAGATTTTTAACTGTTCCGGCTTTAGTAGAGAGGTTAGTGCTTTTAAGTTATAAGTAGCTACTGTAGTTTCCAAACATATTCGTTTATGCTTGTAACCAGCAACGCTTCGCGCCTGTTCCTTACGGAACCAGCCCCGCAAGTTTCGTCCAGCCTTAAGAGGAATATATACTAATTATTATGGAGTTGTTGCATGTTTTACGCATCAATAATATTTTCAATGTATATCAGTTGGCAAGCATGTTGATCTGTACGATTATTTGGACATGCGGCAAGATAATAACACTCTAGATTAGACTAAGGTATTATTTTAAGATAGGAAAATGAAATGCAGTAATATCATAAAGTAAATGACAGCTCGTAAAACAGGGTGGATTGATTTAAATAAGCCTGATTTAAATTACCAGATTTTTTAAAAAATCTTTGATTTAAACCAAATTCCGAAATAAATTAATAGAAAGTGAAGATATGTAAAATCTCGTTTCTGTTCTGTGATGTCGATTATGGAAGTTAATCATAATACAATGAGACTCAAATATACAGTCTGTACAGTATAGTATGAAAACAAGTGTCATGCAGTGAATGATGAGGGAAAGTCCCGTTTTGAACTTGGAACGGAGCAATCCTCCTCTCTTCTCGTAGCAAGATTGTGTTTAGGTTTTTAAATCGTTAACTATTCCAACGGAAAAATAACCATTCACATTTAAGACAAAAATTCTTTTGTGTGCACGTTTGTTTGTTTGTTCCCAGATAATAGGGCGTATTTAGAGGGTTCCTATCTCCTCTCAATTTTTTTAAATCGTGTAACTTAAGGCTAAATTTATGTATTTGATGCCACAAGCTAGTTCCGATTTTTTAAAAATACGCCCCTGCCAAATATCAGTAACTTTTGTGGAAAAAGTGTCATTTTGATAAACGTTGCTGTACTTTTTCCTTAAGAGTCTTTCTACTCACAGAAAATTTGTTCGCAAAAATATGCATGCTCTCATTCCTTTCTGCTAATTAACAAAGTGGAAGATTGTCATAATTTTTGGATATGTTATAGACATAGGATTGCACTATGTAGCTTTAGGGTCCCTTTCTCAAAAACCTAATATATTTTTATTAGATATATGAAAGTCACGGTAATCAATATGCAATAAAAGTTTTAAAAATACGATATTTGAGATTTTAACGGTTGTTCTCCCTAAGTCACTATCTTTTAATTTAGTTGTTTCAAACGTATCGTAATATACGTTAAAACATATATTAAACGTAAGAAAGTGTCATTTATGAACTATTATGCATTGATTAAATTCGATATTTGAATACTTTTTCAAAGTGGACGCAATTCTCGCTTCAACTGGTAGGTGTCACTACATGCATTTTCCCTTCCTCCCCTTTCTGTTTGGCAATAGCTGGAGTTGGAAAAGGGTGGGTGCGTAGTGACTTCTGTTGAAAGAAAAACGAGAAGGAATGTATGTGAGGAGAAATTCCAGCTTCATTTTCGGAAACACAAAATTCTGACCGCCAGACCAGACCAGTCTTGGTTTTTATGTTTTTCTATTTTATACGTAAACGGCAAAGGATGTTACGCAATCACCGTAAGGAATGTCGTATTTTATAAAACCAAAGATTGATATTTTTCACACTTTTTCATTTTATATTAATTATATATTTTCTACAAATTTCCTTTGTAATAGGAAAGTAATTAGCATGTTAGCCGTAACATTCAGTATGCCAAAATATCAATTATTTTCATGCATTTGTGTCGGAGAGAATAAGGCAACCTATTTTGCCCTATACCTTATAATGGCTTTAGTACAGCCTTAATGCAGGTTTCTAGACCTGATTTCGTTTCGTCTTATTTCACCTAGCTTCGTAATTGTTCTCAATATACGGGGTCAACACCAATTATTTTATTTTTCTTGTTGTAATCGAATTCGGAACCACGCTCACATCACGTAGGATAATATCCGGATGAAGGAAATGGTTTTAAGTATCCCATATAGGAGGGAGACATATCAGTCTATTCTGCTTATAGAGATGATCATCCGCGCAGTGACTTTACCTTTGAAATTTCCTTCTTAAAATGTTTCCTGAGCACCTTCTAATTTTCTTACGTTGTTTCGGGGGCCACAGTGGTTCAAAAGTAAAGCGCTTACCTCTGGTGGATGGGATTCTTGGTTGGATCCCCGGTCAAATAAATTTGTGGTGGACAACATCGTGTCCATGTTTTTGTCGGGTACTTCCGTTTCCTCCCACTTTTCATCCCACCAATTCCATCAACATTCACTTGCTTTAATCCTCGTTTCCCTTAGTTTAACGGGCATAATCATGGGCATAAAAAAGAAAGAAAGAGTAGTGGTTTCTATAACCTAGTTTGATCTATAACCCAGGGTGCCTAGTTCGTTCCCAAGGCAAGTAAGCTTGGGACGGATAACATCGAGTTCGTGGGTTTTCTCCGGTCACTCGCACATTCTCCTTTCACCAACTCGTCCATAATAATTCACTTGCATCAATCATAGTCTTTCTTAACCTAACAGGCATAACCGTCGGGCATTAAACGTAACGATTTGATTTTCAAGTTATTAGCCCAAACCTATCCAAATCGAAAAACAATTGTATTTTATATTGCTCATTAACGTTTTTAGAAAAAAAAATGTAGAAAAAAGCATGGCAAACCGTAATTCCATTCAAAAGTGAAACAGCAGGCTCATAATACATTGATCTAAATTAAAACCATTATATATCGTTTGGAACTTTTCCAAAATATATACGGATATTCCGAAAAGTGCTAGAGTTGTTGTAAGTCAGTGAGTCGTGGGTCAACAGCATGTATTTTATTTCTGTTGTACTTATTGTGGAAGTACTCGATTTTCGAGGATAATAAGTTGTATATTTTGATTTTATTTTATGTTTATGTCGCGGAATTGTTAATAAGGTTATGGGAATTTAATGTTGTAAATGTGAAGTAAATGCAAGCTGCACAGTCTGGTTAACGTTGGTGTCAGCAATTTATTGTAAACACTTGTGTATAAGAATGTCATCGTTATGAGTCTGGCAATGTAGGAAGGAAATGTTGACAATGTGTCTTTCCTCACATTAGCCAGATTCTAGAAATTGTATAAACTGAATCTGTAGGATTTTATGAATTTCATGAGATTACGGATGTACGGAGAATTGCTTAGAACCGGGAAATCAGAGCGTGTCGAGGGTTGCAATTTTGAGTTTTGACACATGGAAGGAATTTGTCTCTCCATGTGAAAACGGTGTTACACGTGCCGCAGCAGACGAAAAAGCAGACGATGGGAGTTGGACCCCGCCAAACAAAACCGGAGGACGAGAAGGTTTTGGGATGAGTTCTTGACAGTTCATGATCAGTTCAGAGAGTTCTGAGGAGTTTTTGGATGAGTTCTTGGAGAGTTGGCAGAGTTACGACAGCGACTAATTCTTAGAAGTCCATGATCAATTTACCGTGATCATTCTTGGGTTCGATTTTGGAGAATCGAGTTTCATTTGAATATCAGCCAGATGAAGAGAGGAGACAGTACGTTGTACTTCAACAGAGTCTAACGACGCAGAACTTAGGCAGAGATTTGCATTGAGAGGAGCCATTCCTCAATGCCCATTTTCGTCGTCCACCAACAAGGAGTTTCAACTTAAGGAGCAGAGTTCAACACCAGAACGACGAGGGAATACACCAGTTTAATCCAGGTATGTGTGGCACCGAGTCAGAATTCAAAGCTCAATACTTGATCGTTCTGTACCTGTCTGGCAAATGAATCCGAATATCCGTTATAGCTAACATTCATAGATCTTATAATTCATTCATAAAATTATCGTAATACAGTGTTTTATTTTAAATGAAGTGGACGTATCTTTATTTGTCTAATCCCCAAATAAAAACCTCTCGCAAGTTAATTTCATAGTTTGTCCCACTCATTTTAGATGGTGAGTGGTAGGCGCCTAGTAGCACTCAATTTGCATCCCCAATTAGGCACAGAGTGGCTAGGTTGTCATTATGTATCTTACGTGGCGAGAAACTGATAACTGCAACTAACCACCTCTTATGACTAGGGTTGAGCGTGATTTAAAAATATGCTTCTGAACACGGGTGAATTTGTCTACGTTTTACTTTCAAGGCTTTCATTTCCCTTTTCCACATGTTTCTGTTTACTTACCTGAGGTGAGTATCTCTACATGAAAAAACAGCTTGATGTATTTTTGGATATTGATATTTGTAATTGTAATAATAGCAATAGGACTTATACTACTACTCGGCTTTCGAAACTTAGTTTTTAGAGGAACTAACTACAGGAAAAATACATCTTTGAATCACTGCGATATATAAATTAATAAATAAGAAAAGGAGTGACTAGTGTGCCTAATTCTTACGGCAAAATTGAAGTCAAATGAAATGAACTTCGGTTTATAGTTAGGCCTTGACTCAAACTTGGATGCTATCATATTGCTTTCATTATAATAATATCCTAAAGTATAGTGGAAATCCGAAATTTTGCGAAAAACAAATTGAGTATCTTACAAGCTGTTCAACTTACGGAGATGAAATTCATTAAATTAACTTTATTGAAAATTAACAGAACGTGTCCTACCATTTTCTATCACTTCTCCTTTATGGGAAGGGGCGGCACTCTGTAAATATGGTAAATTGATACTGGGTTAGTTTGTAAAAATAATCGAAAAGGATTGATATTAGTTGAGACACAAACAATACAGTCCATCATATATCCATATGTGCTTACCATCAGGGGCGGATCTAGAACGAACTTCTGCTGGAGCAGTGGGTAATACTGATACTTAGAGCTACATTTAAGAGCTCCAAACTCTGGGATATATTTTTATATACAAAATAAGGAAATTTCTTGTTCTGAGGAGCTTTTCGTCTTCTGAGGGGCGTACTCCACCAGGATCCAACGCTGGTTACCATACGGTTTCTACTACAATAATTGCTGAAGCTTGTTTTTTTTTTATATGGAGCGCTTACAGCACAGGGCAATCAACCCATAAAGTTGTGAGAAAAACGACCTAAAATTTGTAACATAAGCTTCTGTGCGTTGGTCTACAGCCCTTGATTTGGGACTTTAAAAAATTGATCCATTTTTCCACTGAAACGTATCAATAATTCAACAACAAAATAATAAGACCATGACAGTTTAATTGAAATTCATCGTAACTTTACCCACGACAAGCACTTTAACATTTTATATCGTAAAGGTCAGATCCATCGTTATTGTAACAGTGGTGTTTGAGCGATTGACCGTAGAAATTCAAACTCCGATTAGTTAGAATTTCACAACTTGGTTTCACAAGTGTAAACCCTTTAGTCGGTGAAAAGGCCGTGCATCATGTGTCAGAGTTGATGTGTTTTGATAGGTCAGTGCATCATGGTGATTGGTGGGTCGGAGTCGGTCAGAGGTTCACGGTGAGTGGTGAGTCGTGGGTCACGGCGGGTGCTGGGTCAATGGGTCATGGGTCACGGTTTCATTCACCAAGGCCATCTCTAGGTTAACTGGTTTTGGTTCGGTTTAAACTTCAAACAGAATGTGTAATTTTATTTCAGAAAACGAACAGTAATTTGGTTGTTTTGTTTGGAAACAGACACTACATTGCCACTTTTAAGAATATCAGTATATATTTAGAAAAGTTCCAAACGATATATAATGGTTTCGTTTTAGGTTAAGGTATTATGAGTCTGCTGTTTCACTTTTGAATGGAATTACGATTCCCCAAAGTTTTTTTGTATATATATTTTTTGTGTGAAAACACGTTAATGAGCAATAGAAAGTACAAATTTGTTTCGGTTCACATTCTTTTGGGTTAACATCTCGAAAATGTAATCTTTACGTTTAATGTCCAACGATTATTCCTGTTAGGTTGAGGAAGAGTAGGATTAAAGCAAGTGAATTATGATGGACAAATTGGTGGAATGAGAAAGTGGGAGTGTTCTGAGAAAACCCACGAGTACAATGTTGTCCGTCTCAAGCTTATTTGCCTTGGGAACGAACCAGGTACCCCAACCATCAGATAGTTTATTAGGCGCAGTCTCAGTTTTGATACCCGGTGGGAGAGCCTTTGAAATATTAAATGTGCTCGTTGTATCTGTGTTCGTGTCCCTGTTGTTCAAGGTTACTGGAAATATCTGTAAAACGTGAATAACCGAATATAAATTAGATAAGTTACGGAGATACTTTCAGTCCTTTTATTAAAATATAAACGTGAATTCTCTGGACTACAGTATTTTATCATGACCGAAATAAGTATTTTATCGTTAATAAAATATTGGAATCGTAAATGTTTGCAATTTGCTACATGGACGAGTGTTTCTTAACTCTTAGTTAAAAAGAGCGGTCTTAGGATAATGGCTTGAGCATTCGCTTCGTGAGTTAGGGGTGCGCGGTTCGATTCTCTCGTAGGAGAATCAGAAAAAAATTATAATTTAGAATGTTGATATTTCTGATGTATAATAAAATGAATAATAGTCAATTTCTCTCGTTCTTAAAAGTTAGAATTCAAACCACATCCTTCACAGGGAAAAACTAACAACATGACGTCACAGTCTAAAATCTCGATTCCTACTGTCTGAAAACTTCATGCACATGTTTCGTTAACAATTCATGGATACAAAGGCTCATCAATCAGGCCTAGTATGAGTCATGAATTTAACGAAACGTCATTGTGGAATTGTTACTGTGTTCCTCTACCCTTATTAGAAATAATAATAATATTTTCGTTCGCCATTTTTAGCACTTCCATATATTCGTTCAAGAAAAATTGGTAAATGGGAACTTCTTTTTTATATTTGTTTCTATTTTATGTTGAAATATCAACAAAAACCATACATAATCTAATGTCTTTTACCCAAAGAATGGCTGTTACATCGAAAGGGTATCGTGATAAAAACAAATCCTACTGAGTTTCTGTTAAGGCTTCAGAAGGTTTGATTTTCATATTATTCAGCAGCTGACACCTTCTTTATCCCCTGTTTTCTTTCCACAGTATCTCGTGTAAGACAATTCATTTTTATGGAGTGTCCAAAAACTTTATTTTCATTTCCTTATCTTCCGTATGCTTACTTGCACTGGAATAGGACTTAATACTGAGGTCTCAAATATTCAGTAATAATACTAATAATATAAATGACAAATTCGGTATGAGGACAAATTGTATTCAAATCTGTAAAATCGCCGTATCGTTAGGTAGAAGTTACAAAAGAGACGGAATTGGAGAGAAGTGTCAGGACATACCCTCTGCATACGTCCCTACAACTAGCTAAATATTAAAGCGAAAGTTTCGAGCCAAATTTCGTGTAGAAGGAAGGGATCCTGAACTCAGGAGAGCCGGAAGAAACTTTGTTTTTAAGTTATGGTTATGCCGGCTAAGCTACAGAAGACTTCGATGATGAAAATGAAAGAAATATAGGAATAAAGAAAGTGGGAGGAAGCGGAACCGGAGAAAACCTATACACGCGTTCTTCAGCACAATACCCATAACCCGGGAGATGGGTGGAACAGGGTGAAGCATAAAATTTACAAAACTTCAGTAATAATAATAATAATAATAATAATAATAATAATGGTACAATCCGCGGCAAAAAACCTGCAACATGAACATATAAGTTTATTGTGAAATGACGAAGTCATTTGCTCCAAAATAAGTGTGCACGGGAGGAGGCCGAGGTGATTCTGGCGTGATTCGTTCCACTTAGATGTTATGTTCATTCTCTGTACTGTTAGGCGTAGTTTCACAATAAACTCACATCCTCATGTTGCAGGTTTTTTGCCGCGGATTGTACAAAAAGTTTTAAATTTTGCAAACCTGACTTAAATGTAGGGATTTCGAGGAAGGGGTTCCATACCTTCATGAGATACCTCTGCAGCTACTCAAATTTAAACGAGGGGGGCGCGGTGGCTCAGTGGTAGAGCGTTCACCTCTGGTGCTTGGGGTCCCGGGTTCGATCACAGCCCCCGCCAAGTGAACTTTGTGGTGGACAAACACCGTGCTCGTGGGTTTTCTCGGGGTTCTCCCGTTTCCTCCCACTTTTTTCATTCCACCATTTCACTCATCTCATAATCACCGTCTCCTTTAGCCTAACCGGCATAAGCGTGGGACGTAAAACTCAAAGATTTCATTTCATTTATTTTCAAATTTAAACGAAAGCTTTCCACTAAAGTTTCATGTAGAAAATATTCCACTGTACGTTATAAGGAAAATAACTTTATAAAAAAAGCTGAATATCTTTGAACAGTAAGTCAAATAATATACTGACTTTTAGAGTTTGCACAGGTAATTCTAAAAGGTTTGCTACAAAAATGTATACGCAGATCATAATTCAGTGAGCTCTGAAATACAAAGTAACAAAATAACATATAAGATTGAATCAAGAGAGCAATTATTACTTAAAAGGTAGCATACATTATTTCGAGAATCGAGATAAAACGATAAATTTTTACGATTCTTTTTGTCTCGTCTCGAGTCTCATCTCCAAAGCGAGACGATAATTTGAGTTAACCTTCTCCCGTCTCCAATGTAAAATGTTAAGTCTCATCCCGATATTGTTTGTTTTGTTTCAGAATCGAGTTGACAAATTCCCATTGTCATGAATAACATTAAACAAAACCGAAATGCTTTTTTTTTTTTTTTTTTGCCTAATGTCACGCGTCTGCTTGTAATGGTATGACCTAAGCGATAAGAAGTTTCTAAATTTTAATCTACGAGATAATTCTTATTATTAGTATTATTATTCCTGTAGATTTGATAGTTCAAGTATTGTAACATCCGAGTATTCAAATTTCTGAATATAATAAAACGTGTCATCGCCGATCAATCGCCATCAAAATTCCTGAAGTAAAAAAATGCCCGACGTGGATTCGATCCAGGAACATCCAGATTACTGCTCAAGCGCCTTGACCACTGAACCACGATCATTATGCGGTAAATGATTCGTCCTTAGTTGATTACGTTATGTTTCTGTGCCTCCGCTAGGAAATTTATATGTTACTTTTCTTCGTTTCAAAAAGTCTTTCGTGTTTCTTTTATAATGATATAAGTGAGTAATCTTCGGCAGAGTTTATATTAATAGCTTGGGTTGTTCTTAAACCTGCGGTTCACATTGTATTTCTTCTCCACACGAAACTATAGATATGATAGTTTTAGTTCTCATTATCTGCACATGTTTCGAAGCAGTCACCCTTACCTGGCCAAAGACTTGTGTCCGCCACTATACAAATGATTGTTCAATTTCACATAGTAAAGCAAATTACATCCTCTATTTTAGGAATAGAGATATATATGAATACTTCTCAATGGTACTCCGTTTCATATTTGTAACATATTTCATTTAATAGAACAAAAATAAAGTTAATTTTGTCATGAAATATAGGAAATGATTTCTCTTCTATTATCTCTAATCACATTTCCTTGTTTGTTGAAATTGTTGCAGACGCGATAGCGTATTTGCTTTTCACGGAGAAGGGAATACATTTATTACATTAAAAGAAGCCATTTCTTATTCAGATGAGGAATCTTATACTTCAAAGCAGTTTGGCAAAGGATTTAGTCGATCATGTTTGTCAAGACATGCGCTAACACAGGCAAGTAAAAAGCGTCATACGTACCAAAAGAGTGATAAACGCTTTAGTCAAAGTTACACTTTTTCGAGCGGTAAGTTAGTACAAAAATGTGAGAAATCCCACACCTCCGGAGTGTGTGGAAAGGAATTTAGAGTGCGTTCATGTTTAGCTAAACACATGTTAATCCACATAGGAGCAAAGCTACACACATGCAAACAGTGTGGTAAGGCATTTAGTCGACGTTCATGGTTGGTTAGACACATTTTAATCCATACAGGAGAAAAACATCACAAATGCAAAGATTGTGGTAAGGCATTTAATCAACGCTCAAGTTTGGTTAGACACATGTCAATCCACTCAAGAGAAAAACATTATTTATGCCAAGAGTGTGGTAAGGCATTTAATCGACGTTCAAATTTGGCTAAACACACATTAATTCACACAGGGGAAAAACATCAAATATGTGAAGAGTGTGGTAAGGCATTTAGTCAAAGTTCAAATTTGGCTAAACATATCTTAATCCACACGGGAGAGAAACCTCACAAATGCGAAGAGTGTGGTAAGGCATTTAATCAACGTTCAAGTTTGGCTAATCACGTTTTAATCCACATAGGAGAAAAACATCACAAATGTGAAGAGTGTAATAAGGCATTTATTCAACGTTCACATTTGGCTACACACATGTTAATCCACACAAGAGAAAAACGTTACACATGCCAAGAGTGTGGAAAGGGATTTAGTCTACGTTCATGTTTAACAAGGCACATGTTACAACATACAGGAGAAAAACCTTACGCATGCAAAGAATGTGGTAAGGCATTTAATCATCGTTCAAATTTGGCTAGACACATGTTAATTCATACAGGAGAAAAAAATCATAAATGCGAAGAATGTGGTCGGGCATTTAATCAACGTTCTCATTTGGCTAAACACATGTCAATTCACACGGGAGAAAAACATCATAAATGCGAAGACTGTGGTCAGGTATTTAGTCTCCGTTCAAGTTTGGCTAAACACATCTTATTCCACACAGTAGAAAAACATCACAAATGTGAAGAGTGTAATAAGGCATTTATTCAACGTTCACATTTGGCTACACACATGTTAATCCACACAAGAGAAAAACGTTACACATGCCAAGAGTGTGGAAAGGGATTTAGTCTACGTTTATGTTTAACAAGGCACATGTTACAACATACAGGAGAAAAACCTTACGCATGCAAAGAATGTGGTAGGGCATTTAATCATCGTTCAAATTTGGCTAGACACATGTTAATTCATACAGGAGAAAAAAATCATAAATGCGAAGAATGTGGTCGGGCATTTAATCAACGTTCTCATTTGGCTAAACACATGTCAATTCACACGGGAGAAAAACATCATAAATGCGAAGACTGTGGTCAGGTATTTAGTCTCCGTTCAAGTTTGGCTAAACACATCTTATTCCACACAGGAGAAAAACATCACAAATGTGAAGAGTGTAATAAGGCATTTATTCAACGTTCACATTTGGCTACACACATGTTAATCCACACAAGAGAAAAACGTTACACATGCCAAGAGTGTGGAAAGGGATTTAGTCTACGTTCATGTTTAACAAGGCACATGTTACAACATACAGGAGAAAAACCTTACGCATGCAAAGAATGTGGTAAGGCATTTAATCAGCGTTCAAATTTGGCTAGACACATGTTAATTCATACAGGAGAAAAAAATCATAAATGCGAAGAATGTGGTCGGGCATTTAATCAACGTTCTCATTTGGCTAAACACATGTCAATTCACACGGGAGAAAAACATCATAAATGCGAAGACTGTGGTCAGGTATTTAGTCTCCGTTCAAGTTTGGCTAAGCACATCTTAATCCACACAGGAGAAAAACATCACAAATGTGAAGAGTGTAATAAGGCATTTATTCAACGTTCACATTTGGCTACACATATTTTAATCCACACAAGAGAAAAGCGTTACACATGCCAAGAGTGTGGAAAGGGATTTAGTCTACGTTCATGTTTAACAAGGCACATGTTACAACATACAGGAGAAAAACCTTACGCATGCAAAGAATGTGGTAAGGCATTTAATCAGCGTTCAAATTTGGTTAGACACATGTTAATTCATACAGGAGAAAAAAATCATAAATGCGAAGAATGTGGTCGGGCATTTAATCAACGTTCTCATTTGGCTAAACACATGTCAATTCACACGGGAGAAAAACATCATAAATGCGAAGACTGTGGTCAGGTATTTAATCTCCGTTCAAGTTTGGCTGAACACATCTTAATCCACACAGAAGAGAAACATTAGAAATGCGAAGAGTGGGGTAAGGCATTTAGTCAACGTTCAGATTTGGCTACATACATGTTAATCGACACAAGAGAAAACCGTTCATCATGCAAAGATTGTGGTAAGGCATTTAATCAACGTCCAAGTTCGGTTACACACATGTTAATCCACACATAAGAAAACCATTAGACATATCAAGTGTGTGGGAAAACATTTAATCGCCGCTCAAATTTGGCTGCACATTTTAATCCACAGAGAAGAAAATCGTTACACATGCTATGTCTGGTAAAGGATTTATTCTACGTTCGTACGTCACAACGCACATGTTACCCATAAAGGAGCAAAGCAACACACATTGCAGTGGTGTGGTAAGACAGTGAACGTTCAAGTTTGGCTACTCACATAAAAATTTGCACAAAAGCAAAACATTACACATGCCAAGAGTCTGGTAGGGCATTTAATCAACGTCCAAATGTGGCTACATACATGTTAATTCGTACAGGAGAAAAATACTACACATGCCAAGAGTGTGGAAAAGGATTTAGTCTATGTACAATTTTGGTTACAGGTATGTTAATCCAAACAGAAGCAAAATCTCACGTGCAAAAGATGTGGAAAAGGATAAAGTTTACGCTCAAACCTTGCAATACACATGAATGAAAAAAAAAACATGCGAAGAGCGTAGCATGGCATTTGCTCAAAGTTCACACATGGCAAATCACATTTTAATCCAGACAGGACAGTAATCTCAAACGTGCGGAAAGTGTAAAAAATATTTACTGGCTGTTCACATTTAGCAAATCGCATGCTAGAGCACACAGGTGAATAACCAGGGACATGCGCAGGTTGTCCTAAAGGATTTAGTTTACATTCCGCATTGGCAAAACATGTTACTAGACAGCATGTAGAAAGGGATTTGACGCATTTCCAAGTTGTTAAATTTTAGGAAAAATGTTAAGTGCACGATATCTATATACTGCAATAGAGGTCTACAATAGTATTAAAGATTAAACGGATGAGACTACGTTACGTCCTTCAAATGACGTACTTGCCCTTGCTAACGGAATATAGGTTTAGAAGAAAAGTTGGTTAAGTCCGTATTTGGATGGAGATGTTACGGCAAATTCGTTCCGCATCTACTCTGCGAGCGGCGCTTCTGCTTTGCCGTCACGGGGATCGCTGCATAGTGAAAAGATGGCTGACGCCGTGGAAGGTTTGAGTGACGATTCCACAAGTAAATACTTATCTCAAGATATGGGCTCCGAATTTACCGAGATATGGGCACATTTTTACGTAAACGCGAAACAAAAATATCACGTTTCGGCTCGCTTTGACAAAAGATCGGCCGTCCACCCTCCACTACAAATTTGGGATTGTGCTGAACCGGAAATAATTATTTTTTTTTGATAATTTTCTCGCAGAAGATTGATGTGTTTGAGACTAGCGAAATAGTGCTTTAGAATGACACATAATTTCGTAATGCAGATTTATAAGTGGAGACAAGGGCTGTTTTCCAAAAACAGGTTTTCTTAAAACCTATAAAAAATGAGCGAATGTAGAAAAGAAAAAAGATTATGTCGAACGCAGAAAGGTCTAGCTTATATTGTTCTGGCCAGAGTCTCTCATGCCGGAGAGAAAATAAGATCAACTCATCCTCTATAGGAGTGAAAGATAAATGAGAAAGTGGACGAGCAAACGGATTGAACACTGAAGTGCGTTGATTATGCCATTGAGAAATTGTTACAAAAGTATTCATGAATTTTTTTTTCTTTCTTCATGTTCTTCACCTGATATATCATTGTACGTCACAAAGGTATGCTAGAAGTTTTAGACTTAGATCTGTTAAGAGACCAAAATTGTTTAGTGTTGTTGATGCTGGTGTCTGATTTTTTGAAATATAGTCTAGGTATTTACTGCATCTCAATAGATTTTATACGAAGTCCGATATCAGAAATTCCTTTTAAGATATATATTCGTTTGGAAATGACCGCCAGAGTTCCCAAGCCTTTTTTTCAGAATGTGTGGTGACTCTGTTCGCCGTGCCATGTTGGAAATTTCATTGTATTTGCTTCTTTAAACGGTACAAAATCTTTATTGTTGCATTAAAAACATCGGCGAAAGAATCCAGTGCCTCGTCTAATGTTCCATCTAGTAAGTGTCCACTGTAACACCTGTAGTACTTTACAAATTTTACCCAAACGAGCCTTCTTCCAGTCAGGTACAAGCTTTCTTTTTGAGTTTGATTGCTGGCTTCTGGAGTTGGAAGTAAGATAGGGAACTGGGAACTCATGGTCTGAGAGAACCAACGTTTTATATGAGATGTCACATTCAGTCGAAAAAATAGAGATGATATAATCTAAGCTGTTACTTTTATGCGCGTTAAAAATGTACTATCCCAAATCGAGTCCTTGAATAGAATAGTCGACAAAAAGGTGTCATTTGTGTCTTATGTTATCCCATATTTACTGTCGATCCATATTTAAGCCCAAGTTATAGTCACCAAAATGAGCAAATTTTGTCACCTTGTGACAGCATCTGGAAGTGATTCGTGGCATGTTTCAAGTAAACTTTGATGACTGTTTCTATGTGGTCTCGAGAAACTCCCAACGAAGTTTTATTTTTTGGACAGACTTACCTCGGCTGAAGTAATTTCACACTCACGTACGAGATTATTCTGTGCTATGCTGCCCCATTTACTTTAATACATACTCCGCCCCTATGGTCTTGCGGTCGTATCTCTATATAGAGAATTGGAAGAGAAACAGCATTCCACTGTTCCTTACCGATTCCTTCAGCCATTTTTCACTCACCACTAAAGACCCATATTCCAGCAACTAACTAACATTAATAGCACAGTCCGTAAAATTGTTTTTAATGCTTTGTATATTTTGGTAGTATACTTTAAACATGGTTTTCTGTTCACTTCACTTTTGACCAGCATTCTCCTGTACATCACCACATTACACACAGAATATGGAGTACATGATTTGGCACGCTTCTCCAACGTGAGATGACGTTGTCCAAGTCACTCAATCTTTTCTTACCATCTGTGTTGAACATTGTAAAATATATTAATGGAGTGTCCTGTTGCAACAAAAGATAACGGTATTTCACTGCATTTCCAGCTGGAGATATTCTGCAATGCATTGTCAAACGCAGACTCTAGGCGTTACCTTACTACTGGGTTCACAATCGAAATGATAAAGCACAGATGAAGAAAATACCACCTCATAGCTTGGCATTAACAGTGATCACTGGATGGATGATGACTGCTGAGATATTTGATGTCTGCTTAGAACACATTAACCAAATTTCAAAATATTCGAAAGAAGATCCAATCATTATGCTCCTCGAACACCACAAAAGCCACGTAAACATCACTGTGATAAAGAAGGATTATCGAAATGGCGTAGTTATGAACATTTTCCCACTGCCTTGCAGTCACAAACTGCAATTGCTGGAAGTTTCGTTTTTGAAGACCCACTACAATCAGGTGTGAAATAACTGGCTATTTAATAAACTAGGAAAAACTATTTTCATTTTATTGATGAACTTATAGGACGGGTATACCCCTGTGCTTTGACACAATAGAATATCGTATCTCGATTTAAAAAGACTTTAACCTACCCTTTCAACATTGTTCCTTCCAACACAGCAAGGAATATTTCCTCAATCAAAAGAAAACATTTTCCTTGGTTACCAAAAGATTTTCCTTCTTTGGACATTTCCATGCTGGTTTCCCCAATGTATTCCGAATATTTCCCAAAAATATTTCCCCAAAAATGTTTGTAAAACATTTCAGAAATTACCTGGAGTACATTTGAGAATGCTTGCTGGAAAGTAAGTCCAGGAAAATATTCACAAAATATATTAGAAATATTGTTTTGGATCTAATTTAGTATGTTTTCACTGTTGAGAAGGGAAATATTTTTGAAATGATACTAAAAATGTTTTCCATATGTGATACGGAAAACAATGAAACGAAATATACTCCACATATTTAAAAAATGTTTTCTAATACGTTATTTGCAATATTTTCAATTTTTATGAGGAAACGTATAAAAAACATTTAGAATATTTTAAAAATAAATTATTTCATAATATAAGAAATATTTTTTTGAAATGTTTTAAAAAGGTTTACTTAATTTTTACAAAAGTATTTTGGTAATCTTCTCCTATAACTTAAATGAAATATTTTCGTATGATATTTTAGTATTATTTCCGGAATATTTTATCAAATTTTGAATATAAAACTTTCGAACAGATAAAAGGAAACATTAAAAATGAATAGAAAAATGTTTTCCATTTTGTTTTGGAAAATATTTTGTGCCTTTAGTGAACAGCATGTTCTGATATAGGTCTATTATAGAAACATTTTTACAATGTTTCCAGAATATACTCTTCCGTTACTGGAGAAAACATATTCCTTGTTAGATCTGAGAAGTATCCCAAATATTTGCCGGAAATATTTTTTAAAATGTGTTTGGAGAACATTTAATGAAGTACAGGAAGCAGTGGCGTTAAATAAGCTTTCCGGGCTTAAGCCCCACCGAAATTTTTTTACTATATTAAAGTAAATGAAATATCCTGCACAATTTTCACATTTCCAGGAATAAAGTTAGCAAAAAATCCCTCCACGAAACAAAATCGTAAATACGACACTGACAGGATGTGCATTTTTAGAACGTTAGTAGGAAAATAATGTAAGGAAAATTTTCACAAATTGTAATAGAAATATTGTGTTGAATGTAATGTAATGTTTTCAATGTTGAAAGCAGTGGTAAAAGTGGATCTGAAAAGGGGGGGCGGTAGGTAGCGGATGACGTCACGACGTTGCCCCTGACTATCTTTGACCATTGTATTTTTTTTAGGAACTGGGGAGACGCCGTACATATTTTTTCCAGGTGGGGGCGGCGTCCCCCGCACTTTTTACCCCTAGTTGAGAGAGAAAATGTTTTCGAAGTAACACTAAAAATGTTTTAAATAGGGCCTACATGATAAAGAAAACAGAATAGGCCTGTGAACACAATAAAATGTTTTCCAACATGTCATATGCAATCTTTTCTATTCTTACAAGAAAACATATGAAATATAATTTTTAAAATATTCGAATATTTTAAAAATAAATTCGTTCGTAATATGAGAAATATTTTTAAAACGCCTATTAATTTTGTATGGAAATGTTTTTGTTACCTTGTCTTGTAACTTAAATGAAATATTTTCATGCAATATTTTAGAATTACTTCCAGAATATTTTATCGAATGCTGAATAAATTCTCTCACAAGAGTATCGTTGTAGCATTATTACCAATCATTATACTAATTATAGCAGCATCAAATAAATATTTTTGTTAAAAATTTGAAATTTATAATATCCTGTGACAAGGCATTTATTTGAGATTGCAAAATAGCATCGCTACATCAACCGTCATTTGTTTATCAAAAGTACCAGCATTCCTGGCGCGATATGTTGAATTTGAATTTTGATCTGTCTCTGTCACCTTATCCCCACCTGTTCTTACTGCCTATTATCTTTATTTACAAAGATCTACGTTATTTAGCATCTTATAAGCATCTCTAAAGATTCATTTCAATTCCTCATCTTTTTCTTTTGATCATACCGTCTATAATTGCCGGGAGAGCGATCTTCGCTAAGGCAAGTTGCAACCACAGAAGAAGAAGAATCTGTCTCTGTGAAGTTGTGACAACAAGAACTTACAAGAAAAAGTCGGTAAGTAGAACGATTACACAAAATAATTTAGCTTTATTGTCTTAAAAGTTATGACAAATTTATTTTTACAAATTAATAAAGGTTGTGGGAGGCTAGATTTCCACTTTTTATGTTTATACATAAAATACCGTGCAGGTCAAGGTGACCAGAACTTTTACTTTCAAAAACGGGACGTATACGAATCGGCGACGGCGGGGTGGTGGTGGGGGGTAACTTCCACATTGCATTTTGGGACTCATCAGTGTTTTCAATTTACAAAATACACACGTAAGAATGATAACACAGCGTTCCTAACTTAAGTACTACCCAAAAATACTTTTAACTACTTCAACACTCAGAATTCCCACTCAATTCCCACTTGAACCACAGAACACTCAATTCTCATTTGAATATTCAGAAGTTCTAGCACGGCTGAACCTTCTCAATGAGTGTTGTTACGGAAGAGTGTAGAATTAGCATTGACCATTTATATTTTGAATAATAATTACGGGACACCGGTCAGGTTTGCTTAAAAACGGGACATTTAGGCGTCCGGTTTGAGGATCAGAAAAAAAGGGGACAATGATTGAAAATAAGGGACTGTCCCGGCTAAAACGGGACGTCTAGTCACTTTGGTGCAGGTTTCTTTTGGCTCACCATTCGAAATAATTGCTGAAAAATGGATTATTTTAATAATTTTCTTTTTATTGTCTCCTAAGTGATTTTCGATAGGCGATTTGAAATACGTCACATGGCATAGATGAAATTCAAAGGGAGCGTCAGAAGTAATTGTCGAAAAATTACAGTTATTATTTTATGATTTTCGTATATATATACACGGGGCTGGATGTATGACGTAAAAACTAGTGCAAAAAATACAAATCAGCCTGTACTACGTGGCCACTAAAAAGCACCAATAGGCAGGGCTCTAGAACACAGGTCTCTCTTCCCATTTATCTGTAATGTAGACAGAAATCATCGTGCCCTGCGGGGCTCTAACCCTCTTTCACTTGCTAATGCTCGCTCGGCAATACTATTTGAATTAAATATTTTACTTTGGTACAGAAAAAAAATCTATTAACCTATATGGGGACCTGTGTTCTAGAACCTTCCCGCACCAATACTATCTGAATCAGAGCAGGGCAAAGGTGGAGGACAGCAGGAGCGAGTGGATGCTTTCCAAAGGGAAAAGATGTGGGCAAGTCTAGGCAAGGCAGTGGCAATAACCAATTCATCTGAACCTGTTCCTGCACTTAGTTACAGTTCCCAAGAAGGGAAGACAGAAAACAACGTGCACTGCCGGGGCTCTAACCCGCTTTCACTCGCTAACGCTCGCTCGGATATTTGTGCTTTATAATGTTACTGCCTTGCCCAAAGTAAAGAGTTACCAGGCGTATATTACCATTTTAATGACAGTTTATAATAATTTTCGTGTAGTTTTACTTCTGGCGTGCCACTCGAAAACTGTGTTTCTTTCAGAAGTAATGTTCCGGGAGCATTGCTACTACTAGTATTATTATAAACCTATTGTTTTGGATGCTCCGGGGGGGGGGGGGGGCACTGCCCTCCCAAAAACAGGTCTGGAAGAAACACTGCTCGAAATACTTGCTGAGATATAATTCTTTCGCCACTTTCTTTCTTGTGTATTCAATGGTTTTCGCCAAGCGAAGTATAAATTTTCACTTGGCATAGATAAAATTCAAGGGGACCGTCAGAATTAATTGTCGAAGAGTTACAATTCTTTTACGATTTGCGTATTTATACTGAGTCCTGATGTGTGGATAAGAAGTACAGTACAAAAAATAGAAATCAATATGTGTTAGGGGCAGTGATGTAATGCTAATTTTTTAGGTGGGTATACGCTCCATCCCTTGTCTCTCTCTCTCTCACACACACACATTATATATATATCAGGTGTTTCAATACTATTATTCTTTGCACTATTAAGATTTCAAGTTCATAAGAAAGTTATGAAATATCCTTGCTTATAGGCAACTCACAATGGCTCTCTGCACGTATCGGTTGCATAACAAGCAGGATGTATATACAGGGTTTGTCCGGGAAGTAATAGGACTGATTTTATTCCGCCATGACTGTACTTCGGAGCGTGCGCGCACCGACTGGATCCGGTAGAGGGCGTTCCTAGCTAACGAACGAGCGGCTGGTCAGTTGTCTCCGAGCACACGGAGAGTCAGGACAGGCTTTTTCGCGCGACGTGTTTCTGTGAGTGGTGCAAGCCGAAAATGCAGCGTTCGTTAGAGCAGAGGTACGCGATTAAATTCTGTGTTAAACTCGGTAAATCTGCGACAGAGACGTTTGATATGATCAAGCAGGCTTACCCAGATGATACTTTAGCAAGAAGTGGTGTGTTTCGGTGGCACAAGGCCTTTTCGGAGGGCCGGGAAGAGGTCGCCGACGAAGACCGTCCTGGAAGACCTTCGACTTCGACAAACACCGACAATGTGACTCGTGTGCGCGAAGTTTTGAACTCAGACCGTCGACTAAGTATTCGTTTAATTGCCCAGATGTTAAATTTACCAAAAACTGTGGTTCATGAAATTGTGACGAAGCATTTGAACATGCGCAAGGTGTGCGCGAAGATTGTCCCAAAAGTGCTCACTGACGACCAGAAATTGCGGCGAGTGGAATTGTGCCAAGAAAATTTGAACATGTGTGAAAGTGACCCCCAATTTTTGAATAACGTAATCACAGGTGACGAATCATGGATCTTTGAGTATGATCCCGAGACAAAGAGGCAATCTTCCGAGTGGCACACGCCGGCGTATCCTCGCCCAAAAAAGGGAAGAATGAGCAAATCCAAAGTGAAAACGATGCTCATTGTCTTTTTTGACATCAAAGGCATCGTCCACCATGAATTTGTTTCTCCTGGACAAACCGTCAACGCCAAGTTTTACGTAAAAGTGCTCAAGAAACTCAAACGAAGGGTGAATCGGGTCCGACCAGACATCGGAGCCGACTGGAAGCTGCACCACGACAACGCCCCGGCTCACACAGCCTTTCTTGTGAACAGCTACCTGATCAAGGCCGGCATCCCAACGCTTCCGCAGCCTCCCTACAGCCCAGGTGTGGCCCCCGAACTTCTTTTTTTCCTCGCCTGAAACGCCCGATGAAAGGCAAGCATTTTCAGACGACAGAGGGGATCCAAGCAGGTTGCACCGCGGCTCTCAAGGCTATTCCGGATAATGACTTCCGTGACGCCTTCAATGCTTGGAAATCGCGCTGGCAGCGCTGCATCGACGCAGAAGGAGTCTATTTTGAAAGTTTTTAAAGAATTGTAACGATTGGCTCAATTTTTTAAAATCGACTCAGTCCTATTACTTTCCGGACAAACCCTGTATGAAGTAACAAGAGAAGTCTGAATGGAGAGCTATGTTTTGGAGAACAGTTACCGAACCACTTAACCTATCAACCAGAGACTAAGTAAAAGATTACTTATAATGTTATAGATTAATAGCTCTCTACGTTAAGTAGGTCAGGCTGTAGAAGTGGTTGTACCTGTATGACTGATAAGAAGGGAAAAATGACTTGGACCATGTTGTTTCTGCCACCTTGCTGATTCCTTTTGTCCTATCTTCACTATGACACTTTCAAAAGATATATTGAATGTATACAGAAATAAACATATCTCGTTTGAGTTAAAATGTTGCGTACACTGAGAAAAATCCGTTCTCCGGACAGCGGTATATTGTACAAATATACGGAATCCTCTTGCTTAGTACAGAAATCAGTATGGAGCATACGTTATCCATATGCTACATATGCACTGCCTTTCGATCTTACATCATGCCGTTGCAGGATGTCTGACACCTAACAGATTTCCGTATATCACATGCATATACTTATGTTACATTGCCTCAACTATATGTTATATACGTCCATTTGTATGTGAGATACTATCCGCCTATATTGTTTTATACGGAAAGTACGTATAGATGGAACACTTATACAGAAAGTATTATAAACCATCCGTTTTCAGTTATACGTCTGCTGTACGTTAAGTCCAAAAACTACAGGAATTATGCATGTAACCTACCTTTTTAAGTACGCCACCTACATTTTTTTCTCAGTGTACATTTGGAGAAATTTAAGATTGAACTTTTGAATTTTAACATTGTAAATCGGTCGCGAACCACAACCTACTGGCTGCTGTGATAATCAGGGTCATAACCGAGAAGAGATTGATCGCCCTCAATCAGTAGTTTGTCCGTCCTGCAGCTTACAGCCTCTCTGTTTCTCTCTCTCCGAAATTGTTTTTTGTTGTTGTTCTTTTACTCGGAGAATGAATTTAGCTCTTTTGTCGGATCATAGTTGCATTAAAATAGAAAAAGGTTAATTTTGGTTTCGTTGGCGCATGATGCTTTTAGAATTGATAGATTGAGTGACCCAGTAGCCTAAATACCAACAGCAATAATGTCGAAATTAGTATCCGTATTAATACTAATATCGACCTTATTGCTGTTGGTACTTAGGGTACTGTGTCACTCAACTATTCAATTAAAACAATGACAGCTATGTCCCAATGAGCAAATAATTAACGACTTGAAGCGTTGATAGCTAAGTATAAAGAATAGACAAATAAAGAATACAATAATACTAAGACAAGCTGTTTTCATGAACTATCACACCTAGAACTTAAAATTTTAGTTGTCTCGAAAAAGCAGAAATAAACTTAGGTTATACCACTGTCATAAGTTCAAATCTAATTTTTGGTGCGATCTTCAGATACCTTTGGTGAGATCTTTCTTCTTTCTTTTGCTGCTTTTAATGCATTACGATGGTTCCGGGATTCCACCTTAAAATGTAGGACAATATTTCCTACACTCACGGTGGTGTTGAAAACTGACGCTAAACTTCAACAAATTCGTATAAAGGGACGGCTCTTGAGGGAAGTCACATCGGGTCTATGAAAATCAAACCGAATTAAGCATATGCCAATTTCAAGGAAAATTTAAACCGAATTAAGCATATGACGCCTGCGGCGGCGTTATGATAGAATATTTTTCGTGTTTGTAACTTGGTCCGATAAGTTTTTTTTCAATTAAACGTTTGGTTCTTTTATCAGAAGCGATTCAAAATAGTCGCTTCGACAAAGCAGCAAATAGGCACCTTGGAGAACATTTTTGAGGCCAATTTATGGTTAAGCCCTGATACCAGCGCCGAAGTTACAGTCGGGTAGTATTGGTATACCCATCTAAAACTTTAGTCCAATAATTTCTTTCGATTCGAGGTTTAGGTTTCCCGTCAGAAGATTTTTAAAAATCAGAAATGACAATCTTTCCGAGAGAAGTAGCTCAACTGGTAGAGCGTGGCTTCGTATTCGATAGGTCGTGGGTTCGATTCCCGCTGCCAACAATCCTGACTGTGGCTTTCCTCAGTCCATCAGGCAAATGTCGGGATAGTAACTACTAAACAGTCTTTGGCTGATACCTTCCCAAATCCTTTCTATTATTGATCTTGTTGTTAGATATGCAGTATAAAATGACCTCTGATCTGTATCTGGTGATTGTTAAATAAATAAAATAAATACGCACCCTGGAAAAAAGGAAAAATAGATAAAGACAAAAAATGCTCTCCTCCTAAAGTATTTCGTAAACGAACCGGGATTAGGTAGGTATCAAAAAAAAAGAGAGAGAGAGAAATACTCAAAGATGCACACAATCCGTATGCAAAATTTTAATCTTGATATCTTGAAAACTTTGAAATCTTGATATCTTGATAACTTGATATGTTGAAAAGTTTTTTTGAATTTCCCTTAAGCAAAAAGTCCACCCTTCCGCCCCCACTTGGCACCGCCAAGTTTACCATCCGATACCAAAACGCATCTAGGGTGCTCTTTGGTCCATGCTTGACTTGACCAATGATAATAAAAAACGGGTTCAATAGGTATTATATGAACTTAATAAGCGTTTCAACATAATACTATTCCATGGTACCGATTCGTACCATAAACACCGTTAAACACTACTAAGCAAATATTTTCGAAGTGACGGCTGTATCGAAATGATCAAAGATTGCTGTGACATGCTCACACGCTACAAGTCTTTCCTGGCTTTTGTTTTCTACTTCTTTCTGTTAACAAATTTTCTTCAATTTTCTTTTTTATCTGAACGAAAATGAAACAACGAAGAAAAATGTTTATTTTTGCCCCTTCCTTTTTTTGTTCAGTAGACTGAGTAAAAACTACTACTAGTACTAGCTGCTGAGTATTTATCGAAATAATTCGCTCCTTTCTTTGATGTCAATTGCGGCTACAAATGAGCAGTACTAATCCGAGGTTCGCTGTTGTATTTAGTGATACTGGGAACGACGGTGAATACTTCAAACTAGACCGGCCATAGGTCATATGTTTTGTCATTTTTGTGGAGGCCAACGATTTCTTGGCGCATACACATTCATTTAATTTCCTCTTCACTCTTAAGTAAAGACAACATTTTTTTACGGAACCTCCTTCCGCGATTAAAAAAGAAACTGGTTCCATCCCATATTGCCTTGCTCAAATTTTATCCAATCGACACACTTTGAATTGAATTGGAATTTGGAAGGTAGGGACAACGCATGAGACATCTCGAGCAAAAATCACTGCATGCCCAGAGCGCTGTTTTCTATTATAGAAGAGATTCTCAGAAAGTTTGATTCCCACGCCCCGAAAACGCAAATATTTTAAAAGAATTTAGACATCATTCGCGGTAACAGCCTGACGACCAGCTGTTTAGTGAGATATTTTTGTTTTGAAAAGTACATGAAAAGCAGTTGTGTGTTTGTTCCAATGAATTGAGTATATTATTGATCGAATGTAGCGTGTACCCGCGTACTTCCTAAATTTTAGGTGGCTATACGTTAGTTTCCAAAATTTACAGGTGAGTATACGCCGTATACCCGCGTATACCCTCCATTACATCCCTGGTTAGGGGGCTACTAAAAAGCACGAATGCCATCTAACCGAGTCATGGAGGGTGAAGGTGGGGGCCCAAGGGGGTGCTTCCGAAGGGACCAGTCACGTACTCTTGTATTTTGATGACGGGATAATGGCGCGTATGTTACCATTTTAATGACGTATTCACGATTTTTTTGGGGGAGAGGGTCTTGGCTAACTTTGTTCCTGGAGGTGAGAAAATTCTGCAAGATAATTTATTTATTTTAATATCGTAAGTACAATTTCAAAAGGCTTAAACCCGGAAGCCACTCTTAAATACACCACTGGGTTATAATAATTGTAGGGTTCACTCGAGCAGACGTTTACACCGAGAACAAAATTTATAGGGAAAATGTGAAATAATTTTCGTGAAGGAATATGAGTGTGAATGTAAGTTATTTCTGTCATGCACAGCGTATTGAAATGGAATTTGAATGCAAATAGAGTAGAAGTAAGCGGCGGGAATTTCCAGTTCATACGTCAGTTGTGGACATCTGCGATGGCCGTAATATGATCTTTTTTTAAGAATTGTGTAATAAAGAGAGAAAGATTATAAAGTTTCTGCAGAGTCATGGTATGGTGAAGCGCGTAAAATCAACTGCGCAAAGTGTGGAAAAGATGTATTCACGAAGAAAAATTCAGAACAGAGGCAATAGCCCTACATACACTATTTTCAGTCGTAAAGGTGAGAAAGAAAGCGGGTGTAACACGTGTATTAGCTGTGAAAGGTGTTTTTTTAAAGGATCGAAATTAAGTGTTTTTGAAGATAAGAATAATTACAAATATTGTAAATGACCATCCTTTTTTATGCGTACCCCTACCCCCCTGTCGCTGACGTGCCTGCTCCCTACGCTGTCGCTCGGGCCCCTTGCTGTGCTTCTGCCCTGACTCGGTTAAATAGCGTTCTTGTTTTTTACTGGCCACCTAGCACAAGTTGTTTCACTTTTTCTTTTAGAGCTCCTCATTTAGTGCATAGGAGGGCGCGGTTGCTTAGTGGTAGAATTTAAAATTGTTGAATTTGTTGAAAAATTATAATTCTTTCGCTAATTTTATTATTGTCTCTTAAATGATTTAAGGCAGGCGAATGTAAATACTTCACCTAGCATATATAAAATTCAAGGGGGCCATCAAACTAGATTTGCCAAAAAATTACAATTATTCTTGTATTGTATTGTATTCAGGGTTTGCCCAAGTGGGCCCAGCACGGAAAAAACCTCCGGGTTTTTTCGGGTTGGACCCACCTGGGTTTTTGAGATTTTCGTTAGTATATTATTGGTGCAATTATGGTGATCACATTGGAACTGATTCGTATCAGATTTTGGACTTGGGCAAATTGGGTGCTTTCACGTTAAGGTATACAACATCCAACGTAAGGCCTTTATAAAGTTCTGAATGCACTGAATGTATTTAAAAAAAGTCGTACCTTAGATTGAGATAATTATAGAACAAATTAATTTATGGAATGTACTTATATCCTATTTGAAGTAAAATATGCAATTTTATATTTTAGAAAATACTTTCCTTGAATAGTGTGCTCGCTTACTCGGCGACGCCGAAGGACATTATCCCTCATACATCTGATGGGTTTAGGGCCATAGGTGCTGGTAGTACTAGTAAATATGTAGTGTATTAATAAAACTATTAGTATTATTTTTTATAATCTTTGATGGTAACACTGGTATTCTTCAGTAGAGTTTGGTTTTCCAACAACAGTTTAGTTTAGTTATTTGTTGCTACTTTTCAAATAAGCTTTCTGTATAATCAACACCAGCAATAGCGTAAAAATTCTTGTCAAATTTAAGAATCTTAATGCTCGGAGTTTCGAAGAGTGCGTAACGCTTACTATTTCAAGTGCTGAATTCAAACTTTGTACTAGTGGAAGTTTCGATGTACAGTAAAGAAAGCTTGCATTTTCGGAAAATAATAATAAACCTTCGTCGCGAAAGAAGTGCTCAGGAAATTCCCGCAATTAAACGCACAAAGCATCGGAACTGAATACTTCAACAATAAAACTATTTGAAAAAAATGAAATGAAATCTTTCAGTTTTACGTCCCACAATTATGCCTGTTAGGCTAAAGGAGACCGTACTTATGAGAAATGAATGAAATGGTGGAATGAACCAAGTGGGAGAAAACGGAAGAACCCGAGAAAACTCACGAGCGCGGTGTTTATCCGCCAAGAAGTCGACACGGCGCGAGCTGGAGACGAACCAGGGACGCCAAGCACCGCAGGTGAACGCTCTATCACTGAGCCACTGCGTCCCTAATAAAACTGTTTATTTTCCGCTGTAAGATATTTAGTTTCATTTAAGACATATTGAAACATTTATTTTATGAAGTTGAATTATACAGGGTGTTTCAAAACAACACCGACAACGTTTTTGAGATGATTCCTGACACCAAGATAAGACAAAAAGTATAGACCAACCTGGGTGCACAATTGCTTCCTTTCGGACTTGTAGGCTGCCGAAAATATGAAAAGATGAACTTTAAAGGTCTATAGCGCCAAAACTATGGGACCTGCCGTAGTCATGTCGAGACCACTTAAAAACTGAGATGTGCACTCTCCAAAAATACACGTTTCAGAATCCTGCGGTACTCACGCAACAATTTTTATAGAGTTAGCCTTGCTACTGACATAATTTGGAGTACTGGCCAACCACCTCTTGTTCATGGTTTTGGCAGCTTATAACTCCGAAAGGAAGCATTTGTTCGCCTAGGTTGATCTATACTTTTTGTCTTACGTTGGTGTCAGGTATCACCTCCCAAAGCGGTGTCGGTGTTGTTTTGAAACACAGTGCATATATGTTAATTGTTTTAAATTAATTTTCTGGGAGAACGGTCTTGCAACAAATGCTCGCGAAATTCCCGTAATTGAACGCACAAAGTATCGGAAGTGAACTTCAACAAAAGAACCATTTATTTTACGCTAGAAAATATTTAATTTTATTTAAGACATTTTGAAACATTTATTTTATAAAACATGAGTTATAGATTGATTTGTTCTAAATTAAATTAATATATTTGTTTTCAATTAATATATTTGGTGTTCATATTTGGCGAATGTCGGTGAGGGTATTAGGTTGATTCGTTCTATATTTGTTAGTTCGTCTGCCTGTACCACACGTACAACAGGGTACCACTTTCCGTCTTTTAAGTTTAAATTTTCAGGGTACAAGTACGAGACAAACTAAATTTCATGTTCAGATTTTGGCGGCATACACACCTAAAATTTCAAAATGGCGGGTATCCACGCCGCAATTTTCAGTTTTTCAAGTTGAAATTTTCAGAGTAGAAGCACAAGACACTCTAAATTAACTGTATATATTTTGGCGGCGATCCAACGTAAAATTTCAAAATGACAGTCATTTTTCAAAACAGCAGTGAATAGAAAATTGTTGCAAGTTGTGACAGTCATAATCTTGAAATATAAATCACATTCTAACACTTTTACCCTAACGGCATTGGAATATTTAAAAAAAAAACCTCAATTAAACCCGAAAATACCCGAAAAAACCCATATTGGTCCAGGTGTGTTGGGCTTTTTCAAAAAAGTCCGGGTTCTTCAAACCCTGAATGTATTGTATTTATTTTCACACGTTTTCATACAAATTGTTCACAACGTGAACGTATGAGTTGGACACGTCACAAGATCATTGAATGTGTACATATTTATACATTTAAATCTACATCCAATAGTAAAATAGCGTCAATTTAAGTAAAAGAGGTACAATTTTTCATTATTCTAATTTACATACAACGATATAAAACAATATAACAGTTAATAAAGCATTACATTATACATATACAAAAATATATATACACTTTAATCCTTATTTACTACAGACATTTTTAATATAAGTGATTATGGATTTGCGAGATATTCTCCTACAGAATAGAAGCAGTGCTAAAATAGTACTTGATTGCTTTATTGAAGCCGGATGTTTTGTTTTTTAAAGTGGAAGGAAGCTTGTTATAAATATCCACTGCCATAGGAAATGTAGTATTCTTATGCACTTTTAAACGTGAAGACTACATTAAGATCCGACGCTTGTTATATCTATCTATATATCTTTTTTACAAATTTTAGAAGTTCATATATATATATAAACATGAAAGAGATAAGATTTCAAGAAATTTAAATAGAGGTTTAAAAGAAGTTCGAGAAGAACTACAGTGCCAAGAATAAAAACCAACCAAAAGTCATACTAGTAGTGCTTCTCTTGTAAATATAAAATACAGCTTCTGTACAATGTGTAGGAATACGGCGCCGGTGGAAAATAGTATCTTATACAGTTGTCTTTCATATGCACTTACGTGCTTTATCCATCGTAAAGCATTTGTAATTATTTTACACTTGTAAGGCTTCACTTATAAACCTAAAATACATGTATATTACTTTGAATTTAATTCTATCGCCTGCAGAAATTTATTTTTTATAAATGTCTCTTTTCATGCATAGTTCTGAATTTTACCTGCATATCTTCCAAAATGTGGTGCGCCGAAAGTTATCCAGCACCTAAAATTTAAAGGTCTGAGTGACGACTGACTAATCCTCGCACAAGACAAGTCGATTAATTTAAAATAATCATTATTTAACTCATCATTTAACATAATTAGACACGTATTTCAGTTTTTAATTATTATTATTATTATTATTTTGACACAACTTAGAATGGAAGAAATAGGGCGCATACGCGGAAAGGGGTGAAAAGCATTTTAATAAGATGGCAACATCTCCGAATCCCTTTTGAGAAAATCGTCGATGCGCACCTTCGGAGCCTCTCCTCTTAAGTGCAATGTTGACCAGAGATGGTGTGGGTCAATGAAACCTTGATCCACAACATACTGACCCAAGACCCACCGTGACCCACAATGACTCAACACCCAACGTGGCCCATTCACCCACCATGACCCACTCTGACCCACCATCAACTATAAACAACTCTGAACCATTCTGACCAACTCCAATCCACTAAAATACATCGTCATTAAGTTTGATCCATGATCCACACCATCCTCTATACTGACTAAAGAGGTTATATTTGTAATAAACCAATCTTTTCCAGTAGTTAGCTCCTCTAAAAACTCACAGCCTGCATCTCAAAAGCCAAGTAGTAAGTCCTATTGCTATTGTTACAACTGGAAATATCAAAATCCAAAAGAGCCTGGACTTCTTTCTTCATTACAACCAAATGAGAAAAAGAAGAAAAATGGAGGTCTTCAAACTAAAACGTAGACAAACTTGCCAGTGTTCAGAAAATGCTATCTAGAAGGTACTGAGCAGAATGGGTTGGTGGGTCAATGGATCAGTGTGAGTCACGGTGATGGTGTTTCGCATTGGGTCACGCCTTGTAGACCTACGATCCACTGACCCACTTACAAATCTTGACCCATTTGACCCACCGACCCACTCAATCTCTGATTTTACATTTAGTATATCATTTAAAAGACGAAGCATACATCTACACATTTTTTCTCGATTGCGAAGGCTAGCTTGATACATATACTAGTTGAGATGGTAATTTCTTCTTAAGGTGAGAAATTGATACGATTAAAAAGCCCGTCTTGAAGTGGGTACAAACTACATTCCAAAGTTATTAGAAACGCTTTCGCGACCCCAGAAAACTATTGCTTCGACAAATATTTAAGTAAGTTTTTACATTTTATTAATCATATCTACAAGCTCCTCATCCTGTGAAGATGGGGATGAATTTGGATATAACGCCATTGAGTGCCTCACTACTCATCTCAACGACCCAGAAAACAATGAATAACACTCTACAATCAGTCATTTTACACTATTTTTACATGTCACTCCTCCCAACTTCCATCCCTTGAGGTATCTGAATTCCACAATTTTTTTCTTAGATTCAAAGTAATATGTCTCCCATGTTAGGTAAAAGTTGCTCCAGACATTCCGGAGTTTCGCTGGAATACACACGTATACATACATCAAAACATTTAGAGCTGTGTGAGCAACGCTTTCGATGTTGCTCCTGTAAATTCAAAATCCAGGTGGCATAGCCGCTCATGCCAAAATGCGGCATTAAATGACAATCTGTTTGTAATAGCGTTACGAACTCAAACTATGGATTTGACACTAATCTCAATCACTTGAGACATTTTATTTCTCATCCTTTATCGCCCGCCATGATGATGGGTTTTGAATCGATTGAGTTGATTTTGAGTATAACGTCCCGTCAGCAGTGGGGCTATATGAGACGTAGACCTACTAATTAACGTAGAATCCGAACTACATGAGCTCTCGCGGGGGGCCGAATCTGGGTCTCCCACGCCGAAAGCTTGTACGCCATACGCTTAACCACAAAGGAGCTTTACGATGAGAGTTAAATTTTGACTTTAACGCTTTCGCAGTTGTAATTATTAATATCTGCAACAACGAGAACTATTGATTTGACACTAATATCGATCACTTTTACTTTATATACGAGGGGGGACCCAAAAAAACGGAAATTGTGCTGCAGTGGGGAGGGAGAGTGGGGGAACCCATTGTTGTACCAGTTGTCCGAAGATTGGAGTTTGTATAATAATTTCTGTTTATACCCGAATAGTCTCTTTACCTTTCAGGAAGCGTAAATCACTTGCTGTAATGAGAAAATTGAGAAGTAACTTCCGTATGACAAATAGCTGCAAATAAATACACTACATAATTTATTTATTGCGATGATATTATTTTCTTAATTTGTATTTAACATTCACATATATCATACAATACCAAAGTGCTGTAAATACCTGTTATATTTTAAACATAATAATCACTATGTTCTGCAATGATTATATGTATTATATATACACAACTGATTATATATATACAACTGACGTATTTTAATGTAATTATTTTATATAATTTTTCACGCATTGCGGAAAATAGAATTTCATAAAAAGAAGCATTGACTCAAATGGGAATCGAACCCTCAACCTTACAGTTCGAAATCCAACAGCTTACCACTGAGCTAACACAAGCGCTGTTCGGAAAATACTTCTAGCGATGTATAGCGGCATTTAAGATAATAATGACATTCATATCCACTGCAAACGCTGTTTTTGTTCTACTTTGACTTTTATTTTACTCAGGCGAGAATTATATTCTATGTCTTAACTTTCAGCATTCTTTTACATATGGAAAGATTCGTTTACGCATCTAAATATTCCATTAAGTATGGAGAGCAAAATGACAAAGAAGCATGTGCCGACAGTAATACAAAGTTTCGAAATATTGTATCATTAAGTATTTCAATCAATGTTTCTTTTTTATATACACTTGGTAAAAAGTCTTATTACAATTAAAAGAAGAAAAACACATCTGCAAACTTTTTCTCGATTGCAAAGGTTGCCTTCGAGGTTCGAACCTTGTTTACTTTTTTCCGAAGATACCTGAAGTTGGACTTAGACAATTTTTGCCTCGAAACAGCAAAAAAGAATGCGCTCAACCTTTTTGAGACAAGGTGTATCATCATTCCATTATGAGTGGAAAAGGAAAACACACCAAATTGGGTGCTTAAGGAATTTTTAGTGATGTGTAGGGCCATAGCCTTCTATATGTTCCTAGCCACGAAGTGAAAATGGCAACGCCGCATTATCTATCATAGGTAGTTCGATGGTCCTGCCTAGTGGTTGTAGGGGATGCAGTAAACACGAAAAAGCAGGCATACGACCATACTTATTACACCATGCGTGATATGCGTGTCCTACGATTATTATAGTTTAAAGCGTATATTTTGCAAAAGAAAAGGTGCATGAGCTGTATGAAAATTACAGTTAGTTCTGGACAATACGTACGTGTTTCATAAGAATATTTACAATGCTCGATGAAGTTTTACTATACGCATCCATAGATTGTAAAATGTACAGGAAAATTTGGGCAAGTCTTTAATTTGCACATTTAATGTCGAGAACATAACCCAATCAACTCCTGTGGGACTTCTAACCCGTTCCTTCTATCACTGGCGCAAATCCCGGGGGGATGAGGGGACATGCCCTTCCAATCTTCTAACTGAGGGAGACTGTCCCTCCGAATAATCCTATTTGAAATGTGTTATTGGGGAGAAATTTGATTATTGTCCGATTGCCACAAAGGAAAGTGAGATGAAATTGATATCCCCAGAATAAACCTCAAATCTCCAGGATAATGGCGGATCCAGGATATGATAAAGGAAGGGGCTAAATCATAGTTTGCCGCTGTATCAAGTGTAAAGCAGGACTGAAGCCCATTTTATCCAGTGTATACCTGAGCATCAAGGCGAAACTGTAGTCCTCTTTGGATCTATATATAGCAGGGTTGATATGTTTAAAACAAGTGTTTAAAATATGTTTAAAACGAGGGCTGTTGTTTTATTCAGTTTGTTTAAACGTTTTAAACAAAATGTTTTAAACGTGTTTTTTTTCGATGGTGGTTGAACATGTTTAAAACAACTAAAATATCAGATTGAGTAAGTTAATTTAATTTTCTAACAAACAAACCATCCTCCGTAGGATTTGTGCATGGAGTAAATTACAAGCAGAGTTATATTCTTTTATAACAGCAATTACTGAACGAAATTCTGCACATCAATGTGCGTATAACCAAACCAACAGAAATTCAAATGAAGTATTTCAACATTTCTTAATTTCCAAGAATAACGGAGGGTAAACACACTATACACTATTCTAAAGATATAAATTCACAAATTCGAAACTTGCGTATTTTTTGATCACTATCATTTCCATAATAATGAAGAGTTCTCACATCATAAGCTAGAAGAAATGCTCTGACAAATACAATACAACTTATAGAAAAGAGCAGTGACTAGCCTACAAGGAGCAAATGACATATTTTAACTAAACAGTTTTCAAGATACATCTCTATCTGCAACATGGGTAGCTAATAATAATTAATGTCTGTGGCATAACAACACAATTAACTCTAGACGCCCGCCAGGGATTTTAACAAAATGATAGACTCTCACGTTCGGGGCTCTGGTGACCTCCCTAATTATCACAGAATCATGAGGTATACACCATTGGAAAGCTTATAGATAACAAATTCCAACGAGGTAATAATCGTGAAATTCCCGCCGTATTCGTAGAAAAAGAACGGACATAAAAAATCATTAAAAATATGAAAATATTGACTTTGCGGGGCCCTGGCAACCCTTGCAGCCACCCTACGCTGACAAAATGATGAATGTGTAGGCCACATACTTGTGACAGTAATGTAAGATATGGTAGCCATTGCTGCCATTGCGTAATGAATTCGTTTTATGTAGGAAATATTAAAAAAAATGCACAGAAAACATTTATTGAATTAGGCATTCTCTTCCCTGCCCCACTAGTACCACGTCCATATGCACATCATTTTTGCTGCATACATCATGTATATAAGAACAAGAATTATGCTTCTAGACCACTTCAGTGAAATATATCTTGTGTTATATGGGACCGTCCCGAAAGTAAATGTAAATTAACCAAATTTGACCCCCTCTTCCTCTATAAACAACAAGTACACATACAGATTACTATCATGTAGGGGACTACCACATTGCTTCACATACCAATTTTTATGGATGTACCACAAAGGGGGGAGGAGTACCCGCCAAAACCTGATGAAAAATTAAAAAACGAACTTCATTCTCCCTTCCTCGGCCGCACATACGTACCCCCTATATACATAAAATGCAACTGACGGAAAGCTTCATCCCTCAAAAATACTTTGGTACCAAATCACCTTTGTAGTTTAATTAGACGCTGAGCTATTGATATTTGTTGTAAAAATAAATGTAATTTACGTCAAAAAACTTAAACTCCAAAAAATGGCTAACTTTGCCCCCTCCCTTCTCCCCCATATAAGCAAGAAGTACAAATACACGATATTACAATGTAATGGCCTACCTCATTGCTTCACGTAACAATTTTTATGAATCTATCCCCCAAGAAGGGGAATGGTCCCCAAAAAAACTGTTGAAAAAAAAACACGATATTTATCCTCCTCCCATATACATAAAATGCACATCAGCAAAGCTGCATCTTTCAGGAATAAATTGGTACCGAAACCATCTTCCAGCCTTAATTTGAGGTTTAAGACTGAGTCATTGAGGTTTAAAGCCCTGACACAACAGTTGCGTCAATGGGCGTTTAAAGATTAAGAATGTAGACGACCAGTAGAACATGACACAAAGAAACTAAGCTACATAGTCCGTGAACGGAGATCGGGAAAATCCCGATTTCTTTCTCCGGAATTGAACATTTGGGCGGATCGAGATTAGGGAAGTTCCCGAAATTTGATCCAGCGGTTGAATATAGATGAGGGAAGTTCCTCTAAGAGCGCGCGGACTCTAAGAGTACAAGCAACAATTTGCCAGATCTGGCAACGCTTTACGATGTTTGTTTGTATTCCTGCAGAAGCGTCGTTGTGTGAAAGGTGGTTGTACGCAAGTTGTCTGCTGCCAGCATCTGTAAGTTTTATTCGGAAGTAAATATTTTTGATACTTTTAGTGTAATAATTGAGTTCCCACTAATTAGTGTGTTAGTTGAATACAAATATATTATGTTTCTAAACTTAGTATCAAATATTAGGTGTTACAATCAAGTTTGGGTATAAGGCAGATAATACCATCATATCTGGAAACTACTGCACACTTGCGATAGATTTTTAAAATGAGTGCGATTCCTCTAAGAGTACGCATTTTCTTTCCTTCAAGAGTACGCGCGCACTCTTGGGGACAGGTGATGCCGTACTCTTGGAGGACTGTGTAGACAATTGAATTTGACACCTTGTCAGATTATTTTCTAATTCTGACACTGCGAGGTTACTTTGAGGCAAAATGAATAGGTTTCTCTAATATAAACACTAGCAGTGTGCATCACTGTTGATTCGCATAGCCAAAGAAAGTAGGTAGGCCTAGGTATAATGTGAATCGCCGGCGATTTGCATGGCTCACTAAAGCAATACTAATGTAAAATCAGCAATGATTTACATTATAGCAATGTGTAATTACGCTATTCCTGAAGTGAATGAAGTAGGACAAAAATCTCAGAAAAGTGGGTTTGATTACTTTCAGGATCAGAAAATGACAAATTTGAACCTACTGTATTCGAACTAACCTCGGAAAAGAGTCTCATAGCTAACATACTGCAATCATTTTTTAATGGTTTTTGTTTAGCTGTTGTTCCTTTTTTAAATATTTTTTCCAGGGGACTGTCCCAACATCCGTGCGACGGATAAAGCCAACATTCAGCCCTCTGCAAGAACAGGAATTGGCTCAGCATGCAAGAGACCTTGACTCCATGCTTTACGGTATCACATGCCAACAACTGATGGACCTTGCGTTCGACTATGCAGAGAGAAATCAGATCAACACAACTTCAAGATAGAGGAAGAAAGCCGGAAAGAATTAGATATATGCATTTTGCAAAACGAATGATAACATTGCGCTCACCGGAGAAATGCAGCCTTGGAAGAATATGGCTTCAACAAAACTCAATTCACGATATTCTTCAGCAACTTTCAGGCAGTGTTACAAGACAAACAATTTCTCTCTCGTAGAATGTTTAATATGGATGAAAATGGAATTTTAACTCTCCCAAATAAAATTCCAAAAGTACTTTCGCCAATCGGCAAAAGGCATGTGGGCAAAGTTGTGTCTGGTGAGAGGGGACAGACGATTACTGTTCTTTGTTACATGTCTCCAACTGGAGTTTACGTGTCTCCATCCGTCATATTTCTCAGAAATAGAATGAAAATAGTGTTGAATGAAGATGGACCTGAAGGAACTTTACCTCTGGTCTCAGATTTTGGATACATAGCCAGCGAACGTTTTTCGGATTGGTTGAAACATTTCTCTCACCTCGTGAAGCCAACTCAGAATGATGAAGTGTTGCTACTTTTTGATAACCACACCACACACTGCACTTTGGAAGCAGTGCTGTATTGTAGGGATAATTACATTACCTTTCTTTCTCTTCCTCCGTATGCAAGTCACATGCTGCAGCCATTTGACAAGGGGTTTGGACCTCAGAAGACTGCCTTTGCAGCTGAATGTGACAAATTGATGGTCAACAACCATTGATCACCCGCGGGAAGAATAACACAAAGGGATATTTCCGGCATCATCCACATTGCATAAGAAGGGATTGCAACAATTGAGAAAGCTAGGAATTCGTGCAAGCTATAGGGATCCACTCTTTCAATCCTAAGCGAAGTAGAATTCCAACTTTCGGCACTGATCGATCAACAATTGTGCTCTGCTGACAGCGAAGAGAATGGTGCAACATCATATGTTCCAGATGAACCAGTAGCAGTACTTCGTCAGCATGTCTGCCTCTTCCTAAACACTCAGGTGTACAAAAAACAAAGAGAGCAGGGAAGAAGTCTGAGATTATGACGTTTCCACCGTTCAAAAACAAACTTGAAGCATCCACAGAAGCAGCTTGCAAGAGGAATAGGCCTAACGATTAAGTTGATGCCAAGACTGAAGGAAGATGTGTTCCTTCAGACCAACCACGATCTTCATCCGAGGAGAATACTTCTGCCCTGGATGTGATGAGCAGTACACGCAACCCATCATCGAGAATTAGGTGCAGTGTCATGCCTGCAGTAAGTGGTAGCATGAGGCCTGTTCAAATTATGAGGGCCTCGGGGTTTTTAAGAGTGACAGCTGCTAATGATCATAAAAATGTCAGGTTTTAGATGCATAATTTTGTTGTAATGTTCTATTTCTTTTATTTGCGCATATAAGTTTCTGTTTAGTTTAGAGGCAGTGTCAGTTATACTTTGGTATAGTTTGGCACTTTTCAATTTTATTTTGTAATTGTAATTGCAGTTTATAATTTTATTTTGTAATCTAGGCCTAGGTTAATTGTAGGCTATCTTTCGGTTTCCCTCATTATCAAGAATTTAAATACTTTTGATGTTACACTTATATTTGTATTCATTTAAATCAATTTCTCGCAAAATCATAAAACTTTGCACCTCTTTTCGTATTTCTGTCATAATTTTCTTTGAATTGTGTAATATCATCTTCGTTTGCTGCCTTGTAATAGTATTATTCTCACATAACAAATGCATACTCTTGGAGGACACATTGCGTACTCTTAGAGGCATAGTCCTTCAAGAGTGCGCAAATGCATTGTTTTATAACAATGCGTCTATTGTTGTAACTATTGCGTCACTGTCTTTATATTTGCTCCCAATTTTGACCTTAAGGAATGAATAAAGATTTTTGATAGAAATTATCACTCTGGGTGATTTCCCTATGTTTAAAGACTAAGTGCGTACTCTTTGGGGAACTTCCCTTGGCAAGCAATACCTAAGAGTGTAAAATGTAATATATATGCGTATCTAGATTATTGTTTGAAACAAAATAAACATGTTTTTTTTTAACAAAGTACTTTGTTTTAAACGTTTAAAATGTTTTAAACATAAAAAACGTTCTTTTTGATTTTTTTTAAAAAAACGGTTTTTTTTTCATCCCTGATATATAGATAGAAACGGTCTTACCCGCCCCCCCAATGTTGAAGACAGATTTCCGCCCCTATTTACTACTACTACTGCTACTTATATTATGGATCCGTATAGTAAAACTGCACGCTAGGCTCTTATTGAATGATTTTTAAGATCACAAAGAAATGCTCATTCTGTTTTCTTTTTTCATTCATTAAAATCCTGTCAATGCAGAAACAGGATATAAAGGGGGAGGCTACAGGGACCGGGCCCACCTAAAATTTTCACGGTAGGCTTTCAATATACTATAATTATAATATGGCTAGGTCGGACCTCCCTAACTTCTACCGGGTCCTACCTACACTTTAGGGCTGGTTACGAGTTTGAGTATATATATCAGTAGAGGAGGGGGTGTCGTTAATTTAACCTGGAAAATTGTCTCAAAATACCTTAGAATGTTAGAAAAATGGGACCATAATTTGCAAGTCCAAAACCTATGTATGTAAAAAATAAAAAAAAATATTGGCACATGTACTAGCATATTTCGTTTTTTTTTAAAAAAGCAGGGTAATGTGGAAACACCCTAAAATTACAATAAATCAATGTGTATACACATAAAGTTGTTTGATCATAGTATGTTTTTAATCATAGTATGTTTTAATCTGTAGATGAAACAAAGACAACAAAAGATTTTATATGATTACAAAGTTAAAAAGCTGATAGTTACAAAGTAAACAAATTTCGATAAAAGGTTTTGTTGTCAACAGACAAAGACGTTATGTAGGTAAGTCTTATTTGCAGATATCACACATATAAATGTCAGTTTCCACACCGGCACACTCAAAGTGATTCCATTTCTCACATAATTGACATTGAATCCATAACTCACCACGCATATCTTTCGAAAATAGATTCCCATAAAACATGCACAGGGCGTCTTTTTCGGTGGGCTCTTCTACACCAACTGGAAGATAGACTGCAGTTTTTTTTTTAATTGGAGGAGGAATTTTGGGCATTTTTCTAGTTTTCTTACTGGCTGCAGGCGGCTTCTGTTTAGGTTAAGTCGTACTCTTAGATAACGATTCCTCGAGCTGTTTTCTCTACGGGGACGATGTGAAAACAGCGCAAGAACTCGGCTTACGGCCTCCATTCGAGGGCTTCCTCTTCAAAGGGGGTATTTTCATGATTTCACATGGTGACACACAAACTTTTGAACATGTGCTCAGAACGTTGGTATCCTGTGAAGAGGTGCTCGGTAATATTAAGAATTCTAAAGTACAAAATTCGATGTGTTACAAAATTGCATTCCTCAGATGTTTACTTTATCTACTCCAATCTTGAGCTAGTTACTGAACAGTATTATACGCTCTATAGAACTAGTTTAAAAAAATAATTATCCTTGGAACTTCCATAAGTGCAAGCATATAGCGAGAAAACATGTTACGGAAAGCACGTCATAATAATTCGCAAAATACGCACTCAAGTTAATTCAGAGACGGACATAATAGAAAAATGAAATTAAATATTTGAGTTTTACGTCCCACAATTATGCTGGCTAGGCTAAAGGAGACAATGATAAGAAATGAGTGAAGTGGTAGAATGAAGAAAGCGGCAGAACCCCGAGGAAACCCACGCACACGATGTCCGTCAACCACATACCGGATATAATGGCAAGCAGAGGAATAAAAGTCGCGTCACACCGAAATGGCAGTTCATAGCTTTTGTTTCTTTCACAGTTTATAAAATAAGCTACAGTGGGTTGGGTTATGTTCGGTTATTTTTTTTATATAATTTTCATAGTTGACAATCAGCTACTGCCAATCCTCCTCGCGCCGGCGGACAATCATATAGTCCATTTCTTTTTTCTTTCTTATTCCAATGTTTTGATTCCAAAGCATTAGACTTTGCGTTTTAACATTACCACAAACTTTCTTAACACTATTTTTGAACCCTGTACATTTTACTTTCTTCGAAGTAGATCAAGTAAACCAGACCACATCCGTTACATCGTCAGTAAGTTGATTTTGTTACAGGATTTAAATTGTGGGCATTACTTCCGAAAGTGTGTCGTACATTTTTACACTCGAATTCCGATGTTTCTCACGTGAATTGTATAAATAAGTCTTCCTTTATCACATGAAAGTGATAATACCCACACTTTTGCACATCCTTGTAATTTTCCAAAACACAAATTACATAAAGAATTCAATCCAAAGTTTCGGGGGCGCGGTGGCTCAGTGGTAGACCTCCGGTGCTTGGGGTTCCTGGTTCGATCCCAGCTCGCGCTGTGTGGACTTTGTGGTGAACAAACACCGTGCTCGTGGGTTTTCTCGGGGTTCTCCAGTTTCCTCCCACCATTTCACTCATTTCTCATTATCACCATGTCCTTTAGCCTAACCGGCATAACCGTGGGACGTTAAAGATTATGCCAAATCCAAAAGATTTCAATCCAAAGTTTTCTAGCGACTACAAGATACAGCCAACCAACTATTTCACATTTCCTTTGCTAAGGAGATTTTACTAACGGGACCTACAATTTTTGGTACACTCCGATTCACTGCGTTCAATTGCATCCTCAGTGGATTTGAACCAGCAATCACGCGTACCGAAGGAATGTGTTCAGATCCTGCAGCGACTGTCTTTAAATTTGCTGTTTCCGAAGAAATTACCTTTACTTAATCTTAAGTATATGTGGTGAACATTTAACATCCTTCTCGAATACAGCATTAAAAAAAAAGTCACTTTATTCCCACCGTCACTCGTAATATCCGTAGTTTGACTTCCAGCTGGACAGCCATGATGACTATGTTAGTTTTCATGAAAACTGGGATGAGTATATAAGTATGCAACTGGAGAATAATTTTTACTAAGAGAAAATGTCTTCGAATAAGAAACCTACTTTGAGGAAAAAGGTTTTCAATGTAACGTCTCCTCCCCAAACATAATTGATTTTAAAAAAAATCGCTCTAGGGTCCAGGGTTGCGAAATAGGTACACAGAAGCTTGATAGACGCAGCGTACACGTGTATAAGGTGTTTAACCACAGTCAAGGAGAACCACCAAGCCACGTTTAGAACTTTGCTAAGCAATTGTTAAGTTTGCTACTTGATTTTCATATTAGTGCACAAAATGGTTGAAGCTAAAACTAATCATAGCACCTTCTATCCAAAAATAGTTTAATAATCGATGCATGATCACTACAATAATCGACGTTGCATCTAAACGATTGGTATGATGCATTTTTTTTCATTTAAAGTAAGACACAGCACGTAGCAGCGCGAACACTATAGTATGAATAAGGCATAAAAACATCAATAGTTCATCAATGCAAGTGCCGAGTTCCAGTTCATTGCGTTTTCACCTTCCACTTCTATAAATCTTGTTTGTTTCATTTTCTGACAGCCTTCCCTCTTCCTGTCCCAAAACTTTCATTTCACTACAATCCACTAAGAGTCCCGTGTCTAATATGTTTGTAAATAGCATTAGTGTGTCCGATGAATCCAAGTTGTTAGTTGGCGAAACGTTACACATTTTAGTTTTTAAATAAAGCGCATTTGCTTTGCTCAGCTATTATTTAATTTTATCCCAAACTTATTGATGTGTAAAGGTCTGACTTTATTTTCCACTGATATTCCTTACTTCACACACATATAGAAATCCCTGTACAAAATATCAGTCGAACTTCTACACATCAATACATCAAAACGCTAGAAATAAGCTACTTAATAGTAACATGCAACTTGAAATAAATTTTGTAACGGGGAAAATTAAAGATGTAATACATTTTGACCATATATTTTAATTAAAAGTAGCACAAAACATTAATATCAACATAACGCTCCCACAAGGTTTACACAGAAAATAAAAATGTAGAAGTATAATGTACACCACTAGGCGAAACGCTTAGTATTTAACTGGCACCAATCTCACATACTCGTGCTTTTTTTTTTTGCCGGTTACTAGTAGCTGTTCGTTGGTTCTGATTAGGTACACATTGAAACTTAATAGATAATAATACTATTTCTACCACATTTTTCATAACTTCTTCATTTTTTCCAAAGATACACTAAAATGTAACATTTGTATTGCAATTTGCAATATACCTGTGTAACATGAATAACACAAAATAAATTAATCAACAAAAAATTTAAACTAGAATTGTTAGATAAAGATTTAATATTAAACACATGGGTCTGTGAAAACAGCAGGCAGTCCTGCCGTGTTAATAGTGTATCATGACTAAATTAAGTTTTATGAATTATGAAGAAAGAGCAAGAAGTTTCCTTTTCTTATATGATGTCGACTTGTCAATTTTTAGTTTTGTGTAATTGTTCATGTGTAAACATTGCTCAGAATACCACATACAATACTAAAAATAGACCGAGAATTGGTTCCACAACTTTTACAACTATAATTTAGATCAATATAAAATGAATTGTCTGAAGAGAGTGATTTTAGAGTCAATGCTTGTAGAACACACTTTTGGGAAGTTTGTCGTAGAAACATTTTTAGTAATTCTTCACTATTAACAATATAGTGCAAAATGGCATACATGTGAAACAAAATAAATTTTATTTGATCTGTTGCTACGCAAAGTCCTTCCCTTTGAAGCTATTCATATTCATATTCATATTTATTTGCCTGTTCATAGCTTACAATATGATGACAATCCTCAATTAAGCATTACAGTTGTCAGATATGGTTTACAATCTCTATATGTTATCAGTAAGATATGTTTCCACAGAGTAATAGCTTTTTTCTAACAATAATTGTAACAGAGTATTTTTGAATATCCGTTTTTCGTTAATGTCTTTATACTTTGTTGGTAATTTGTTATATAATTTTATACAATTCATATATACAGTTTTGCTAAAATTTGCATAGTTCTGCTGAATAATATACATATTACAATTCTGCCTAGTATTGTATGAATGAATCGTATTAGCTAATGTAAATAGATCCTTGTGTTCGATTACATACATAATTGTGCGATATATATATAAACTAGGTGATGTCAATAATTTATATTTTTAAAAAACATTTTTACATGAGGATCGTTCAGGCATACTAAACATAATTCTAATATTTTTTTTTGTATTCGGAATGTACTAGCACTTATTCTCGAATTTCCCCAAAATATAACACCGTAGTTTATTATTGAAAAAACCTTGCTATAATATAAGGACATGACAGCTTCCTTGCACAAACTACCTTGCAACCTACGGAATGCAAAGCACAGTGAACTGAGTTTAGTATTAATGTATTCAATGTGAGTATTCCATGTTAAATCTTCATTAACAAATATTCCTAGAAATTTAATAGATGTTGTTTGACATAATTCTACAGTGTCTACAGTTATTGGTACAAGTTCTTTTCTTTGGCCCGGGAATCGAAATTTGACAATGTTAGTTTTTCCTAAATTCATAGTTAATTTATTTATGTTTAACCAACTAATAATTTTTGTTAGCGTCTTTGTAGTGAGCCTTTCTGCTTCATTTACTGAGTCTCCACTGACAAGAACATTTATGTCATCAGCATACAATGTTGACTTTACACAACCTAGACTGTTAGCCAAATCATTAATATATACAACAAACAAAGAGGACCCAATATTGATCCCTGTGGAACTCCTTTTGTTATTTTAATTTTAGATGATTTAAACATTTTCCTTCTGCCATTTACCTCTTTACAGATGCCAACAGTTTGACTACGTTCTGATAAATACGACTTTATCCAATTGTTTGCCACCCTTCTGATGCCATAAGAATACAATTTTTCTAGCAAAATATCATGGTCTATAGAATCGAGCGCCTTAGATAAATCAACGAAAATACCAATTATATGCTTTCCTTTATTTATAACCATTGCTACATCAGAGATGAAATTAAAGATTGCAGTGTTGGTTGACTTCTGGCTTTGAAACCTGTGTTGACTTGTGGATATTATATTATTTAAAAGGAAAAAGTTGTTTAGTCGCGCTCTCATTGCTAACTCAAATATTTTAGGAAAGCACAACAAAACTGAAATAGGACGATAATTGTTTAACTCCAATTTACTTCCCTTTTTTACTTCTCCTAATCAAAATAAGGATTGTCTATATTATTTCCCTTACCAGCCACAACTAAACTTACACATTCCTCACATGTCACTCTTTTTCTAACACAAGGAGCTGCATAACCAGCCACATAGATCCTCGAATCCTCGTCTATGTCGTCACAAGATTCCAAATAGGATGATTTCAATACACATTCTAGATCACTGGTGTCACAAGACTGATCAGAAGTGTAATCCTGTAAATCTTCAGTACTGGGTAGCCTTAATACATGCTGTAACCTAATTTTAGACTCGGATTCTAGTATCTGCGTATACGAAACATTGTAGTTACATCCTGACATGGACCTATAACTACTGAATCGTTTTTCTAAATTATCACTCTGAAATTTGCCAGTAAGCACATACTCAACAGAAAAATTAGAAAAACAGTAGGTTGTTAATTGGATCACTACCGTTGCTGTCTGCATGAGTGCACCGTAAGTGTCCTTGGTGAGTGATACTGTATTAGGATCTTCGTACCATGATTTTAACCAGTCCCCAAATTGCTGTAAATATTGAACTCTGGAATCACTGTCACTGGTAATAGGCATTCAATATTCGTTCCTTTTAACTTTCCTTTTTAACATAGTTTTGACGTTCATTACCTTTATTTGTTTATTATTTCCAAAAATTTCATTGTTCCTCCATATTCACTGTTGTTCGTAAGGGCTGCAATAGTGGTATCATGAAAAATATTGCACACAAACTTTACGTTTTGTCGTTCCAAATTGTTAGGGTACAAAGATTTATTGTTCAACTTATACGCCTTCCGCAAAATGTTTTCCTCCTCGCTTTTATGAAATTCCAGCAAGTGACTGAAACAAGCTTTTTGCAGGTCACCCTCGTATGGATACACAAATATTTTTTAACTGTCTTTCAAATTTAACCAACAGTTACGTATATTCTTAAATATATGTACACTTTCATACATAAGAAAAATTTTCTCTCCAGGATACTGTGGATTAGTGAAGCTATAAGATCCACTAGCAAGAAATTTAAATAGACTCTAATTAATTCTATTATTTTCTGTGATTATACACAATACCTTGAAGCCTACAGTCTGAACATAGCTGATTACTTTTTGAACAATTTCAAACAGTTGTTTCTCTGACATTGTATTTGCTGGAACCAATTGGACAACCTCATGAAACCTTCCAAAACACGAACTTAACATGAAAGTTTGAACAGTGGTGGCTTGTTCTGTTGGACTGTTTTCAGCATAACCTGTAATTTTTTGAGCTTTATAAGTCAAGCAACTTTTAATATGAATTTCATCTATTAATAATGCTACAATTATTTCAACGCTACTGAGATTTTTAAAAATACACTTTTCTCAATTTCAGGCGAAATATTTAGTGAGGAAGACAATGCTTGCAAACGCCGGACACTTGGCAAAATTAAGAAGTTTCTCAAAATTTCATATACATTTACAGAATGACTGTATACATGAAAAGCAAACACTAAAGTGTGTTTGGAATACCTTCTTAGTGGAGTATTTAAAAGCATAAGCTGATCAAGAATTAAATGTACATTTAAATTATCCTTATCTATATATTTGATTGCAGTTTCTATCAGGGGCGTCATTTCAGACTTCGCTTGGGGGGGGCAAGAGCACCACCGACATAAGAGTTTCATGTTTTGTACTAGTATATTAGTATACAATTGATTAAACTATATGTGTTCCTCAAGCTCTTGGGGGGGGGGCAATTGCCCCCTCCTGCCCCCCCTAAATGACGCCCCTGGTTTCTATACTGTCACAACCTTTACTTATATAATAACTGGAATCACGAGTAACCTGAGTCACGTTTGCATACCTAGACAATAGATTTTTAATCTGAGACCAAAGACTGAGTTTCAAGTTACTAGGTAAAATCCAATTAAGATCCTTTGCTGACAACTCATAATTGCAAATCAACACACGAACACTCATGTCATTCTTAACAATTATGCTGTTCATTACAATTATTTCTTCAAACTCTTGGTTAACATCGCAATCGATATTCAGTATGTAAAAATACACATTTGAATTAACGATTTTCACGTTCCATTCACGAAGATTTAATTTTGTTGATAAATCATTTACAAAACCACTGAAATTTTCAATAACATCTGAAGACAAAAACTGATTAACTTCTTCCTCATGTCTTTGTATTATTGTCCTCCGTCTTTCTTCTGGATCCTTCCTAACGTTTTTCTGACGAGACAAATACGAAGGAAGATTTTTGAATATATGAGGTACGGCTCCATCCACCAGCTTTGGATAAGTCAGATCAGTCGTATGTTTGTTTCCTACAGAATCTGTATACTCCTCAGTTCTGATAATTTCAGAAGAGTCAAAGTGGTCTGAACACACCGCTGAATATTTCGTTGGATTCCAATTACTTCTTGGTATTGCGCTTAACCATTTCTTGAAAAGTTGTTCGTCTTTGGGGAATGAGAATGTTGACTTTGTACCTTCAGTTTTAAGAGTACAGTCATAGATTTGCATCCTGGGATTTGCACCGTCGTGGCATATGAAAGAAGAAAAGTATCACAGATTACACAGAACAAATTATCATGTACACATACATAGATTAACGCCCTTGTTACTAGCGTCCAACTACGACATACACTGTGTTTTAAGAAGCAGTAAACGTTAGCACAGGAAAAAAGGGAAGGGGAAATGTTGCCCTTTCAGGCCAACGTATTTACACCCCCTATATATGCTATGCCTACTTTGAACTTCTGGACCTAGGAAACAAAACTTGCCATTAGGTTTATCATCAAGAATAGGTTACCACGTATCGAAAAGTGCAAAAAGTCTCCATCTTTAATCCAATATATACGGTTGAATTTCATAAATCGCCTCAAAATCATTGACCAGATGTTGTAACAAGGCTTGGTCAGGAGAAGGAGACTCCAAATAGCGAAGCGGGTTTTAATATTGACGTTAAATCGTGTCACAGGTTTAAAAGCTTTTTAAGATCTAGATTAACATTTTCTAAAACTCTAATCATGACTTTGTAATTAAATATCTATACACAAGGTCTAATAAAAATGACCGAATTCTTTAAATAATGCTAGAATAGTTGTAATGACAAAAACGAATGCCGAACACATCTAGTGGCATCTCGTAGCTAGGTATTGGTTTCTGCAGTGCTCCTCCTTATGCATTAGTTGTCGAGATAAACTAATCAACAATTCATATACATCATAGATTTAATCAGAGTCCCTCCCTAGCCGAATGATTACGCTTAACAGTTTCAGTGCGAGGGACCTCGGAGTCAATACCCAGCGGTGACTCAAATTTTGATGTTCATACGGGACAAGGGAATGGATAACTAGCCCACAATATGAGTAACACTAAGGTTTTAGTATTCTTTTAAGAACGAGGCCAAAGTGTTACTATGTTTAATTTACTATTAGTAAAGCAAAATAGTCGAACTTTATCTAGCAAATTAAACACACTAAAGCTAGAAGTAGCAAACATATGTCCCTCTAGACAATTCTATAATACGATGTTTGACAACCAGACAGACGTAACTCTAAAACTTCCATCATCGTTTCGTTAGATGTACGTACCTACCTTTCAAAGCTCCACTTGATGTCAAATCGTACTAACTCCACCTTTCCTTACCTCTTAGCGCCAAGGACACGTGATGGAGTAACGTCGCTTTGATACCAAGTAGGGCATTCAAAATTGTGTACATCTAAAAATACGATGAGCGAATTTTTGGAGTTACGTTTCTCTCCGTTTTTCACGCATCGAATACCTATTTAATAAAATATTCCAGTATCTCAAAAGTGATTCACACCACTGTCATTCTCACTGGTCCAACAATACAGGGCAAATATTTCTAAAAACTGATAAAGCTATGAAAATCTGTATCTGCAGGTTGATAGCCATTGAAATGGCTAAAACTATGAACTATATAGCAATGCCACTGGTGAAACAGTATTGCCAATCCTAAAAATATTCTTCTTCGAATTGCAATACTGCAATTTATTACAAATATGAAATTTATATAAAAATCCAAATTCAGAGATGTATGACCTTTTACGCAGTGTTGCAAACTTACGACACTACATTGTTACAAAAGCTATATTTTTAGTATTGTCCACCCTTTATATCTTTGAAACAAATTTTGAAAATATTTTCTGCAAGCCAATAGCCAGTATGAGCAATGCCACGAAAAAAAGTGTTGAAACAAAAAAAAAAGAAAAAAAGCCGGATGATTCAGGGTAAATCAAATCAACACCTTCATTCAGCTGCAAATGCATTCCTACACCGATGCGATATCACTCTATTCAATCTAACCTGATAGGTAATAAATATAAGCTAAACCACAAATCTGTAGTATGTGGGCTACCCCATGTAGGAAACCAAACAGTATTTGCAATAGAGTGCCGATTATCCTATCTAAGCGGGGTGTGGCCTGGTCGGACGACGCGGACAGTAACAAATACATTTAAAACTGACAAAATTCATTCGTTAATCCAAAACTCAGTCAAACGAACTTCAAATTTATACTGTATGTACTAAAAAGAATAATCAACCCTGACGAAGAAAGCTGGTAATTGTCTTTTGTTTGCCAGCCCTTTGACGTATTTTATGGACTTTTTCTATTGCCAACCAAGTCGGATAACCGGACACTACTGTATTAAGAAAAATATTGGAAAGACGATGCATAACTTTTGTTTACCCATATCGATACCAAGTTTAGAACTGTCCGAAGGTTGTACATAATTGCAACAAAAGATTACTTTTTGACATTGATATTAGTTGTTATGAATAAAGTCAGAATGGCTGGTTCTCTCAAGGTTGGAAATCGTACAATACTTACTGTATTGTCACATGATTGCAGACCGTGTTCTCATACAGCGCAATAGAAAAAAAAAATAGTTCATCGCACCGTTATTGTCAATAAAGTGATTTCAGTTTTGCATTCCTTATCAGTATTCAACCTTATGTCCCTCACAACTGTGCTCCACCTGCTTCAAGTAGCGAAACAACGGAAGGTAATTGACACCAGAAGTACATAATGAAAATGTCAATTTTTTACCTAGCGAACCTTCAAACAATTTTTCCCTGAAGTAATCAACAGCTGCACTTCCACTCTTCGGACAGCCAAAAGTGTTAGAAGAATGGTCTGTCTTGATCGCCTGTCAGGTTAAATGAAATAGAGTATTCATTACTCTTCAGTTCAATACAGGAATTACACGCCACAAAATAAATATTATAGCTAATTACTAAAATCTAAGTCTAAAATATGAGAAATGCATAAAAAAATCCTCACAGCCTTGGTAGGTGTTAGAGCCATGGAGTCTCTGATTACATGTTATCATTAAATCCACGTTTCGAATAACGCCAAAGATGAGAGAATTTCCTATGTTTTTTTTAAATTTGTAATGCGTCGAGCGATCGCGCGTTTCGTGAGATCGCGGATCCTGGCAATCTTCGAGGCTTTCCTCAACTCTAATTGTTAGTAATGGTGGCGGTTTTTTGTTTTAAATGAAAAATAACGATTTTCGTAGAATAGATATATAAAAGTTTATTAGTTAAATTGAAAACGAGTACAAGGCCACTCTCGTTTTATTTGTAGTATAAGAACACTATACTTCTGGTTCGTATAAGTAATAATTTCACGAGTTAAGGAGTTTGTCTGAGTTATTGTGAAAAGTTCACTTATACGAATGAGATGTGAGAGTTAATGTTCACAGAGTATAAAATTGAAACTTCAGTTCGTAAACTGAAGCGAGTCGAACACACCGATAGAGCATTGGATAGAATTTGGAATTGGAGACCGAAAGAGATGAAGTTAGAAACTTGTATAGACAATCTAATTGTGCTAAGTTCAAATGATGAACACACGCAGACACGCGGTACTACATCGATGGGGTTGAGACGTCGACTAACTCTTGGAGAGCGTCTCTAAGGTTTTAAACTACCCTTAGAATTGGGCGTTGGCTAATTTGCATATTAGCTCAAGTTTACTTTCTTTCTGATTGGATTTCAGAAGGGCGTATTCGCTTCTTCTGAGTTTTTAGTTTTGCGCACAGTGTTCCTATACTCTTACGAGAGGAAATTTGTTATACATAATTCCATATATGGTATTATACAAAATACATAACATTTGGGCTGGGAGGAAGCAGCTGCTTTCTTCTCCTACTCTAAAGTTATTATCTTTTCACTCGGGTTTACACATAAATGTTAACTAGTACCATTCTACATTCTTCACACTCTATAAGGTTTATTCTGAGAAACATTAGGAATAGTCATTCGTTAACTCACAGCTGCTTCTACCAGTTACAGATTTACAAAAGCTAATTTACAAGTCCTCCCTTATGGGAAAGGTTCCTTATTTAAAGTGTTTGCAGACCTATTTTTATAACAGTACCAAAAGCTGAATATTCCACAGTATTGTTCACAACTGTTACTTCCGTTCCTTAGACACTATATCTGTCTCCCAGTATGCAATTGAGTTGGTCTTAGAATTTTCTTAAGGCAGTGCAATTTATTTTAATTGCGCTAAGAAAGTTCAGTTGCAACGTGTTGGCTATCCAACTCCGGATTCCTTCTTACGGAGAGGGTCAGAGAGATGAACTAACATAGCAGCTGGTTTGATGGAAAGCAAGGGGAAAAGAAAAGGGAGACGTGTTATTTCTGTTTCGTCTCTCCTGTTTCCCTGCGACATCCAAAAGAAAAAGAAAATTTTCATATCGAAAATTCGTGTACCTTACACTCCTCCCCCCTAAGAGAAAATTTTGCAACCGGAGGGCAGGAAAATTTAAAAAGTATTAGCGTATTTTGCTGCTGCGAGTCACCCTCTTGTTTATCAGTTGTGTTTCAGCTTGTGGTTCTGTGTCGAGCTCGGTCAGTTGCACCGTTTCTTGGCACACCCTGTATGTTGCATCGTATCCAGAGGAGTTCGTTTGAACATCTGTTATAATAGTAGGCTTGAAACATATTGACTTAAGACAATGTTCTTGACACCACCTTTTAGTTGGTCTACAGCATTTGCATTTACAATAACAATAGACACTTATTATAATAACAATTATTACACAGATAAGATATGTGGATATCGAATAACCTAACATAGATTTATCGTGATTTATCTTCCAATCCTGTTCTGTTATTAAATTTTCTATCTCTTCCACCTTATGACCTGCATAGACCATGTCATTAGCTTGTTTGATTACATTTACAATTGGTAAATCAAGTTTTAATTTATTCAATTTGAGTTTTTTGTTTCTGAAAAAACACAACAATCTAAAGTATCATTTAATTTTGATATTATATCTCTAATTGAACTATTTGTCTGATACACTTGTTGAGATTTAATTAAGGAATGTGTACCATAGGCTTGACATTCGTGACCTAATTTTACATTCCCTGAACGATTGATGACAACAGTTTTTGTTATTCTTTCATTACATACAACTGTAAGCTTTTCCGGCTGAGGTGCAGCAAATAACCATTCACTGTTATCTAACTGAATCCATAATACACTACCTAATTGAACAATTTTCTTAGTACAATCTGAAGGAATAGATGTTATTTCATCTATCAACTTCATTTCACAGTCTTCTTTATTATGTGAGGGTTTGATGGGAAATGTTTGCTTACAAACACTCATGGAAGTAGTGATTGATTTACATTTAGAAAAAGTTATTTCATCGATGTTTCCATAATACTGCTTAGACGTGTCTACCAATAAAAAGGGTTTCTCAGGTTGAATGAAAAAGTAATTATCCTGATTTAGAGGTACAGGAAATGGGATAAGTTTGTATACATTGTATCTCACGCCATCGGTTAGTGGCAATTGAATGATATAGATCAATTTATCATCATTAATGAACACATTTAAGTCCATTATGTTAAACAAAGCATACCCAACTGAGTTTCCTGGGGGAACTGGAATTGATAATCCTCGAGCTACATTGGAAGAACTTGCCTTAAAAAGATACATAATTTCTCTAGGTGTTATAATTTGAGGGGAAATAATATCTTTCTGCGCATGCAGAATCGATTGAACAACTGTTTCATAAGATTGTTCTAATTCTATTAATAACATATCAATTGTGTGCATATAGTGGTCCCAGTCGACCATCACTTCTAAAGTATTTATTTCCTTAGTTACTTGATAACCTCGTGCATTAATTTCGTCTTTTACATTTTCAAAAGCCTTTTGCAACACTTTTTCATTTGACTCTATTGAAAGAACTGTGTTGTTAATGGTTTTAAGTGTTGACTTAACAATTAACATTGATTCCTTACTAATTTTCAGGAAATCAGACTGCTCTGATTGCAATTTATTTATTTGAGTCATATAGTATTCTGCGTCTTTTGCATCTAATGTACCAAATAAGATTTTACTCATTTCACCTACGAAATTAAATACACCACGTTTACTTCGTACTTGAGGTCTTACTATTTGTACCACCAAGGATTGTAAATCTTTTATTCTATTGAACCTCCTCTGGATTGTGTCTAACCTTGGTTCTTTTCGAGCCCGGTCTACATATACTACTCTAGACTTATATAGGTCAGTGGCTTGACTTATGTAAGTCTGTACATGTGTTACAGCTTGATTTAAGTTTGTCAGATTGAAGAAAGTGACAAGCTTCCATTCGTTATTACATAACTGAATTTCACCCTCGAATTCATAATATAATCCGGGTACTTTGTCAAGTGATTGAACTTCAATTATGTCTTCTGTTGCTGCCCTTGCTGGGGACAACAGCAGCATAAGTGGCAGGAGTAATAATATAAGCATTTTCATACCTGCAAGGAATACACAGTGAAAAGAGGGATATAGTTTTTTTTTAAGTAATAAAGCTTCAATCGGTTAGCATGCACAACTACTGGCTTTTTCTTGCGTTCAATAGTGCAATTTACTCCTTGAACCTTTAGTACAGTAAATGGCCCTATAAATTGCGAATCCAATTTTTTTGATCTACCTCTCCTAACTGTTTCATCTCTCAATAACACCTTATCTCCGGGTTGGAACAACTCGCCTTCAGCGTTTGCTGTTCGGTCATAGTATTGCTTGTTTCTTTCTTTTCCTTCTATTAATTTATGTCTTGCCAAATCATAACTTCTTTGCAAACGTTCACGCAATACTTTGACATAGTCGTCATATGCATAATTAACCTCATTAGGTTTTCTCTGTAATACTCCCGGTATATTAGCTAACCTACCGTACATTAGCTCATGAGGGGTGTATGATGTGATTGAGTGAGGGGTCGTGTTGAATGCAAATGTTGCATAAGGCAGCCAAGTATCCCAATCAGTTTGTTTTTCAGATACGTAATGACGAAGATACTCGCCTAAGGTGCGGTGCGCACGTTCCACGTAATTCGTTTGTGGCCTGAAAGGGCTTGATTGTATTTTCTTAATTTGAAGTAATTTGCATACCTTTTTCATAATGTCACTGGTAAAATTTCTACCTTGGTCTGATAATATTATTTGTGGAATTCCATAAACCAAAATGATTTTTTCTACTAGTGCTTTTGCTACTGTTTCCGCGTCTTGTTGGGGAATAGGCACAGCGACTAAGAATTTAGAGAGTTCATCCTGAAAGGTCAGAATATATTTGTTTTTCTCTTCTGTTTCTGGGAAGGGGCCAACTATATCGATTGCAGCTTTCTCAAAAACAGACTGTGGAGTTGTCGTTATAGTCATTGGCATTTTGACTGCCTGTTGGTTCAATTTGTTTAATTGACACGAATTACAATGCCTGATGTGCATTTCCACTTCTGTGGTCATATTAGGCCATGCTGTTTGCGGGATGCCATTAAATTCCATATATTGCTTGATTTTTTCTATAGTACGTTTAGTTCCTTGGTGACCTGCCAATTTAGAGTCATGAAACTCTGTAAGGATTTGAGATCGAGTATCACTATCTAATAGTTCGACTTTTGTTTCAGATTCTAATTCTTGGATTCTACTCATAGCGTCGGCGTTTGTGTTCTTTACGCCTGCGCGGTAAACTATTTCATACGTGTACTCTTCCAAGTAAATACGCCATTTTAATAATCTACTACTTGGATCCTTTACATTAAAAACCCACAGTAGTGGTTTGTGATCTGTGACAAAGGTTGTCGGTCTATTTAAGATATAGGGGCGAAATAATTTTGCAGCCCACACTATTGCAAGAAGTTCACGTTCAGTCGTAGAATAATTCGTTTCTGCTTTATTTAGCGTTCTGCTGGCGAAACCAATAGGTCGATCAGAACCTAATTTACCTTGCGAGAGAATACAGCCAATGGAAAATTCACTCGCATCTGTGGTCAAAATAAATGGCTTACTAAAGTCGGGATATTGTAACAACGGAGGGGAGGTTAGTTTTTCCTTAAGTGTTTGGAAGGCAACGATCTGCTCGTTACTCCACACAAATTTTATGTCCTGCTTTAGCAGTTTTGTCAATGGCTTAGCAATTTTGCTGAAGTTTTCTATGAATCGTCTATAATAAGATGCAAGGCCTAGAAAAACCTTGACATCTTTGGCACATTTAGGTGTGGGAAAATTTAAGACCTTCTCTACTAATCGAGGGTCCGGCTTCAAACCTTCACTCGTTATTTTGTGTCCTAAATAGGTTACTTCTTTTCGTAGGAATTCGCATTTGTCTGGTTGTAGTTTCAAATTATGTTTTCGAAATCGGTCGAACACTTCCTGCAAGCGACTGATGTGCTATTTAAGATCTCTAGAATAAATACAACAATCGTCTAGATACGCGAAACATTTCAAGCCAGTTAATCCTGAGAGGACAATGTCCATTAGTCTTTGAAATGTAGCAGGTGCTCCACACAAACCAAAAGGCATACGATTAAATTCATAGTGCCCGTACGGAGTACTGAATGCTGTTTTACACCTATCTTCAGGTTTCATTTTCAATTGCATATACCCGCTGGCTAAATCAAGCGTACTGAAGTAATTTGAGTTTCCTAGCTGATCTAAAATTTCCGTGATAAGCGGAAGTGGATAGCAGGGTCTAAACGTCATTAGGTTGAGACGTCTATAATCGATTACGATACGATATTTTGGTTTCCCTGAGGCGTCAAGCTTTTTAGGAACTACTAAAATTGGGAAGTTCCAAGGACTTTTACTTGGAGAAATAATTCCTTCGTCAAGCAATTTTGAAATTTGCTTTTGTACCTCTTCCTTATGAGCTTCTGGAACGCGATAAGGTTTTTGGGTTACTATGGCTCCTTTATATTCCGGTTTAATTGGAATTGAATGTTCGATAGTGTCTGTGTAAGTTAACTTATCTCCCTCAAGATAAAACAGATCGTGATATTCTTTACATAATTTTAGAATAGCGGATCGCTCTTCTTCGTTTAAATGATCTAATCTTAAATTACGTTGCAACAAGTTTAGACGTTGTTCTAATTTACTAGTATCATTGTTGCAGTCATTTACTGAACAAATTGTTGGAATATTGTCATTTGCTTGACAGTCAGTGACAATTTCAATGTTCAATGTAGGGATGCTAACCTCCTTTTCTTCTTCGTTTACATTTAATAGGCACGAGAAACATTCGTGATTTTCTGCTTTTACCAACGCTTCTGGCAAAAATACACCTTCATCTAATTGTAATTTTGGAATAACTCCTACTCCGTTTTTGTCTACTGCGATTTTTACTATCATTTCGCATCTAGGAGGTATTTTATATTTTCTACTACTGGGTAATTTTAATTTCAACCCTTGGTCGAAATAAATTTCACAGTTATGTTTCGTGAGAAAATCTCTGCCTTATATTCCCGAATGAGAGGTGTTGACTACTTCGTCTGGCATTACATGAAAAGTATGTTTTATCTCGTGATCGCTAATGAACAAATGAAGACCAATAGTCCCTACTGTGTGAGTTTTAAAGTTATTAAAACCTTGTACAACTGTTGATTGACAACGTCTCACTTTTCTCAACATGTCATCACTTATACTACTTAAATTTACATAGCTGATATCAGAACCAGTATCTATTAGCATTTTTAACCCTTTACTTAGTTCTTTAAATTGTACCAAAATTTTACCTTTACTATCTATCACCTCTTTTCTTGTTTCTTTTGGCAGATGTTCTTTACTTTCAATGTGTGTTCTATTATGGGAACATCTAGTACACCTTTTATTTTCCTTGCAACCATGAACTGAGTAAGATGCTGCAGGCTGCGAACAACATCTTTTTATTCGTTTTCCTGTGGACAGCATCTTTTACAACAATGGGACTTAAGAGTCAGGTCCTCCAAACAATACAGTGTGCTATCTTCGCTGTGGCCAACTTCACTTTCATTTTTGCGGTTAACCGACTTATCATTAGGAGCCTCACAGCAACTTGTACAACAAGTACAAACATCATCATTTAAATATTGCAACCTGTGGGAGGAGCTGTGGGGAGTTTTTCCCCCTTCGTTCCTTCGTGGAACGGCATCGGAACGCACACTTTTCCGGGACTTTCCGTGGGTGAAATGTGCACGATTTTCACCACTTCCGGAGAATTTTCTTGGTGCTTCGTTCGAGCCACCTCGGTTGTCGCCATTATATTTGCGCGCGCGACTTTGGCGATTAAAATTATTACTACTACGCATTTGATCCGCATTGTCGGGGAAGGGTTTTAATTTCTGAGAGTTCCAGTGACTCTCTTCTTCGAGACAAAATTCAACAATGTCTCCGAAAGACAGAAGTTCTGAACTTTTCCCCCTTACAATTAACTGCATTCGTTCGTCTGCTAGTCCTTGTATAAAGGAAGCTCTAGACAAATGATCTATTAACGCCAATGCTCCTGATATTTCTTCATCTGTGCACACACGAGATGCTGCTGTTTTCAAATCTGATTGTAATGCATCAATCTTACTTGCCCATGTGCTTATGGTTTCGTGTTTTGTTTGGCGTGCTGCAAACAACGAACATGCATAGTATTCAATAGATCTGCGAGTTTCGTAGTTTTCTGTTAAGATTTCTTTAATTTTTGCCCATGTGTTTGTGGCTGTACGCACTAACAATCTACTCCGTGGTTCGCCTATTATTTTTGACTTAATAAAGTTAAGTAACTTATTTCTATCCCTAGGATGGACTAGTTCTATCGCAGTTTCACAGCTATCAATGAACTGTTTCAATTTAGCTCTGTCACCCGAAAATGGTTCAGTAATTAATTTCAATGCTTCACCTAAGCTACAATAATCATTGGGATTATTACTTTCCTCATTTGTAGTTGAATTACTACTTTCTGAATTTCGTTCGCTAGAACTAGTCGCCATTCTGAGGGCGGAAGCTTGTACTTTCTAATTTACAAGAAAATAATAAGATAACACAACAACCAATTTTCCTTCCTTCTTTTTAGATATTGAAAACCCGTATAATTCAAACATGAATTTGTCCCGCAGGACCTCCTCCTCGGAAGGATGAGCTCAATACCTACTGCCCCCACAATTTCTAACTTGTATAATTCAAGAATGAATTTATCCCGCAGGACCTCCTCCTCGGAAGGATAAGTTATGAAATTTGGGACTCACAGAGTTAATTACTCACTTTTGGCCTAGGACTAGTAGTAATTATCTGTGCACTCCGCGTGTTACACATGAAACACAATCCTATCTTCAAGGAATCTGCTTTCACAATACTGATAATTTAAATGAACTTTTGTACTCACCCACTGCAATAAGGCGCACTAGATCCTACACACCTGATGTTGACGGTGATTAATGGGTACCCTTTGAGATCCTGTTGCCTAGACTGCACGGGGGCGTTGAAATGGCAGGGTGTATACTCTGCCGTGCTGCTATTGTATCTGCGATGACGGTGCTGACCAGTGCCTGGCGCTGCTACACTCGGCCTGCTGCTACTATGGTACTGCTAGGGGCGTCGAACCAAGATGCTGCAAGTTCCAGTTGGATGCCTGTTGACTCTACCACGCTGTTGTCTGTTTCAAACTTAACTTCCTTGTCTCACAATTTGGTACTTGCACTTATATCCATTGTTTTTGGGGGCTTTTCAGTTCCTTGCCGACCTACTCTTGATTTTCTTAATGCAAGAGTCGCACTCCGGGGAAATCTGGTTGCTGCGTTTGCCGCCACTGTTCTTCGAACTTGTATTTGGATTGTCTTATTAAATTGCTCTATCGGTTCCGCGTGTCTGGTATGATGTTATTGAAGAACACTTCTAACAATGAAAGTGTTGCCTTTGATCACGCCGGCTGCCACCAATTTAATTTTGTAATGCGTCGAGCGATCGAGCGTTTCGTGAGATCGCGGATCCTGGCAATCTTCGAGGCTTTCCTCAACTCTAATTGTTAGTAGTGGTGGCGGTTTTTTGTTTTAAATGAAAAATAACGATTTTCGTAGAATAGATATATAAAAGTTTATTAGTTAAATTGAAAACGAGTACAAGGCCACTCTCGTTTTATTTGTAGTATAAGAACACTATACTTCTGGTTCGTATAAGTAATAATTTCACGAGTTAAGGAGTTTGTCTGAGTTATTGTGAAAAGTTCACTTATACGAATGAGATGTGAGAGTTAATGTTCACAGAGTATAAAATTGAAACTTCAGTTCGTAAACTGAAGCGAGTCGAACACACCGATAGAGCATTGGATAGAATTTGGAATTGGAGACCGAAAGAGATGAAGTTAGAAACTTGTATAGACAATCTAATTGTGCTAAGTTCAAATGATGAACACACGCAGACACGCGGTACTACATCGATGGGGTTGAGACGTCGACTAACTCTTGGAGAGCGTCTCTAAGGTTTTAAACTACCCTTAGAATTGGGCGTTGGCTAATTTGCATATTAGCTCAAGTTTACTTTCTTTCTGATTGGATTTCAGAAGGGCGTATTCGCTTCTTCTGAGTTTTTAGTTTTGCGCACAGTGTTCCTATACTCTTACGAGAGGAAATTTGTTATACATAATTCCATATATGGTATTATACAAAATACATAACATTTGGGCTGGGAGGAAGCAGCTGCTTTCTTCTCCTACTCTAAAGTTATTATCTTTTCACTCGGGTTTACACATAAATGTTAACTAGTACCATTCTACATTCTTCACACTCTATAAGGTTTATTCTGAGAAACATTAGGAATAGTCATTCGTTAACTCACAGCTGCTTCTACCAGTTATAGATTTACAAAAGCTAATTTACAAGTCCTCCCTTATGGGAAAGGTTCCTTATTTAAAGTGTTTGCAGACCTATTTTTATAACAGTACCAAAAGCTGAATATTCCACAGTATTGTTCACAACTGTTACTTCCGTTCCTTAGACACTATATCTGTCTCCGAGTATGCAATTGAGTCCCAGACAGCAATTTAAACTTGCTGCAAGTTGCCACAAACTTGCTGTTGCAAGGTAAATTAGCTTGCCGCAAGCTATACTATGCAAGCCAATTAGCTTGCTTTAAGCTTGTGGCAAGCTAGTTAGTTACATCTGGGCAAGGCTTGGGGCAAGCTTGTCTTCACAAGTTAAACACAAGTCCAATTATCTCAAACGCAAGCCAATTTAAGCGTATTCTCATCAATGGCAAGCTTTATTAAGCTTATTGCAAGCGAAACACAATCCAAAGAAGTTATATGGAATCTTGCACTAAACGAATTTAGATAAAACAGTATGAAATCAGTATAATTTATCCGTCTGACTAAATCTATGCTACAATATATTGTCCCCTCACCTCCCCAATTATTGGAGCATATGCACAACCATGAAAACACCCAAGTCTCCCATCCGCTTTTGCAAAACATCAAAATAAGCATAATTGTTACGGTTTAGTTGTGACACGCAACGCGCCGTTGCTTCTTACAAATATCTAACATGTTGCTATATTAGTGGCGAGTACTTGAAATTTCTACCTTTTTATATAAAAACGCAGAAAAATGTTTATACTTTAAACACAGCGTTCAGATAAAGTTTATAGTAAACTGTAAGTTAAATTTGAAGTTTATATTAAAATATCTGCAACAGTTCTGCATTCTTTCGCGAAATAAGTAGGCTCAAATCTGCTGCCATCTATGTTCACATTTATGCTTTATACGTAAATACTAGAATTCATTATGCCTCATAGTTACCAAAATATGAGGAAATAAAGAGCGATATTATAGGTACGTGGGACTAGAGTACTAGAGTACTAGACGGAACAATTAAAAAAATAATTAAGTTTGTCCTTTATTCAAGCTGAATGCTAACTAGACACTAACAACGCAAACACTACCTTATCGCCGAAAGTAAGGAGGCCAGCGTCACGTGGATTTTGAGAACAACTGAAAATCGAACGCGCGCTGGCTTTTTACTTCAATCTAAAGAAAAGCGTCTCGCAAGCGAAGCGTGGGTTGCCCGCACTACGGCTTGCGCTAAGCAGAAATAAGCTTTTGTGTATAAGCCAAAGCGAAATAAAATCAAATAAAAGCGGCAGGCAAGCTTGCGGCAAGCAAACTTGCTGTCTGGGGTTGGTCTTAGAATTTTCTTAAGGCAGTGCAATTTATTTTAATTGCGCTAAGAAAGTTCAGTTGCAACGTGTTGGCTATCCAACTCCGGATTCCTTCTTACGGAGAGGGTCAGAGAGATGAACTAACATAGCAGCTGGTTTGATGGAAAGCAAGGGGAAAAGAAAAGGGAGACGTGTTATTTCTGTTTCGTCTCTCCTGTTTCCCTGCGACATCCAAAAGAAAAAGAAAATTTTCATATCGAAAATTCGTGTACCTTACACTCCTCCCCCCTAAGAGAAAATTTTGCAACCGGAGGGCAGGAAAATTTAAAAAGTATTAGCGTATTTTGCTGCTGCGAGTCACCCTCTTGTTTATCAGTTGTGTTTCAGCTTGTGGTTCTGTGTCGAGCTCGGTCAGTTGCACCGTTTCTTGGCACACCCTGTATGTTGCATCGTATCCAGAGGAGTTCGTTTGAACATCTGTTATAATAGTAGGCTTGAAACATATTGACTTAAGACAATGTTCTTGACACCACCTTTTAGTTGGTCTACAGCATTTGCATTTACAATAACAATAGACACTTATTATAATAACAATTATTACACAGATAAGATATGTGGATATCGAATAACCTAACATAGATTTATCGTGATTTATCTTCCAATCCTGTTCTGTTATTAAATTTTCTATCTCTTCCACCTTATGACCTTCATAGACCATGTCATTAGCTTGTTTGATTACATTTACAATTGGTAAATCAAGTTTTAATTTATTCAATTTGAGTTTTTTTGTTTCTGAAAAACACAACAATCTAAAGTATCATTTAATTTTGATATTATATCTCTAATTGAACTATTTGTCTGATACACTTGTTGAGATTTAATTAAGGAATGTGTACCATAGGCTTGACATTCGTGACCTAATTTTACTTTCCCTGAACGATTGATGAGAACAGTTTTTGTTATTCTTTCATTACATACAACTGTAAGCTTTTCCGGCTGAGGTGCAGCAAATAACCATTCACTGTTATCTAACTGAATCCATAATACACTACCTAATTGAACAATTTTCTTAGTACAATCTGAAGGAATAGATGTTATTTCATCTATCAACTTCATTTCACAGTCTTCTTTATTATGTGAGGGTTTGATGGGAAATGTTTGCTTACAAACACTCATGGAAGTAGTGATTGATTTACATTTAGAAAAAGTTATTTCATCGATGTTTCCATAATACTGCTTAGACGTGTCTACCAATAAAAAGGGTTTCTCAGGTTGAATGAAAAAGTAATTATCCTGATTTAGAGGTACAGGAAATGGGATAAGTTTGTATACATTGTATCTCACGCCATCGGTTAGTGGCAATTGAATGATATAGATCAATTTATCATCATTAATGAACACATTTAAGTCCATTATGTTAAACAAAGCATACCCAACTGAGTTTCCTGGGGGAACTGGAATTGATAATCCTCGAGCTGCATTGGAAGAACTTGCCTTAAAAAGATACATAATTTCTCTAGGTGTTATAATTTGAGGGGAAATAATATCTTTCTGCGCATGCAGAATCGATTGAACAACTGTTTCATAAGATTGTTCTAATTCTATTAATAACATATCAATTGTGTGCATATAGTGGTCCCAGTCGACCATCACTTCTAAAGTATTTATTTCCTTAGTTACTTGATAACCTCGTGCATTAATTTCGTCTTTTACATTTTCAAAAGCCTTTTGCAACACTTTTTCATTTGACTCTATTGAAAGAACTGTGTTGTTAATGGTTTTAAGTGTTGACTTAACAATTAACATTGATTCCTTAGTAATTTTCAGGAAATCAGACTGCTCTGATTGCAATTTATTTATTTGAGTCATATAGTATTCTGCGTCTTTTGCATCTAATGTACCAAATAAGATTTTACTCATTTCACCTACGAAATTAAATACACCACGTTTACTTCGTACTTGAGGTCTTACTATTTGTACCACCAAGGATTGTAAATCTTTTATTCTATTGAACCTCCTCTGGATTGTGTCTAACCTTGGTTCTTTTCGAGCCCGGTCTACATATACTACTCTAGACTTATATAGGTCAGTGGCTTGACTTATGTAAGTCTGTACATGTGTTACAGCTTGATTTAAGTTTGTCAGATTGAAGAAAGTGACAAGCTTCCATTCGTTATTACATAACTGAACTTCACCCTCGAATTCATAATATAATCCGGGTACTTTGTCAAGTGATTGAACTTCAATTATGTCTTCTGTTGCTGCCCTTGCTGGGGACAACAGCAGCATAAGTGGCAGGAGTAATAATATAAGCATTTTCATACCTGCAAGGAATACACAGTGAAAAGATGGATATAGTTTTTTTTAAGTAATAAAGCTTCAATCGGTTAGCATGCACAACTACTGGCTTTTTCTTGCGTTCAATAGTGCAATTTACTCCTTGAACCTTTAGTACAGTAAATGGCCCTATAAATTGCGAATCCAATTTTTTTGATCTACCTCTCCTAACTGTTTCATCTCTCAATAACACCTTATCTCCGGGTTGGAACAACTCGCCTTCAGCGTTTGCTGCTCGGTCATAGTATTGCTTGTTTCTTTCTTTTCCTTCTATTAATTTATGTCTTGCCAAATCATAACTTCTTTGCAAACGTTCACGCAATACTTTGACATAGTCGTCATATGCATAATTAACCTCATTAGGTTTTCTCTGTAATACTCCCGGTATATTAGCTAACCTACCGTACATTAGCTCATGAGGGGTGTATGATGTGAGTGAGTGAGGGGTCGTGTTGAATGCAAATGTTGCATAAGGCAGCCAAGTATCCCAATCAGTTTGTTTTTCAGATACGTAATGACGAAGATACTCGCCTAAGGTGCGGTGCGCACGTTCCACGTAATTCGTTTGTGGCCTGAAAGGGCTTGATTGTATTTTCTTAATTTGAAGTAATTTGCATACCTTTTTCATAATGTCACTGGTAAAATTTCTACCTTGGTCTGATAATATTATTTGTGGAATTCCATAAACCAAAATGATTTTTTCTACTAGTGCTTTTGCTACTGTTTCCGCGTCTTGTTGGGGAATAGGCACAGCGACTAAGAATTTAGAGAGTTCATCCTGAAAGGTCAGAATATATTTGTTTTTCTCTTCTGTTTCTGGGAAGGGGCCAACTATATCGATTGCAGCTTTCTCAAAAACAGACTGTGGAGTTGTCGTTATAGTCATTGGCATTTTGACTGCCTGTTGGTTCAATTTGTTTAATTGACACGAATTACAATGCCTGATGTGCATTTCCACTTCTGTGGTCATATTAGGCCATGCTGTTTGCGGGATGCCATTAAATTCCGTATATTGCTTGATTTTTTCTATAGTACGTTTAGTTCCTTGGTGACCTGCCAATTTAGAGCCATGAAACTCTGTAAGGATTTGAGATCGAGTATCACTATCTAATAGTTCGACTTTTGTTTCAGATTCTAATTCTTGGATTCTACTCATAGCGTCGGCGTTTGTGTTCTTTACGCCTGCGCGGTAAACTATTTCATACGTGTACTCTTCCAAGTAAATACGCCATTTTAATAATCTACTACTTGGATCCTTTACATTAAAAACCCACAGTAGTGGTTTGTGATCTGTGACAAAGGTTGTCGGTCTATTTAAGATATAGGGGCGAAATAATTTTGCAGCCCACACTATTGCAAGAAGTTCACGTTCAGTCGTAGAATAATTCGTTTCTGCTTTATTTAGCGTTCTGCTGGCGAAACCAATAGGTCGATCAGAACCTAATTTACCTTGCGAGAGAATACAGCCAATGGAAAATTCACTCGCATCTGTGGTCAAAATAAATGGCTTACTAAAGTCGGGATATTGTAACAACGGAGGGGAGGTTAGTTTTTCCTTAAGTGTTTGGAAGGCAACGATCTGCTCGTTACTCCACACAAATTTTATGTCCTGCTTTAGCAGTTTTGTCAATGGCTTAGCAATTTTGCTGAAGTTTTCTATGAATCGTCTATAATAAGATGCAAGGCCTAGAAAAACCTTGACATCTTTGGCACATTTAGGTGTGGGAAAATTTAAGACCTTCTCTACTAATCGAGGGTCCGGCTTCAAACCTTCACTCGTTATTTTGTGTCCTAAATAGGTTACTTCTTTTCGTAGGAATTCGCATTTGTCTGGTTGTAGTTTCAAATTATGTTTTCGAAATCGGTCGAACACTTCCTGCAAGCGACTGATGTGCTGTTTAAGATCTCTAGAATAAATACAACAATCGTCTAGATACGCGAAACATTTCAAGCCAGTTAATCCTGAGAGGACAATGTCCATTAGTCTTTGAAATGTAGCAGGTGCTCCACACAAACCAAAAGGCATACGATTAAATTCATAGTGCCCGTACGGAGTACTGAATGCTGTTTTACACCTATCTTCAGGTTTCATTTTCAATTGCATATACCCGCTGGCTAAATCAAGCGTACTGAAGTAATTTGAGTTTCCTAGCTGATCTAAAATTTCCGTGATAAGCGGAAGTGGATAGCAGGGTCTAAACGTCATTAGGTTGGGACGTCTATAATCGATTACGATACGATATTTTGGTTTCCCTGAGGCGTCAAGCTTTTTAGGAACTACTAAAATTGGGAAGTTCCAAGGACTTTTACTTGGAGAAATAATTCCTTCGTCAAGCAATTTTGAAATTTGCTTTTGTACCTCTTCCTTATGAGCTTCTGGAATGCGATAAGGTTTTTGGGTTACTATGGCTCCTTTATATTCCGGTTTAATTGGAATTGAATGTTCGATAGTGTCTGTGTAAGTTAACTTATCTCCCTCAAGATAAAACAGATCGTGATATTCTTTACATAATTTTAGAATAGCGGATCGCTCTTCTTCGTTTAAATGATCTAATCTTAAATTACGTTGCAACAAGTTTAGACGTTGTTCTAATTTACTAGTATCATTGTTGCAGTCATTTACTGAACAAATTGTTGGAATATTGTCATTTGCTTGACAGTCAGTGACAATTTCAATGTTCAATGTAGGGATGCTAACCTCCTTTTCTTCTTCGTTTACATTTAATAGGCACGAGAAACATTCGTGATTTTCTGCTTTTACCAACGCTTCTGGCAAAAATACACCTTCATCTAATTGTAATTTTGGAATAACTCCTACTCCGTTTTTGTCTACTGCGATTTTTACTATCATTTCGCATCTAGGAGGTATTTTATATTTTCTACTACTGGGTAATTTTAATTTCAACCCTTGGTCGAAATAAATTTCACAGTCATGTTTCGTGAGAAAATCTCTGCCTAATATTCCCGAATGAGAGGTGTTGACTACTTCGTCTGGCATTACATGAAAAGTATGTTTTATCTTGTGATCGCTAATGAACAAATGAAGATCAATAGTCCCTACTGTGTGAGTTTTAAAGTTATTAAAACCTTGTACAACTGTTGATTGACAACGTCTCACTTTTCTCAACATGTCATCACTTATACTACTTAAATTTACATAGCTGATATCAGAACCAGTATCTATTAGCATTTTTAACCCTTTACTTAGTTCTTTAAATTGTACCAAAATTTTACCTTTACTATCTATCACCTCTTTTCTTGTTTCTTTTGGCAGATGTTCTTTACTTTCAATGTGTGTTCTATTATGGGAACATCTAGTACACCTTTTATTTTCCTTGCAACCATGAACTGAGTAAGATGCTGCAGGCTGCGAACAACATCTTTTTATTCGTTTTCCTGTGGACAGCGACTTTTACAACAATGGGACTTAAGAGTCAGGTCCTCCAAACAATACAGTGTGCTATCTTCGCTGTGGCCAACTTCACTTTCATTTTTGCGGTTAACCGACTTATCATCAGGAGCCTCACAGCAACTTGTACAACAAGTACAAACATCATCATTTAAATATTGCAACCTGTGGGAGGAGCTGTGGGGAGTTTTTCCCCCTTCGTTCCTTCGTGGAACGGCATCGGAACGCACACTTTTCCGGGACTTTCCGTGGGTGAAATGTGCACGATTTTCACCACTTCCGGAGAATTTTCTTGGTGCTTCGTTCGAGCCACCTCGGTTGTCGCCATTATATTTGCGCGCGCGACTTTGGCGATTAAAATTACTACTACTACGCATTTGATCCGCATTGTCGGGGAAGGGTTTTAATTTCTGAGAGTTCCAGTGACTCTCTTCTTCGAGACAAAATTCAACAATGTCTCCGAAAGACAGAAGTTCTGAACTTTTCCCCCTTACAATTAACTGCATTCGTTCGTCTGCTAGTCCTTGTATAAAGGAAGCTCTAGACAAATGATCTATTAACGCCAATGCTCCTGATATTTCTTCATCTGTGCACACACGAGATGCTGCTGTTTTCAAATCTGATTGTAATGCATCAATCTTACTTGCCCATGTGCTTATGGTTTCGTGTTTTGTTTGGCGTGCTGCAAACAACGAACATGCATAGTATTCAATAGATCTGCGAGTTTCGTAGTTTTCTGTTAAGATTTCTTTAATTTTTGCCCATGTGTTTGTGGCTGTACGCACTAACAATCTACTCCGTGGTTCGCCTATTATTTTTGACTTAATAAACTTAAGTAACTTATTTCTATCCCTAGGATGGACTAGTTCTATCGCAGTTTCACAGCTATCAATGAACTGTTTCAATTTAGCTCTGTCACCCGAAAATGGTTCAGTAATTAATTTCAATGCTTCACCTAAGCTACAATAATCATTGGGATTATTACTTTCCTCATTTGTAGTTGAATTACTACTTTCTGAATTTCGTTAGTTATGGTTAGTTATGGTTTGTTTAGGTTATGTTCGAGAAACCAAAACATTAGAGGCAGTTCCGTAAACTCTACCAACGTAGAGTACAAGGGCAAATTTATTTGAAAAAATATTACATTTTCCCCTCGCAATTAATTAATCAGCAACGTAAAATAATGGTGCGATAAAATTATTAGGGTGACGTTTAGTAGAAGACCTGAACAGAAACCCGGATATTGTCTCTTATACACACGATTATTAGTATGATTTAATATGTTGTGCTGTTGGTAATATGTTTTGCAGTTGGTATCCTGAATAAAGTATTATGCAACAATTGAATATTCTAGAAAAAAAATTAATACAGTAAAAATAATGAGAAGGTTAGATCATTATGTGCGTTTCAAGTAAAGTGTTTCATATTTAGTAATGGGTAAATAACCGGGAAGATATTTTTCGGGAATATTCCCAGGAAGATACCCAAAATGGGAATTTATCCGGGAATTTATGTACAATTACAAAGAAAATTGCATTCTATTACTATATTATGATTTCAAAGATAAATTCGTTTTTATATCACAGTTAAGTTATTTCTGTTGTCCCAGAGGAGTCTTTAAAATGTATATTCTGAACGATGATATGTTATTTGATTAATATTCTATTATATTTAGAGAGTACGCATAGATGTATATTTATTTACAATTGTTCTATCAATTAAATATGTGTGAAAAAATTACTAATACTTTTAAACCCCTAACAGTTTATATTTACATGTAAGTAGCTTTTCTAAACTTGATTCTACTACTGATATTATAAAAATATTAAATTTTTAAATGTTATAAACAATCTTGTCAACATTTGCGCATAAATATGTATGTTCACAATATTTGAAGATACTTTCTTATCTTTATGATTTTGCATGTTACATTGCCACACACGACCTTTCCTCCTGCCCATTTCTCGAAATTTCGTGCGTTAATTCACATGTAAGAAAAGTCCCAGCACCTCTTCAGAAGTTTGAGTCAGAGAGAGGAGACAGACCGACGTCTATTACTAAGGGTGGTTCAGGGCTTATTAATAGTACTTCATCTCTAGTTCTACATAAGTTTACTTAATTCTAAATTACTTTACAAAATGGTCCTTTCCATCATTTGTAAATTAGTACTTTGCTAATTTTGGCTGTTGTTTAGCATTGGGGGCCAGCTTTTGCACCTTTTTTTTTGCGATATTCTATTCTGATGTGGTTGTTTTATGGTTTCATACGTTACCCATATTAAATTCAGACAGCATTGCAGAGCGAGCGTTAGCGACTGAATACGGGTTAGAGCCCCGCATGGCACGTTGTTTTATATCTTCGTTACCAACAATTCACTTCCTTTTCTCACATAAATCACTTCCACTTACGGTGTATCTTTACGGTTTTTACAAATCCCTTACTGCCCTAAAAAATTGTGTTTGATACTTTCATGACTACTTGAACATCACTATTAACTCATTTGTTCCGTAAATCATCCTACTTTTTGCTAGTTTTGGCACCCCAATATAAACAATTTGCTTACTTTTCAGTGCAAATTCAAATATAACTTAAAAAATCATATAATTAGTTATATAAAGTACAGTCAAAGAACTTTAAATTTTTAACCTCCAAATTCTTTAAAACCTAGAAGTAAATAATAATATATTAAAATAAATTAATTAGTCATATGGTTCTTATAATTTGGAAGGTAAAGTAAAAAGTTGGAAATAAATTCCTTCCCGGGAATTTATAGGTCAGGGAAAAACCCGGAAATGTTCCCATTTTTAAATTCCTTCCCGATGGGAATATTCCCACTGCCCATCACTATTCCAACCTGAATTTGCGCCGTGAGTTTATATAAAGTGTATATTCACAATGTGGAGTCGTCAATCTTTATGTACGGTTAGTGTTTCACGTTCTTTTTTCACCCTAATGGTTCTTGTCATTGTTCTCCAGATTACTTTTCCCTTGGCCACATGAAACAATATCCTACTTAGCACAGATAAAATTCATGCTATCCACCAGAATTTTTTTAAAATTAGATTTGTGCACGTTTTGCGTGTAAATATTGGGTCCAATCAAAGATAAGGAAAGCTATAATGCAGAACACACAAATGAACTTGAGCTAAGTGCCCATCAAATAGTGCGGGGCAACAGTTAGTTTGCATGTGCTCATTAGCTATAATATAGTGGAAAAACGAGACACGCATCCGAGAATACTGGCTTTTTTTTTTTTTGCCTAGCCTGATGTTTAGTTGATGGAGCCCTGCCTTTTTGCAGAATTAAAAAAATGTAGAAATTTCATTAAGATCTGTTTCCCTTCATCTAAACAGATCTATTTCTTATATTAACACAACTAGATCTCTAAATCCAGTAATGCAAAAATTATAGATCACAAAGCGTTCGAAAGTTTGATGTGGCCTCTTTATTTTGGAAGAATACGCGTGCTGGTTGAGTTTATGGGTCCAAGCAGAAATTCATGAAATATCTCTGAGCATTCATTTTCTGTACCTTCAGCGATCATCTCTGACATACGCACTTGCATTCCCACATGCAGTTTCACTTTAAGTAGTCTTGTACAAAAATACCGACCATGATGTCCTATTCGGACAGTAAAAAGCTGGAATACTCTCTAACCAAGTCTGGGCAGGAACGCAGACAGGTTTACACACGGTATCACGGTTTACGTCCGTAGGGACTAGACGCATCTGCGATGTTAGGTATAGGCCTACGTGTCTTCTTGGATTGTAAAATACCCTTAATTTCACGAAACAAATATATCGTTTTATTAAAGTCGTTGCGCTGAGCTGTGCACTTGCATTCCCCTGTGCAGATTCGTTTTAAGGAGTCTCATGCAAAACACCAATCAACCTGTGATAGGTGACCACTAGAAAGCACGAATGCTATCTGATTGAGTCAGCGAATTAGCGCAACGGGAGCTCCCGCGGGTAACGCGGGGTTCGTCCGTAGGGAACGGCTGCTTCTGCGATGATCGGTATAAAGTAATCTAGGATTGTGGAAAACCACTGCTTTCACGATACAAATATATCTTTTTGGTAATATCATTTTAGATTTGTCACACATCATATAGTCCTCTAGAAATCTACCAATATTTACCTGATGGGTAGTACGTGCACATATTTTCGACTTTTGTTAATATATTTTCACGTAATTAAGCATCTAATAGGTAAGAGCACATAAACTTTTCATTAATTACATACTATTCCAAAGAAATATTATTACAAATTTTTCCTGTTTTTTTTTTTTTTTTTTTTTTTTAATATATGGATCTGAATAAACACTCTACACCAGAATTTGTATGGCAATATTGGAAAGTGCATTACTTATTGAATAAAATTAATAGTAAATAAAATGTTAGAGAGACATATATGCAGAAAGAAGCTCATGCACTGTAATTTACTTATTTATTTATTTATAGTAGTTTTAAAAGCCATTTTCAGCATTTTAATCCACTATATTCTATCGATTTTGGATGTGAAGTCTTTTTGTAGATAAAAAAAATAAAAATAACAAAGCAAGTTTCTTATAAAAATTGCTATTTCTGTGGTGGAATTTTGAGTATAAAGGTGTTTCTTTGGGGTAGGCCTAGTAAATGCATATCTTTGAAATTTTTGTGCATAGATCTTTTCTGTATAATCAGTCGCTCGCAGGTAATATTTTTAAATTTAAAATAAATAGTTTGCTGCTAGTATTTTTTTTTTTGTGCAGTATGCAAAAACTGACAAAAACCATTCAATCTTGTGAAATGGCTCTGCATCAAAAACATCACCGGCACTGTCGCTAAATTCTTCCAGATTTAGAGGTATGACATCTTGAGACATATTTTCTCGCCATTTTTGCCGTAAGACAACATGCACATCACTATCGGATAAGAATACCAACAGAACAGTAAGATGCAGTTTTTAATGTAAAAGGAAGTAAAGCAACAAAAGCAAATTTAATGATGAAAACTTGCAATATTTTATTATCTTTTAAAAAGAAAATTGTCACGAGATATACATGCATATTCACTTTAATTAAGCCTTCAGTTGCTTCACTGATACCGTAACATTCTCTTTCAATCAAGCATTCCCTATTGTAAAATGTGTAACACCACCAAGACAACCTCAACGCTTGGTAAATAGAAGATATGTAAAGGAGTTCTGAAAGCAGCAAAAAATCACACAATTACACAATAATTAAAAAGATCAATATTCAAACTAGTTTTGGAAACTGGCGCAGAGCGAGTTATATGTAAACACTCCTAATGTTGAGTCTAATTTAGAGATAATTAAAAATGGCGACGTAATGAAATGTAATAACTGACCCACTTAAAAAAATAAAATAAAATAAAAATAAAAAACAGCAAGTTATCACAAATGTGTAGCAATGAGTCGGCACTATCCACTTTCAAATCATTCTCATATATATGCAAGAATACGATGTATCTACACACAGTTATTAATACAGAAATAATAAAAGTGGTAAAAAAAAATGGAAAATACTTAGCTAGCGTAGTTGGCATATCACCAAATATTGTAAAGAAAAGCATTAAATATATCGCTGACCTTTAGTGTGCACCCGTAATAATGTCATTCATAAATGCGGAATTCCCTAACATATTAAAATGTACAAAATTAAAACCATTGCGTAAAAGATGACAAATTAGCGGTCGAAAATTGTAGACCTATTTCACTTCTCTAAACTTCGAGAAACCACATTTTGTTTTGCGTAGCATACTTAAACAGGATGCACTAATACACGATAAATATGGTTCTTGAAAGAGAAATCGGAAACTGCTGTATATATATATATATATATATATATATATATATATATATATATATATATATTATGTATTTGTGACTGTCTTTGTATAACTTCGTTGAAATTGCACTTAAAATATTAGATAGTACAGAGAAATACATAGGTGTTTTCCTTGATCTTTGCAAAGCACTTGAGTTAGTTCCACATAGAAATCTTCTTTCAAAGCAACAAGATGATGGAATGAAATGCGTTGCGTCCAAATGGTGTAATTCGTATCCGGAAAGTAGTAGATATTACATAGAGTAACAGACATACCACATATTCGTGAAATAAGAAATATCATGTGGAGTAGAATAAAGATTCGTATCTGATCCATTATTTGATACACATTACCGATCTACCACGTAATATTGTTCCAGCAGAACTATTGTTTATGTAGATGACGCTAATATAATAGTAAAGTGGAAAAGACTCGACCAAGAAATTTTCATCATGTACCAACAAACATGCACAGCCTGTAAATATTTTAATTGAAAATAACGAATTATATTATGTGAATCAACCAAGTTCTCAGGAATATTCATAGATAAAAATCTTCCCTGGAATATGGATATATCTAAACTTAATAAGACATTGAATCAGATTTACTTCGCAACTAATGTATCGTAGTTAAAAGCGTGTTAGAAAATTTTACTTTAAAAACACTTTACTTTTGATTAATCCATTCGAATTTACATGACATATTTTAGGGTTTTATCGTAAGACGGGGTACTTCGTAAGACTTTGCACAAGATTTAACCTATTTTGAAGCAAATCGCATGTAACTTATCAACGTAATGATTTAGATATCTGTATTTTAAACATATAATAGCAAGACATGTCAGGAAAGCATTAGTACAAGTTCATTAGTAAACATTCAGTATGACCATAGTTATTGAAATAGAAACTTCGGTGCAAAGTAACCGCATAGGTGGGATTACTTTCCACAGCATAAAAAAAATATGTCCAACATACGAACATAACATTTATGTGCAATGTTTTCCTTTACTATCTATACATTTTACTTTCTACACAAAACTTTTTGCAGCCTACAAATATTAAGATGATGGTACCGGTATAAGTACTTAGTTTGAATTATCGATATTTGTAAAGAACACAATGTATTTTCTGGTTCTGACACAGAGACCACATTCTAGTAGTTTAGCATATATCTCGCAAAAATAACAACTCAGGAGCAGAAAGAAAATCCCCGTGAACTGATTTGCCTTAGTGGTTCCTTACGTATAAGAAAATCATCCCAACCGTAATCAGCGGTGGATTTACAGGATTTGGGATTTTCAGGCTGAAGCCCACCAAAATTGCATTATTTCTTTTTTTCTTTCTTTTTTTTTTTAAATCTAGTGTTAGTCATTCCTATGTGTTAAGCTGCAAGCCCTCCCGCAAAGTTTTTTTAATTTATAAAAAATCGAAGCCTTTGTGAGTGAAGCCCCTCTCAAACTACTTTTCTGGATCCGCTACTGTTCATAATTTCTTTTCCAACAAGAAATACATTTCTACATCTACCTAAATAGGAAATTTACCTAAATATAGAATGCAGCAGGTTCCGGTAGTAAATAATTTTTTATCTAAGCGGTATTTTGGACTGGTGCAAAGTAACCCCGATTTGAGGTTTTGAAATGGCCTTCTCCCAGTTTCACTTTTTTTTTTTTTTTTTTTTTTTTTACTTTAAAACGTTTCACATTTCAGTTTCAACTATTGCATCAAAGTCCCATTGTACACAGTAGTATTCTCCGAAACAGACTTAACTTTGACGGAAATTTTTGCACGTGATATCTTTCAAATTTTGGCGGCCTTTACAGTGACTGGTTTCCATACATCTACAGCATAGAACCATCGTGGTAATTAGAACTGATGTTAACCGTCAACATTGATGTCAACCGTCAAGGACTGTGAAACGCTTTTTATATTTTGTGCGAAGTAACCCCGTCTTACGCTAAGCAAATAGCTATAGTAAGTTTTACAATACAGAAGCGAATAATAAGAATTATTGTAATCTTACGAAAAGATCGCCAACCGATACTAAAAAAAAAAGTCGTATACTTCCAGTTCCCTGTTTCTTTATCTTAAATTTATTCATGTTTGTAAAGAGATATCTAGAGGGTGACCTTAAGCATGTAGAACAACAAAATAATCATTATACTAAAACACAAACAAAGGTTTTCCTATTGTAGGACATAGTACGGGTGTAAATAGGCGGGTATCATGCGTTATACTAAACTTCCAAAAATATATGTCTCAGGTCTTACGTCACTAAATTTATAAAAGAGCTTCGTTTATTACAACACTGCTTTTACTCGGTAGAGTAATAGATTAATTGCTAACTCTATATAAATTTTACACGGTATAGAGTAAATCAGTATCCTAGCTTTAGATACATATGTAAGGATTTCTACATTCACTCCAAATACTAAATAATTTCATGCAAAATGTAAGACATAATTATTATCCTAGTATGTGAAATTAACATCATTAATGTTTCCTTTAGATTTTTGTTTATATTCAAATGACATGTCCACTTCAGATGCATTGTAATGCAGTACTGAATGTATGAAAGTATTGACCCACTAACTCAATTTCACCCAGTGGGACTTAGCATTGTCTTTTTCCGGACAGCTTATAAGTTTTAAAGCGAATGATATTTTCCTTGTTTTTCAGATTGGATTGTTTCTTTTGAGTATGAAATGCTAAACTTTTGAGATCTCTATCGTGAACACTTGTTGTGTTAGCAAAATGGCCTTTCATTATTTCAACGTTACTTTTAATAAAGCTGAAATGGAAACAAAAAACGTTGATATTAAAGTTGAAAGAAAACAGAAAACGAATCACTTGAAGAATGTGATTATAAACTATGTACTAGCAACACTAATGATCATAAAGATCCTCTAAAAATACGTCTGGTATGTAAGGAAGGAGATAGTTCAACAGAAGGAGCTAATATTATTTGTGAAAGTAATGAGGATGAAAAAATATCAGATTGGAAAGCAACTTCGAAAACAATATGTTTGCTCAAGAGTTTATCAACAGAAGATGTACTTGTAAATGCCAAACCTTACCACAGTAACATCAACACTTTTACACACAACACCGAAGAGTCTGCCACTGTTGGACGTAAGAACGATCACGATGAGGACGTTCAAGAAAATGATAATCGTGAAGGAGGTAGCAATTCTCAGGCTCTCAGGTACGTTTAAATACGTACGTTTCTTCTCAAATATTTTGTATTAATATTTCTTTTCAACAGTTGCAATATTACGTTACATATTATTTTTTCGTTTACCTTAATCTTAGTTATTGTAATCGCAAACATTTGAATATATATGAAACGCAACTTAACACTTTTGCCTTGAAATAAGTATTCACACGTAACGGTAGATTTCTTTAAACTTGCCCTTTAATGCCTTGAGTATTAGGATTGAATACTCACATGATTATGAGTAATGTCATGAGCAATTCTTCCTTCAAACCTTTATCTTACGATCGATACAGGTCTTCCTAAGTAAAATGATCTTTCAGCAATATTTTAAATAAGATTTCTCCGTATTTTGACCAAAATTTACTCTAAAACATACGAACCAAACCAACGCTGAAGTGCATAAAAGTTGTTGCATAATAGTTCATCAGTAATGTGTATACTTCACCACCATTAAAAATAAAGTGTGACTGTATGTTGGAATTCAATAGAATAGATGTCATGTAAATTTATTTTCCATTGCTGTTTCATTTGTACTCTCCATCTTGATCCCACACTTTCACTGAGAGTAATTACACCATTGTTAACAAGAAAGGCAAAAGTACATAATTTTAAATTACTATTGAAGAACTCTAACTTTCACAAGAATTTGCACTTTTAAAGAATTCATTGTCTGTTTCGGAAAAAGTCAATTATTTGTATGTTCAATACATGCACAAAACAAATGTGATAACATTAGTAAAACACGTTTGAACATACGTTGCATATAAGCGCCTGGAAACAAATGTAAATCATTGGAGAACATAAAATTTATTTATTTATTTATTTATTTGTTATCAACACAAGGGGCATAAGCCCAATTCTAGTGTTGGTGTATTACATAATAACTTTACAACAGTTTTCTTAAACATAGAGTTCATGTAACATATGTGAATTTCTTTGTGCTCGAAACATATTTTATTATAAGAAGAGGATTGGTGAATTTAACAATAGGTTGGTCCTTGATTTTTAGCATTATAACAGGCCGGTTATCAGCACGAGTTTTAAGGATCGGGACATGAGAATTTAGTGTTGATATGAGATCATTATAAGTAAATTTATTTTGTACTACTTTATGGAGAAAAATCATATCTATCAAGTTTCACCTTTGTTGAAGTGTAGGGATACTGAAGTTATCTATTAATGTTAGATAATTTTCATAATATCGATAGATTCTAGTTCTCTTTTACGCTATGTACTTGATAAATTTAGATTGGACCTTTTCCAGTTGGTTTCGATATTGTTGTTGTGATGGATTCCGGATCATAGCAGCATATTTAAGATTTGATCGGACGTATAAATAATACATTTTTGTCAGTGTGCTAACATTGTTAAATTCCTTTCAAGTTCTAATTAAAAACCCTAACTTCTCGAGAGATGCAATAATCATGTTCTCTATATGGTTATTAAATGTAAGTTTGGTATCAAATGTAACTCCAAGATCTTTGACTGAATTTCATCTATTTAGTAAGATCTGGTTGATTGAATAATTAAACTTTATTTGAGTTTTGTTTCTGGTAAACGATAAAATCTTACATTTGTTTATGTTTACATTAAGTTTTTAAGAGAACACTAATTAACAGTATTTTCCATATCACATTGTAAATTGGCAGTCATGGATGATCCGCAAAAAGCAATTTCTCTGTATTGGAGCAGTGGATCAAAGCGCAATGGGACATATGTGGTTAACTGAAACAAACTTTTCCTTTTTAGATGTACAAAGTTACGTTCTTCGTAGCTATATACAATAGGTATTATATATGTGTTGAGAAAACATCTATGTAGTTTTTCGTTCAATCTTTTACACTTATAATTATAAATTAGTAACGTTAGTTTATTATTTAACCTTCTATTATTATTATCTAGTAATTTTCCCTATTATTATCTAATAGTTTCCATACATGCGAATAATTAATATTTTCTCTGTTCCAGTTGTTTAAAATGAATTAACTATTTCTTTGTGTTTAAGATTAACGCTAGATCAGCATTTCGAGTATACACTAAAAAGTGTTTCTGAAACATAAACGCATAAGGAGTAGATTAATGGAGTAGATTCATCACACATTCTTGTATGCCAGTGCTAATTTTCGGAAGAAATCACATTTGTTAGTGGCCATGGAACACTTTGCCGTTATTTTTCTATTGTTTTAGTTAGCAGAGCTCGATGAACTTTATAAAAACATGAATTACATATCGTATGAACAGACGGCTTGTCCTAGGAGTCAATCCAATCTAAGTGATCAAGCTTGTGCGTTCGACCATCTCCAAAAATATCTAATTTTTTCATGAATGCTTATCCTATATCAGGGTACTTAAAAACCACAATTAATTATTTTTTGCAACATCACCTGGCGACGCAGCGGCTGCCGCCATTTTGCATTTTTTCGATTTTAGGCGTTTACGCTGTCTTGAATATCTCAGCATGTATTTGACCTACCAAATTGAAAATTGCTTGACGCATCCAACTCGTGGAGAGCCAAAATTTTAAACTCTTATCATTTTTGCTAAAACTACCTGAAGGAGGTGAAATTAGGGTCTGTAGTGGCTACATTTTTAGACATTAAAGATATGTTTAGAAAGAGAAAACAACTGAAGTAGAGGTCTGAATTTGTGTGTGCATGTAGTCCGGGGTGATAAGTTTATACACACAAATTTGCAGATCTGTAGCTGCTGCCAAAGGCCTGAGAAAAAATCGTAAATTTGGGGAATTATGCCAATCTGGCATGTTTCACTGTCCAATGTCTCCAGTGGGTCTGGATAGAAAGTCTGAAATGTTGGGAGTAGTTAGTTCTTTAGTACATCATAACACAGAACAAAGCGCGTTTTGTGTTCTTGAGCAGAAGGAAGTCAAAGTATTAAGGAATAACGTTATACCCTAGGAGGTGTTTTGCTCATAAATTCAACTGAAATTTCGTTGTTGTGAAATAAAATAAAATAGGATGAATGGTAGTCCAGTCAAGACTGTAGCTCGTTTCTTTCCTGTAGTTGTAAAACTGTCTTCACCAGAGATTGAATCTGGATTACAAGTATTGGGAGTACGTGTTAACCCTTCTCCTCAAAATAAAAGAAAAACCTTGATATTTTGAACAAGGTTATAGTAAGTTTTATAGGTTGTGTTTGTGTTTTATGTAACGGTAGAAACAATTAACGTGTTTCAACGTATAATATTGTTACTATGGTAATATATATATATATATATATATATATATATATATATATATATATATATATCGGGTGTTTCAAAACAAGTGTTACAACTCTTGGAAGGTGACTCCTGCCACTGAGACAAGAAAGAAAGTTGTCTTGAATTTTCGGTTATCGGACATAGTTCCGGATCTACAGGGGTGCCGAAAGCGTGGGAAAATGACTTTCGGACCCCAGTAGTTCGGAAACTATCCAACGCAAAGAAGGCGGGTAAAAAATTCACTGAGAAAGTGATACTTGCTCTATAGAATTTTGGATGTTTCACAATCCTATCATGCACGCGTAAAGGATTCCCCAAAGGAATGTAGGGATTCTGGATAATCTTCCAAATGAAAATTGGTCTAAATGGATATGAATTGATACTGTTTCTACCAGGTAACAATAATTAGTTTGTATTAAGTTGATATCTGGAAAAAATACAAAATGACGGACATCTTCATGCCCGTTGTGTGTGGTTGCATAATCGAGAGGTACGGATGCTGACCAACAGTGACGTTCTGCGTATTAAGTGTAGCGAATTTGTACTCAAATGCTCTAGAAAAACTTCTGGAGTGTCGGTAGAGGACAACAGGTGAAGCAGAGTGATTCACTTGTGTAGAAACACTTAACGAAAATGCCCAGAAATGGACTCATACTCAGTAATCGTGAGTACTAAGCCTCGGAAATATAAGGATTACCGTGAAGGGCATGAAAGCCATTGCTAATTCACCAGTAATATTCCCTCAAACCGACGCAGTATGATCTGCACGGTTGCATACCAATAAGGACGCAACAACTGAGGCCAATTTGAAATTGTGCAAGGGGATTCACTAAGAAACTGGGTTAACTAAATGAATATCAGTAGTGGGATCGCATGATCGATATTGAAATGTGGCCCATGTGTGTGTTGATATCGATATGTAGCTAATGGACAAATGTCAACATGTCCCACTACTGCTGGTACACTGTCCCACGTGCGAAATATCGGAAAATAACTACTCGGGTCTTGAATCGGAGGCCATGGGCTCCCAGTAGGATTGGAAACTGCGACCACGCGAGCGAAAGCTGCGCTCTAGCCCTGAGGCTTCGAGGGAGCCTCACTTTTTCTGTATTCATTTCTTTGAGGATTACCCACTTTGGGAAGCGCTCTAGTACAGCTTCGCGACATGTTTGTGAGTTTCATTTTGTTACTCCTACTGCACAGTTGTAAACAATCAGAGCTTCAAGACGTTTCTTCATATTTTTCGTGTCGTTTTATTTTCCATATGTATGAGTTCCAGCAGTAGGGTTACATGTGCCAAGTTGGTTCATTTTCGTCTTTGTCTTGGCATGTGCACTGTGTGTAAGATACGAATTTCTGGAGGTACTTTCGTATATTTCGAGCGCGTCATATGTCCCAGAAGACGTGGCACATGATGAAAGTTTGTTATTTTCACGCTCTGTCAGAATTTAAACCATAGATTAAGAGATTTCTTGTCATATGTGTCGACTGTGGGACAATGTCCCAAACAAAGAGAGACATTGATATAGTCGTGTTCTAGTTTCGTTCTAGCAAAAAGTGCACCAGATGTAATAGCAGAATATACAACGTTATTTTCCTAGTTTTCGCATGCGGGACGGTGTCCCAGCAGTGGTGGGACATGTTGAATTTGTCCATTACCTACATGATATCAACACACACATTGGCCACATTTCAATATCGATCATGCGATCCTACTACTGACATTCCTTGAGTTTACCCACTTTCTTAGTGATGAATTGGCAATGACTTTCGTGTTCTTGGTGGTAATTTTTACATTTGCGACGCTTTGAACTGACGTTTACTGAATATAAGTGCATTTCTGGGCATTTATCTCTCAAAACGAAAATACAAGTGCATCCTGGAGTGAAATTGTAAAACGCAATATTAATGTACACCCCAACTCGCAAGAAAGCAACACCCTTGAACAGGTGAAAAGAAACAATGTCCCTCATTCAGTGCATAATAGTGTCAACCAACCAATAGCTAAAATCTCATCGAAATTTGTTGGAAATGTTCGGCAGAAGAAAAACAATGTAAATGTAATATACAACAGTAAATACGAAACGCAGTTATTGGAGGACAAAGAAAAGGTCGAAACAAATAAAAGTAAACCGCGATATAATCTGAAGTCGCAAACTATGCGTAATGTAAAAACCACACTATATCAACAGGTAGGTTCACCAGAAGGCATTAGAACTCAGAATAGATTTGTAGTGCTTGAAGGTGAAATGGTCAAAGAACATTTTAAAAGTAGTACGTCGCAGGACAGGAAAAGTATTCCGAAATTCTTTGAAGATGGTGAAACCCATAACAAGCTGAGAACAAAATTAGACGTAAATGTGACTCGACAAAACAACAGAAGAAATAGGAATGCTGAAGGGAGTAATAGACAGGAAAGTGACCTGAAGAAACTAGTTATATTATCAGATAGCCAAGGTCGTGGGTTAGGTACACTTATGAACAACAAACTAAACAAGGTAAGAACAGTTAACTTTGTTAAGCCAGGAGCTCGATCTGAGCAAGTGTTGAAGGACTGCGTACAAGAAACAGAAAAACTCACAAAAGAGGATTATGTGTTAATAATCACTGGAACTAATGATGTATCTAAAAACGAAGCAAATAGTGTAATAGCTGCTTATGAAAGTGTATTAGGTAAATTAGGTAATACCAATGTTCTGGCTTGTACAGTCCCTCACCGGTACGACTTAATTGATAAATCTTGTGTCAATTTAGAAGTGAGGAAAACCAATCAGGAAATCATGAAATTATGTAACAAGTATACTAATGCACATATTGTCGATCTTGCGTCTCTCGACAGAACGCACCATACTCAGCATGGTCTACATTTAAACCGCAGAGGTAAGCTTTTCATTGTAGACAAGGTAAATCAATTAATAAGTAATAAGTCCAGTGCAAAATCATATAGTACAGTACAGTATAGAAATGGGCAAACAAAATCTTTAGCCTGCAAACAGGTTACTAATAATACAAAGGTAACGTCTAAATGTACAGTTGTAAAAGATGCCTCTAGAGCTTTGAACACATTTCAGTTCTCCAACGTAAGTTTTAGTTTAGCTATGGGGAATGGATTGCTTGAAATGCACAGTGAGGATAGCCAAATGTTGTTTGCAGCAAAAGAGATGCTTCACAATTTGGGGCGTACATCAGTGACACTAGTAAATCTTAATAGTGAAAAGCCAGTACATAACCAAACATGTAACTTTGAAAAAGGGAGTACAGATACATCTACTGAGAGTTTGCAATCCATGGCTTTCTTTAATGGTAACGCGGAAGGCAATGAAAACGTGTCGGAACACAACAAAAGAAACGCAAAAGTTATCCTCCCAATTTCTCAATGCATGACACCACAAAAGAAACATACACATTCAACAATAGGCGCCCCAAGTAGTAGTACGCGTGTGACCAATCGACAAAGGCGATTACCCGAAAAACTCAGGAATAATGATTTTTTATGCGACGAGACAATAATATCACTTCTAAAGTAGTTAATGGGGAACATGTATCTAAGTTTGATGAAAATCTAAGCATCAAAGAGATAACAAATGCTCCACTCATCGACACAGATACCTCTTCTAGGTCAGTATGCTATCAATCAAACCAATATAATACAGTTGAACTAAAGGTACTACATCAGAATATACAATCCATTAGAAATAAAATAGATGAACTAGACATACTAATCAGAAACGACACTGAGCTGATGAACCCAGATGTAATTTGTATTACCGAACACTGGTTGAGGGAAGATGAAATAGAGTATACAGTCCTACCAAATTATATATGTGTTGGTGGATTTTGCCGGACATTCAGTAGGTGCGGTGGTGCTTTAATGTTTGTGAGAAAAATATTAAAGTATAAGGTAAAAAACAACAGCATGTATCTGAATGAGGAACAGACATTTGAGCATGCAGTAATAGAAATCGAAAAATCAGGACATAGGTTCATTATAATAGTCATCTATAGAACACCTGACAGCTCCTTTCCCCGTTTTATTGAAAAATTAGAACAACTGTTAACTCTAGTTAAGAAAGAAAGTAAACCAATCGTATTATGTGGCGACCTAAACATTGATTTCCTGACACCATCAAATCACCTAACATTATTATCAAACACTTTGCAATCCTTCGGCCTACAACACACTATAAACACTCCAACCCGCATTACAGAAAACTCAGAATCTTGTATAGATCAAATTATAATAGATAATGAAACTACTTCCTTTAAAGCAAATAATCTTAACACATCACTCTCCGACCATAATGCAGTTCAAATAAACATAACACTTCAACCCCAAGATCGGAAAATTGATAGAAAAGAATGTAAGTGGGCAAGAAACTTTCATGAAACGAACGTGGAGTACTTTCAATATCTTCTTAGCAAGGAAGACTGGACGGACACACTACTAGAAAATGACGTAAACAATAAATACAGACAGTTCATTAATACAGTTAGGCACTATTTCGAAATAGCCTTTCCACTTAAAAAGATAAAGGTATATTCTCACAAAACTAGATGCAACTGGATAACACGAGGCATAATTAATTCCTGCATGAGAAAGAAACAACTACATACAATTGTAAAAAGGACGAATAATAGGAAACTAAAAGAATATTTTAATAAATATAGGAGTATTCTTAAAGGTGTAATAAAAGAAGCAAAGAAAATGCACACATCAAATAGGATATCTAAATCTGATAACAAGAACAAAACACTATGGCAAGTAGTAAATGAACAATCAACCGCATCAAAAACGCAAAAAATAGAAATTAAAAAAATAATTCAGCATGGCCGAGAAATAACAAATAAACAACATATTGCAAACCTACTTAATGATTTTTTTGAGAACGTTGCGAAAAAATACTCAAATTCTGAGTCTGAAAAGACTAACAACATAAAATTATCTAGTAATTCTGTATCTATATACTTAATACCTACCACAGAGTTAGAAATAAGATCGATTATTAAAAAAATGAAGACGAAAAAATCTTCTGGGCCCGACGATATTCCTTATTACTTGCTTAAAATGTGTGCCGAATATTTTCTTATACCGTTGACTGATATATGCAATTCCTCTCTTGAAACGGGAACATTTCCAGAAGATCTTAAACTTGCAAAAATAAGACCTATACACAAAAAAGGATCAACTACTGACCCAGGAAATTATCGTCCTATCTCTATTCTATCTGTTTTCTCCAAAATTTTAGAAAAAGTTATGTATAACAGATTGGTGCCCTTTTTGGAAAAGAATAATATCTTCACGAAGAGCCAATTCGGGTTTAGAAAGTGCAAATCAATTAACAATGCTGTAGTTGCTTTTCTAAGTGATATATATAAAGCGAGAGAGAGAAGAAATAAAATATATGGAATTTTTCTGGATCTCACAAAAGCCTTTGACCTTGTTAATCACAAAATTTTATTGAATAAATTGCGTAATTATGGTATTAGAGGTCATGCTAATTTATGGTTCCACTCCTATTTGACTAACCGCATGCAATATGTAGAAATAGGTCCAACCAAGTCAGAGGTAAGACACATTAGGCACGGAGTTCCACAAGGATCAATATTAGGTCCTATACTTTTCCTTATCTACATTAACGATCTTCCTGATTATATAGTTCCAAACAAAAGCGTACTTTTTGCGGATGATACAAATATTTTAGTTGAAATTCCAAATAACATTTGCTCCGAGGAAATCATATTTAAGAACACGACAGATAAAATTACAGAATGGATAAAAGCAAACCAACTTAACTTAAATGCAGCGAAAACAACTATAATGAGTTTCAATGAAGGAAAACTGAACTCTCTAAATATACATCAAATACGTATAGACGGGGAACTCATACAGGTATCTGACTCTTGTAAATTTTTAGGGATAAAATTGGACTCTAAGTTAACATGGGACGATCACGTGAATGATTTGTTGAGGAAACTAAGCGCGAAAATATATCTTATACGTAAAGTTAGTAAGATTCTAACTACAGAAACATTGAAAACAATTTATTTCGGATTGATTCAGTCAATTCTATCGTATGGAATCATTTTTTGGGGTAATACCTGTTATGCAAAGAAAGTGTTTACTATGCAGAAGAAAATGTTACGAATAATGTTATCAGTCCCGTTTCATACACAAAGTAGACCACTGTTTCAGAAACTTAAAATATTACCATTGCCGTGTATATACATTCTAGAAACAACATCATTTATACATATGAATAAAAGAAACTTTCAACTCAACTCGGACCTACACGAATACAACACAAGAACAACCAATCATATTCATATCCAAAATTTCCGTCTAACAAGAACTCAAAATTCGTTACACCACATAGGAATAAAACTTTATAATAAATTACCAGATCGTGTCAAACGAATGCCAAACTTGCAGTTTAAAAGACACCTCAAGTTACTGTTACTCAAACATCTTTTCTATGGTTTAGATGAATATCTTCACTGTGATCTTTCTTTATAATGTAAATATCAAAATTTATTTGAATTTTAAAATATATAAAACAAGGTAAATTTATATTTTCTCTAAAAGTACACTTAGTTTGTTTTATTGTTACGTATATATTTTATATTATTACTTTATATATTGTATTATTATATATTATTTTTTAATAATTGTAATACTAATTGTAGCGTATCTCTTGCAATTATTATTATTATAACTTGTAATAGTAACTGTATCTCTTGACGAAGCCATGAACGCTAAGTTCTTACGGCGGAAAATGAAATAAATAAATAAATAAATAAATTTTACGTTACAAGTTTTCACACCTGTCAATCACCCTGCTTCATCTATTGTGCTCTACGGACACTCCAGAAGTCTTTCTGGAGCATTTGAGAACAAATTCGCTACACTTAATATTGAGAACATCACTGTTGGCCAGCATCCGTACCTGGTGATTATGCAACCACACACAACGGGCATGAAGGTGTCTGCCATTTTGTATTTGTTCCAGATATCGACTTAATACAAACTAATTATTGTTACTTGGTAGAAACCCTATCCTTTCATATCCATTTAGAGCTATTTTCATTTGGCAGTTTATCCGGGACTCCCTACGTTACTGTGGGGAACCCCTTGCGTGTGTATGGTAGAATTGTGAAAGATCCAAAATTCAATACACCAGGTATCACTTCTTTAGTGATTTTTTTTTACCCGCCCTCTTTACGTTGAATAGTTTCCGAACTATTGGCGTCCGAAAGTCTTTTTCTTACGCTTTCGGTACCTTGTAGATCCGAAACTATGTCCGATAGCCTAAAGTTCAAGAGAACCTTTTTTGTTGTCTCAGTGGCAGGAGTCATCTCGGAAGAGTTGTAAGACTTATTTTGCAAAACCTGATTACATATATATTACCGCTGAAAAGTTTTAGAAAACCTCCGGTTTTTTAAAGAGTTTATTGTGAACCTATTAGTTTGGCACAACTTTACCGCCTTATATCAGATGTACTCTTGTCTAAAGAAAAGAATTTGACGACAGTTGAATTGAGGTCTGAGAGGTACGTGTACATGGCATGTCAATTTATAATTCTTATAATTGAAACCAAAAAAGACAATTTGATGTATGTATATTGCACAGTATAAACAAAAGTGTGTATGATGAGGCACGATATTTGTTTTGTTTGAAAAGTGTAGACATGGCTGGCGGGGTCAATGCTGAGACAAAAGGTTGAAAGAGAAAATAGTTTTTCGTAATTTGTAGGTATCTATACATTACAGAAATGCTGATTTGATGAAAGCTAAGAACGCTTTTTTTTGGAAATATTTATGCAACAGTCATACATACTTCCGTGCTGAATTGTCGCTGATTGGAAGCGTGTATGTAATGCTCGTATTTAGGATTAGACAGAGTAGACATGGCTGGCGGGGTCAATGCTGAGACAAAAGGTTGAAAGAGAAAATAGTTTTTCGTAATTTGTAGGTATCTATACATTACAGAAATGCTGATTTGATGAAAGCTAAGAACGCTTTTTTTTTGGAAATATTTATGCAACAGTCATACATACTTCCGTGCTGAATTGTCGCTCATTGGAAGCGTGTATGTAATGCTCGTATTTAGGATTCTAACGAGCAACAATGGAGTATATGAAACGGTCCTAAGTATCTTTCAAAGTGTGGCATTTTTGGTGTTTCGACGTTAACTTGTCTACGAAGTATAAACAGCTGTAAAACTTCGAAAGCTACGTTCTATTTAAATTTTTGTTCTACATTGACCCTCTGTGTGGACATTTCGCAATCAAAACTAATAATCTTGCCTCACCTTCCACACATTTCTCTATACTATGCAATATCTATATCGAATTGTCTGTTTTGGTTTCAAATTAAGAATTGTGATTTGACATAACTACAGTATATCTCAGGCCGCGATTCAACTGTTGCCAAACTTTATGCTATAGGCAGAAGTATCTCTCATGCAGTTCTGTAAAGTTCTCGTGCCAAAATAATTGAATCACAGTATATCCTTTAAAAATATGAGGGTGTTTAAAAACGTTTAGCGGTACTATATATATATATACATATATATATATATATATATATATATATATATATATATATATATATATATATATATGGGGGGGTGCGTTGGATAATGCATATGGGCCCTGTCTTTATTCTGCGCTCAGTAAAACATCTTACTTTTAGAAAAAAGAAATTCTGTTTCATTTATATTTGCAAAAACGAAACAACTGAACAGCAAAACCATTGTCACATGAGTAGCATGTTAAGTTGGCAATCTCATATGGCGGCACCCTGTTTTACCAGGGAAGACAACTTGGACAAAGGCTGAAGAGAGGATATTCCCCTTTAAAACGAGACAGCTTCAACAACGTCAACACAATTATATGGTATCCAAAAAGCTTTCTTCAAAAGTTAATTAAGTTTGCATTTGTTTCTTAATTAAAGAGTTATGTTTTTTCCTTAAAGATTGTGTTGGCATTCAATAATTTTGATATTGTAAGCCTAGGTAAACTGTAATTTCTACTTGCCGCTTACTACACAATATACACCTTCCAATGCAGGCATGTCGTTCGTTATACTCTTCGGAAAGGTTGCTTGAAGTTTCAGGCCTTCGCTTGACCATTGTCATTGGTAAAGAACAAATTGGTTCCCGTAATTTTTCGTTATGGAATGTTGAGGCTTCGTTTAATTTAGAACACACTAAAACAAAATAAGTAAAACAATAAATAAAAAGGTTCCGTGGAGTCTTTCTGAAGGAAGATTCTTTCCCTGATAGCTGTTTATGGTATTGTTGAGCATTTTTCATCCCTCAGACGAAGGTATCTGGAAAGCAGAAAGCAATTCGTTAGTGAACCTTGCATCCCGTTCAATAAGTTTACATATATATATATATATATATATATTCAACCCTTTATCTTTGTAGAACCCTTATATTTGAAAAATACATTTAATGCGGCATCAACCCTCTTATGATGATCGTATATGGTCGTCGCATTCGTGAATTTAAATTCTGTTCCTCATACTCCTCATGTGCCAAATTATCAAAAAACCTAACTTGAAAAACTTGAATTGGAAACCATAAAACATACAAAATAGAAAAAACGTATACATTTTTAGCTCGCATACATTCCGCGTGTAGCATTTCGATCGGAAACTGTATACGTATATCGCTGACACCGAATCCATAGTAGCGGCATTGTTGCAACTGACGCGACTGTTGGTACTCTTGCCTGGCTGCTTAAAATGACTTTTAATTGATTCACAGGAGGAAATAACGAGAGTCAATTAAGAGCCTGCCCAGGCACACGTGATCTATGATATTCTCTCTCACTCTCTCTCCATCTGCCCGTGTGTGTGATTTCATTTCATAGCAAGTAGTTGTTTGATAAGTGTTAAACGTGACGTCATAACATGGAGAATCTAGGCTGACGGTAGACACACGCATCCGCATCTCCCCGACCCCGTCAACAAAAGTCTCATGATCAACTTACTTTATAGCTAAAATTCTACAGTCTGTGAACTCTAGTGTTTAATCTTTATATCATGAGTTCTCATTATCTACTAGGTCGATTCTATAAATCTTTTCACTACTAGGAATATCATTTAATGTAGATTACGATACATTATAGTTTATCCCGAAAAATAGGCTCTCGGGCGCTGGGGCGTCACTCTTCCATTCATTATAAATAACAAAATTTTCAGAAACTACTGAACTGATTTCAAAAATTCCTTCGCTGTTGGAAAGCATATCTACTGCTAGTTAAAATACGCTACATTTTATCCCGAAAAATGCGCACTTGGCGCGTCATTGTTTGATTCAACTATATATAAGAAATATACACAAACTCCTGAACCGAGTTCAGAAATTCTTTCCCTGTTGGGAAGCTTATCCAATCTCAGTGACGATATACTATATTTTATTCTAGAAAATAGGCTCTCGGCTGCTGGGGCGTTTTTTTGCTGAAATATATTTAATCGAAATACACAAAAACTAGTGGACCGATTTCAAAAATTCTTTCGACGTGGGAAAGCTTATCTAATGCCAGTGATAATATCCTATATTTTATTCTGGAAAATGGGTTCCCGGGCGATAGGGCGTTACTTTTAAGGTTATATATATTTAATAAAAATATTCAAAAAAAAGTGAACGGATTTCAAATATTCTTTTGATGCAGGAAAGCTTATGTAATGGCAGTGATAATATTTTATATTTCATCCTGAAGTATTCGCTCCCGGCAGCTGGGACGTTATCTTTTGGTTAAATATATTTAATGGGAAGATTCATAAAATACTTTATCAGTTTCAAAAACTCTTTCCTTGTTTGAAAGCGTGTCTAATCTTAGTGTCGATACGCTATATTTTGTCCTTGAAAATTTACCCTTTGACGTAGGAGTCGTCATTATTGATTCATTATATGTAAGAAATTTTCAGGAACTACTGAACGGATTTCAAAAATTCTTTTGATGTGGGAAAGCTAATCTAACGCTAGTGATGAAATCATATATTTTATCCTGGAAAATGGTGTCCCGGGCGCTGAGGAGTTATATTTTGGTTAAATATATTTAATACAAATATTCATAAAATACTGAACCAGTTTCAAAAATTATTTCCGTGTTGGAAAGCTTGACTAATGCCATGTGACGATACGGTATATTCTGTTCTGGAAAATGGGCACTTGAATTTAGGGGCGTCATTTGTTGATTCACTATATATAAGAAATTTTCAGAAAGTACTGAACGGGTTTCAAGAATTTTTTCGATGTGGATAAGTTTGTCCAATCTCAGTGATGATATCCTATATTTTATTCTCCAAAATGAGCTTCCGGGAGCTGGCCCCTTATTTTTTGCTCAAATATATTTAATAGAAATATTCCGAAGCTACTGAATCGGTTTCAAAAATTCTTTTCGTGTTGGAAAGCTTGTCTAATACGCTATATTTTCTTCTGGAAATCGGGCCCTTGGAGATAGGGGGTATTATTTTTATATTGCTAATATATGTAAGAAATTTTCAGAAACTACTGAACTAATTTCAAAAGTTCTTTCGATGTGGGGAAGTTTCTCTAATGCCAGTGATAATATCCTTAAAAATGCGCTCCCGGGCATGGGACGTTATTTTTTCTTAAATATATTTAATAAAAATATTCAGAAACTACCGAATCGGTTTCAAAATTTCTTGCTGCGTTGGAAAGGTTTCTATTGCCAGTGATGATACGCTGTATTTTATCCTCGAAAATGGGCCCTTGAGTGCTGGGGCGTCATTTATTGATTCAATTTATATATGAAATTTACTGAAACTACGGCACGGATTTCAAAAATTCTTTTCCTGTTAGAAAGCTTGTGTAATGCCAGTGACGATACGCTATATTGTATCGTGGAAAATGTGCCCTTGGGTGCTGGTACGTCATTTTTGATTCGTCATATATAAAAAAAATATACAGAAAGGACTAAATCGATTTTAAAAATTCTTCCCCTGTTGGAAAGCTTGTCTAATACTATGATGATGCGTTATATTTTATTCTGGTAAATGAGCTCTTGGGCGCATGTTTATTTTTCGTTATGTATAAAAAGATTTTCGGAAACTATACTTAACCGAATTCAGAAGACTCTTTCACTATCGGAGTGCTTACTTAATGCAACTAATGATATATTATATTTTATCCCGGAACATGAGGCCTCGGTCTCTGAGGAAGTTAGTTTTTGTTTCAGTGTGTATAAGAATTCATGAGAATCAACTGAACCGATTTGGATCATTAATTGCTCGGATAGGCAATTTTTGTTTATATATAGGTTTCTTTAAGGAAATGATTTTTAAAAACCTTTTGCAGTTGGAAAGTTTATGCTGATGCCAGTAATGTCAGTGATGTTATGCTATATTTTCATCCCGGAATATGGGCCCATGCGCACTACGGGTGTTATTTCTTTGCTGAGATCCTTTACTGTTGGGAAGCTTTTGTTATGCCAATGCTGGTGTGATGTTCTTTGTTCGTAAAGTCCTATTTTTTTTCATGGATAAGAAACCGTGTTAGGAAGTATTGTAAATATTTAAAATTGAAATTTTTAAACTACATAAAATAATTATATTACGTTATATAGGTAGTTAGTATATATATATATTGTGTGTCGTATTACGCGATCAATTGAAGTATGGCTGGACGCTTCGTGCAATATTTTGCCTTGGAAACACTTTCGACAACATGGAAATATCGGAAAATATTCTAATTTATGAATGGTTACTGAAGTGTTTCTCAATGTCAGATATCTACGTAAAATTAACTCTTTTTACTGAATCAAGAAAAGTAAGGCTGGATGCCACCTGCAATTTCGCCCCTTCGGGTCATTTTATGGTCAAACGGGGAGAAAGCAGGTAATTATCCCCAGTAGCACAGGTAGGTAAACCACTGTGGGAAATCAGGGAAAATGTGATGTAGGCCTCATTAATAACCCGATGTGGGCCCAATGCATATCTATTGATATTTCTGTCCATGACAGCCAATGCGGGATGCCCAATATGGGCCTACGTCAGCTCCCTTCTCGGTCGACATTGATCCATATGTATCATTGTGGGACCCACATCTTGCCCACCTGTGGTACACGTCTAACCCACAACTAGGTGCGAGCACCGTCCCGTGATAAACAACTGGCAGTTTAATGAGGACGGAACAAAGTTTACGTTCTAACGTGTGTACTTTGTTTTCCTGAACTTATTAAACAACTTCCGAACTATTTTACTACACGCGAATTTCGTCCTGTTTCACTGACCAGAAATCGAACCTTCTCTTATGTGTGCTTGTAATTCGTAAGCGAACAGTTTAACCACTCTAGCACCAGGACTTGTTAGAACGAAAGACACATAAACATCGAATTAAAGTTAGTGAAGCAGTGTAGTAGATCAAGTAGCTAATCTAAGAACGTGGGAAGAAGAATAATTTCGTTTGTTGCTAGAATAGTTACTAAATGAAATACATTAGTATCAACGAACTTCAATGCCATCTGTTATCAATTGTTCTTTTAATTCTGTTGTATATTACGGAAAGATGCGCTGCTTGCAAACATCTTCCCTTTTTTCTCTAGTTTTTGCTAGACCTTAGTCCATTTGAAAAATATACTTGCCGTAAATATATCAGCAGTCAATTCTGAACAAATGAAAAACACATTACGTACTGTCCCAGCTCGTCCGACGCTGGCCAATATAGGTTGATATGGTTCCACACCTGCGTCCGTCGCCATATGTGGGTCCCATGTGGAGTTCCCATTTTCTTTGACTATTCACAACAAAATCGACATGAAATTTTGTATCTACTTACATCGCTAGTTTGATTTAAAAAAAAAACTTGCAATATATTTTCGTTGGTATGTCAGAATTCTATCTTGGACCCATAACTAACCAATGGGGGTTCAAATGGGCCCAACTTCATGCCACGTTTCCCACATGAAGCGTTGTGGACTCAAGCTTGACCAATGTGGAGGTGCAACTAGGAATCATTGTAATTTATTGTAAATTTTAAAAAGTTACTGAAATGTCTCAATGTCACGTATCCACTTAACATCAATTTGTTTTATGCAATCAAGAAAAGAAAGAATGAATACTTTCTTCAATTTCTACCTTTAAGGCTATTTCCATGGCCAAACAGGTAAAATTTGGAAAATTACTTTTCCTCATTTATTTTGATATATAAATAATTAACTAAATCCTTGTTAATATCAGGTATCGACCCCAGATTATCTAATTGTGTGTAATGAAAGTTTTGAAGTTCCAGTAATGGTAAAAAAAACTTTGTATATAACGAAAGTTAAGAAATTCCGCTTTCTTTCAAAGGATTATCAGTCTGAGGCAGTTATTTTCCGTTACGTTGAAACTGCTTTTCGTGAATTGACGTCCTTTTAAAAAGGAACAATTTAATTAGATGATTTGGAGTAGGTATTGCATATTAACAAACATTCTACTAATTATATATTAAAAGCATTAGTAGTGTAATTTCCTTATATTCCCTCTTAAGACTTGGAAATTAAAGGTAGGTAAGGATATGGTTTGGGTTGATTGCGTCAACAATAGAGTTATTTCTTTATCTTCAACATAACATTAAGGGGAAAAATTGCAGTTGGTATTCGCATTTCTTTTTTTTTTTTTGTTTGTTTGAATACGGTTACTTGCTTTCGAGTGGATACGATGACATAAAGAAACGTTGGTATCTATTTAACTATTTCAATGTCTATTTATATATTTGTTATTTACATATTTCTATACTAACTATTTATATACATACTAACTATTTATATATTAACATTAATTAAAGTTGTAATCTCGACTATTCTAAGTTTAACCTTCAAAATAACCTTAAGGGTCGAAATTGAATTGGTATTTGTCGTTACTTTTATTGTTTACATACAGTTAGCTGATCACGTGTTGTTACCCGATATTAACAAACATTTCAGTAATCTCCTCAGTACCATACCCACTTGCCATGCTTCCGTCCCACAACGCTCTATGTGGAAAACGTGGGATGAAGCTCTGCGTATTCCAACACACATTGTTCAGTTATGGGTCCCAGATAGAATCCCCACATAACGACGAAAATGTAGTGCAAGTTTTTTGAAAAAGCTAATGTAGCGTTCGATGTAGAAACGAAATTTCATGTCGATTTTGTTCTGTAGAAATCAAGAAATAGGTGAAAAGAAAATGGGCACCCCATGTGGACCGAGATGGATCTGTATGGCATCTCCATATCCAATCTAGTCTAGATAGATCTATGTGGGTCCCATGTGGAATTCCCATTTCTAGACTTTTAATTATGAATTTAAATGCGTTTAAAATACTTCACATTGTAATAATTTATTCTATTAAGTTTCTGTAAAACCAAGTTGCTAAAACCATGAAGTAATTTACACTGCATTTCTTTACTTAAGAAGTTAAGTTTAAAACTGCACAGCAATAACTTTATTTTCTGCTAAATATTCGTCGTTAACTCCCGCGGGAGAAACATAGGAGACAATGCTAACTATATATATCCAACGAAAGTTAGTAGATGATGTATTTGCTTCGGCGCGACGGTAGAAAAGAAGGGAAACTAGGCAGGCTCCCTGCAGTTCGTTGAAATTCTTCATGTGCTTTAGGTACTTTTAAATTACAGTTGTCAAAAATGTTACTTTGTTATCAAATGTTTAGAGGGGTCTGGGCCCCAGTCAAGAGTTTTTTTTTTTTTTTTTTTTTTTTTTTTAGGAAAATACGAAAGCCATGTTACCTGATTTTACCTCTACTATATCTGTACACAATTTCATTTGCTTCGACCCACTTCTTGCTACTATTCGGGCGGAAAATTTAAATTTTTGGTGGAAGCTTTTGCTCCCGAACCGTTTTTCCATACAAAATCAAAAACTGCGTATTCGGTTTTTTTTCTTTTTTTTTTTGCGTATTGTCTCTAAATGGAGTTTTATTGCAATTCTGCATAATATGCTTTAGGTACTATTGAATTACACTTATTACACATTTTGATATTTCGTGATCAAATGTTTCGAGGGGTCTGTGTGCTCACCTAGATTTTTTTTTCAGGAAAATAAGAAATAATAATCCCAGATTTTACGTCTACAATATCTGTACACAATTTCATTTGTTTCGGTACACTTCTTGTTCTCCATCAGGCCTCATCTTTCAAGGTTTTGTTGGGGTTTTTGCCCCAATCTAAACCGTTTTTCCGCATAAAGATGTATATCTCCAGAAATATCACTCGGTTGTAGAAATTTGCATTATATCTGAATTACTCCCTAATAAATCAAACATTGTGAGGGAGAGCGAAACGGGGGAATAAGAAGGAATACCGACAAAACACCAGAAAAGAAAAGAAAACAAAAAACACAAACAAAAATATAGTCCCTCTTCTTTGATTGCTCTGTCGTTTTGCATAACTAAAACAAACGAGTGAAAAAATGTTGCAAGGGCAAAAGTTGGTAACCGTGTGCATTGAGTGGTTTCATCAAGATAATGGAGTAAACTTTGTGGGACTGTACATTTTGGGTTTAATAATCATATAACATGAACGGATTTAACTTTATCTGTGGGATGAAAAATGACGACTTTTTTGGAAATTTGGAAAATTAGAACCGTTTTTTATTCTGACAATATGTAACTTTGAGAATATTCGCACTTAGAAACCAATATACTTAACGTTTTCTAGTTGTTGCCACAATCCTGGGGAATGTAGTTGGTGCGACAATGGTAATCGTCTTTATATATATATATATATATATATATATATATATATATATATATATATATATATATATATATATATATAGGGTGGGAAAAAGTCTCGGGATTGTCCAATATCTCGCGAAGTATAAAGATCAGCAAACAAAAAAAAAACACGTGTTAATTAGTTTTGTAAAAGATATCCAATGATTCTAAACACAACCCCCTATCCCCACCCCCTTCGGAAGTACGGGGGGTAACTAAAGTTTTAAATGGAAACCCCAATTTTTATTGCGCATTTCGATTCTCCAGAAAAAGTGACAGTGATTTGACTCAAAATTGAAAATAGTGCCTTTACGAATCGCACTTGAATCGACACACACACACACAAAAGGAACGCAAAACGTTATGAAAATGTGGTATCTCGGCATCGTACTCTGTGGCCATGCGGTTAGCGTACTGCACTGTTGAACCAGAGGTCCTGGGTTTGATTCCCCGCGCAGAGTAACACTTTTTATGTGATTTTTTATGCCGAAATAATGAATCCATACATTTTAACTTCGATAAAAAATAATATATTTGTGTATATTTGCAAGGAAATACAAATTGCAACCAAAATGGTTTATTTTTGTTGTAAGTAACCCTATTACTAAGAATACTTCATAAAGCTAGTTTGCAAAACAAACATCGAAATTTGTATTGTATGTAACTTCAAAAAAATATTATTACGGTATGGATTTTATTTGGGGGGGGGGGGAGAACGAAGATTTCCTTGAACGCGGATCGAACTCACAACCTCTGACTCCGTAAGCATGTACGCTAACCGTACAACCACAGAGCACAGAACTGACAGTTCGCATTTTCATAACGTTTTGCTGCACCAACTTTTATTGTGTGTCGATTCAAGGCCATCTACGAAGACACTGTTTTCAATTTTGGGTCAAATTACTGTCAGTTTTTCTGGAGAATCCAAATATGCAGTAAGAAATAGTTGTTCCCTTTTAAAATTTTAAAGTTAACCCCCGATCCCCCGAAGGGGGTGGGGATAGGAGGTTGCATTTGGTATCGTTGGATAGATTTTTAAAACCACTTTAACACGTGTTATTTTTGATTTTCTGATCTTTATACCTCGCGAGATATTGCATTGTTCCGGAAATTTTTCCGCATTCTATATATATATATATATATATATAACCAAAGTTGACTAGTTTGTGAAATTCTGAACCTTAATCCCAAAGATGTCACGTTGTAGGACAAATTTGCTTTGGATAAATAATAATTTATGTGAGGATAGTTGTTGCTGTAATCATGACATAAATGTAGATATTGGAGTAGGCCTATAACGCAACTATAGTTGCATTTTTTAACGTATGAGCTCCATACACTACTTTGAATCCAGTAGGAAGAAGACCAGGCTCACAAGATATGTTCTTAACTGCAAACGATTCACCCATTAAAAAAAAACTCTGATTTTCCCACCTATCTCATCTTCAATTAAGCTGGATAACAGGACATTGTCAGTAGTCCAGTGTATCGTATTATATAGTTGGTTATTAACACACAGGAAACAAGACTGACGAATTCGGAAATAAAGTATAGAGTGAGTTTTTTAGCGAAAGATGAACTAAAAGAGAATTTACGTTTCTGTAGATACAGTTGATCTTTAAAATAGGAAGAAATCGCATATTTTTACAGAAGTAATGAAATGGAAATATCTAAGTTGGGCAATTCTACTCGCTTGCGTGAGTAGTACTCATGGGAATCGTAAAAATTTTGTTAAAGAAAAAGGTATATTTGAGTTTTGGTAGGTAAAAAAATATAAGAAAATATACAACGAGATGCTATAAAAGTGGTTGATAGGAATCCAGGGTGTCTTGGTTTCTCCATCTTGACATAAATTAAAGATGTTTTATTTCCGAGTTTATGTGCCTTCAGGCTACGTTGATCACATTGTGAGTTTCGTATATTTCCGAATGTGTACTAATGTTTTAGGATTAAGTTTTTATTATATTTTTTCTTTGCTTACTATTTGGCGTTAAGGTGACCTGGTACCCCTAGCAACCTTGAAAGTTAGCCCATTTAAAATGCATAGCAAAGTTTGTCACTATTTTCTTCTTTATTATTAAAGTTGCAAACGTCAAAATTTGAACAAATCTAGAGCAGACACATACAGTATCTATACCCTGCCTGTTTTAGATTAAAAAAAACAATAAAAAAGCTTCCATGTTTGACTTTAAAAACTTGCCAACCCAACTGTAACCCTCCCCTGTAACCCTGTTGCCTGCTTTTGTTGAAATGTCTATTGACTCCTGTAGGAACCTCACTGGCCGCATATAGCGGTAGTCTTTCTGTCTTTCCTTCGGGTCGAGGTTGCTTGAAATGTAAATGTCGATCCATAATCACTTTGCGATTCTCCTCAGGATGGATAGCAGTACAAATATCTGTGCCGTGAAAAGACAACGGAAAGCATGATATTCCTGGCGATCGAGGAAAAACTACACCGACTTTTGGCTTCAGAAACATAAGAAAGAAGCGTATATTGCGTAGCGTTGTGTTTCATATTTCCGTGGTTATTTCTTGCGTTCTATGTAGCATTATTCCTATACAGTATTTGAATGTTGAATGAAAAAAATCTTTGAGTTTTACGTCCCATGGTTATGCCGGTTAGGCTAAAGGAGACGGTGATGATGAGTAATGAATGAAATGGTGGAATGAAGAAAGTGGGAGGAAACGGAAGAACCCCGAGAAAACCCACGCACACGGTGTTTGTCCACCACAAAGTTCACTTGGTGGGGGCTGGGATCGAACCCGGGACCCCAAGCACCAGAGGTGAACGCTCTACCACTGAGCCACCGCGGCCCCGAATGTTGAATGAAAGATGACAAATTGAACGGTTGTTAGATAGACGTTATATATATATATATATATATATATATATATATATATATATATATATATATATATATATATATATAGATAGATAGATAGATAGATATAAATGCAGGAAAAATATTTTCCAAAAATGATTACAAATTTAAAAATATAAATAGTTGGAACATATATATAGGACCTAACACATCAAACTGAAGTTCTTGAAAAGTATGTATATTAGTAAACAAATACCTTCAAACAGTGGCGTACTTCAAGTGTGTTGGTGCAGGTTGTAATCCCTCCCATTTAATCTTTCATGTACTGTTGGAATGGGAAAATTTTAGCTCTCATTTGGGATCAACAACAATCTGCCTGTTTGAAGAAGGAACTTACATATACGTGCGACGATACATCACAATGTTTAGAAAAGTAAATGAGTTGAGAATATACACACCCAGGCACAGGTCCCCATTTTCCCTTCAAGGTTACCATTCTTCCCATTTACTGTTCTCTTCCCAAATTTACCATTCTTTATTATGACAATTACTTATTTAAAAATGTTATTCATGCTAAGTTCTCCTTTATACTAAGTGTTCATAAAAGCAACGTTGTGGTATAATTAAAATTCGATTGTTCCACTTTATATGATAAATTATGCCCCTCCAGTTAAAAAATCATAGACACAACCTGTGGCCTAAAACCTGACTTTGGGCACTCTGCAATCCAGAGAAGGGTAGGAAATGAAGTTTCTTTGTTTAAAATTTTCCCCAACCCGTTAAAATACCCTCTAATATGAAGCAAAATTTCTTTACACACATCCTTGGCGTAACAAAATATATTGTTTCCTTTGCGTTTGTGTAAATATATTTATCACTATTCTAAATGCTTCCTCTCTTGTGTTTTGTACACCTCAGAAAATAAAATTCCCAGCGTACTTACTGATTAAACGGGAGACTCAGGTGAGATCCCCGATTGCAATACGTACATTTTCAGGGTTTCCCAGAGGAAAGTATTGCGTCGTACACTACACCACACATTTTTCAGGTGAGGACTGTTAGATTTATGCAAAAATGGAAGACTATAAACAAATATATCCCAGTGAAATTAACAAAAACAGACGGAACACCGACACTAATTTGGAATCTAAAGTAGTGGGGGGTGGGACATGTTTATAAGGAGACGGACAGTGTAGGAGGAAGAAGTGAACATCTGTTCTACGAAACACAATACGAAGAGGACATTATTATTATTATTATTATTATTATTATTATTATTATTATTATTATTATTATTATTATTATTATTATACTTAAACCCGACCATAGAATATTTCTGGCTATGCCTATGCCTTCAAGCATAAGCGGAAAAGAATTTTGCGTATCTAATTTTACCTGTAGGGATGGTATCGAGAATTGTAGGCGGACCCTGAGGTAAGGGTCGCTCGCCACATCTAATGGTACAAGCACCAGTGCTGCAAAAGTTCAAATCTGTACATAATAAAACTAAAGTAACCCTAAGATGCAGTGTTACAACTCACCGCTACCCCACCCCTCAAGAATCCGTCTAGATCCGTCTCTGATCGAGACTTACATTGTCGTCTCGAATCGAAAATATGTCATGTTGAAAGAAAAAGTATGAAAAATGTCATCTTACATCCTTTTGCGTTCACTACTTTATAACTTGGAGAAGACCTGTAGTAGTGTGCTAATTGACGAAGAGATGCCAAAGATTTCTCCTCCCAGAAATCTTTATCTTCCTGCAGGAGAAAATTTTCATTCCACACAGGGATAACTTTTTTCCTTTCTTACGTGTGTGATGGTTGGGTGCGTATATTAGTGAAATTCATCCGCCCTGGGAAAAATATTCAATTCGCACATTGACCCGTCCAGTTATCCAATAGATTTAGGAATCATTCCCCTCAGGAATCCGTCCAGTCAATTCTAGGGGGCCTGATCCCATCCTAAAATTGTTTTAGCCCCTCAAACCACAATGGATGCTTATGATAGTGATACGTAGAGACCTAGAATTGTTATGATTGGTCCCCTAAAATATTTATGATCCCGAAACTTCAGTGGCTGGTCGCAGGCCTGGTCAACAAGGTTTTCACAGGTATTACATGATTTAAATAAATTTGTAATAATGCATAATAAATTTTACTACTGAACCATCCTCAATTTTAAAATAAGCCAATATCATTTAGTTACAGTATCATAAAATGGTGCGTGAGGCGTTACCCAGCTTCATCAAACTTGGTTTCTTGTGTTCGAACTCAGAATGAAAGTTGCACAAGATATTTAACACTAATTCGATCAAGGGTGTACTTATGCATATGATACAATCTCACAGCGTGCAAGCGCCTTGCGAAATTCATTTGTTAGAAAAAATCTAAAATTAGGAAGTGTTAGTGTGAACATTACATGGATCTATATTTTTTCCCTTTTGTACTTCTACGAAAAGGGAGATGCAGACATTACACATGAGTATAAGATAATTTATAAAATATTGTATTGTCACCGGACACATGTGCAAGATAAATTAAAAAAGGTTCTAGATCTAGATACTATAGAAGTGCCACGTTGATAGGCAGCAAAGAACGAAAGAATTTTGAAAAAGCAGGGGTCAGGAATTTTGTTCACATGGCATTTCACTTGATCTTATTTCCCTCAAAAATTATTTATGTAAGTATCTTTCAATTATTTCTGAAGAGACGGTTTTGACCTCGCTTTCAAAGGGTAATTGTGTCCTAGATTGACTCCAACAATTTTTTTTTTTATAATCTTTCACAAAGTTTACAAACTGACATCTGTACTATATTATTTTGCGGAAATGGGAAGCTAACAAGTGACAACTACCCTTCCACGAATTCGTAGAATGAAAAGAAAGAAAAAAGAAACAGGGAGAGAGATGAGAAAAGAAGGTTTTCGTTGTAGCGATATTTATGAGTCACCTGATAGGAATAACTTTAGCGAGGCAGAGGACTAAACTTGCCGCGGGACCCGGGAGGAAAGGAAAAACTACACCGTCGTAAGGAGTTCAGGTCGTACTGTTGCCACGTTTTCAAAGTTAAAATGGAAGTTCTTTTCCTGTGTTTTTTAAAATCTAAAACAGGCAGGGCGTAGATATACGCCTCCTCTAGGTTTCTTCAAATTTTGACGTTTGTAATTTTAATAATAAAGAAGAAATAGTGAAAAACTTCGCTATGCTTGTTAAATGAGCTAACTTTCAAGGTTGCTATTTGCACCGTAAAATTGCACGCTGTAAATTACTATCAAAACTTCAAATCAAAGTCAGGGCTGTTGCAAATATTTAACTCTTTTCGGTTTTTCATATGTTCGCAGACGTATGCACAATAAGTTCTTTATCTACTTGTAGACAGCAAACCCGCAGCTGATTAGCAGGGTGTGATCTCTCGAACATGATGTCCAGAAATTCAATGCGTAACATCAACTTTTGAAATTCTTCAGATGGTACAGTAAATACAACGGGAGTACGTTAATGTGAATTGTTTTCTGTTTACTATCTGTGCAGGTTATCGATGCGACTAATTAGTGGAATGAAATGTTCATTTGTTTCATTATGCATTTTTAAAAGAACTCTAAGTGAGATAGTATTGATGAAATGTATCCTCTTTCCAGAATGCGTTGGTAAAGCCGGAGAAAATAAATTCCCCAAAGTTTCGTTTTAAATGTGAAGTCCTGTAGTTTTTGCGTTTATAACGGTTTATAAAAGTTGAGTATTCATCACAACATCAGACATATAGTATCGTATAATTTTTACTTCTTCAAGGATGTGTTGAAACAGATTAATCGTGTATGTAGCTTTGAAAACTACTTAGATATACTTAGTAAAGTGAGTCAACAAAGTCCTGTCCCGTGAAATTTGTAGTGTTACAACTCGGGAATGAAACACGTAATATGAAGGTTAATTACCAGGAAATAAGTGTGATTCTTTGACATATCTTTCAAAGTAGATTTCTCTACATTAGTAAAGGGACACTTGAGGACCTTGAAAATGATGTTATTTAGAGGAAGAAGGATGGAAATGCTTTGTTTGGCTGAAAGTATTTCAAAAGTTCAGTGAGAGAGACCTGCTGTTTTAAACGTTGTTATTTTAAACTATCGAAATATGTCTATATGTTGTGTTTATATATATATGCGGTTAAAGCTGAATAACGGTTCATGACATCCGTGAGAAAATCTAGATTTCGTAAAATTTCTTGTGTGGTAGCAAAACTGTGATCACCGAAATGCATCGCATGATGTGCGGTGGATGCCTGTATATTATATATTAATATTATATCGTATGGTAGTTTTATACATTAAGAAAACTATGCAAATTACCCTCATCCCTTAAAGCGTAGATACTTGCCCATTGTTTTTAGTAAATATTTTATGTAGCATTTTTCATCACCACTCATCGGATACCCCATTTTTGTCGTAAGATTTAAACCCGTTCTGTTACTTAAAGGTTTTTCATTCTACTGATAACGTAAACACAAGACCGGGTGAGAGACAGTGCTATCTGGAGTACAAATTTAACATCAAATGACCCTTTCCTGAGCTACTAACAGAGAAGCTGGATGGCAAGTTTACATTTAGAGTAATAATATGCAGATTGTTCTTCTTCACCCTTTTAAATAAATTATATCCCAAAACACTGGTGCACGCAAGAGTTTATTTTAAATAATAAATTTATGTACTAAGTTTTCTCTCTGTAACAACGGAGATTCGTGAGGTCACAATTTCTGACATAAAATTTTATTCATCCTTTTCTTCTTATGATACCCATTTTAATGAAAGTAACTATAAAAACCAGTTTAAATTAGGCAGTAAGACTTTTGAAAAATTTATTTCGAACTCTTCACCTTTCTTAATTTTACAATTTAATGTATAATATATTTCCCTCATTTTTGATATACAGAGTAACATTTTCTAATCAATCCCCTTTACTTTTTGAAGTAATGAAGAATAAACACTAAAGATTTTCAAGATGCAAATAACACCTTGGAGACAGTCTGACAGACATATGCAATAGCAATAACAATGTTGCAAACCAGTAAACAAATGTTTTTCTTCGAATGGCATTACATTAGGTTATTTCAAATTTAATCCTACATGTTAAGCGAAAATCCATAACACCACGGTTGTTTCTAATTATTCCACAATGATATAAAAGATAAGAACCCCAAAATCCCGGAAGCCTCTAACTGTTATATTTCGTGGTACAAACGAAGCAATGGCCTTAGCCTCGATTTCTACAATCATAATATTAGTTATTTCATATAAATAAGTGAAAAGCTACAAGGAATTGAAAACTCGTATCTAATAGGCTTTATTTCTTAGAAGTGCTTAGATATGTATGATTTAACCTCATAGATGTATTTCAATGGACGTAAAGGTCGTACCGCGGATTAAAATTTAATATCTTATTCCGAGGGTTTATAAACACTAGCAGAAATTATATGAAAATGACGTATTTGGTTCATAAGTTTAAGAATTGGTAAAGCTTTCCTTTGTATTTTTGTCATTATAGTAATAGTTCCTGATAGTTATATTTGCAACAAATTCTCGCAGTTACTGATTTTCTGTCATAAAGTTATTAATAAAATACATAAACATCTACTGTGCATTTATACTTCCATTTTTACATGTACTAATCAGTATTCGTTCTATAGTGTAACATTTTTTCCTTGGTATATATCCCTTTTCACTTAAGCCTCATTTCTTATACTAAAATGTACATGTAATTGGACATAATAAAAGAAAGGACAATCTCTTTGGAATTTAGAAATATGGAAACCTTTCAATGATTTTTGGTTTCGTACTTCTGCAAGATTTAATGTAATGCAACAGTTGTGCCTGACTTCAGTTTATCACGAAGTATAACATATGATTTCATAGGAACGTCCCAAGATCCAGTAACGAATGTAATAGAAAACAATGATCTTGTTGCTTTATTTTAGTTGCAAGCGTTAGCATTTCATTTGTTTTTCGTATTACCTCTATATCCATTGCTGCGTTTGTTGTATTTTTTTTACAGTCTCCATAATCATACATTTTCCAGAAAAGCGAATAAGCTTATTACACCAAAGGAAATGGTGTATTATTCAGATGGGAAAACTCCTAGTTGTAAGAAGTTTTACAGAGGATATACTTGTTCTGATCTGGCAACACACATGTTAACACATGAAGATGAAAAACATCAACAGTGCCAAGAGTGTGGGAAAATATTTAGCCGTCGTTCGTCTTTGAAAACGCATATGTTAATACATACCGGTGAGAAATGTCATCTATGCCATGAGTGTGGAAAAAGATTTACACTACGGTCAAGTTTGGCAACGCACATGTTAATACACACTGGTGAGAAAGTTTATATGTGTTCAGAGTGTGGTACAAGATTTACTATACGTTCAAATTTGACAAGTCACATGTGAATACACAGAGGTGAAAAACCTCATTCGTGCCATGAGTGTGGTGAAGGATTTACACGACGTTCAAATTTGGCAGCGCACATCTTAATACATTCTGGTGAGGAACTTCAAAAGTACCAAGAGTGTGGAAAAGGTTTTAGCGTACGTTCAAATTTCGCCAAGCGTATGTTAACACATACAGGTGAAAAAAGTCATATATGCCAGGAGTGTGGAAAGAGGTTCAGTACACGTTCAAGTTTGATAGGTCACATGTTAACACACAGGGGTGAAAAGCCTTATTCGTGCCATGAGTGTGGTAAGGAATTTACACTACGTTCAAGTTTGGTAAAGCACGTGTTAATACATACTGGAGAGAAACTTCATATGTGTCAAGAGTGTGGACAAAGATTTACTGTACGTTCAACTTTGACAAGACACATGTTAACACACAGAGGTGAAAAATCTCATTCGTGCGATGAGTGTGGTAAGGGATTTACACGACGTTGGAATTTAGCAAAGCATATGCTAATACATACTGGTAAGAAACTTCATATGTGCCGAGATTGTGGTAGGGAGTTTAGAATACGTTCAACTTTGGCAAAGCACATGTTAAAACACAGAGGTGAAAAACTTCATATATTAAAAGAGTGTGGAAAGAGGTTTTATTAAATGTTTAACTCTGGCAAGGCACATGCTAACACGTAGATGAAGAACTTCATATGTACCAAGGGTGGGGAAAGGAATTTACACTAGCTTCAAATTTCATAACGCTCATGTTAATGCATATGGGTGAAAAAAAATTCTATGTGACACGAGTATGGAAAGAGGTTTACGGTATGTTCAAGTTTTGCAACGTACATGTTAATATACACAATTAAAAACCTCACAGATACATATCATAATGAAGCCAGGCTGCTGCCTTCCCAAATCCTTTCTTCCTTTCCTTTCACCGGATAAATTCTCGCCGAGGGAAGTCATCCCTTATCTATGTGACTGGTTAATCCTTTTAAATTATGGCATTTTGGAGGTAATTTGTAGACTTTCACTCAATCATCTGTTGCGTCAACACTTTATCATAGGATCATGGTTTATACCCCGTTTTGTTTGTAGTAAACCAGTTTCCAACTGCGTTCGTAAAAGTTCCATAAAAAGTACCAAATGCGGGAAATTTCCGCTCAAAGTAGGAAAAAGGAATTTTCTTTTTAAAAAATCCCTTTTTTATCGCGAATATCTCCCCTTTGGTATAGGATACGATCATACGAATGCTACTTAAAAACTTTGTTTTATAATGAACAGAATGAGATACAAAGGGTGGCCTTGGGATGAAAAGTTTTGATTCTACAGCCGATTTACATATTTTCCCTTGATAATACCTATTAAGTGAATTTCTATAGTATCATCATCAAGGGTGCTCATTATGGAAACATGAATTGTAACTCGTTTTCTTTGCCATGAACCATTCTTTCAAACGGTACCACTCGCTTGTGTCTAGTGTGTACAATAGTAGACAAAGTTCGCGAAAAAGGGAAATTTCTGTAAAAAAAAACTTTTTTCCCGATTTTAAGCCCCTGTGTCAATCCACACAGCCCAAAAAAATCTCAAACATACTACATGATATGTGTAATTACTACAAAGTTTCAACGTTATATCTTGAAAAATAAGAGAGGAAGAAAAAATATTGCCCCATGTGCAAACAGAATCAGATTTCTATTGTGTGAACAATGGATAACCCATTCTTATATAAAAATTTCCTGACTCATACCTAATTATCGTAGAAACATAATTGATACATAATAGATTGTGAATTTGTATACTATCATCATCATCATCAAGACTGTTCATTGTGGAAACATGAGTTGTATCTCATTTTCTTTGGCCATAACCAGTCTTCCAAACGGTACTGCTTGCATGTCTCTAGCATGTACCATAGTGGAGAAAATTCGCGAAAAAGGGAAATTCTTGTCAAAATCCCTTTTTCTCCAATTTTGGATCCCTCCATTATGGCACATGCGAGTGGTTCCGTTTGAAAGACTGGTTGATTCCAAAGAAAACTACGTACGTATCATAACTTTAGAATAAGTAGTGATAATATTGGAGGTACTTTACTAAAGTAATTGACTAAAAATGTGTAAAAATGAAAAAATAAAGAAATCGAGATTTTTTGTCACGTTTGTTGACTCTAGTAACATGATTCATACCCCATTTTCTTCGGCGTAAGGCAACCTTTCAAATGGTAGCACTCAAATTTCGCTATCGTGTACCTGTTAAGAGAAAAGTGGGGAAACGGGAATTTTTCTTAAAAAATTCTTTTTTTCCATTTTGGACGAATTTTCCCGCTTCTGGTACACGATAAGGAAATTTGAGTGGTACATTTCGAAACCCTGTCTGCTAACGAAACGAACGAGATACAAACCATGATTCTAGGATAAATAGTAATGTGTCAGGGATTTTTAGAATAAAACCTTCAAATATATTTTGTTTAAACCCATGGTCCATGCTTGTGACGTCACAGCCCCCAAACAGAGCACGCGAGGCTGCAAAATGCTCATAAAATATGTTCTGTAATGCTTCCATATTTCAATGAACACAAAATAACTGATCTAAAAAGCTTCACTAGAGACATAAACCAAATTCCGAAGGTCGATGCCATGGCACAGATATTGAGCCATCATTATATAAAAGGATTAAATGACGTTAGATTCCGACAGCCCAGAGATCTAATTCCTAGTCCTTCGCATGTGGATTTTCTTTCGCTAGGATCAGCCATGAATTGCTGCTGCTTCTGCATTATTAGATAATTGGAAAACTCTGAATTGAGATGCATTGCACTACGGTCGAGAAAGCCAGATATATTGGCGCCTGAGGCGGTAAACTGACAGTGCATCTTCTAGTTGAACGAGCACATTTTACCAACCATAGATCTGCATGAACTGCAAAAGAGCGCATATTACTTCCGTCCGTTTATTGGCAAATTTTATCGATTCTCTATACCGATTAGGCATGAACAAGACCGTTTGGAAATGAGTATAAGGCAGTTGCTTTTGGAATTTAAAAACATGATTTTATTTTATTTATTTATTTTTTTTTGCGAATATCTATAAAACTGTGGAACATATTTCAGTGGACACTTTTTCTGTGTGTAGCAAAACCTGAAAAGATGCTACTGTTCTGTAGCCTGACGTCACATTTTATTGGGCTATTTAGATATTACAAAATATATTACTATTTTGTTCTAGAACTTACCATGTGGGCACTTGAGTAGTATATATTACAATTCTTATTGCGAGTGACTCCACGCACAATCGTGTATTCGATAATAAGATTATGTTTCGCCGCCGTTGGATATTGAATCGAATATAGATGACAATTTGATAATTTTATTTTATATTTTCTTTGAGAGAGGAAAGCACCTTTCATAGCCTTGGGCACCAATAGTATCTTGATTTGGATATATTCATAGTCAGCTTTTGACTTCAAGCGTTATACTTCTGACTCATTTATTCCACATGTGTAAAGCCTCTATATAATGCTCTCCAATATACCCGTTTTACTTCGCAAAGTTAGAGTTTACGGATGAACCTTTCTTCGAATTAAAATATTAAGACACCCTTGGCGTCCTGGCGATTGAAAAGTTCGAATTTGCGATAAATTCGGTACGTAGTAGTACAGCCACCAGCAAAATTTTATCCCCCTAAGTGCTCTAATTCATTACTTGGGGTTCACATAATTTGCAGTTGTGAGAACGTCCGGACAGATTCAACCAACTTACACGTAACTTTTCTCATTGCAGTCGGTAGCACTGAGTGAGGTCTTTATGTAGGGAAAATGTGAGTAAATAACGCACGAAACAGTTCTCCATTCTAAGATGAATCTCTATGGTTCAGAGCGTGTTATCCAATGAACACCATATATTATTCTCAATATTTCTGTGTATATAATGTATTGTTTCATTATGTACTGCATGTTCAGAGAAATAAAGATACTGACCACGCATAAATCAGAAAATGTTTGAAAGTAGATGAAAATATCAAGTCTAGAAAACTGCTAGAAAATAAGTTTGTAAATTATTCTTTCTATTGATAGAACTCCAATTCTCCCAGTTCCACCATCTTTTTCTTACTGGAGAGTAGAAGATTATGCTCGTCACTGAGTGTGCAGTGAAATTGAAACATTTGAAAATGTTTCAGCTTGGCGGGGATTTGAAACAGAGTTTTACGAAATGAATTTCAATGCGCTAGCTACTTACCTATCGCGAAACTTCTTGTTCCAACTAAGATAATAGCTAGTTGAAATCGTTTCATAGAAGAATATACACAGGATACTAATGCTCGTATAACGAGATGTTCATTATATGAGTGTCACAATGACTTACTCAAGGTTTCCTTGTTTAGCCCAAAACCAAGTTAGCTATATAGACGTTCCTCAATGTGGAAAATATTTCGAAACGCTCTTCAAGTTTAGATTACGTACCGTTTTCAGCAATGATCGACATTTACATTAAGATTCTTTAACTTCTAATTTCCAAAGAATAAAAGACGGTAGAAATTTCTTTCACAACTTTTGAATTATATCAACATCTATAGAAATAGAAAGTTCTATGTTTATTTTCCATATCTACTACTACATGTTCTTACCTTTGTATGAAAAATTTGTGGCAAAGGGCAATACAGAAAATTCCTATTTCAGCGACCCGGATTCGAATCCTGTCGTGGCAATTATTATTTTTTCTTTATTGAACGGTATTGTTTACGTAATTGATATTGTAATTTTGTTATTTCGTTATTATTATTATTGTTGCTGTTGTTACTATTATGACAAAAAACGAAAGAAAACGTCACATAATCAAAGCTATTCATAGGAACAGGAAAGATATATGTGAGATGTTTCTTAGGTTTACACATGAACGCAATATTATTACGTGTATGAATTTACAGATAGAATTATCTTTTATTACAACAGTATATGGAATATAAATATTTATCAGCGGATAACAGTAATTAAATATGTTTCGCTCTTCTTCCGGATAGAAATATGAGGTGACATCTTACGTAAGATCAATCCCGTGACTATACTTTCAAGTTCGATCACTATTTGCAGTTTGTGCACAGGTAGGAACAACTCCTACGAAACAATGCAATTTTGACCCATATTAACAGTATGGACGAGCCTTATGCATTCATAAATTATTGGCTAAACACATTACGTTCCCAGACAATATGAACCAAATCGATACGGATGACGTAATTTTGTGTTGGTGTCATTTCACCTGTCAGGGACGTCGTCTCAACTCTGAGACCCAGAGTAATTGAATAATTTTCATGTTAGTATATATCTGAAATATCAATATTGCAAATTATAATTATTTCCTTAATTAACTCATCAGGAATTGAACCAGCAACCATAACGTTGGAAAACTAACGCTTAAGCCACTACTCTAAGACATCACTTGTGAGAGAATGGAAAAAACTGAATTAGCAGTTAATTCAGAAATTACACACTTTTACGATTCCAATAACATAATGATAAAACTTTCTGATTTCAGTCATGATAAAGTAGTGTTACGTAGCAAGAACAGTCCAGAGAATTCAACTTTAAATTGACAACTAGAAAGACATACAAATACGCAAGGCCATGAAGGAGAAACTAGTCTTTAGAGTGTTTCGAACCTTTGACTGGCACAATCCCATGTCGTGAGGAGAGCGAGCGGGGCGAGGGCCCGCAAGTAAGGGTGCGCAAAATTCGGAAGGAAAATAGTAAAAAGAAGAAAAAGATTATAAAATTGCTCAGCATCAAGGAAAAGCAGGGTTTATTTTTGAAAATTTTCTTACGCGAATCACGATGGTGCTTCGCGTCTTTTCTAGCACCCTCACTCATATGTACGGAGAAGCTGCCGTATGCTCTCGCATCGGGCAATGATTTTTCACGGCACAGCATTGGACAGACTCATATTGATTGGAATCTGGTGTTTCAGTTCACTAGATTATTTTTTTTAAAATTAACTAATTTAACGAACCTTCCTCAGTACCTTATGTTTCCTGAAGAATAGCCGGGGCCCTTTCTAAATTTCCGAAGATAGAAGTCTCTTGAGATGATAATCAGTTAATTTTATTATTTGTCTGTTTTGACCAGTGGCGGCTCATGATTTTTGCTTCAGCAAAATATTTTTTGCCCATTTGACAGGAACGTAATTGCTGGAAATTGAAGGGAAAGCAAAGAAAATGGGCTAGAGGAGCCACATATCCGCGGGGTTCCAAGGCAGAGAGCCTGCGGTCGGGGGTCTAAACCACCAGAAACTGTCTAATTTACTACAGTATATTACATTTGGCAACAGGGTCCGTTAAACCTCATCTTGCATACGAGGGACTCATGCGGCAGAATTCTGTAGTAAAGCAGAATACTCTTTAAGATCCGTACTTGGAGCCCTATAATATTGCACTTGAATTGGACTTTTCTGTTCTCACGTGTTGCATATTTGGAAGGAGGCAAAAATAATTAAAATTGTCAAATATTTCAATATCAATCAAACTATTTGAATACTAATAAAGTAATTAAATGATGTTATAAGTTAGCTTATAATTTTAAATTCTGTTTCGTTATTCATATCAAGCCCGATACGTTAAACCAACTATTAAACTTACACATCAAGAGAAATAAAAAAATTGGATTTTCATCTGTGTGCATTAGTAACGAAGTTATGTGAGTTAATTACTTCTCTTACATTAGATGTAGTTATACATTTTTTTTGTAATTTCAATAATTTTGATAATACATAGCTAGTATAGTGTATACTATATTTAAAGCATTTACGATATTTAGGGTGTATACGACATTTAGTGTATAATTTGTTGCTACAAAATAGTATTGTTTATTTCGTAATTTAAACCCTTTCTAAGTCGAAAATCTTCCAAACCCGATACACACACACACACACACACATATATATATATATATATATGTACAGACTGTTCCATAATTCGTGTAATTGTCTACAGAACTTGGATAAGATGAAGTTGTCACACTATTGATATAAAATTTGGCACTCTTATTGAGAAATATATTTTTCGAATTTCTAAAGGAAATAGGAGAAAATTGCTGTTTAGCCGCCCTGTTGGGGGTGTAAACACAAAAGTTCATTTTCCTTATGGGAGATTCAATGTTAAATTTTGGAAGCAGTTTTCTCCAATAATTATTCGTAAAGATTTTGGGGCAAATGAGTTGTGTTTGTAACAAAATGCAAAAACACTCATTCACAAAACTAGTAAAGCCGTCTCAAACATTATTTTGGGAAGGCTCCCCTTTTGGGGGCAAGGGGCGTAAAAAGGTGGTGGGCGATGTGTTACCAAAACCCCAAAATTTATTTTCGGAGTGCCAGTATGCGTCAGATTAATCACGAATGTCACAGAATTAATGCTCCAATGCTCCTTACATGTAAGAGTGACTGATAATGGGGCTAAATCTGTTCTTATTTGTGTAATGACACGCAAGAATTAAACCACAGAACTTTTATTGATTACCATAATTTTGTGCAAGTCAGGTGCAAGTGCAATAGCGATCACAGAATACAAACATCTACTCACAACACTATTGCCATAACATGTATTTCGAAAAACCCAACTTACAATACCAACATATCCCCTCCTCAATGTTGCAATTTTGATTTTAACACAAATATTGGAATTTTACCTCTTCTTTACATTCCAAATCACGAATAAAATGAAATTTTATCTCTATATGCTTGGTTCTGGAATGTATTTTGTCATTACTTATTAGCCTTAGACAGCTTTGATTATCCCCATTAATTACAATTGGTTCACAAAAGCTTTCATGCAAATAACTCAACAGATTTTTAAGCCATTTCCTTCTGACAAGCTTCAGACATTGCAACATATTCTGCTTCAGTAGATGACAAGGTAACACATGACTGTTTACGACTTGCCCAACTAATAATACCTCCGGCATGTTTAAAAATATAACCAGTTTGATTTTCTGTCAGTTAAATCGCCTGCTGAATTTGCATCTACAAACCCTATTAGTTTGCTGTTACATTCTTTCTTATTACCCAACTGCAATTTGTAACATTTGGTCCCTTTCAAGTATCTGAGAATTCTTTTTACTCCAACCCAATCTGGTTGAGTAGGATTATTAGTTTTTCTACTTAATATGGAAACACTGGCAGCAATATGTGGCCTACTATTATTGCTTATATACAGTAATGCGCCAATAGTCTTTTGATACAAACTTTCATACTTTACTTAATGATTCTACACATGAGACATTTCTAATGTAACCAGGATCTAATGGAAATTTTGACGTTTTTGCATTTTCTAGCCTAAATCTTTTTAGCGCTTTATCGATGTAACTTTCTTGCGAAATCACAAAATATCCATCAGCATTTCTGCTGATTTCAAGCCGTAAGTACCTGCTCAAATCGCCAAGACAATGAATCTGAAATTCTTTTGCAAGCAACTGCTGAGTTTCATCAATAATTCTATTATCGGTACAAGCTATAACTACATCATCAACATATATTAACACATACACATGAGTATTATTTACTTCCTTAGAATATAAACAAGGATCTGACTTTTCCCTCCTGAACCCATTATTTACAAAGAAATCATTTATCTTTTTATTCTAGGATCGAGCAGCCTGTTTAAGACCATATATGCTCTTCTTCAACTTACATACAAGGTTTCCTTTACCTGGTTGCTCATAGCTTCCTGAAAGTTTCTTGGTTCTTCTTGTGTCATTACCACCACCTTCTCTGCATACGTGGCAGGTAGTTTTCCTTTGGTGGAACGCGATGATCTTCTCACTGTCTCTGCTTCTAAATTGTTACCGGTAAAAATTTCATCTTGAGCTCTTTCTTCATGGTAGCTACCGGTACTTCCTGAGGTTTCCAGAGTTTCACATGCTTCATCGTTATTTAAACTTAACGGTATAAGGTTATCCTCTTCGGGAAGATTTTGTGTCTCTAAGACAGTAAGATCTTCACAGGTTGGTACTTCGTGCGATACATTCTCAACAAAATGACAGTCCCTACTTATCACTACTTTGTTTGTTGTGACATCTAGTAGCCTGTACCCTTTTGTGTTTTCTTCATACCCAACTAAAATCAGTTTTCTTGCCTTGACATTCAACTTTGATCTTTGTTGATTAGGGATCATCGCATATGCAATGCATCCAAAAACCTTTATGTGTCCAAGATATGGTTTCTCGCCGTACCATTTTTCATATGGTGTCACCTCACACGCTCTGGTGGGAAGACGATCTTGAAGATAGTTCGCTGTTAGTACAGCTTCACCCCAACATTTTTTTTCCATGTCTGCATCAATTAGCATACACCGTGCCATTTCAGTAATGCTTCGATTCTTTCTTTCCGCTACACCATTCTGTTCGGGAGAGTACGGTACCGTTTTTTGGTGAATTATGCCCTTCTGCTTAAGAAATGCCCGTAAACTAGCCGATGTATATTCGGCGCCATTATCTGTACGTAGCACTTTTGGCCTCTTCTGAAAATAGTTTTCGGTGAATTGCACATATTCTTTCACCTTTTCTTCAACCTCATTTTTGTTTTTTAGTAAACAAATAACAGTATACCTACTACAATCATCAATAAATGTTAAAATATACCTGTTTCCCCTTGGAGTTGGTGTTTGCATAGGTCCACAAACATCAGAATGTACCAAATCTAAAATTTCTTTGGCCCTATAGCTGCTTTCCGAAAATGTCTTTCTTGTCATTTTCCCTTGTACACAAACATCACATATCTTTTTAGTATCTCATTGCTTTAATACTACCCCACAAACTAAGTCATCTTTAACCATGTTTTCAAGTACCTTTCGACTTCTGTGGCCTAACCTACTATGCCACACATAAATACAATTGTTTATTTCTCCTTGAGTAACCTTTAAAGCTTGTGTATCATTATTGTACTGTTGTTTACAAACATCTAGTTTGTACAATCCGCGGCAAAAAACCTGCAACATGAGGATGTAAGTTTATTGCGAAACTACGCCTAGCAGCACAGGGAATGAACTTAACGTCTAAGTGGAACGAATCATGCCAGGATAAACCTCGGTCTCCTCCCGTTCACACTTATTTTGGAGCAAAAGACTTCGTCATTTCACAATAAACTTATATGCTCATGTTGCAGGTTTTTTGCCGCGGATTGTACAAACAACCGTTTTCTGTAGCACTAGCGATCATGCTGCCATTTTTCTGAATATGACATTCCCCGAAAAATATATACCAAAACCCTTTTTTGTTAGTTGATTCAGAGATAAGAGACTACCATCTAATTCTGGCACATACAAAACATCCTTTACTACAACATTACATTTTCCATTTTTAGCAACTTCATTTTTGCACAGTAAAACACCTTCCCCAATACTCTTGGCTACTAACATTCGACCTTCTGCCAAGTAAATTTTATTTTCTGCATTATAGTTTAATGTTTTGAAAAATTGTTTATCATTTGTCATGTGACAAGTAGCAGCAGAATCTACATACCATTCATCTACATTTATTTCCCTTGCACTAGCCTTAAAACATACATATGCATCTTCACCTTCTTGTGTTCCTTGTGAACAATGCGTTTCTACAATCGCTTCACTAGCACTTTGCATTTTATTTGGCCTTGAAAAATTTTTCTTTCTACTACCGGTAGCTTTAAATTTTGCACAATTACGTTTGAAATGACCTTTTTTTTTTTTTTTACATCAGAAACACACACTTTTCTCTTCTTTTCCTTGCGCTTTCTTCTTTGAGTCCACCTTCATGGCACTTTCTTCATTCCTGTTGTGCCCTTGCACTTCCTTTCGCCTCTTGTACTCGTCTATAAGCTTTCCTTTGACTAATTCTAGTGTTAGCTCGTTCTCCGGACGTGTTTTCAATGCTGTTAACAAAGTTCCATAGCTGTCCGGTAAACTACACAATAGCATCGCCACTACCAAATGATCGGCCAATGTCTCTGCTAGTCCGGTAAGCTGATCCACGATGTTTAACATATTATTAATATGTTTTTCCATGTCACCATTTTCTTCTAACTGCATACGACACACTCTTTTCAGCAAAAACACCTTGTTTGTCAAAGTCGATTTTTCATGATACGACCTTAAGGCTTCCCAGTAGTCCTTTGGAATTTCCTGTCGCCGTAAATGAACTGATTATCTTCAACTAGCAGTCCGATCGTTGCCCGAGCTTTCCCATCCTTCTTGCACCATTCTGCATCAGGAGATTCCGGTTTTGGCTTTTGTACGACATCCCACGGTTCTTCTTTCATGAGAAGCAACTACATTTTATATTTCCAAACACTGTAATTGCTATTGTTTAACTTGGGAAACAAACTTTTTGCTGTGTCTGCCATCTCGTACGTTTTGCGCCAATGAGGAAAAAACGATCGATCCTAATGACTGCGAGACATCAAAATCACAGATATAATTTTAACAGTTTTAAACCACTTCATTTACATTTTCCTCGTCTTCACCGACATTTCACTGGGTTTAAATACTTATCTCTCTGGGGCCTATAACCAATGTTCTGACTTGTGTAATGATACGCAAGAATTAAACCACAGAACTTTTATTGATTACCATAATTTTGTGCAAGTCTTCTCTTTTCTTCATAAGGCTATTATCAGTCAAATAGGTAGGTGCACCAGCTTTCTAGTCAAATGTGCTACTAATGCTAATTGGTCAAATGTGTACCTCAAACCGAGGATTTATGATTGAAAAACAAAATAGAATAATATACAGGACACAATCGGGAAGAATTGACACAAGTCGGGAAAAAAAGTCAAAATCAGGAAAAAGTCAAAGTCGGGAAAGGAGTTCAGACAGGGAAAGAGGGCGAAAAGCCAAGGTAAACAGGGCAAAAAGTAGAGGAAAGTGGGAAGTGTAAAATGAAAATAGAAAAGAGAAAGAGGATAAAAAGAAGGGAATGTATGTACGTGTAAATGGAACAGAAAGTGTAAGTGTAGTGTATGTGTATTACTGGGCCCACTTAACTCCTTCCTCTTGGAGCACCATCGACTACGAGGCACACACTAGCACAGCTGCTGTCGAACTCGTTGTGCAAGTCAGGTGCAAGTGCAATAGCGATCACAGAATACAAACTTCTTCTCACAACACTGTTGCCATAACATGTATTTCGAAAAATCCAACTTACAATACCAACAAAAGTCCCCTTTCAAAAATCAGAAAATCACCATAAATATCGTTATTAGGGACATACAAGAAGAAGGTATTTTTTGTTAATTAATGTGAAATGTGGCGTCATTGTAGCAAAAGAGTACGCGTTTTTGAAATCTGAAATGCTATTTCGGTAACGTACCACCTTAGGGGGGCACAGGGGCGAAGTATTAGATGATAGATCTTTATAAAATTCAAAATTTTGTTCCGGAAATGCCAGTGAGCGTCAGATTATTCACAAATGTCACAGAATTAATATTGCAATGCTCCTTGTATGTGCCAGTGACTTATAGGGAGCTATAGCCCCCTTTGAAAAATTAAAATGTCACCGTAAATATCCTTAATATTGACATACGGGAAGATTGATTTTTCTCAATTAGTGTGAAAATCGGCGTCGGGTTAGGTAAAAGTTATGTGTTTACCAAATTTGGAATATTATTTTGTTAATGTACTGCACAGGGGGTGAAGCATAAGTTATTGACTCTTTATAAAAAATTCAAATTTTATTTAGGAAAATCCAGTGTGTATCACAAGTAATGCAAAATTAATATACCAATGCTCCTCGCATTTGCCAGTGACTGATATTGAGCTACAGCCCCCTTTCAACAATTACATTAAAAAATTATGATAAATATCCTTAGCAGGGACATACGGAAGAACTTTTATTTTGTCAATTAGTGTGAAATTAAGAGTTGTGATAGTAAAAATCTGGAATATTATTTTGGCAATAGGAGGCACAGGACACGGAGGATAATTTGGTATCTCAGGGGGTCATATGGGGAGGACTGATAGAAATTCCAAATTTTATTTTGGGAGTGCTCATGAGTGTCAATTAGTTGCAAGATGTACAGAATTAATACTCAATACTGCTTTTATGTAACAGTGACTAATATGTTACTATAGCTATTTTTGAAAAGCATCATAGATTCAATATGATCATTCTTACGCAAAGACCTACTGGCAGAAGCATTTTTTTCAATGTGAAATTTGGCATTATTTTAGAAAAAAAAATGTTTGTGACAATAAGATAATACCCATATGTGGATTTCTTTTAGGGGCGTGGACTCAGAATTTCTTTTGCCTAATGGGAGTGTCACATAGGTAAATTTGCATTTTTAGTTAGAAAATACAATAGCACTCTTTCGCTTATACCTATGATGGTGCATGCGTCTCGAATTTTATTACAGCCATTCCTCCTTATTTGGCAACATAAAACAAAGAATTGTCCAGAGCGTAGTCATCCAGATATGTTGGAGGTGTTCACAGTGGCTCTAGTAAATCGCATTAATTCATTCATGTCTTGCTCGTTCACGAGGGCATCCTGAATAAAAGTTCATTTTATCTGTCTTACACTTAGATTAATGAAATCTTTAAGTAATTTAGTTAATGATAACTGAGCCAAAAGAAAAGTGTTGTTTTTAGAAAGGAATAATATGTTTTCCTGGGTTTATGGTATAGATTTACTCAACCGGATCCTTATTCCTCGCGAGACATTTGTTTTTACTACAACCATGTGTCCATAGTAACGATTTCCTGACGCGCTTACATGTGCAGTATACAAGTAGACTACTGCGTGGAAAGTGGGATCATACAGTTATTGTGGAAGAAGTAGGGAAAAAATACGCTTTTTCTATGAATAAAGAAAACAATATATTAATTTTTAAAATATTACTTCTCATTAAGATCTTTTCGTTCGTGGTACCTGCGGCATTTTCCATTGTCATTTTGTGTTCTATTTTGAGCTGGTTTCCTTAAGTGTGCAGAAAATATGCTGGTGACTATATGTGTGATTTTATGCTATAAGAATAGTCCAATTGGTTTTTAAAAACGCAAAATTTTTTGATTATATTCCTGTGATGCGAAAACAACGAAGCTATATCCTCAATCTGGTACACTGACGGACGATATTCATGTTTACTAGATTCGAAATATTAAACAAATTAAAACATTCTTCTATAATAATCGCAAATTGCAAATTAATTGTAAAGCATATTTACCTCCTTCCCGTACGTCCCTGCTAAGGATATTTACCGTAAATTATGTGATTTTTGGAAGCATGGCTGTAGCCCAACATCAGTCACTGGCAAATGCAAGGAGCATCGGAATATTAATTTTGTATTACTTGTGATCAATCTGACACACACACACACTGGGTTTTCCAAAATAAAATTCGAAATTTTTATAAAGAACCAATAACTTATGCTTCAACCCCTGTGCCCCGTCTAAGGCGGTACATTAACAAAATAATATTCCACATTTGATAAATGCATAATTTTTTGCTAACCTGACGCCGAGCTTCACATAATTGAGAAAATAATCATTCCTCCCGTATGTCAATACTAAGGATATTTATGGTGTTTTTTATTTTTGAATGGGGGCTGTATCCCCACTATCAGTCACTCTTACATGTAAGGAGGATTGGAGCATTAATTCTGTGACATTCCTGATTAATCTGACGCTTACTGGCACTCCGAAAATAAATTTTGGGATTTTGGTAAAACATCACACACCATCTTTTTACGTCCCTTGTTCCCCAAAACGGGAGCCTTCCCAAAATAATGTTTGAGACGGCTTTACTAGCTTTGTGAATGAGTGTTTCTGCATTTTGTAACAAACCCAACTCATTTGCCTCAAAATCTTTACGAATAATTATTGGAGAAAACTGCTTCCAAAATTTAACATTTAATCTCCCATAAGGAAAATGAACTTTTGTGTTTACTCCCCCAAAAGGACGGCTAAACAGGAATTTTCTCCTATTTCCTTTAGAAATTCGAAAAATTCAGATATTTCTCAATAAGAGTGCCAAATTGTATATCAATATTGTGAAAACTTCATCTTCTCACAGTTCTGTAGAAAATTACACGAATTATGGAAAAGTCTGTA